>NC_057794.1:357764892-358364892 GCF_018294505.1 Triticum aestivum
TCAACCACCCCTGCACGGGCACCCCTCCATCGTCTACTATTCATCCAACCCTCCACACCACGGGGTCCTGTTCAACCACCCCTCCACAGTCTACTGCTCATCCAGCCCTCCACACCACGGGGTCCTGTTCATCCACCCCTCCACGGGCACCCCTCCATCGTCTACTGTTCATCCAGCCCTCCACCACACCATAGGGTCCTGTTCATCCAGAGGCAACGCCACTGCTCACTGTTCATCCAAACCCCCCCCGCAATGCTCACTGTTCATCCCATCGATCGGCTTCAGTTGGCAGCAGTAGCGAAGGAATCACTCGATCAGGTTCAGTTAACAACCATCGATCGATCGCTTGGGTTCAGTAACGCGTAGCCTGCAGTGCAATCGCTCGGGTTCAGTTAGAGCCCAACGCCTCGCTCGGGTTCAGTTAGAGCCAATGCCTCGCACACACGGGCGTACGTGTACAAGAGAAACATGCATCACTCGGCCCCCGACCTCCCACCGTAACCAGGAACTCCCCGAAATTTTCCTCCCCCTTGCTTCTACCATGTTTTTTTCCGTCATGGACGGCCCAAAGAATGTCATGCAGCTGCGTCTCCAGCCCGCCCAGGACGAAAAGCCCATTTTCTGTCATGATTTTTTGTCATAGAAGTAGGAGCCCACCACATCTATGATGATATCGGGTTTTGTCACAATTATCATCATAGAAGTGTCAAATGTATGACAGAAAAAATTCGTTCGGCCCAAAATGTCACGGATGTGTCTTTTTTTGTAGTGTGTGGTGCCTACCACTCGATACAGACAACAACCATGAAGGCAAGGTAGTTACGACGAGATACGCAGGGTTTGATGTAGGTCGAACCTAGCAATCCAAGCATCTGGGAGGGAATCCTGACAATGCATGAGCTCGAGCTTTGGTTGACCGACATTTGACGGTGACTGGCCCTAACATGAACTAGGAGGAATCCATTCATGGCCAACACATACCCCTCATTATTGGCCAAAGGGATGATATATATACACTCGGGAAGCCCACAGATATCCGTGTCATCACAAAAAACCGCACAAGGGAGACGTGGTCGATCAGAAGACCACGTATACACTGCATGCGACCCAAAAATATGTATGGGTACGATGGTGTATGATGTGTTTAAATCCCAAATGCACAACTTCAATGGGCCACCAACTACATTACAAACCGAACACCGTACCTGACTCCAAGCCTGGTTCAATACGTACGATGTTAGTTTCCCAACTTTGAGGCAGCGGCGGGGAGGGGGGGGGGGGTCATCCCACACATGCGCTCAAACTTTATTTTGTCTAGCATGGGACACATCTATATATATCTATACATCTATACACCTATATAGTGTGCGAAGAACTTTGAAAGTTGCTCGTTGGATGAAGCCAATCCGATGGTACAGAGATGGCAAATCCGAGCACTACTGGCCGTTGGATATCATCTACATTCCACCAGATTCTACCACATGTACAATCTGGAAGACTCCATGGTTGAACTTAAGCATAATGCAGAAACCTCAAAACACAAGCACTTCTCCTTTGTTCTCTAGAATCTTCCATATCTTAATTGCCCAAACTATTTTTTTCTAAATGAATTGTCACTTTTTGTTTTTACCTTCACAATGCACAATTCCATGAATCTTAAAATAGATTTTTTTATAAAACTAATTGATTTTGGATGAGATGAACTATAAGAATTAAATGAACATCTACATCATGCATATCTGGGAGAAGAGGCGGGAAACCGATGAGAGGAGTGGCGAGAAACGGTAGCTTGTTTTGAATGAAAACCTAGTAGAGAAGGAAGCGTGAGCTACACGACGCAAGCGCACAATGCTTACCCATGTACTGCATGTGCCGTCGAAAGGGCTCAGGGTTGCCGTTCGATCTGGGAGCATCCAACGGTGCACACGTACGATCCATGGGGTTTGGGTTCTAGCTAGTTAGAATGCACGACTCAGATCGCGTGCGCAGCAGGGGGGATATCATATGGAAACCAACATTCGGTGGAAACCGGTGAAAACCATGAGAAAAAGATGTTTTGAATTTTCAATTTTTTGGAAAAAATGCGGGATGTTAAGGGGATGATGTTTTATTGCCACGCAAAATTTCAAATTAAAACACATTACGAGATGTGAGCTATGAAAAAGACAAAATCAGCGTTGAATAGTGTTGAATAGTAATGTCACTATTCAGGGCTGAATTTATCTTTTTCATAGCTCACATCTCGTAATGTTTTTCAACTTGAAATTTTGTGTCGCAATAAAACATCACCTTCTTAACATCCCACATTTTTTCATATTTTTATGAAACTTTAAAATATGGTTTACATGAAGTTTTCATTGAATATCGGCTTTCGTGAGTGAATCCTGTGCTATTTGAAAACATTTTGTGAGAACAATCTTGGTTTTTAAATCCCCCTAAGTCCAAAACTAAGCCGAAAATCGTGAAACCTGCCATGGTGTCACGACATGGCACTTATATGTCGAGGAATTGTTTTCGTCCATTGTGGCGCAAGTTTTATTACAAGCCTCTTACAAACCGGAGATTTTCTCAAAGAAGCCTCGTGGTTCCGATAGGGAAACGTGTCCCCCTTGTGGGCGAAACATAATCACTACCTCTTTTAGCCTTGTATTTTCTTCTACAGGAAACATGGAACGACAGGATATATGTGCTGAAATTTAAACTTATTCAGGGTTCGTTTGGCCTTTTTATACACTAATTGAGTTTCCTAGGAATTTAATGTCCCAAATATGAACTACAAATACATGCTCCAGTTCACCAAAATGGCTAGAAAAATTATACATGTGTCCTTGGGTGCATGTTTAGGTCCCATGCCAGGAATGGGAACGAATTACAATCGTACTAGTGTCATGGCTCGTCCTCAAACATTTCGAATCTCAGTTTTTAAGTCCCCACAAATCCTAAACTCACCAAAAAGTCATCAAAGGTGGCATGGTGTCACGTCATGGCACATATATGTCGTGGTAAAAACATTGTCCAATTTGGGCCAAGCTTTATTACAAACCTCTTACAAAACTGGAGCTTCTCTCAAAGAAGCCTCGTGGTTTCGATAGGGAAACGTGTTCCCCTTGTGGGCGAAACGTAATCACTGCCTCTTTTCGCCTAGTATTTTCTTCCACGGGCAACATGGAACGACATGATATCCGTGCTGAAATTTAAACTTATTCAGGGTTCGTTTGGCCTTTTTATACATTAACTCAGTTTCCTAGGCATTTAATGTCCATAATTCAAATCTGAATTACAAATACATGCTCTAGTTCACCAAAATGGCTAGAAAAATTATACATGTGTCCTTGGGTACACGTTTAGGTATCATGCCAGGAATGGGAATGAATTACAACCGTACCAATGTCTTGGCTCGTCCTCAAACATTTCAAATCTCGGTTTTTATGTCCCCATAAATCCGAAACTCACTAGAAAGTCATCAAAGGTGGCATGGTGTCACGTCATGGCACATATATGTCATGGTAAAAACATTTCCAATTTGGGCCAAGCTTTATTACAAACCGGAGCCTGTCGCAAGAACCCTCGTGGTTTCGATAGGGAAACATGTCCCCTTGTGGGCCAAACGATAATCACTCCCTCTTCTAGCCTCGTATTTTCTTCTACACGCGACACGGAATAACTGGAGATTCGCGCTGAACTTTGAAATTATTCAGGGTTCGTTTGACTTTTTTTATTCATTAATTGAGTTTTCTATGTATTTAATGTCCATAATTCAAATCCGAACTACAAATACATGCTCCAGTGCACCAAAATGGCTAGAAAAAGCATACATGTTTCCTTGGGGTGCATGTTTAGGTCCCATGGAATGAATGGGATTCAACCATCTCGCCGTCCTGGCTTGGCCACAAACATTGTGAATCTTGGTTTTTAAACTCCGTAAATCCAAAACTCACCAGGAAATCATGAAACTTGGCATGGTGTCACTACATGGTACATATAATTGTCCAATTTGGGCGAGGCTATATTACAAGCCTTTTACAAACCGGAGCCTGTTGCAACCCTCATAGTTCCAGTAGGGAAACATGCCCCTCTTGTGGGTGAAACAATAATCGCTGCCTCTTCTCGCCTTGAACTTTGTTTTTTACAGGCAACATAGAATAACAGAAGTGTCCGGCTGAAATTTGAAACTGTTCAGGATTCGTTTGGCCATTGTATATATATTACTAATTACTAAGTTTTCTATGCATTTAATGTAGTCCATAATTCAAATTTGAACTACAACCACATGCTCCAGTGAAGCAAAATCGGTGGGAAATCATACATGTCTCATTGGGTGCATGTTTAGGTCTCGTTTAAGGAATGGGAATGAATTACAAACTTGTTGTCGTCCTGAAACATTGAGAATCTCAGTTTTTAAAATCCCAGTAAATCAAAAAGTCACCCAAAAAACATGAAACTTGGCATGGTTTCATGACATGGCACATATATGACATGGTAAAAAAATCATCCAGTTTGAGAAGAGGCGCCCACATTAGTAGCCAATGAAGTCCTTTTTGAAACAAAAAACTGACACGTTAATATCGCAAATGGTTGTATTATATTAACCATGTCGAAATTTAACCATACTCAGTGGCGTGCGTGCAGCTGTTTGATTAGATGGGACTAGCGTGAGAAGTCCGCCGTGCAGGCTCAACAGGACGTGTACGAGCAGTCCACCACGCAGGCTCGACGGGACGCGTGCATCTTGTCCACCTCGCAGGCTCGATGGGACACCTGCAAGCAGCAAGGCTGCCCATGCTCACAGGGTAGCAAGCTCTTTGACCTCCATGCACCAGCCGCCGCCCGCCTCGCTCACAACTTCTCCATTAATGGGTTAATTAAAGCACCTGGATGGAGGGTGTTTGCTTGTGATCCCATCGCAGCATTTGCTTTGTTCGTGTTTTCAACTCGTATTCCGCCCTAATTTAAATTGCCACATAGGGCAACGGATAATACGACCACAAATAAAATGGCAACGGATAATACGATAACAAATTTACAATGGCGCAGATAATAATTGTCTTACATATTCTAGATAATTTAAAATGCCACATGCGGCAAAGCCCGGAGGACACGGGGGCAAGAGAAGAAGGAAATTGCAGACAACGATCTGGGTCGCTGTTGTCTCTGCCGGGCTGCGAAATCCTCCAGATCCTTCTTCAATTCGTCACAACTTTGCTTGAAAGTAGCCACGGATTCCTCCACCTCCTGCTCGCGCTCGATCCAGAGCTTCCTCAAGCCACCCATCAGTTCCTCGACGACCGCTTTCAGCGTCATCTCCGAGGCACTGCTCTGCTCATGCAGCATCTTCCAGCCGGTGGCCTCCTCCTCCTTCTCGGTGACCAACTTGAGGAGCTTCACATTGTCACCCATGAGTTACTCGAAGAGGCCGGTCGCCTTGTCAACCGAGGCATCACTAATCTTGAACATCTTCATCAAGCCGTCGACCAGCTCCTGTTGTGTAATGACGCCAACGAGAATGTCGTCGTCGCCGGCAAAATACTTCAGGAATGCCAGCTCGTCATGAGAGCCGACGCGTGCCCGTGAGAGCTCGTTCGAGGGCTCCGCGGTGCACCGGGACATCTCTGCTGCGGCTGCGGCTTCACCGCGGGACCTCTCTAGTGCTTCTGCGGTCTTGGTCTTTGCTGCCTGGTTATATGTCCACCCTAAACTCCTCCTACCGGTCATGGCAGAACGACTTGACAGAAAAAACCTGTTTTGTGGGTGACGAGGAAAGGAACTGTGAAGTAATTTTCGAGTGGGTAGTTTTTATAGCCTGGTGCTAAGTGTGAACACATATTAGTTTGATAGGTGTGAATAGATTTGCAATTACTTATTGCTTTGTAATCAGCAATGTGACGAGAAACAAGGTCAAAATTTATTGATGCTAGAAGGTTTACCACGTAGTTGCTCGCCGTTGAGGCGGCCGCGGCGCGCTCCGCTCTGGCTTCCCTACGCGCTCTGCTCGTCGTTGAGGCAAAGTTGCAATGGCAACGGTAATAATTCTTAATAATTGTCTTACATATTCAGGATAATTTAAAATGCCAAATGCGGCATGGCCCAGAACACTCACGACCTACATATGCATACAATTTTAATAAAATATAAGCTAAAAGGATGAGTTGGCGGCCTTCCGACGATGGTCTTCTCGGTCTCCATGATCAGCATAGCACCCTTGCGGCTGTTCACTCCGAGTTTCCCAACCCGCCTCCGCCTACGGAGCTGCTGGCACTGGAGGCTCTTGGGGATGCTGGGCCTCTTCCAGAAGAGCTTGACAGCATGCAATCGCGCGCATGACAACTCCGCAGAACCCCTCCATTTCCATGTCTCTGGCCTGGTAGCAAATTCCGTTGATCACCTGCATCCTTAAGATATCACGTTGGCAATGTTCTACTTCGTCAGGGATGTCAACTCCGCCAAGGATGTGCTCGAGCCTGGCCACCACATCATCGGGATTGAGGTTGACACGACCGCCGCGGGCAATGATGAAGCCACGGGCTACATTTGTCTTGACTGAGTCAGAGAGGTCCTCTGCCCATTCCTTGTGGGGCATCAGGCTCTCGATGAGCACTAGTGACGATGGTTCTTCAGGTGGGTCGTCGATCATGCTACCGCGCAGCTCTAGATCTATTGCACGGTGGATGGCAAACTGCTCATCACACCTCCTTTGCAATATGTTGATTGTGCTCCCAAGGACTATGACGTCAATATCGCTGCCGATGGGCCATGGTGCTTGCACCGGCCGATGAAGCTCTCGCTCCCCGACCTACTCCGGCTCGTTCTCCTCGTCGAAGATGTAACGCAAGTACGCATCGACATCGAAGCTTTGGTCGTTGCCTAGCATGCTTGGAATAACTAATGGTAGATGGGTGAGGACTAGATCTTCGTGGAGTGTCGCGGCGGTGCGTTGCCGCCTGGGTTATATGCAGCAGGCCGTTAGCTGGCGGCGGGAAACCGGTGAGGGAATAGGCGTGGATTTTACAATTCACCCATGTGGAGCGCGGGAAGCATTCGCTAGAGCGGGGGAAGACTAAGTGGAGCACACACACACAACCCGAATACCATATCCGATGCCACGTGTTATTTATCACACAAGTGTTACGTAAGGAATTGCATGTGTAACTTACTAATCATCGCACACGCGTACTCGCAGACGCATCGTGTGCGATACTCCTAGCCACCGCAAGCAACTAGTTTGCATTTTTCAAAATCTTTTGTACACACAGAATCGCACACGAACTAACTGTATTAACCGCCTGTGTTGTAAATTCTCATCGCAAACAGTTCATCTGAGTCGGCTGTTTGCCACGTATCACACACATCTTGTTAAGTTGAACCGTTTCTGTTGCGTTCGCTAATCGAAAACAGTTCGTCCGAGTGAACCGTATGCCCTATATCACACACACCTTGATCTGGCTAACCGTTTATGTTGCACTCCCTAATAGCAAATGGTTCATCAGAGCGAATTGTATGCTGTATATCGCACACACATTGATATGGTGCTCGTTTCTGTTGTTCTGCCTCATCGCAAACAATTCAAATGGGTTAACCGTGTACCCTTCATCGCACATGCAACTAAAATCTGAACCTTGTTCGATGCATCCTCCATCGCGATTGTTTTGCACCTTTTTTGACGGGTTTTTACACCACCGTTTGGGATTATTGCATCGCACACAGTTTCGTCAAAGGGTCTCTGATCATAGTGTCGCGTTAGCAGCATCCTGCAGTAGTGTTTTTAAGCATTAATTGAGTTTTCAATGCATTTATGTGCATAATTCAAATTTGAACTACATGCACATGCTCTAATGCATATAAATTGGTTGAAAATCCAAATATGTGGCCTTGGGTGCATGCTTAGGTCCCATGCAAGAAATTGGAATGAATTTGAAACACCTGCGCACCATTGATTGCTGGAAAAACGTTGAGATACTTTGTTTTTAAATTCTAGTAAATCCAAAACTTGTCTGAAATTCATGAAACTTGGCATGCTTTCATGGAATGGCACCCGACATGCTATGGTATATTTTGTGTCCATTTTGAGAGAAGGCGCACTCGAATAACAGCCAACAAAGGTATTTTTAAAAAATAGCTGCCACTTTAATATCTCAAACGGTTGTATAATTCAAATCGTGTGCGTTCTGTTAACCATTCACGTGATGCCACGTGTCTTAGTTTTAATGGCTATAGGAGGTGCCGTGCGGACAGCTGCTTGACCTTGACTGAACGGGAGGCGTGCGAGCGGAGTCCGGTGCGCAGGCTGACCGAGAGGCATGCAAGCCTCCAATGCGCAGGCTCATCGGGAAACATGCAAGCTGTACGATGTGCACGCTCATTGGGAAGCGAGCCCTTTGACTTCCATGATTGCTCGCCTTCCTGTCCATTAATGGCGCCCGAGCTGCTATTTAATACGGGTGGCCTTACTATTCGCCTCCCATTCCCCTCCCTCCCGCAGACCTCCACCAACGCCATGGCGCCGAATGATCATCAGCCACTAGTCTTCAAGTTTGGTGAAGTCGACTCTGAGCTCGAGGAGATAGAAAGTAAGGAGGAATGTGGCCTCATGGACATGGAACTGCCGGAGTTCGCCGCCGTCGCCGCCGGTTTTCCTTTGACCGGTTCGGTTTTTTGATAAAAACCTAGATGCGTTTTTTTATTAGATTGGTTTTTTTTCGGTTTAGTTATATAGCGGACGTTCGTCCGTACGTTCGTTTTAACGAATGGTTTTCGCCCGTTAGCCGTAGATAGCGAACGTTCGTTCGTTAGTCTATTCGCCAGTTTTTCTTTTTCTTGGATTTTTCACGATTATTTTCGATCGCGATTTCTGATCCGATTTTCATTTTAGTTTAACTTTTCGCTCGTTTATCGGAATCAGGCGATTCAGGCGCCTAGAGTTTCGTCTCGAAGCCCTCTTTCTGTTTAATCAACTTAAACAAGTTTTTGCTATTGTAAAATTTGACTTTAGTCCAGATTAGTAAACAAAGCTTGTTTCTTTCGCAGTTTGAGTTTCGTTGCTTCATTTGATTTGATTCTTTTTTGCAAACCGGAGTTCTTAAGTTGAACTATCTGGTTAGATTTTCTTATTTGAGTTTTACTCGTGCATCTTTGCTTGACTACTTATTGTATGCTTGTTTGATTGCGATAGAGTACCCGGAGTGCGAAGCGTGCTACTACGAGTCTCTAGGTTTCACGGATCATCGGCAAGGCAGGTAACACTTTGATCATACCCCTTTACTACCCAGTTTTATTGCATTAGATCAATCCTCAAACAATTGCACGATTAGGATCTGATTAATATGTGGGTTTTGGGAAGTAGATGAGGTAGTACCTATTCACCTATTTATTATCAAACCTATGGGAGTTACTTCTATGTTGCTTATATTGCTATGCTATGCTCGTAGACGTGGTTTGGGTTTGAGTGTATTCATGACACATGAAGTTGTTAATTAATGGATAACTTAAGGTGGCAACTTTAATACACATCTGGGTGGATTGAGGCACCTGGGGAATCCAGTGTTGTCTGTATTTTTGGAAATCCCGGGGTACCGTGTGATTCTCCTATGGACTGCCACCCAGGCTCAAAGAGATCATAATATTATTCATGCTAGAAACTTTCGTGTGCAGCCACATGCCATTATGGGCTCTGGCATAGTTGAGTAAGTTGCGGGAAACCTTTCCATGACGGGCTAGCAGATGTTGGGGATTGTAGGTGTACAGGCCTATCTATCAGTTAAGGGGGCCTCTTCGGAAAGACCGTGTCTCGGTCATCCGTTTCTCAAACATCATGTAGTGCGAGAAATTCAATGGAGGAGATCGAGTCTTGTGGGGAAAAGTGCACAAACCTCTGCAGAGTGTACAAACTAATCATGGTTAGCCGTGTCCTCGGTTATGGACATCTTGAGTATCTAGTTCTTGGATTATCATTTGGATCTCATCACTCTTAATATAAATTTGGTTGGGTTATTAATTACCTTTTTAATTGGGATTGAGATGGGGTTTACCATTCTCAATGTTTTCCAACAAACTTTGTAGTTAAATAAATTGTATTCCTTTGCAGTAGGGAAAAATTGGCTTTCCACAAAACATATTAATCATACAACCTCCACCAGCCATATATGCATGTAGAGATAGCATTATTCTGTACATTACTCTCTTGTGTTACATTGCCAGCATATTCCATGTGCTGACCCATTTCGGGCTGTAACGTATCATGTTGCAGACTTTTCAGACGATGAGTAAGGAGCCTTAGGCTGTGGTCTTTCACTCAGTGATGCCGTTGGAGTTGATGGACTCACTTTATCTTCCAAGCCTTCCGTTGTTATCGTATTAGATGGCCTTAAGCCATATTTATTGTAATAAGTTCTCTTTTGAGACATTCGATGAGATAAGTGTGTGGTTGCTACTATGTTATAAATCCTCAAGTACTGTGCATGTCAGCATTACTGATCCAGGGATGACACTGATGCGCAGAGATCAGACTGTTTGAGGTCTGGTCGCTATAAGATGGTATCAGAGCACACGCTGACTGTAGGACACGACCACTAAGTTAAAGCCCTAGATCACTACTCTCTTCTCATTTCTGACTCCTCTCCATTTTCTACTCTTTAGGATGGCGGACGCAAGGAACAAGTTTGCACAACTGGATGAAGAAACACCCTTTGGACGACACTTGAAGGAAGTCACTAGGTACCTGAACATCGGAAATACCAAGCATCACCGGGATGTACAACGCCACTTTACCAGAAGAGGAGTGCTGGATGATTCAAGTTCAAGTTCCAGGAAGGACATATACGCCAGTCACTGAGCCCATAGAGTTTTCCTTTGATGCACCAACCTGGAGTCTAGGAAAGAGTATGGCAGCCCAAATCACCATGGGACGCATTGGAGAAGTTTACCACAAGGATCTCAATGATACTATCTACCAGATTTGAGGGCGCCGATATGAGAAATGGGAGATGATTAACACCAGGAAGGATAGATCCATTGCAGCTTTCATCCAAGAGTTAAACCAGCACATTCATCGCCAGGAGAACCAGATGTGCACAGGCATGATAGATCTGAAGAAGGCGATGACCAGGATCACGGAACTGGAGGAAGAACTCAAGTCTACACGCGATGGATACGAGGAGGAATGGCGATACTAGTAGAGATGAATGATGGTATGACAAGGAAGCTAGGAGTATTCATGGGAGACCCCGCGTCAGGAGGAGAAGACGACGATTCCACTTGCCCGGAGAACTACATCATCATCGACGACACCGACTCGGACCCCGATGATAGCGATGATGGCTATGTTGATGAAGCTGGAGCGGATATTATGGAGTCTTCCACCAATCAATTCTTCTAGTCAACCATCATATCACTAGTAGTATTCCACCATGTATATAGTATAGTCCGAGCACTTTTGTAATGATAGTTCTAGACCGATTGTATGCCCATGCTTGATTGATTGAGTGATATGATTGTGTTTGTCTCATGTGCATATGGGTAGTGTTTTCTCACTAGACCTCATTCTATTCTATTCTCTTCCCTCTAAACCCTCAGATGCCTCCGAGACGTGACCCCGGATTTACCTTTCCACCGGAGCTCACTCAGTTGATCCAGCAGCAGAATACTTTGATGCAGTTGTTAGTTCAGAACCAAGGCAACAACAACAACAACAACAACAACAACAACAACAACAACCCACCACCACCACCACCCCTAGTTAACAACTTAGCCCGTTTTCTGAGGTTGCAGCCGCCGGTGTTTTCTAGTAGCACCGGGCTGATAATGGCAGATGATTGGCTCCGCAGGATTGGAAGGGAGTTAACCACTGCAGGATGCACAGATGTTGAGAAGGTGCGTTTTGCCGCGCACCAATTGGATGGACCAGCAGCCTCATGGTGGGAGAATTACACTGTCACCTATGTTACATGGGACCGGTTCCAGCAGGCTTTTCACACTGCCCATGTATCAGCAGGAGCTATGGCCATGAAGAAGTGTGAGTTCCGCAACTTACGCCAAGGAGGACGTACCGTTGGCCAGTATGTGGATGACTTTAGCAAGCTAGCACGTTATGCCCCAGATGATGTTGCTACGGATGCAGCTAAACAGGAGAAGTTTCTGGAAGGACTGAATGATGAGCTGAGCATGCAGTTTATGGTAGCAGCCTTTAATAACTACCAACAATTGGTAGAAAGAGCTCTCATGATTGAAGGGAAGCAGCAGTAGATTGACAACTGCAAGAGGAAGTATGGACAAGGGAAGTATAATTTTGGAGCTCAGCAGAGACCCCGTTTCACCCCGAACTCAGGAGGAACCCTAGAGCATAACCATGGAGGTCACAATCACACTGGAGGGAGTTCACACAACCATAGTGGCTTCAAGAACGGGAATGGTAATGGAGGAAGCAATGGACAAAACCGTTCCCACCTAGCAACACCCGCCAAGAAAGATCTAAACCACGTTACCTGCTACAAGTGCCAGAAGACTGGACATTACGCCAATGAATGTCCTGAAGCTAAGAATGGAAACGGGAATGGAAGTTCTGGAAAGAAGCCCAACCCTTTCAACAGGGGTGTAGGATCTAGAAGTAGATGTGTCTAGAGGGGGGGTGATTAGACACTTAGTGCTAAAGTTGCAATGTTTAGGCCTTTTTGGTTTGAGTGGAGTTTTAGGCACAATTTCAACATACACAATACATATCAAGCAAGCATGCAAAGAGTATATGAGCAGCAGAATGTAAAGCATGCAACTTGCAAGAATGTAAGGGGGAGGGTTTGGAGAATTCAAACGCAATTGGAGACACGGATGTTTTTCCTGTGGTTCGGATAGGTGGTGCTATCCTACATCCATGTTGATGGAGACTTCAACCCACGAAGGGTAACGGTTGCGCTAGTCCACGGAGGGCTCCACCCACGAAGGGTAATGGTTGCGCGAGTCCACGGAGGGCTCCACCCACGAAGGGTCCATGAAGAAGCAACCACCCACGAAGGGTCCACGAAGAAGCAACCTTGTCTATCCCACCATGGCCATCGCCCACGAAGGACTTGCCTCACTAGCGGTAGATCTTCACGAAGTAGGCGATCTCCTTGCCCTTACAAACTCCTTGGTTCAACTCCACAATCTTGTCGGAGGCTCCCAAGTAACACCTAGCCAATCTAGGAGACACCACTCTCCAAGAAGTAACAAATGGTGTGTAGGTAATGAACTCCTTGCTCTTGTGCTTCAAATGATAGTCTCCCTAACACTCAACTCTCTCTCATAGGATTTGGATCTGGTGGAAAGAAGGTTTGAGTGGAAAGCAACTTGGGGAAAGCTAGAGATCAAGATTCATATGGTAGGAATGGAATATCTTGGCCTCAACACATGAGTAGGTAGTTCTCTCTCAGAAATAGGATGCTGGAAGTGTAGGCTTAGTCTGATGGCTCTCTCTACGAATGAAGAGGAGGTGGAGGGGTATATATAGCCTCCACACAAAATCCAACCGTTACACACAGTTTTCCAATCTCGGTGGGACAGAATCAACAAACTCGGTCGGACCGAAAAGGTAAACCTAGTGACCGTTAGAGATTTTCGGTGGGACTGACATGCAAATCGGTAGGACCGATATGGTTAGGGTTTGGGCATAATGTAATCTCGGTGAGACCGATTACACAAACTCGGTGAGACCGAGTTTGGTAATAAGCTAACCAGAGAGTTGGTCAGGTAAACTCGGTGGGACCGATTTGCTCTTTCGGTGAGACCGAAAAGTTACAAAAAGGAAACATAGAGTTTACACTACAATCTCGGTGGGACCGATTCGCTCTTTCGGTGAGACCGAAAAGTTACGAAAGGGAAACAGAGAGTTTGCAATCCCATCTCGGTGAGACCGAGATCCCTATCGGTAGAACCGGATTGCTAGGGTTTGGCAGTGGCTTATGACAAGTGAAACTCGGTGGCGCCGGATAGAAAGAATCGATAGGACCGAGTTTGGCTTAGGGTTTAGGTCATATGTGGATATGGGAAAGTAGTTGAGGGTTTTGGAGCATATCATTAAGCACATGAAGCAAGAGGCTCATTAAGCAACACCTCATCCCTCCTTGATAGTATTGGCTTTTCCTATGGACTCAATGTGATCTTGGATCACTAAAATGTAAAATGAAGAGTCTTGAGCTTGAAGCTTTAGCCAATCCTTTGTCCTTAGCATCTTGAAGGAGTTCCCACAACCTTTAGTCCATGCCACTCCATTGTTGAACTTATCTGAAACATGCTAGATAGAAATGTTAGTCTAACAAGAGATATGTTGTCATCAATTATCAAAACCACCTAGGGAGCACTTGTGCTTTAAATCTCCCCCTTTTTGGTAATTGATGGCAACATACATCAAAGCTTTAGATAAAGATATAAAGAACAACAAGTAAAGCTTTGGAAGGACATGTAACAAGCATAGGCTCCCCCTACATGTATGCACTCATGTAAATATGAAATATAGAGGCATGTGAGAGCATAACCATGATAGAGTAGGCAATGTGTAACATGTATCTTGGCCATATGCATCAGAGCAAAAGATTATCTAGGAAAATACCTTCATGCTCATGAGTCCTTCTTGCAAACAGTATGTACATAAGCAAGAACTCCTCATACTCATGATTTTGATGCATATACTTACCTTGTGGTCTTGAGTTGGCTTAGGATGGAATGAACCTGCACAAACAAAGTTAGATAACACAGGTACATCCACTAGCCAGAGCAAACAAAAGAAACCACAAGAATACCAAGACTGGGATGACATGTAGAGAGTGAGTACAAGGTACCACATTGGATTCAACATGTCCCCAAGAATAAAGATATGCAATGAATTTGACTGATTTCTTTCCCTTAGGTGTCTTGCTCCCCCAGAATCTTACATGGGATATTGGGAGAAGATAAGGAACAGCAAATCAGAGCTGAAAGATACAAATGAACATGTCTTTCCCCCTAAAAAGACATGTGACATCTCTCCTCTTGAACATCAAGCATCAAGCATATGGGACATCTGGGATCCTTGAGTATTCTCTCCCCCTGGAAGTCTCTCTCTCCCCCTTAATACTTTCTCTCTTGTAGGTTTGGTCCTTGAGACTTTTTCTCTCCCTTGATGTGATCTCTCTCTCCTACAAGCTTTGATGTGATCGCTCTCTCCCCCTTTGACATCAATTTCCAAGAAGGGCTTTCTGGAATCCGTCATATAGGTTTGGTCCTTGAGACTCAGCACAAAGCAATGGATAAAACTGTGATGCTTGTAGAGGACAAGATTCATTGAGTAGAGCTGGATCATAAGAAATATAGAACAAGTGGCAAACTGTTTTTCCTGTTGCGAAGTCGGTGGCACCGAGTGGTATGTTTCGGTGGCACCGAAAAGATTCGGTTGGGCCAAAAATTACAAGTCGGTGAAACCGAGTTCACACAGAGAAAAACACTTGTCACCTCAGCTCACTAGACATGTAGGATCTCACAAAGATTTGCAATGAATTACCTGAAGGATTTGCAAGGAATTAAATGCAGAAAATGCAGAACATAAACAGAAAGAAAAGAGAAGAGACTGAAAAAATCTAGATGGAGTTTTTTTTGTTTTTTGTTTTTGAAAAAGAGAAAGAAACTAAACATGCATGAGATACACACAAAAAGAACACAAGAGAACTTCATCTAGAGTTGGGCGGTGACATAGTCACCTATGTTAGAGTATATTGACTTAGGAGTCAAGTGAGAACACTTGATCATAGGTCATACTCATCGTTTAAGCTCAAAATGGGGTTACCATTTTTCGTTTAAGCATCTTGATGTATTCACATCTTTTTGAGTTGCTTTGACTCATGTCTTGGAGTAAAGCTTCTCTAAGATGGAGTAACATACCTTGGGTGGTGGTGTGGTTCTTGCTCATGTAGTTGAACTTGTGTGGGTGCTTAAGGTTGATGTAGCTCATCAAGAGTTGAGAGTACCACTTGGAGTTTGAGTTCATCTACCTACATGGGTTAGTTCTTGCAAGGAAGAGCACTTGTGTATCCAAAAATGACAATCATGAAGCTCAACATAGAATTTGTCAAAGGATATGTTTGAATGGTTTTGTGCTTCCTTGTCTTCAACCGCCATTGTGTAGAGACTTGATGATGTAGAGATTGCTCAAGATGTGAGTGAGTCGCAATCTCATGGAATTAGATTCAACCAAGCACCTACATGGGTTAGACAACATGCAAGGTACAAATATATCCAAGACATAAGATAGTCATCATAAGAGATATATCATGGATTAGTCATAAGCTCATGTCTTGCATGTATCCAATGGAGTTTCTACTCCAAGTTCGAAGCATCAATGATGTTCAATTCACCTCTCAACCTGCAAAATACTTTCTCATCAAGAGGTTTAGTAAATATATCCGCTAATTGCTTATCGGTGCGAACGTGCTTAAGATTAATGTCACCCTTAGCAACATGATCTCGAATGAAATGATGACAAACTTCAATATGCTTAGTTCGAGAATGTTGTACATGATTATGACCAATTTTGATAGCACTTTCATTGTCACAAAGCAGTGAAACATGTTTCACATAAATCCCATAATCTTTAAGAGTTTGGGTCATCCAAAGTAATTGAGCACAACATGAACCAGCGGCAATGTATTCCACTTCGGTGGTGGATAAGGATACCGAGTTTGGTTTCTTGGAAGACCAAGACACAAGAGATCTACCAAGAAATTGACAAGTACCCGAAGTGGACTTTCTATCAACCTTGTCTCCGGCATAATCCGAGTCGGAATAGCCAACAAGATCAAAAGAAGACCTCTTAGGATACCAAATGCCAAAATTTGGTGTATGGATTAAATATCTCACTATCCTTTTCACAGCCTTAAGATGACATCCTTTAGGAGCAGCTTGATATCGTGCACACATGCACACACTTAGCATAATATCGGGACGTGAAGCACATAGGTATAACAATGAACCAATCATAGAGTGATAAACCTTTTGATCAACCGGTTCACCATCTTTGGTCAAATCATTATGTCCACTAGTAGGCATGGGTGTAGACATACCTTTGCATTCTTGCATATTGAACTTCTTGAATAAGTCCTTGGTGTACCTCGTTTGAGAGACAAATGTACCGTCCTTAGTTTGCTTGATTTGCAAACCGAGAAAGAATTTGAGTTCACTCATCATAGACATCTCAAACTTCTCTGACATTAGCTTTCCAAACTTTTCACTAAAGAGAGGGTTAGTTAAACCAAATATGATATCATCGACATAAATTTGGCATACAAATAGTTCTCCATTAACCCTTTTAGTAAAAAGAGTAGAATCAATTTTACCAATTTCAAAACCACTTGTAATAAGGAACTTGGTCAAGCATTTATACCATGCTCTAGGAGCTTGTTTAAGACCATAAAGAGCTTTGTGAAGTTTGTAAACATGATTTGGTTTCTTAGGATTGATAAAACCGGGAGGTTGTTTGACATAAAATTCCTCCTCTATTTCACCATTTAGAAAAGCACTTTTAATGTCCATTTGGTACAAGGTGATATTATGGTGATTAGCATAGGCAAGTAAGATGCGAATGGACTCAAGTCTAGCAACGGGATCATATGTCTCACCATAGTCCATACCTTCAACTTGTGTGTACCCTTGGGCGACGAGACGTGCTTTGTTGCGAACCACTTGTCCATCTTCATCTTGCTTGTTGCGAAACACCCATTTGGTACCAATGATGTTGTGGTTGTTGTCGGGCTTCTCAACCAATGTCCAAACTTGGTTTCTCTCAAAATTGTGTAGCTCTTCATGCATAGCGTTTATCCAATCTGGATCTTCCAATGCTTCTTCAACCTTCATAGGTTCAATGCTAGAGATGAATGAATAGTTTTCACAAAAGTTAGCTAAACGAGTTTTTGAGCGAGTGATTCTCCCAGTTTGTATATCATTGAGGATTTGCTCGACGGGATGATCTTTGGCAATTCTTGCTCGAACTCGTGAGAGCTTTTGCTTGGGTCTTTGTTGAACATCTTCTTCATCTTGTTCTTCTTCTTGGCCTTCTTCATTGTTGACATCGTCGTTCTCTTGTCGTGGTGGAGAAAGAGGTTGTTGATGTTCGTCTTGATGCATTTCCTTGTCTTCTTCATCTTGGTGTGTCCCACTTGTGGATGCTTTCGTGTCGATTCTTGGTTCACCTTGTCGTGAAGTAGAAGCTTCCACTTGGACGGATGAAGTACTCTCCTTCACCTCCGTTGGACGAATTTTGCCAATGGACAAGTCTTGGATTGCTTCTGAAGGGTCTTTGTCTCCTACATCAATTGGCAATTGCTCTACTTGCGAGCCATTAGATTCATCAAACTTCACATCTACCGTCTCTTCAACCTTTCGGGTGAAATTGTTGTAGACACGGTAAGTGTGAGAGTTTGAGCCATAACCAAGTAGAAAACCTTCATGAGATTTAGGAGAAAACTTTGAACGACGATGCTTATTAAGAATGTAGCACTTTGAGCTGAATACTCGAAAGTATCCAACTTGGGGTTTGTTACTGGTGAGAAGCTCGTATGCCGTCTTGCCGAGTAGCTTGTGAAGATATAAGAGATTTGTTGCGTGACAAGATGTCTCAACCGCTTCTACCCAAAAGTGCTTCGGCTCTTGTATTCATCAAGCATCGTTCTTGCCATTTCGATGAGCGTCCGGTTCTTCCTCTCAACAACTCCATTTTGTTGAGGTGTGTATGTAGCCGAGAACTCGTGTGAAATCCCTTCTTCGTCAAGAAAGGTGTCCACATTTGCGTTCTTGAACTCCGTTCCATTGTCACTCCGAACCTTCTTGATCTTCACGTCAAGCAGATTTTGGGCCTTCCTAGCGAAGTTTCTGAAGATCTTCTGGACCTGCGACTTGTCATTAAGAAAGAACACCCACGTAAATCTTGAAAAATCATCAACTATAACTAGACCAAAAGAATTTCCACCGAGACTCTTGTAGGCGTTGGGACCAAAAAGATCCATATGAAGTAGCTCGAGTGGCCTTCTTGTGGTCATGATGTTCTTCACGGGATGCCTTCCTCCAACCCGTTTACCTGCTTGAAAAGCACTGCAAAGTCTATCCTTATCAAATATGACATCGTTAACTCCAAGGACATGATTTCCTTTAATAAGCTTGTCAAGGTTTCTCATGCCAACGTGACCTAGTCGTCTATGCCACAACCAACCTTTTGAGGATTTAGCAACAAAGCAAGTTTTAGGTTGTGCCTTTTTAGAGAAATCGACAATGTAAAGATCACCTCTACGCATACCGGTAAAGACCATTTTATGATTGTCTCGACGAAATACTTGGCAATCTACCTCAGTAAATAGGACATTCAAACCGAAATCAGCAAGTCTAGATACTGAAAGTAAGTTGTAGCCGAGAGATTCAACGAGCATGACATTTTGAATGGAACTATCATGTGAGATGGCCACATTACCAAGGCCAACCACTTTACCCTTTGAATTATCACCAAAGGTGACATATTTTCGTGGGCCGTCATTTTCAGCAAGCTCACGAAACATCTCTTCATCTCCGGTCATATGATGAGTACATCCACTATCAAGAATCCATTCCTTTCCTCCTGATTCATATCCCCGAAGATTTGCCATAAGACCAAAATGTCTCATTGCATCATCAAGATCAAAGTCACTATCATCATCATCATCATAGTATCCATGTTCATCATGATCTTGTGACTCATCATTTCCTAGAGAGGGTAATTCATTAGATAAATGATCATCAAAGTGGTCACTTTTATGAATTCTTATAGCTTCGAATATGATATCACTAATGATTCCAACATCTCCTTTAGCATGCTTAAGATTGGTAAGTTCAGATAGACAATTACCAAAACTAGGATCACTAGAGTTCATCTTACTCAAGGCAATAGATTTATGGAGAATTTCATCCAAAGTTTTCAAGGAATGATCAGGAAATCGTTCCTCAAGAAAATTCCATATAGTATAGGCACAATTAAGAGTAGGCAAACTAGCAATCAAATTTTTGGGCAATCCTCTAATGATGAGCTCAATAGTTCTAAGATTGCGAATCATGTCAATATCTTCATCTAGGGTAGGATGCAAAGGATCAATATGAGGTGCACAAGGGCTAGCAATATACTTGTTCAAATTATATTGATTGAAAATTACAAGCATCTCATTTTTCCACTCATGAAAATACTCTCCATCAAGAATAGACACTCTATGTCTAAGACTCCCTAAGGTAGACACATCCATCTTCCTCCAATGGTGATTAAACCAAGGCAATGGAGACCAAAGCTCTGATACCACTTGTAGGATCTAGAAGTAGATGTATCTAGAGGGGGTGATTAGACACTTAGTGCTAAAGTTGCAATTTTTAGGCCTTTTTGGTTTGATGGAGTTTTAGGCACAATTTCAACATACACAATACATATCAAGCAAGCATGCAAAGAGTATATGAGCAGCGGAATGTAAAGCATGCAACTTGCAAGAATGTAAGGGGAAGGGTTTGGAGAATTCAAACGCAATTGGAGACACGGATGTTTTTCCCGTGGTTCGGATAGGTGGTGCTATCCTACATCCACGTTGATGGAGACTTCAACCCACGAAGGGTAACGGTTGCGCGAGTCCACGGAGGGCTCCACCCATGAAGGGTAATGGTTGCATGAGTCCACGGAGGGCTCCACCCACGAAGGGTCCATGAAGAAGCAACCACCCACGAAGGGTCCACGAAGAAGCAACCTTGTCTATCCCACCATGGCCATCGCCCACGAAGGACTTGCCTCACTAGCGGTAGATCTTCACGAAGTAGGCGATCTCCTTGCCCTTACAAACTCCTTGGTTCAACTCCACAATCTTGTCGGAGGCTCCCAAGTAACACCTAGCCAATCTAGGAGACACCACTCTCCAAGAAGTAACAAATGGTGTGTAGGTAATGAACTCCTTGCTCTTGTGCTTCAAATGATAGTCTCCCCAACACTCAACTCTCTCTCTCATAGGATTTGGATCTGGTGGAAAGAAGGTTTGAGTGGAAAGCAACTTGGGGAAAGCTAGAGATCAAGATTCATATGGTAGGAATGGAATATCTTGGCCTCAACACATGAGTAGGTAGTTCTCTCTCAGAAATAGGATGCTGGAAGTGTAGGCTTAGTCTGATGGCTCTCTCTATGAATGAAGAGGAGGTGGAGGGGTATATATAGCCTCCACACAAAATCCAACCGTTACACACAGTTTTCCAATCTCGGTGGGACCAAATCAACAAACTCGGTCGGACCGAAAAGGTAAACCTAGTGACCGTTAGAGATTTTCGGTGGGACTGACATGCAACTCGGTAGGACCGATATGGTTAGGGTTTGGGCATAACATAATCTCGGTGAGACCGATTACACAAACTCGGTGAGACCGAGTTTGGTAATAAGCTAACCAGAGAGTTGGTCAGGTAAACTTGGTGGGACCGATTTGCTCTTTCGGTGAGACCGAAAAGTTACGAAAGGGAAACAAAGAGTTTGCAATCCCATCTCGGTGAGACCGAGATCCCTATCGGTAGAACCGAATTGCTAGGGTTTTGCAGTGGCTTATGACAAGTGAAACTCGGTGGTGCCGGATAGAAAGAATCGGTAGGACCGAGTTTGGCTTAGGGTTTAGCTCATATGTGGATATGGGAAAGTAGTTGAGGGTTTTGGAGCATATCATTAAGCACATGAAGCAAGAGGCTCATTAAGCAACACATCATCCCTCCTTGATAGTATTGGCTTTTCCTATGGACTCAATGTGATCTTGGATCACTAAAATGTAAAATGAAGAGTCTTGAGCTTGAAGCTTTAACCAATCCTTTGTCCTTAGCATCTTGAAGGAGTTCCCACAACCTTTAGTCCATGCCACTCCATTGTTGAACTTATCTGAAACATGCTAGATAGAAATGTTAGTCTAAAAAGAGATATGTTGTCATCAATTATCAAAACCACCTAGGGAGCACTTGTGCTTTCAAGGGGACAAGTGAACCACGTTAACGTGGAGGAGATTGAAGCCCAGCCAGATGCAGTAATAGGTAAGTTTTTGGTTAAGTCATTTACTGCAGTCATTCTTTTTGATATTGGTGCATCGCATTCATACATATCAAGGGGATTTGTGGATAAGTATAAGCTGCCCACCAAAGTTCTTAGTACACCTATGTTAGTGAGCTCGCCAGGAGCAGAGTATATGGTAAGCCAAGGATGTTTTCAGATGCCATTGACCATAGGTAGGCATGTTTTCCCCTCAGATCTGATAATTTTGGAGTCGCAAGGTTTGGATGTGATTCTGGGTATGGATTGGCTATCGATGTATGGAGGAAACATCGATTGCACCAGTAAGTCAATTTTGCTCACCACCCTAGAAGGAAGAAGGATCAAGTATGTATCCCAGCATGTGCCGATTAGGACTCAAGTAAATTCCTTATCAGGAGTTGTACAGGAGGAAGTACCAGTGGTGAAGGATTTCTCGGATGTATTTCCAGAAGAGTTGCTAGGCATGCCACCGGATAGAGACATCGAGTTTTTGATTGAGCTTTTGCCAGGCACAGGGACAGTATCTAAGAGACCGTACAGGATGCCCACACGGGATTTAGAGGAAATTAAGAAGTAGATTAAAGAGTTACTGGATAAAGGATATATTCGCCCAAGCTCGTCACCTTGGGGATCACAGTACTTCTAGTGGAGAAGAAGGATGGATCGTTGAGGATGGTTGTTGATTATCAAGGATTGAATGAGGTGACGATCAAGAACAAGTACCCACTACCAATGATCAATGATTTGTTTGATCAACTGCAAGGAGCTAAGGTGTTTTCCAAGATCGATTTGCGATCAGGGTACCACTAGCTGAAGATTCGAGAGCAGGACATACCAAAGACAACTTTTACCACGAGGTACGGGCTATATGAGTATACCGTTATGTCATTTGGCCTGACTAACGCACCTGCCCATTTCATGAACATGATGAACAAGGTGTTTATGGAGTTTTTGGATAAGTTTGTTGTAGTGTTCATTGATGATATTCTGGTCTACTCGAAGAATGGAGAGGAGCATAAAGAGCATTTGCGATTAGTACTTGGGAAGCTTAGAGAACATCAGCTATACGCCAAGTTCAGCAAGTGTGAGTTTTGGTTGAAGGAAGTTGGATTACTTGGACATGTTATATCCGGAGAAGGAATAGCGGTAGACCCCGCCAAAGTAGTCACTGTGACAAATTGGGAGGCACCCACGTCAGTTGGAGAGATCCGGGTTTTCTTGGACTCGCAGGATACTACCGGAGGTTCATTGAGAATTTCTCGAAGATTGCAAAGCCTATGACAGAGTTGTTAAAAAAGGACACCAAGTTCAAATGAACCGAGGAATGTGAGGCTAGTTTTCAGGAGTTGAAGAAACGCTTGGTTACATCACCAGTGTTGATCCCGCTAGATCAACGCAAGGATTATGAAGTGTATTGCGACGCTTCTCGTCGAGGACTTGGAGCAGGGCTTATGCAGGAAGGAAGAGTTGTTTCATATGCCTCTCGACAGCTTAAACCCCATGAGTTAAATTATGCTTCGCATGATTTGGAGTTAGCAGCCGTAGTGCATGCGTTGAAGACTTGGAGACATTTTCTCATCTGAAACCATTGTGAGGTATACACGGATCACAAGAGTTTGAAGTATATCTTCACGCAGAAGGAGTTGAATCTCAGGTAGAGGAGATGGTTGGAACTCATTAAGGATTATGATATGAAGTTGCATTATCATCCCGGAAAGGCTAACATAGTAGCCGATGCATTGAGCCACAAGAGTCATGTCAATACACTCATGACCGGAGAGTTACCTAAGGAGTTAGCAGAGAATCTTCGCGAGCTATGTTTGGAGATAGTTCTGAGAGGTTATGTAGCAGCATTGGAGATTCAGTCTACTCTGATGGATAAGATCAGAGAAGCTCAGAAGATGGACAAGGAGATTGCCGAGATAAAGGAAAGGATGAGAAAAGGAAAGGCTAAAGGATTTCGTGAGGATGAGCATGATACCTTATGGTTCGAGGACTGTGTATATGTACCAAATGATTAGGAGATTAGGAAGCTGATTTTGTAGGAGGCCCATGATTCGCCATATTCGATTCACCCAGGAAATACCAAGATGTATCTAGATTTGAAGGATAGATTCTGGTGGACCGGAATGAAGAAGGATATTGCGGAGTATGTAGCAGTTTGTGCTGTATGTTAGAGAGTGAAGGTAGAACATCAGAAGCCAGCAGGATTGCTACAACCATTGTCGATACCCAAATGGAAGTGGGACAAGCTAGGTATGGATTTTATCACGGGATTACCCAGGACTCGTTCAGGCTATGACTCGATATGGGTTGTAGTTGATCGTTTGACGAAAGTAGCTCATTTCATCCCAGTGAAGACCACTTACACCAGTGCTAAGTTGGCAAAGATATACATGACCAGGATCGTATGTTTGCATGGAGTTCTGACGACCATTGTATCAGATAGAGGAACCCAGTTTACCTCAAAGTTTTGGAATCAGATGCATGAAACTTTGGGAACCAGGCTAGAGTTCAGTACAACTTTTCGCCCGCAGACAGATGGACAGACCGAGAGAGTCAATCAGATTTTGGAGGACCTATTGAGAGCTTGTGCGCTAGACTATGGATCTAGTTGGGACGATAATTTGCCTTACGCAGAGTTCTCTTACAACAATAGCTATCAAGCCAGTTTGAAGATGGCCCCTTTCGAAGCATTACGGAAGGAGGTGCAGGACACCGTTGTTGTGGGATGAAGTTGGAGACCGACAGTTGTTTGGACCAGATTTGATTAAAGAGTCTGAAGAGAAGGTTAAGCTAATTCGCGATATACTCAAGGTAGCCCAGTCCAGGCAAAAGAGTTATGCGCATTCTAAACGCAAGGAGATAGTTTACAAAGTCGGAGACAGAGTGTATCTTCGGGTATCACCACTTCGAGGAGTGAAGCGCTTTGGAGTTAAGGGAAAGTTAGCTCCACGTTTTGTGGGACCATGCAAAGTTTTGGAACGTAAGTTGCTTACAAGTTGGAATTGCCCGAAGGATTGTCAGGAGTTCACGATGTCTTCCACGTTACACAGTTGAAGAAGTGCCATGCAGAGATGGCTGATATCCCTCTGAGAGATGCAGTGCCACTGGAAGCGATACAGTTGGATAGCGATTTGACCTACGAGGAAAAGCCAGTCAAGATTCTCGAGTTTGCCAGCCGAGTTACACGCAGCAAGGTTATCAAGTTTTTGCAAGGTTCAGTGGAGTCACCATACTGAAGATGAAGCCACCTGAGAACGAGAGGAAGAACTACGGAAGGATCACCCTCACCTATTTTCTAGCCAACCCGAATATCGAGCGCGAGAATCATCTTAAGGGGGGTAGGTTTGTAACATCCCAAATTTTCAATTTGGAATGTTATACATTAGGTCATCATTGCATATCATATTTTATTGTATTTTTGCTTGATCCTAGAAATTCCATGCAATTCAAGGACCTACGGAGAGAGTTGGGGATTTCGTTATTTTCATATTTGAGTTTTTCTCAAATTTTGAAAAGAGGATCGTTTGGTTTTAATTATTTTCTCTTCGAGTATTTCTTTTATAAAAATAAAAGAGAGAGGATAAAATGACTTCCTCAAAATAAAGAAATATTGGAGATCTAATGTTAAAATCAAATAAGAGTTTTATTCGGATTTTTATCGCTAATTTTATTTGAATTAGGAAAAATATGCGTTTTTCAAAATTGCATTAGAGTCCCAAATAAATGTTCACCTTGTCCGGCATATTTTTAGAGGATGGGGAACATTTATTTCAGGATTTTTGGAGTCCATTTAGTATTTCTTTTATTCGTCTTTCTGCGAGGAATATTTTTATAAAAAGAAAAAAAAGAAACCGACTTTGGGCCATATCCGCCCGGGGGAGGCTTTATAAGCCGCCGAGGCCGCAGCCCACCAGGCCGCCCACCGAAACCCTAGCCACCGTGCCAGCCCCGCCGCCGACCCGCCGCGTCACCGCCTCACTGCTGTCGCCAGAGTTTGCCGCCGCCGCCGCCGGTTTTCCTTTGACCGGTTCAGTTTTTTCGGTAAAAACCTAGATGCGTGTTTTATTAGATCGGTTTTAATTTTTTTTCCGGTTTAGTTATATAGCGGACGTTCATCCATACGTTCGTTTTAATGAACGGTTTTCGCCCGTTAGCCGCAGA
Source organism: Triticum aestivum (assembly GCF_018294505.1). NCBI lineage: Eukaryota > Viridiplantae > Streptophyta > Magnoliopsida > Poales > Poaceae > Triticum > Triticum aestivum. The sequence continues at coordinate 357,791,096 of NC_057794.1, forward strand.
TAGCGAATGTTCGTTCGTTAGTCTGTTCGTTAGTTTTTCTTTTTCTCGGATTTTTCGTGATTATTTTCGATCGCGATTTCTGATCCGATTTTCGTTTTAGTTTAACTTTTCGATCGTTTATCGGAATCAGGCGATTCAAGCGCCTAGAGTTTCTTCTCAAAGCCCTCTTTCTGTTTAATCAACTTAAACAAGTTTTTGCTATTATAAAATTTGACTTTAGTCCATATTAGTAAATGAAGCTTGTTTCTTTCACAGTTTGAGTTTCGTTGCTTCGTTTGATTTGATTCTTTTTTGCAAACCAGAGTTCTTAAGTTGAAATTTCTGGTTAGATTTTCTTATTTGAGTTTTACTCGTGCATCTTTGCTTGATTGCTTATTGTATGCTTGTTTGATTGAGATAGAGTACCCGGAGTGCGAAGCGTGCTACTACGAGTCTCTAGGTTTCACGGATCATCAGCAAGGCAAGTAACACTTTGATCATACCCCTTTACTACCCAGTTTTATTGCATTAGATCAATCCTCAAACAATTGCATGATTAGGATCTGATTAATATGTGGGTTTTGGGAACTAGATGAGGTAGTACCTATTCACCTGTTTATTATCAAACCTATGGGAGTTACTTCTATGTTGCTTATATTTCTATGCTATGCTCGTAGACGTGGTTTGGGTTTGAGTGTATTCATGACAGATGTGAGTTGTTAATTAATGGTTAACTTAAGGTGGCAATTTTAATACACATCTTGGTGGATTGAGGCACCTGGGGAATCCAGTGTTGTCTGTATTTTTGGAAATCCCGGGGTACCGTGTGATTATCCTATGGACTGCCACCCAGGCTCAAAGAGATCATAATATTATTCATGCTAGAAACTTTCGTGTGCAGCCACATGCCATTACGGGCTCTGGCATAGTTGAGTAAGTTGCGGGAAACCTTTCCATGACGGGCTAGCAGATGTTGGGGATTGTAGGTGTACAGGCCTATCTATCAGTTAAGGGGGCCTCTTCGGAAAGACCGTGTCTCGGTCATCCGTTTCTCAAACATCATGTAGTGCGAGAAATTCAACGGAGGAGATCGAGTCTTGTGAGGAAAAGTGCACAAACCTCTGCAGAGTGTACAAACTAATCATGGTTAGCCGTGTCCTCGGTTATGGACATCTTGAGTATCTAGTTCTTGGATTATCATTTGGATCTCATCACTCTTAATATAAATTTGGTTGGGTTATTAATTACCTTTTTAATTGGGATTGAGATGAGGTTTACCATTCTCAAAGTTTTTCAACAAACTTTGTAGTTAAATAAAATATATTCCTTTGCAGTAGGGAAAAATTGGCTTTCCGCAAAACATATTAACCATACAGCCTCCACCAGCCATATATGCATGTAGAGATAGCATTATTATGTTCATTACTCTTTTGTGTTACATTGCCAGCATATTCCATGCGCTGACCCGTTTCGGGCTGCAACGTATCATGTTGCACACTTTTTAGACGACGAGTAAGGAGCCTTAGGTCGTGGTCTTTCACTCAGTGATGCCGTTGGAGTTGATGGACTCAATTTATCTTCCAAGCCTTCCGTTGTTATCGTATTAGATGGCATTAAGCCATATTTATTGTAATAAGTTCTCTTTTGAGACATTCGATGAAATAAGTGTGTGATTGCTACTCTGTTATAAATCCTCAAGTATTGTGCATGTCAGCATTACCAATCCAGGGATGACACTGATGCACAGAGATCAGACTGTTTGAGGTCTGGTCGCTATATTTTCTTTTGAAAAAAACATAAAAACGTCAATGGTTTTTAAATATAAAACAACAATCGCAAACGTTTTAGTTATAACACCCGTATGCAAACCGACAGCTTCCCCAGGGAGCCAAGGGAAAATGTGCCAAGCAGGATTTCTGCATCCCTTCAACGAAAATGGTTGTTTTGCATGACCCGTGTGCAACCACGTAGAAACAATTGTGTAAGATTTGCATCTGTCATTTTGGGTATGTTGCCATTTGTCAAACTAGAAAGATTGTCATTTGTTTATCTAGTAACATTGCCATTTGTCAACCTTGTAACATTGCGATTTGTCAAAATAAGCAGATAAAAATCACTAGCATTATCTTATTTTTGCTACTAAAATCACTAGCACTATTCACATGGACACCACTAGCAGGCGTGAGTTGATGGATGCATATTCAAATGTACCATTGATTACATACAACAAGTCATCAACCCACAACGACAACGAGGATACATGTTGGATTATAGATCATTTCCAACAAAACATTCTAGTAAAGTAAAGTTTTTCTCACACAACAGATAACAAAGCGATGAAATGAACTTCAACTCAACCACTCGTCGGCGCTGGAAACGCTTGCTTTGAACCAGAAGTGATTTTCTGGGAAGGGCCAGCTACTGTCAATCTCGAGACCAACGCAGGACTGATCATCCAAGCTGAAGCGGGCTATGTCAGGACCCATAGCAACGATCGAGGTATAGATACAGTTGCTTCTCATAAATGGTAGTAACATTGTGTCAACAGCAGATGGATCATCTTTCACTATCATTGGATAGTTTTGTCCAAGGAAGAGCGAGTTTCCTCCAAGACTTTCAATACTGAGCCAGGGAGAAGGTGTTGGTGCTAGTACACTAGTATCCAACCCGAATACCCTGCAACAGATGTTAGAATAGGTCCAGAGAGTGTGACCATGCGAGACAACACCTGCTTCCTTAGTAACATCAGCAGTGCCCTGTATACGGACAAGAAGAGGTGATCCATCAGAATAAGTTGCCAGGCGCCACTGAGTATATGGGTCCTGCTCGTCCTCATGCTCGTGATCATCAGCATCGTCATCTCCCTCTTGGTTATAATTTTTTCAAGTATAGGTGGTGGAATGTTCACAGGACCTTGGAAACACAAGAAGGTTACTTAATTAGTAAAGGGAAACTAGCTAACTCACACGCATGTGGATGAAACATTTATAATTACGGTGGAAGACAAACGTACCGAATGCATGATGATTCCATGCAAAAACAGTGCCATGGGTGGTGGCAGCAAACACAAGGCCCTCATATTGAATTTCATCACAGTACTCATCTGTGTACAGAAATTGATTTTTGAGCAATATCCATCGAGGCGTGGAAGTAAGGAAGGCAACAAGATTGTCGAAGATAGCAACAACTTCATAGTTCGTGTAATCCCAAGAGCAGTTAGGAACTCGATAAATTGCTATCTTCTGTAGACAACAGTTACCATGATCATACTTGAACTCACGTAGATCATCTGTGTGCTCAACCTCTAGACAGTCTGAGATTTTTGGAAGCGGAACACGATGACGAGTGTACACATTTACAAGTTCCCACTCGCAATTGTACCCAATATAAACAACCCAATCTTCATTTGTGCCCGCACAAGCCTTGACCTCAAGCGATGGCATCTTAAGATCACACGTATAATTATCAAGCGGCATCAACTTGCACAAGGCGAGGCTTCCGTTGTCCCCGCGCCAGTCAGCAGGGTCACGGCGAACAAGATAGGGGAGATCAAACCACTCCTGGACCCTTGGGTTGCCTGTAATGATGTTATTAGTTGAGTCGAGAATGGTCTTGAACGAACCTACCATGCTAGCCAAGGTGAAGATGTCGCACCGATCAATGAGTTCCTCCACCACGTCATCTTTCAGATCGGGGCAAGAATAACGGGGTCATTTCTGGCCCGTTCCCTCCATGGAGAAGATGATCGAACAATGGCAGAAGGAAGGGCGAAGGCAAATGGAGGGAGGAAGAGCGTGCGACAGCAGTTCCAAATCAAGAGGGAAAGGCGAAGAGGTGGTGGACGGTTGCCACGGTACAATAAGAGGCTAGTGGGGAGCGAACGGTTGCCATAGAGGTCACACACTTAAGACAATGCCGAGTGAACCGCATGCCGTATATCGCACACACGTTGATCTGGCTGACCGTTTCTTTTGTGTTGCCTAATCACAAACAGTTCATCCGAGTGAACCGTATGATGTACATCGCACACACCTTCATCTGGCTGACCGTTTATGTTCTCTTGTCTCAACACAAATAGTTCATCCGAGTGAACCACATGTCGTATATCGCACACACCTTGATCTGGCTGGTCGTTTCTTTTGTGTTGCCTAATCACAAACATTTCATCCGAGTGAACCGTATGTTGTATATCGCACACACCTCCATCTGGCTGACCGTTTCTTTTGTTCCTCCTCATCGCAAACAGTTAATTGAACTAAACCATATGCCTTGCATCGCACACGCAACTAAAATCTGAACCGTGTTTGATGCATCCGTCATTGCAAACGTTTTGCACCTTTTTGATGGTTTTTTACACCACCATTTGCGATTATTGCATCGCACACAGTTTCGTTGAAGGGTCTCTGATCGTAGTGTCGTGTTAGCAGCATCCTGCAGTAGTGCAAGGAAGAAAAGTTGAAGGCTCTCCAAGTGGCGAACACGAAGAAACTCTAGTTCCAATCTTTCATGGAGACCTCCATAGAAGCAGTCACTCGCATAGCCGACGACATCGACTTGGACACCTTCGTCGAGCCAGCGAGTCCGCCTCCCGCCGAGTGAAAAAACTTTAATGATCCGTATTCATTTGCCTTGGAATGCCGAGTGACCGTGTAACCATTAAACGCTTTTGGGCTTGATGCTCGAGTACTTTTGCTTGCTGTTCTGAAACTTGCTGGATTTATCCAAACTTGATGGTTTTATGTGAACATTGCTTTCTCGCTTCCAGAGTGTTTTGTGTGCTCGGATCTTTTGACCTAGGCGAAGCCGGTTCGCAGCTAAGCCCCTGAGTGGGAGGATGGCTCTCTACTCGGAATAGTTTGTAACTTAGGCGAAGCTGGTTCACGGCTAAGCCCCCGAGTGGGAGGATCGCTCTCCACTCAGAATAGTTTTTAACTTAGGCGAAGCTGGTTCGCGGCTAAGCCCCCGAGTGGAGGATTGCTCTCCACTCGGAGTAGTTATGTAACTTAGGCGAATATGGGATCACGGCGAAGCCTCCGAGTATACCTGGCCAAATCTCGGGCCGAGCCGGGCTTCGGGTCGGGCCAACAAAAACCCGGCGTCTACGGGACAAGCCCGAGCCCAGCCCGGCCCGACGAATTGATACATTTTCCAGGCCCAAGCCCGGCCCGAGGCAAAGCCCAAAAGCCCGAAGCCCGGCCCAACGGCCCGACATAATCCAACAAAAACAAGTCAGTACAACAAAAAATAGAAGAAAACTAAGCTATAAAGAACAAGATACTAATATTTGGACAACAAAACATACACCTATCACTTATCAGCAATTTGTAGTAGTAAACAACAGCAAATCAACACTATTTTTGACAGCACAACATCATAGTTTTATAGCAAAACAATAACAGAACAACATCCAAGTGTTACAGTTTCAACAACAACAAAACAGCAGCATTACATCACTATTTTTACAGCACAGCAGCACAGTTTTATAGCAAAACAATAACATAACCCCATATAAATGTTTCAGTTTCAACAACAGCAAAACAATAGCATTACATCACTAGTTTTGACAGCACATCAGCATAGTGTTTGAGCAAAAGAATAGCAGAACCACATATAAATGTTTCAGTTTCAAGTCTTTCGACATCTAAACATTCCAGTTACAACAAACACAAGTGCATGAATATTATTACAGTCCATAACCAAAATAAGACTAGTAGTTTGTTGGCTGCCATCTCGCCATGCCTTCTCTGAACCTTCTTCTCTTCTCATTGCTCTAGCAACAACTCTAGAGGATGGAATGAAGAGAAAGTTAGCGGTAGTATAAAGACAACTTGACAATTGACATGAACAAAGAATATAGATGTTACATTCTTCATCCAAAGATGAATCTTCATAATTATCTAGCGCAACCACTTCTGCCTTTCTCTAATTATCTACAACAATAGATTGGGTTAATTATCACTTGGAAGTAAAACATACAAATAAGAATGTGAAACAAACAAGATTACAACATATACCTTCTTTTTTCTGCAGTTTGCAATGATACCAATCTTGCAAACACATTAGGGCCTCAACCGTCTTTGGTTTAAGTGAGTTTCGGTTCGGGGTTATAACCTTCTTACTCAAGCTGAAAGCGGATTCTGAAGCAACACTTGACACAGGAACTGCAAGGATATCACGTGCCATTCTTGCTAGTTGCGGATACCTAGCTGCAGACTTACTCTAGAAATCCAAGATATTGACATTTTCATTCAACCTCTTCGCAGGTTCAGCCAAATACAATTCCAATTCAGATCTCCCTTCATGTGAGCTCGTGCTTTCCATGTACTGATCATAGTCAGAAAAGGCACCAAGTCCACACGTGCTTGATGATGCACTAGTTGCTATGTTTTCATTGACATGTACACCACTACCATACTCATTAAATAAAGAAGTCGTTGTAGTCCTAACAAGATTAATGCGCTGAAGGGCATCATCACCATCATATAGCTTGGAGTAGGCATATCCTAAAAACTTGAACTTAATGTGGGTATCAAGAATAGCAGCACAAGACAGAAATACGCTATAGTCAGACCAATATTTCACGAATTTCTCCCTCATAACTGCTAACATTGGAGCCATGTAACTATTTACTCCAGCACTAGCCTCTATAATAGCAGAATGAACAAGATAGATATTCATGAAGTACAAGTTGGCTGTTGGATACTTTGTTCCTAAGAAAGTTGTAGTTACCTCAAAAAAACCCTTCAAGAATTGATACATATGAGATACCTTGGCCCATTCTTCTTCGGATAGCCAAAAGTTGACCTTGAATATGTTGTCCCTCTCAGAATACCAATGCAGCACATCTCTAAAGTACAAACAACAACCAAACATAGTGTAGGTTGAATTCCAACGGATGGGCATATCAGGTTTAAACCTTTTTGTTTCTTCCAGGTTGAAAATAGTTGTAGCAGTACTATAAAACTTATGCAGCCTATTGCTTGAAGCCTTTAGGTACATTATGCCATCTCTAAGTTTGTCAACACACTTATCAATCAATACCAAACTGGCTTGAACTACCAAGTTTAGTATGTGTGCACAACAATGAATTTGGAAGAATTTACCGGACAAAGGTGAAGCACCTTTTGCCAAGTGGGTACGCAAGCAAGCTATCATCCTATCATTATAGGCTGCATTATCCAGAGTGATGCACATCACTTTCTTATCAACCCTCCATTCACGGAAAGCTAGGTGGACCTCATCGACAATAGATGCTCCATCATATGGTGGATCAATTTTTTGAACCATACAATCCTTTTGTTTAGTTTCCAATCAACATCTATGTAATGACAAGTAATGCAAATATAGCTATGCTTGGTGACTTCAGATTTCCAATTGTCGGATGTGAAACTAACTCTACCAGGGGCAGCAAGAATAATGTCCATCAATTCCTTTTTCTGGCTAAGAAACATTTCCATTATCTCTCTTTTTATTGTGTGCTGACCAATAGACATGAGTTGTGGACAACAAGCAGACATCATTGTTCTAAATCCATCTTCTTCAACTGTTGTAAATGGATGAGCACCGAATACATGATAAATAGAGACCGAATTTCTAGCAACTTGAGCATCAAATCTACCTTTTTTAATGCAGCTGTTCCATCATCATTTGTTTCAGATTTCAAGAAAAAATTATTCATTGTCGCTTGTTCAACCTTATGCTTCTTTTCAGTGTGTCTAAGGAGATGAGATGTACCACTTGTTTAACTTGCATGATTTGAATGGAACTAACCCGGACTGATGTTGTTTTTAGCAGAATTGCTACGCTGGCATTTCTCGATGCGAGCCTTCATCATCTGTTCCCCGGCCATATCACGTACCTTGACAGCAGCCGGGTGCTCGATGCGGAGCTTCGCCAACTCTTCCTTCTGTTCCATGGCGAGGGCCTGCAGCATATTCATCGAGGACTACTATTCTCATGCAGCTTCTTCCAGCCGGCGTTCTTCTCCTTCAACAGGTCGATCTCATGGCAGAGCTTCGCATTGTCCTCCCGAAGTCGCAGGATTTCGCCGGTCGCCTTCTTCTCCGAGGCAATGCTCTTCTTCAGCAGCATCACCAAGCCGGCGGTCAACTCCCCCTGCTGATTGAGCTCAGCGGGCATGTCGTCGAGGCTCTCCTTCAGCAACTCCATCAAGCCTTGGATGAACTCCTTCTGCTTATTGAGCTGATCAGGCATGCCATCAAGGGATAACGACTCCAGCTCCGCCGGCTCGGCATTTTCGCCTCCGCGGCTAGGGCGCTCCTGGGAGCCATCGCCTGCCCGTGAGAGATCTTTCGAGGTCTCTGCGTGGTGGCGAGCCCTCTCTTTTTTTCTGCAGCCTTGGTTGCCGCTCCCTTGTTACGAGTAGTTCTCGACCTAGAGCTCTGCTCACTGGCCATGGCAACGACAGACGAAGAAGAAGCACTTATGAGGAGGAAAGGTAGAGTGATTTTCGGTTAGGTAGTTCCCCTTTTTATAACCTAAGTACTAGCACTAGTACTAATACCTGCATAGTGGGAACACGTTCAGGTTTGGTACGTACTACTAGTAGGTGTGAGCAGGCTTTCGAATGTGATGGGAACAAGGTAAAGATTAATTGATGGTTTTGGTTTCGAGGCCCGAAACGGCTCCCGATGAGTTTAGCAGAACATAAATTTCAAGCACTACACTGCTCAAATGCGTAAATATTATGTTACTATCAAAAATTGGCACAAAATACGAAGGAGACCAATGGAAGTACTACTAGCAACCCACGATTTAACTACTCGCATGCGCGCAGTGGAGTAATAATGTCTTTCCTCCGCCCTCACGTCCACTCAATTTGCATGCGCTGTATTAATTAACCATCAATGAAGTGAACGACTTTACACGCGTCAAATTATCACATGGGGTAGATCTTGGTACAAAATTAAGTCCACCCGTGTACCCGCGTGTGCGTGCGAGGAATGAGTGTGTGCATGGCGTGCGTGCACATCTTTGCTTCGTGCATGTACCGCCAGTATGGCTCAGGGAGGACGAGTACATTCTTCTGGAACCAGCAGCACGTCACTGTGATCAATCCACGCAAGGAGGTCACGGCAACGCCTACACATGTGCCACGTGGCTTCATGAACTGTAAGAGAGACACTGTGTAGCGTGCCAATCGTATTCTAATTTACGTGTTTTGCACATACTCGAAGTACTAGTAAGGTACACGTGCATTGCACGCATCAGATGTTGCAACCAAATTATGAATAAATACCACATTATAGCATGTAAGCTCTGAGTCATATATGCCTGATGTAGCCCTTTGTTTAATTATTATAGTTCATCTCATTCAAAATCAATTAGTTTTTATTAAAAAGCTAAGAACGCGGGAATAGGAAAAATATGGGATTATAGTGGAATGTCGTCTTGAATCCTACATGATTGTACGAGTGTTTGATTGTGCATAGAAAAAACGCAGAATTCTTTCAAAGAGGTTTGAGTCGATGGGATGTTTCCTATGAAATCTAGTGCAAATGAATCATATGGAAAAATTCCTATGGTTTACAATCCTACGAATCAAACAACCAAGATAGGAAAATTTCCTAATGATTAGAATCCTCCAAAATTCCTTTGAGAATCCTTTGAATCAAAGAAGCCCTTAATCTATTTTATGATTCATGGAATTGTGCGTTGTAAAGCATAAAGTAAAACCAAATAATGGCAATTCAACTAGAAAAAAGTTTGGGCAGTTATGACATGGAAGATTCTAGAATAAAAGAGAACCACTATTATTTTGAGGTTTGTGCATTATGCTTAAGTTCAACCATGGAGTCTACTAGATTGTACATGTGGCAAAATCCGGTGAGGGCTAGAAGATGGTGCGAGGGGCCGAGTGGAGGGAGACTATGAAGGAATGCACAAGTGCGAGATCGATATTTAGAGAAAGAGGGCGAACACGTGCGCTGATGCACGCAGTGGCGGAGCCATGAAAAATAAATGAGCTAGGGGGCCAAGCATTTCTAATCCTTTACGAAGAGAGTCAATTCATGAACTTAAACCATTTTTAGCAGCAATTGTCTAATGATCACATTCATATTAGCCTTGATATATAGTGATTTTAGGGGGGAGGGGGCAGGGCCCTTACTGCCCCCTGTCTTCGCCATTGTGCATGCGTCTGAGAGATGAAGCGGAAGGCATGGATGATGAGAGGGGGACGTTGGATACATAATTAATGTGGGTGTATTAGCTATATATGTTAATCCTATATAGAGAGGTATATATTGATCAATGTGGACGTGGGAAAGAGGGTGAGACCTCACTGGATATATCGATTGATTGGCTTGTGTGGAAAACTATGAAAGACCTAGCTATATACACACATACATAGAGGAACATCGATCGTTACGCATGCACGCGTGAGAGATAAAGAATGCCTGATATGATGGAGAGGGGGATATGTGTTGGTGTGTGCCTTCATGGGAGACCGACCTGAAGAAAAAGATTGCTTGCGTGCGATGGATAATGCCGACTAGTAGTGTGTGTGCATGCATGCACCATAGAAAGTTAGTGGTACAATTATAAAGAGAAGACTACTGTGTGGGTGTAAAAGAATAGTTGAATAGGTGAGGTCACAATCAATGTAAAGTTGAATTCAAATATTGAATAAGAGATTCTGATGTTTGAAACCCATGCATGCATGAATATAATGGAGATCTGCGCGGTGTGGTTTGGAAACGAGCATGTTGTAATGTATACACATTGAACAAGGCCAGACTGATTTGAATTTGAGATACCGATGGCAGACATCATTTGGCCACGTCGCATCCGTGCATGGACACACTATTCTAATTGGAGATGATGGGCGGCTTTTGCATCACATATCTATATCTATACCCCTATATATATATTATATTTTATATTGTGTGTGGGTAACTTTAACTTTGAAAGATGGTCATTGGATGAGGCGAATCCGATGGTCCAAAGATGGAAAATTTGAGCACTACTGGTCGTTGGATATCATCTAGATTCCACCAGATTTCGCCACATGTATAATCTAGAAGACTCCATGGTTGAACTTAAGCATAATGCACAAACATCAAAACACAAGCACTTCTTATTTGTTCTAGAATCTTCCGTATCAAAATTGCCCAAATGTTTTTCTACATGATTTGCCATTATTTGTTTTTACTTTATGTCTTACGACGCACAATTTCATGAATCTTAAATAGATTAGCTTTCTTATAAAAACTAGATGATTTTGAATGAAATGAACTATAAGAATTAAACGAACGTCTACATCATGCATATATGACTCAAATCTTGCATGCTATAATGTGGTATTTATTGATAATTTGGTTGCCAAATCTCATGCGTGCAATGCACGTGTACCTTACTCTAGTCTAAATGGTGTTTGTGTGTGTTGTGCGTGTTGAGGTGCAAATTGTCTTTTTTGGTACACGTTAAGCTTGTTCTTCCGAAATTTCAAGCTGCGCCTTGTTATGCCGAAAATTCAAGCTAGCATCTCTATCTATCATGCTGCGAAACTCCCGCCTCTTCAACCCGCGCCTTGTTAGCCCGAAATATTTAAGATATATCTTTGTCTCGTTGTGCTCCGACAACTCCCTCTATCTCAACCCACGCCTTGCTATTCCGAAATTACAACGCACGCGAAAACTCCCACCTCTTGGGAAATCCCGACACACGAAATGCCCGTGGTACCCCTGAACCGAAAGAACCGCCTCAAATCGGTGGGCGTACTTTCGTAAGTTACCCCACATTTCAGACAAGCGCGTCTCTAAGCCATGGTTCCCCACTGCCATCCCATCTGCCCACCCATTCGTACACCGAGGCCGCAAAAACGCACGACGAAACCCCACACCCTGCTCTGTCCGCCACCCAGCCGGAGCCTCTTCCCCGACGACGTCGTCCACAGCAACACCTCGACATCCCTCATCCACCGTAACGGATGAGGATCCGTCGTCGATCTCATCGTCCCGCCGGTTCAGCTACACCATCCTCCACCTCCAAGGAGCTGCCCCGACGTTCCCCTCGTCTTTCGCGCCACCTCCATTCCCACACCGCCGTCTTCACCTGCACCACCGGAAGAGCATCATCATCACCATTTCCTCGGATGAAGCTGCGGCCTAATCGGCGCCACCAAAGAGGTTGTACACTAATCGACGCATTTTCTTCTTGATTCGATCTCACGGTGCTACCAGCACTCGGTCCCGAGCCGACACGGCGCGGCTCCATCCACGGCAGCGTCACCGCCACTTCCTCCATGGTGTCGCTCCCTCAGCGGCGACGTCCACATCAGTAGGACCTGCTGCTGCTTTAGCTCTCGCTCGTGCTGCTGCTCTGCTCTTGCTCTCGGTCCCCTGCCTGGTCTGCTCTTGCTATTGCTCTTGCTCGCACTGCTGCTCTCGCTCTTGCTCTTGCTTGCGATGCTGCTCCTATTTAGCTACACTTCACTCCGATGCCACCGGGGTGAAGGAAGAACCAGCCGCAGCGGGGAGGGGGGCTCGCCGGAGAGGTACCCCACTATCTATCTTAGGGTTCAGGATGGGGGCGGTGGTCGCCGGTGGTGGCGGGGCGTTGGCGGGGCGGTGCCGTGGGGATCGCCGGACAAAAAACTCGGCACGGGGAGGCCTAGAGGGATTGCCGGGGCGGCGGCGGACCGGCGGTGGGGAGTGTTTTCGGGGCGGGCGGGGCGGCGCACCACCGGCCACAGGCGGCGGGGGGCTGCTGTTTGGCCGACTCAGGGGGTGGAGGTTGAAGATGAACTGCAGGCCCTTGATTTTGTATCCAACTGCTGCAAAATCGACTGACCAAAGATGAAAAAGTCAGTCGACCGACGTGTAGCCTCACCTTGCTAGTGCGTTCAGTTTCGACGGCAAAATTCAGTTTCGACAGTTAAGTTCAGTTTTGACAGTTATGTTCAGTTTCGATAGTTAAATTCAGTTTCGGTAGTTAAGTTCAGAGATGAGCGGCTGATGTATTTTACATCTAGTACTTTGTGTTTATGTATTTTACGTCATGTATTGGAGATGCTATTAGAATTCCACTCAGGTTAACGTTGTCCGTTGTCTCTCTTGTCCTGCTTCAGCCTCGGTGTCATACAACCCACCGGAGCTGCTCCAATGACGAAACCCTCCATCACAACGGAGCAGTACCTCGGGCTCCATCTCCAGACGCCTAAGATCTTCTTCCCCTCCTCCGACAGCCAAGTCAGCCGGAGCATCCTCACTGGCCAACCCAATCACGCTGAGATCGAGATGGCTTCGCCAAAGAGGTTGTACACTTGTTGCATCTCTTTTTTACTCTACATGTTATATATATTGTCCACTGAGCACTCTTAGTAATGGGAAATACAATTATTTTATCCTACTATATGGCAAGCAGTGAGGTACCAGGCAACTTAGCTATTCGTGATGGACTCTCTTGAACGCCATCATTATTTATCTCTGCGCGTTTGATCTGTGCATTTGTCGATGGGCCTGGGAGTTGAGCTAGTATGGCAGTGGCTTGGGTCCAAAATAGAAGTAGGACAAAAACCATTTTTTAGTGTAGGATTTTCCTTGCTCAAGCCTGCCTACTAGAATCGCCGGTGCTTGAAAGGAAAAGTGAATGAAAAACATCAGAATTGGAAAGTTTCCTATGGTACTACTTTTCATGAATTTGGTGCAAAGGAATGGAGCAAAGGAAAACTGTAGGATTTGTTCCTTTAGTGTCTCCTTGAAAGAAAAACCGTAGGAATTCTAATTTCCACTTCTCCTCCTTCTCATATTCCTATTCATCAAGCATAAGACTAAGAGATAGTAGCATAATAACATTATAACCATACATTTTCTTGTGGTTTGACTTAATCTCACCATGCTTTTTTGCATCCTGTGATCTTCCAATTGTTGTGAATCTCACCATGCTTTTTAAATTCTCTATTTTGCACGTGCGTTCCTATCCTATTCCTGTCTATATCCTTGCATTGTTAGAATCCTCAAATTCAAAGAAGCCCTTACTCAATTACTTCTGTTATAGATATGTGTCAAAGAAAACCTTGTGTGGGTTGTCCTGCTCCTGTGACGATGTGTTCCACCCCAGCTCAGCTGCTCCAACGACGGAAGGGTTCACCACAGCAGGGATCCGCTCTCCAGACTGTCTTTCGCCGCCTCAGATCTTCTTCCCCGCCGCCGGCAGCCACGGCAACTGCATTACCATCATCAACTGAGCAGATGACCTTGAGTACTACACGGGTCCGCAAGAGAGGTCGCACTCTTCCATGTCTGCTTACGTTATGTGTCGCTTAATATGATGACATGCTACATTATCGTCGTGTTCACCTATTAGACTCTGAGTCAGGTCCAAACTAATGCTGAAACTTGAGTTTTTAAATGGTTGTGGGGTACATATTGGGGAAGCAATCAGTACTATGTCTACTATCTAGTTAATCTCCGGTGTCTACTATGAGTTTCATGTTGGGTGCAAACAAACATTAAAGGAGCCATTATCTGTATTTTTTAACTAAAGTTATTATCTGCCTGCTATCATTGGTTTTGGGTCTATCCACAGTTTGCTACCATCACTCTGGATTTGTGCATGCACTCCTTACATAATCTCGCTGTGTTTTATTCCTATGCATGCCAGTTATTGTACACAATGGAACTAATTATGTAGAGCAAAAGAGACGAGCCTTGCGTGGCAATAAAATTTCATGTAGACGTCGTTCCATGGTGGGCGCAAAGGTAGCCCCCCTCCACCCATTTTGGATTGTAATCAAGAGGAAGATAATTGTTATGAGGGGGATTCAGAAGGATAAGACCACTCCTATTTACCCCATGAGGTCTTCGCTCTAACTTGGCATGTTGATGTTGGTAATATCATGCATATGGTGCCTTGCATTGCTTACTGTATACATTAAAGATGTCATCTGCTTAGTTTAGACATGCTTTGTGTAAATGCCATATGTTTAGTTTCTTTATCGTATATGTGAATCATGCAATGCCATCTTGTCTAGCCAGGCATCATATATGTGAATTTTGCAATGCCACCCTGGTTAGCCAGTCATCTTATATGTGAATTATATCATGCCATCATTTTTTATTACGTGTTAAGTTTGTCAACAATTTTAGTACATTCAATTACTCTTCCTGTGCATCAGCCATTTGGCACGGTCATGGAAAAATCTGGAGTGGAAACAAGGTCTTCAGAGCAGACAATGCTATCTGACGAAGCGCATGTCTTGCTGGTTACCGATAGCTCCTCAGAGGAGGATTCAGAGACAGATGACTAGTCATATTTCCCCCCAAGGTGCATGCCCTAACTTGGCAGGGTTATGTTGCTCATATCGTGTGTATGGTATCTTGCATTGCTATGTCATTTGCTTAGTTTAGACATGCTTTGTGTGAATGCACCTGTTTAGTGTCTAATTACCATATATGTGAATTATGCAATGCCATCTTGTTGCAAGACATTATATATGTGAATTATGCAATGTTATCTTGTTGCAAGGCATTATGTATGTGAATTATGCAATGCCATGTTGTTTATGCAAGCGTCATATATGTGAATTATATCATGCCGTCCTTTTTTGTATTTCTCATTGCTTTTGTCGACAATGTTTGTATATTCAACTGCTCTTCCTGTGCATCAGCCATTTGAATTGGTCATGGAGAAATCTGGAGTGAAAACAAGGTCTTCAGAGCAGACAATGCTACCTGCTGAAGTAGATATCTTGCTGGTTACAGATAGCTCTTCAGAGGAGGATTCAGAGGCATATGACCAGTCCTATTATCCCCCTGAGGTGTAGGCTCAAACTTGGCAGGGTTATATTACTCATATAATGCATATGTTGTATTGCAATGCTTAGTTTTTACATCATATACACAATATTGAATGCCATCTCCTTAGTTGACACACCATATATGCGATTGCCCTCTGCTCACTTCATTAGTATATAAATCACATATTTGAATTATGTCATGCCATGATGTTTACATAGAAAGCATGTATCTGAATTATGGCATGCCAACCCATTTTCTAAAGACATAATATAGTTATATCATCTCATCTTGTTTACATAGTCATCATATTTAAATTATGTCATTCTATCCGTGAATTATATCATGCCATCATGTTTCCATCAACGGCATGTTTGTGATTTATGGCATGCCAACCACTTTAATAGACGCATCGTATAGTTATATCATGTCATCATGTTTACATAGTCATCATATGTAACACCCCGGATGTAACTTTCCCAATTTGTACTCCAACTCTTGCCGTTTCCGGCGTTAAGTTATATTTATTTCTCGGGTTCGGGTCTTTGTCTCCGTGTGTTGTTGTCGTTGTCATGCATCTTATATCATGTCATCATGTGCATTGCATTTGCATACGTGTTCATCTCATGCATTCGAGCATTTGCCCCGTTGTCCGTTTTGCATTCCGGCGCTTCGTTCTCCTCCGGTGGTCATTTCTAGCTTTCTTTCGTGTGTGGGGATTAAACATTTCCGGATTGGACCGAGACTTGCCAAGCGGCCTTGGTTTACTACCGGTAGACCGCCTGTCAAGTTTCGTATCATTTGGACTTCGTTTGATACTCCAACGGTTAACCGAGGGACCGAAAAGGCCTCGTGTGTGTTTCAGCCCAACACCCCTCCAATTTGGCCCAAAACCCACCAAACTCTGCTCCATATCCTAGAGCGTTCGATCACGATCGCGTGGCCGAAAACCGCACCTCATTTGGACTCTCCTAGCTCCACTTATGCCTATAAATAGCCCCCCCCCGTTTTTCGAATCTCTCTCCCCCTCGAAACCCTAATTTTTCCAGATCCCCCCCCCCCCCCCCCGCCGACGGACACGTCCGAATCGGGCCGGACGTGTCCACCCCGCCGCGCCCAGCCATCCGCCGCCTGCCACGTGTCGCCCTCCGCCGCCTCCACCGCCGCGGCCCGGGAGGCCCAAGCCGGGCCCCCGCGAGCCCGAGCGCCCCCGCGCCCCGCGCCTCCACCTCGCCGCTGCCTCTCCCACCTCCGGCGACCGGCGCCGCCTCCCCGCCGCCCGGCCGGCCGCCCCTCGCCGCCTCCTCGCCGCCCCGGGCCGGCGCCGCCCCGCCGCCTCCACGCCGACGAACTCCGGCGACCGGGCCGGATCCGGCTACCCCGGCGAGCCCCGGCCTCTCCTTCCTCTCCGGCGACGTCGAGCACTCCGGCGAGCTACAGTGTTGCGGGTCAACCTCGGGATCCGTGCCGCCAGATCCAGATCCAAAATACCCTAGCCGGTTGACTTTTCCCCTCTCCCCCTAATTTTTTATGCCTATTTTGACCGGCCGTATCTCCGCATCCGTAGCTCCGATTTGGGCATATAGTATATCAAAATGTTCGCCTCGACGAGTGCATCATTTCATTCCATTGCATCATTTTCATTTGAGTTCATCTTGATGCCCGAAATGCTGTTAGAAGGAGGCTTCGTGAGTTAATTGTCAGATCTGCTAGTTCATCTTAGACTTTTATCATTTTTGCCATGATTATTGTGTGCATGATATGCCTGTGAGTCCTTCATATGTTTTGTTAAACATCTTGTTATCTTTCCAGAGGTGCAACCCATGCATTTTTAGGATGTGTGTGGTGACTTGTGCAAGCTTGCAAAGTCAGGCACCCGGTAAATCTGTTTCCAGGGACTTAGTAGTTTTCACTAAGTCTGGGATTATTTAGTTCATGATGCCATATGTTCGTGTTGTTTCCTAGTGATCCGTGCCTCTTCTGAGGATGATCAGTAAAGGAGTTTTGTTAATCATGTTATTCTCTATCCATACATGTCTTTACTTGCAATTTTGGAGCACCCTAGCTTGAGTCAATCGAGCTCTACTTTTGCTTCATGGTGAATCTGGGCAGATCATCAACTCGTTTGCGATTTTGCCGATGTTATTGTAGTTGATCCGTGCATGCTATGCCATTGTTCTTGCCATGTCTAGCTTGTATTTTGTGCCTTCTTAATGGATGTATGCTTGTCTTGCCATGACTTGTACCGTGGTGAGTGCAACGAGCTCGTAAACATGCATTCGTGAGTTATGTTTCAGCATGTCTCAGTTTTCACTAAGTCTGAAAACTGATTGTGTTTTAGCTATGTTCGTGTGCCCGTTAGTATATTTTGTGAACCCTTTTGGCCCCAGGTCGCTTTGGGCCTTTTGTTAAGCTTGTTGAGTAGCTCCATGCCATGTTCTTCTTTGTCATAATCAGGTCAGGTATCATGTTGTTTTGCTGCTCCGAAGAGGGCTTCACGATCTGAAATTTCAGACAAGTGTTAATTTCACTAAGTCTGGAATCTCTTTCGCATTTGCGTTTTTGCCATGCTTGTTTGAACCTCATAATGGATGAATTGGCCGTGGCTCAGTGCTAGTCTTTTGTTAAGCATCTTGTGTACATCCCTGCCATGTATTTTGTTGTCATGTTTGGGTGCTTTAGCATGTTCACTTTGTTGCATTTAGATGCCTACTTGCTGTAAATCGCAGACCGGTGTCATTCTTAAAACGCTTGCCATTTCCAAACCGTAACTCCGATTCCGATGATCTTTATATCGTTTTCAAGCGATTTCATCTCATCTTTCCAGTGGCACCCTTGGAATTCCAAGTTGAGGACAGGTTCATGCATTTCCTGTCATATCTTGCATTTTGCATCTCGCATCGCATCCCGCATAGCATATCATCATTTCATCATATTGCTTGTTGTTGCACGTGGTTGATTGTATCCTTGTTGCTTGTATGTCTTGTTTGGTTAGAGCCGGGAGACGAGTTCTCTAACGAGGAGACCGTTGAGTTTGCTCTTGAGGATCCAATCACCTCTGACAACTGTGCAGGCAAGATGATCATACCCTCGAAATCACTACTATCTTCGCTATGCTAGTTTGCTCGCTCTATGCCATGCCAACGCTACGATGCCTACCATTTGCTTGTCAGCCTCCCAATTGCCATGTCAAACCTCTAACCCACCTTGTCCTAGCAAACCGTTGATTGGCTATGTTACCGCTTTGCTCAGCCCCTCTTATAGCGTTGCTAGTTGCAGGTGAAGATTGGAGGCCGTTCCTTGTTGGAACATTTGTTTACTTGTTGGGATATCATTATATTGCTATGTTATCTTAATGCATCTATATACTTGGTAAAGGGTGGAAGGCTCGGCCTCTCGCCTAGTGTTTTGTTCCATTCTTGCCGCCCTAGTTTCCGTCATATCGGTGTTATGTTCCCGAATTTTGCGTTCCTTACGCGGTTGGGTTATAATGGGAACCCCTTGATAGTTCGCCTTGATTAAAGCTTTTCCAGCAATGCCCAACATTAGTCTTATCATTTGCCACCTAGCCTTTTCTTTCCCTTGGGTTCTACAGACTCAAGGGTCATCTTATTTTAACCCCCCCCCCCCGGGCCAGTGCTCCTCCGAGTGTTGGTCCGACCGAGTAGACTGCGGGGCCACCTCGGGGCAACTTGAGGGTTGGTTTTACTCGTAGGATGTCTCATCTGAATGTGCCCTGAGAAAGAGATATGTGCAGCTCCTATCGGGATTTGTCGGCACATTCGGGCGGTGTTGCTGGTCTTGTTTTAACCTGTCGAAGTGTCTTGAATTACCGAGATACCGAGTCTGATCGGAACGTCTTGGGAGGAGGTCTATTCCTTCGTTGACCGTGAGAGCTTGTCATGGGCTAAGTTGGGACTCCCTTGCATGGATTGAACTTTCGAAAGCCGTGCCCGCGGTTATGGGAAGACGGGAATTTGTTAATGTCCGGTTGTAGATAACTTGAACCTTAATTAATTAAAATGAATCAACTGAGTGTGTTACCGTGATGGCCTCTTCTCGGCGGAGTCCGGGAAGTGGACACGGTGTTGGAGTAATGTTTGTGCAGGTTGCTCTCTAGTTTCTCGCTCGTACTTTGCCTCCTCTTCTCGCTCTCTTTTGCGAATAAGATAGCCACCATATATGCTAGTCGCTTGCTGCAGCTCCACATATATTTGCCTTACCCTTCCTATAAGCTTAAATAGTCTTGATCGCGAGGGTGCGAGATTGCTGAGTCCATGTGGCTCACAGATACTATATCTCCAGATGTAGGTCCAGGTGATTCCACTCCAGGTGACGAGTACGAGCTCAGGTGGGAGTTCGACAAGGACTCTCAGCGTTACTATGTTTCCTTTCCCGATGATCAGTAGTGGTGCCCAGTTGGGGGTGATTGGGACCGTGTCGCATGTTGGGTTTTTTTTTTCTATTTTGGCGCCGTAGTCGGGCCATGAGTGTTTGGATGATGCATGTTATTTATGTACTCTGATGTGACGTGGCGAGTGTAAGCCAACTATGTTTTCCCCTTATTATTCATATTACATGGGATGTTGTGAAGATTGCCTAACTTGCGACATATGCCTTCAATGCGATTATGTCTCTAAGTCGTGCATCGACACGTGGGAGCTATAGTCGCATCGAGGGTGTTACATCATATTTTGAAGTATGTCATTCTATCATGTTTAGTTAGCCATCATACATGTGAAATTGTGTCATGCTATCCTGTTTAATTAGCCATCATATATGTGAAATTATGTCCTGCTATTCTGTTTGCTTAGACAACATAAATGTGAATTATTTCATGCCCTGTTTTCTTCCCTACTATCCATTGCACCTGTCTATCTTACAATGTCTGTACATTCAATTACTTTTCTTGTTTATCAGCCATTTCAATTGGAGGGAGTGATGGCAGTATCTGTGGGAGTAAAAACACGATCTTCAGAAAAGATCGTGCTACCTGTCGATGCAGATAGAACCACGGTTGTACTTCCCCAAGAACCAGCCCCACCACCCATAACCCACACTCATGCAGATTGTACCCCTACCCAGTTGGACAGAGAACCAGCTACACCCCTTCTAACCCCAACCCCAGTAGATAGACACCCAGTTCTCATTGACACAGCACCGTCTCCACCACAGAGCACCCAAACACGAGCAGTTAGTAAGGCAACTTCAGTGCCCAAATCATGAGGACCACCACTCCGAACCCGAAGTCAACGCTTAAAGCAGAAGAAGAATTGTTCTCAGGTCAGGTTCCGTAGCTATGGTTCATACTACTTTGCTCTTGCATCATTGTATTTACTGATACCAACTAATTTCAAATTTGAAGAATGCAATTGAAACTCCAATGGCACAACAAGTATGTTTTAAACCTGTTTCTTCAACGTGTTTGGTTGTTTGCTGTTGTAACTTGCTGTATGTTGATTTCAGTTTCAATTGAATAAACAGTTATGTTCTCATGCCATGCACATTACAAGTGTTGTTATTGCTGTGTAGTTTCCCACACTTATATTCTGTCTATGTTGCTTTGTCTTAAATAGATATGATTCGAACTGTATCTATCTTGATTTGGCAACATAAACTAGAATGATATATACCATACAGTGACCATACTACATAGATATATGTTCATTTCATGTTGTCATCATGTCCACCTTACTACTGAACTGGTTTACCAAAATGAGTTTCATATGCTACATTGTAAACCTGAGATGTGTTTGTTTGTTTCTCTTTTAGAACGCGGATAAAATATTGGAGAAGAGTACCCTGTTATGCAATGGTAAAGGAAGTAATGCAGATAAGGTTCAAGATAGTGAGACATCCATGTTGGTCTCCAAGAAAGCTGATAAAAACTATGTTGAAGACACTAAGACAACCCCAAAGTCCTGTCTTGATGTAGTGTTCGAGTTACTGGCTACCACTGCTGGCACTAGCTCTTCGAACTCATTGCCTGAATCAGTTCGGCTTCTTGAGTCTCAACTTCAAGTTGAAAGACATCAATCAGATGTTATGCGTCAGGAAACCGAAGGACTGAGGAAGTCCCTATAGAATTCAGATACATACTTTCTGGTACAACGGCAAGCGCTGGAGGACTTAAGCGCCAAACAAGAGAAACTTAATAAGCTTGCTAAGCATCTTGCCAGCATTATGGGTACCCAGGATATTGTTTATTGAGCTCTTCTGAAGTGGTTTCAGTTCTGGACTTGTTTTGCTGCGGCGTTTATATGCTGCTATGTTCCCTATATTTGCACTAGTGGCGAACTTTGATGCCCAGTGGATGTAATATGTGTAATAGCCGTGATAGCCTAGTGTAAGTTGCTTGCTTATTTATTTCCTTGTTGTCTTGTTTATTTGTTTCCTTGTAGTCAGTGCAGTTCTTTTTCTGCGGTTTGCTAGTGGCTGCAATAACCTATTTTTTTAAACTAGGCCACAATAACCATGGGCTAATATTTACTGTAGTGACACTGGGCCTCCTACGGGCCGTAGAAATAGTGGGCCTTCTACGGGTCGTAGAAACAGTGGGCCTTCTATGGGCCGTAGAAACAGTGGGCTTTCTACGGGCCATAGAAACAATGGGCCTTCTATGGGCCATATCATCAATGGGCCTTCTACGGGCCGTATCATCAATGGGCCTTATACGGGCCGTATGATCGATTGGCCAAACATGGGCCAAACAGACCGCATTCTGGCCATAAACGGGCTAGAGTTGGAATTGTCCGTTCATGGGCCGACCATAACGGGCAATCGTTAATAGGCTGTATTTGATGACGCTATGAAAACGGCCCAATGTATTAACGGACCACAAACGGGCCGACTGTAACCACGGGCTGAATTTGGCCCATAAGCAGAAAATGACAGTAACGGGCCGTAAGTAAACGAATGCTGGAAATGAGCCCAAGAATAAATGGGCTCTGAGAAGGCCGAAAGATAACATGGGCTGGAGACGGCCCAACGGAATAACGGGCCGTTAATGGGCATAAAGTGATACACTGTTCATTACAGGCCAGTTTCACCACGGGCCGTTAATGGGTGTAAAGTGATACACTATTCATTACGGGCCAGTTTCAGCACGAGCCGCTAATGGGCCAAGAGTTACAAAGGGCCTCATATGGGCCGAAAGACGTCATGGGCTATACATGGGCCAGAAGTGAAAACGGGCTGGAATCATATTGGACGGCCCAGATGACGCTACTGGGCCTAATTCGGATAGGGCATAACGGGCCTTGGGATAGCGGGCTGTAAATGGGCTATATGCGAACAGGCCATTAACAGGCTTTCCATGGGCCGG
Source organism: Triticum aestivum (assembly GCF_018294505.1). Taxonomy (NCBI): domain Eukaryota; kingdom Viridiplantae; phylum Streptophyta; class Magnoliopsida; order Poales; family Poaceae; genus Triticum; species Triticum aestivum. The sequence continues at coordinate 357,814,157 of NC_057794.1, forward strand.
CCCGCCAGCTTTTGACCAAGTGAAATGGGCCCGCCTTTTCACAGGAATGGGCCACTGTTGGCCGTGACACGTGTCAACGTATCATATGCACATTATGTCCAGTGAGTGGATGACATATGTCCCAACGATGAGCCGACACGTGTTTCCTCTAGCCAATGATGATTTTACACGTGGAAAATCCCCATTGGTCGGGGCTGTTAACGGGTTATCGGATCCAAAACCCGACCCGATAGCGTAACAGCGTTCCGTTATGGTGAATGCCACGTGTCGGTCACCCTTGACGAAAGCACTTCGGTGACGCGCGATTTATTGTCATGGAAGTGGACACTTCCGTGATGATAATTTTGGTAATGTCATGGAACACTTCTACGACAGCACAGGTATGACTATCTTGATTCTGTCATAAATTTTTCATGGATGTACATGCATGACAAAAAAAGCGACCTACTATGACAAACACGTATCATCACGGAAGTGTATTTTTTTGTAGTGACATCTAAATTGTATATTATTCTATATTGAAAACACACTTCACCCCTTCCCAACGTACATCATTTTGGGCCGCACGCAAGAGGTGCTAGTTTTGTGGTCCCTCTCGTGCGATTTTTATGATGGTTCAATCTATTGGCCCAAGTAGTTTATCAATAACAACAACTGTCATTTGGCCAAACAATAGATTCATTAGTCCGTCTTATGGTAGGTCATGGCGACATGCATGTATGACCAAAGTATCGATCATTACGTGCATCCGCCCCGCTGACACGAAGTGGGAGGTGGTGGGCCAAGCATCCTAGCTAGGTACGACATTATGTCATTATATATATCCTAGCTAGGTGGTTGTTAGGGTGCTTTTGGGTTTGCGAGGCAGGTGCCACCAAAGTTGTGCATTGTTTATTTAAAGTTTTAAACATCCCCAATATTCGTACATATATTTGGCCACTTCCAGGTGGTTGTTGACTTCTGGCCCCTCTCATCGATCTTCAACGACGCGCCCAACCATGGGCCCGCAGGGTCAAAGTTGTGCATTGGAATTTTGAACATCACAGACCACCCTTTTCACTCATATATATTTGGGCCACATGTTGGTGTGGCTGTCTTTTGACCCTCTCTAACGTTATTTCTTGCTGCAAAGACTCTGATGACCCTCAACGGACATGGGGTATAATATCTTAACCGTGTGCAATACAAGTGCGATGTGAATCACCACGCCTCCGCAAGCGTGAGCAAATTAAGGTGGAGGTACTGGCTCAACCGTGTGCGATGCACATGCGCTAAAATCACCACGACCGCGCAAGCGTGAGCAAATTAAGGTGGAGGTACTGGCTCAACCGTGTGCGATTCAAGTGCGCTAAAATCACCATGACGACACAAGCCCGAGCAAAGGGTGGAGGTACTGGCTTAATCGTGTGTGATGCGAGTGCGCTGTAAAACCACCACCTGTGCAAGCTAAAGGCGGGTAAGTTTATTTGGAAATTAGGATGAATCATGTGCGATAGACCAGCTAGCTAGAAATATAAAAAACAAACTACCCGCCTTGATCGTTGCAAAAATCGACGGATCCGCGCCACTTTTCCTTATTATCATACACGCTTATTGTTATTGGACCATGCGGGATCTTGGGCACTCCCGCCCCGCATCAATTCCTTTACCCAAAATTTAGTAGCGGTCGTACTTCAACCGTCGCCCACACTCATCTAGCACCGACCCTAATTATAGTAAAATTGCAATAGCCGAGGCATTTGAACCGTCGCCCTCCCTCGTCCACCACCATCTCCACCCACCATTAATAAAAATTTCAGTAGTCATGGCGTATCTTCAAACACCCCCCTCCACAGTCCCCACCCCTCCCCCCTCGAACCCTAGCTCGCGGCGGCCGCCGGCGCCGCCGCCAACCCCTACCGGTCTGCCCATTCCTCCTAGCTTAGATAATAAAGTTCAGGTTACACAGCGATTCCCATACTGTCGCCCCACTCCCCTGAGTTTTTAGATGAGGCCTCCGGTGTCCCTCCCCGCCAGATCCGCATCCCCTGCTCCAGAATGTCGCAGCCTAAGCTCGACCATGTATCCTGAGGAGACCGACGAGCGTTCGACCAAGAAGAGGTTTATCATGGCCTCTCCGGCGGACATTGGCGAGGTGGCTGCTGTTCGCCCCGACCTGTCGATCCCGGAGCAACACGTCACCACGGAAGCCGACAAAGATGTTGACTACGTTGCCATACCGAAGGCTTCATGTCAGCGGGCTAGCGTATTACTGTATCTCGAGAAAGCTGGCTACGACATCAAGCTCGTCCACACCGACGGCTTCACGCGAGCCATGTCACAAGTTAAGTGGTCCATCCCCAACCCCTCTGGTTCAACCATCGTCGATCTCTTCGATGGCCCTGCCACTGATCTCCGCCGCCAAGCGGTCAAGGATTCGTGAGCTTTATACGCCATCGAGCCCATTTAGTCATTTCTGAAGGACACGTTCTATGGCGGCGGCTTGGGACCCTCAATTGCCAAGTCATATCTCATCGACCAGGACCATGAGGAGGGCACCCATGAAGGTTCTTCCAAGGTGAAATAGCCCATCTGTGACATCAGAGAGCGCACCATGGGTCCGTGCTCTTCCAACTGGAAGAATCCCGTCAATGAAATGTGAGGCAACATTCTATCAGCAAATCTTACCTTTTCTAGCTTGCCAACCCATACCCTTTGTTGTAGTAGCATTTTCCATGCGGTGATTTAACTGTGTCGTGTTTAATTATTTTAGTTATGCAAAAATGTATTGTTCAATAGGTCTATGTGATGTTTAAGTATGAATTGTCCACTTCAGTTTCATGAATGGCTATATTTGGTTGTTTATAGTGAGTAGATGCCTTGTTTATCTGTATTTGGTCATTAGGTTGGTTGGAGTGAGCATTTTTCCAGTTATCGAGAAGATGCCTTGTTTATCTGTATTTGGTTCATAGTTGGTTGCAGTGAGCATTTGTCCAGTTATCAAGCAGATGCCTTGTTTATCTGTATTTGGTTGTTAGGTTGCTTTTTTAGCATTTGTCCAGTTATCAAGAAGATGCCCTGTTTATCTGTGTTTGGTTGTTTGGTTGCTTTTTTTAGCATTTGTTATGCTTGTTAGGTTGGTTGCAGTGAGCATTTGTCCAGTTTTCAAGCATATGCCCTATTTATCTGTATTTGCTTGTTAGGTTGGTTGTAGTAAGACTCTGTCCAGTTTTCAATGGCTATATTTGGTTGTTATACTGGTCATTTATGCCTTGTTTATTTTAGTCATTCACAATGTGTTGTTCATTATGTGCAAGTCGGAACTGTGTCGATCGACTACATCAATACCAGTTTGAACGGCTATATTTGGTTCCAGTTATTTCTGGTGTAGTTAACACATGCCCTTTATTTCAGTTTTACACATTTATCCAATGCGATGTTTAAGCATCACCTACGTTCTATTCATTTTTAACAATACCAGTTTGAATTGCAATATTTGATGGTTGTTAAGCCTGTTATCGGTAACATTGCCTTCCATTTTATATCTACTTTAACAGCATGCTGAAACCAACACATTCAAGTTATCATTTGGAGATGATGTTGATTACATATGCTATATTTGTTTGATGTTAAGATTGTTGTAGTTATCATGCCTTTCCACTACTTATGTAGGACAACAACGGGAGTGGCCACCATTTTCCGTCGAGGTTAGCTTCATCCCTCGGCTTGTACTCCCCCGTCGTTCCATAATGTAGTGCATATAGATCCAGGCCTAGACACTAGTTAGCTTCTAATATTGACTTGTTGCTTGTAGGAACATATGCCCTTGGCAAGGATCCACGCATCGACCCTTTTTGCGTACGGGCCAATGAGATATTGATGAACAAGCATTAAGTGAGGAAAATGATAAGGATTATTAGCAAAAAGATACGAATGGTGGCAAGCAAATTATTTGTTTATGCTCTATCCAACACAACAGTGAGCTGTAGGATGGTAACTACAAACTCTGCAACCTTCTCTTTTTACTGCCCATAATGAGTTGTTAGACAACAATGTCTGAATCGTTTTCGTTCCCAGTGGTTCCCGAAGCAGTTCACTCAAGATTACCTCACAAAGTACATGATTAGTGGACACGCAAATGAAGGTTAAAGTATTTCATCTAGACTACAATGAGCATCGAGAAGTCCTAATGAAGACAATGAAGGATGGACGGGCAGCCACCACAAGGGGTTGGCCTAGAGTCGTGCGCGCATTACGCATGGACGGCACAATATGGGCATTCCGCTTCACCTTCTCCAGCAACCAGAATGTCTTTCGCCTCTCTTTTTATAGTCTTTAGTACAACTGTGGTTCACCATTCTTTACTTGGTGCTTCTGTAGTTCTTCAGTATATGTACCTATGCATCGAATTATGGATTCGTGGTTGAACCTATATTTGTAATAAACATGGTTGGATATGAAATAAGTGATTGCCTACTTTCAAATTCAAAACATGTGATTTTTAAATTAGGGATTAATTAGGGATTACACTGCACACGGTTTGCGAAAGCAAAACATCTGCGATATACGTGGTGATCAGAAATGTTTCTAGGATCCACTATGTGTGCGATCAATCTCCAATGCACACACGACTTTCTCTTGAAAATTGTTTGCATTAGGCCACCTTGCACAAATGTTTATCACATAAAAAGTGTGTGTGATGGACAACCTTTGCCACATAGTTTCTTCTACGCAGCGTGTGTGATGCATTCAATAATGCAAACGATAAAATTATTAATATCGTGTGCAATGGCAACGCTATCATAAACGATTTAACGGGAAATATTGTGTGTGATGTACTTGTGAACGGAAACATTTTCCTTGGAGCGACTGTGTGGGATGTACATACGAACGGAAACGTTTAGCAGGGACTGACTGTGTGGGACGTACTTGCGACCGGAAACAATTTTGTCGTATAATTGTATTTTTTAGCTCTACTGTACATATTTCCGTATTTGAGCACTCGCTGGTCGCACACGACCTCATTTTGTCGAGCGTGTGTGCCAGGAGGGCATATCCCCGACGGTTTCTGGGTTGTGTGGGAAGGACCCCCATGTCGCCCACACTCACTTGGCGACCGGTTCCAAATGCCGTCGTGGAAAGGGGTTAAAAACTGTTTGTTTAGGACCCACGCGCACCAGTGAAATGTCCAAACGAACCCCGAAAAATCCCAAAAATTGACACAACACTCCTGTTATTCTATGTTGACACGAGAAAATTTTGAAAGCAATAAGAGGTAATGGATAACGTTTCATCCCCAAAGGTGGGACGTTCCCTACCGAAACCATCGGATTGTTGTGAGAAGCTCTGGTTTGTGAGAAGCATATCTCCAAACCTGCCCCAAATGGGACAAAAAATTTACCATGGCATGTTGATGCCACTCCATGATAGCATGCCAAGCTTCATGAATTTCGGACGAGCTTTGGATTTACTAGAATTTAAAAACCATGTATCTCAATGTTTGCGGCCGAGTGACCGTGGCAGGGTGTTTGACATTCATTCTCATTTCTTGCATGGGACCTAAGCATGCACCCCAGGACAAAGATTTGATTTTTCAACCAATTTATATGCATTAGAGCATGTGCATGTAGCTCAAATTTGAATTATGCACATAAATGCATTGAAAACACAATTAATGCATAAAAATGTCCAAACGAACCCCAAAAATCCCAAAAAATGACACAACACTCCTATTGTTCTATGTTGACACGAGAAAAAATTTGAAAGCAATAAGAGGCAATGGATATTGTTTCGTCCCCAAAGGTGGGACATTCCCTACCGAAACCATCATGCTTGTTGTGAGAAGCTTTGGTTTGTGAGAAGCATATACCCAAACCTACCCCAAATGGGACAGAAAACTTACCACAGCATGTTGATGCCACTCCATGATAGCATGCCAAGTTTCATGAATTTCAGACGAGTTTTGGATTTACTAGAATTTAAAAACCAGGTATCTCAATGTTTGCGGCCAAGTGACCGTGGTAGGGTGTTTGACATTCATTCCCATTTCTTGCATGGGACCTAAGCATGCACCCAAGGACAAAGATTTGATTTTTCAACCAATTTATATGCACTGGAGCATGTGCATGTAGTTCAAATTTGAATTATGCACATAAATGCATTGAAAACTCACTTAATGCATAAAAATGTCCAAAGGAACCCTAAATAATTCCAATTCCATGTGGTTGTTGTGACCCCATTATGTAATTCAAATCAAGATGAAAAATCAAGTAGATCCCACATAGTTTATTATAACCAACAATGTGAGATGCAACACAAAATATCTTGGAGCACCGTTGGAGTATAGTACGCATACGGCTTACGCAAGAAGGTGCGGCGGCTACAATCCACAGCCCGCTCTGAATAAGGGACCGTGTCTGATGACACTTTGCGCGCCAGTTTTTCACTGAAGATATTCCAAATTTTTGGCTTCCGCGGAAATATCTACCTCCCCGCCCCCTCACCCTTACCAAAAGCCACATTTCCCTTGTTTCCGCCTTCCTTTCGAAGTTGAAACCTTCACTCCTTGCTTGCAGCGCCACCTCCTCGCCGCTGACCCTCCTTCACGCTGCTCGGCCTCGCCTATCCAGGCAGGTAATCCACATCCGACCCCCATCCTCCTCCTCCTTCCACATCCCACATGCCCCGACCGCTGGCGCGAGCGCGGCACCTTCCACCCAAATTACTGACCCTCCACCAAATAAGCGTCGGCCTAAGTAATGGTGCAAGTAGTATAGCCAGGATCTCAAGGAGCATTTGGCAGCAGAGAAGCAAATCACGGTCGCACGCGCGGATAAGGTCAGGATGGCTGCCATTCGTGCCGACCCCCAGATCTTGGAGGAGCACCTCACCATCGATGCCACCGTTGATGCCTCGCACGCCAACGCCGCGACGCGGTTGGCTGCTTTAAATGATAGTTCGTGGCATTTTCTCGAGGCCACCATCGGTGCCTTCGACAAAGACTACGAGGTGTTTTCTCAGCATGCACGTGCTTAATTACCTCATCTCGAGAACCAGCAGGTTGGTGCCCGGAGCGGCTCAGGAAACTCACCACTACAACGAAGGCACCCACGATGCGGAGGCCTTACCCTCTCCCATGTCCAAGGAGCCAATCGTTATCGATATCTCCGACAATGAGTAGCTTGTCTTATTAACTCACTATAAGGACCCATGTTCAGTTTGCTAGCTACTGCCTTTCCTTAACAAATTCTAGTGAATTGTGATATCTACTTTTACCATGCAATCTTTTGCTATAGTGTATATGTTTTATATGTCGTGCAATATGGTGTTCAGTTAACTGCTTGGTTCAATTCTGCAAATGTGATGTTCAATTCTTCAGGGTGCAATATTTCCAAGTTGTTATGCATACTTGGTTTGGTTAACTGTCTGATCTTCTATTACGAGTATGTTATATTGTGCGATGTGGTGCTCAGTTAACGTTTGGTTCATTTGTTGTGGTGTTTAGTTAACTGCTTGGTCCAATTTTGCAATGCGATGTTCAATTGTTGTGGCTGCATTCTGTTATTGTATACCATGTGAGAAATAAATCGAATTTGGTTGTACTAAATACATGAGAAACAAATACAATTGCTATATTTCCAAATTGTTAAGCATGCTTGGTTTGGTTATTTGTCTGATATTCTATTAGGAGTATGTTATATTGTGCAATGCGGTGCTCAGTTAGCGTTTGGTTCATTTGTTGTGGTGTTTAGTTAACTGCTTGGTTCAATTATGCAATGCGATGTTCAATTGTTGTGGCTTCATTCTGTTATTGTATACCATGTGAGGAATAAATCAAATTTGGTTGCACTTAATACATGAGAAACTATAGTCAAAAAATACATGAGAAACATATACAAGTGCTATATTTCCTAGTTCTTAATCATGTTTGGTTTGGATAAATGGGTTTTCCATGTGGCTTGAATTAATCTAATGAATCTGCAATGTGCTTATATATCATCAACATATTTTACTGATAGCATGCGAACCCTTACTTAACCTGATGACTAACTACCTTATATGTGTTGCAGGGAAACAATGGGAAGCACTGAGGTTTAAAAGATGGTACTAACTATTATACCTTGCCTTTTTTTATTCCTTTGCCCCATTTCCAATATAGAGAAGATATTTATGCACATCCTTGTTTTCAGGGTTCACTGATGATTACCTCTCAAACCACCTCTGTGGTCAGGAGGCAAGGAAAGTTTTCATACAACACCCACAGTTCAATATTGAAGTGTTCCTGAAGAGGTCAAAGGATGGACGGTCAATCATCCACATGCACTGGCCTAAAGGTGCAAAGACCTTCAACATGAATGAAGGCTCAATATTCGCCTTCCACTTCAGCAGTTTTCCAGATGAGATGCATCTCTCTATGTACCGTCTATGATGCTAATTTCGAAAGGTTCTAGATGTTGCATGTGAAACTTGCTGCTGGTGCAGTTTTGTAATGGGGTAGCCGAGTGCTGAAGCTATATCATGTTGTACTCCGATGTATTTCAATTATGAAATGATGCTTCCTTAATATGGAAATGGAATATATTATGTGCTTAATATGAATGTCAATTAGATTAGTAAATGTATTATTAATAATAGGGAAATTAGCCCGCTAATTGGCCAATTAGCTTGCTAGCTAATTGGGTTTTCCTATTGCAAACGGTTATTGAGAAAACACCGTGGGCGATGACCTCAGGCAATGCACACAGTTTCTAGGAATAAACCGTGTTGGATCAATGAACAATCACACATGACATTCTCTTGAAAACTGTTTGTGTTACGCCACCTTGCGCAAACGTTTTCCTTGGAGTGATTGTGTGGGATGTATATACGAACGGAAATGTTTAGCGGTGACTGACTGTTTGGGATGTACTTATGACCAGAAATGATTTTGCCTGTATAATTGTATTTTTTGAGCACTACTGTACGTATTTCTGCATTTGAGTGCTCGCCAGTCGCACATGACCTCATTTTGCCGAGCATGTGTGCTAGTAGGGCATATACCCGACGGTTTCTGGGTCGTATGGGAAGGACCACCCTATCGCCCACACTCACTAGGTGATGGTTCTGAACGCTGTCGCAGAAAGGGGTTAAAAACCGTTTGTATAGCACCGACGTGTACCAGTGTTGGCATCCTTACAGTGGACTCTGACGAGTGAAAGAGCCACGTTGGCTCCACAACAAGCATCTGATTTCTTCCACGCCTACACTCGACTAGCAATTTCATTGAGCCGAGCCATCAACGACTCGAGGTCATTCTAAAGCCTGTCCTCCGGCCATAGCTCTTGGTCTATCTTGGACAACGCAACCTTCAGTCGAGCGATATACCCCAAGACACTATCAAGACAAGCTTCAAGTCGCATAACATTCATCGTGGATTCATCTTTGACGAGTGACTTTGTGGGGTCCAAGCCTATTTCAATCCGCTTGGTCTCTTGCTCAAAATCCCGACAAAACTCTACACGAGGGTGGAAAATGAGTCGACAGAAGGATTATAATTTTTTTATGGATTCACTCGGATGGAGAAAGGTACCTTCAAGCATGGCGTACAACTTCTTGGCAAGACCGCCCAAGTAAACCTCCAACTCGTCTCTCTTCCGAGTGAGCTTATCCACCTTGTTAGCCAGGGCCACTTTCTCTTCTCTCAATTGTGCAGCTTCTTTCTTGGCCTCACCAACAACAGTCTTCAAATTGGCATTTTCTTCTTCGAGTTTGCCGACTAAAACCAGCTTTCTCTTAGCCAATTCAGTCTTCTCACGCGCCACCTTCCGCGCCCCCGCAGGATCAGTGTCCTTCTTCTCCAATGCCTGCTTCATGGTGTCTAAAGAAATAATGTTCCTCAGCCGTGCTTGGAGTTGATGGTTTTCACTACGCACATCTGCTACCTCTTGAGCACTGCGTTGGTTTTCCCTTGAAGAGGAAAGGGTGATGCAGCAAAGTAGCGTAAATATTTCCCTCAGTTTTTGAGAACCAAGGTATCAATCCAGTAGGAGACTACACGCAAGTCCCTCGTACCTGCACAAACAAATAAGAACCTCACAACCAACGTGATAAAGGGGTTGTCAATCCCTTCACGGTCACTTATGAGAGTGAGATCTGATAGAGATAATAATAATAATAAGATAAATATTTTTGGTATTTTTATGGTATAGATTGGAATATAAAGATTGCAAAATAAACAGTGCCAGAAATAGCTAGTTGACAGGAGATTAATATAATAGAGAATAGACTCGGGGGCCATAGGTTTCACTAGTGGCTTCTCTCAAGATAGCATAAGTATTACGGTGGGTGAATAAATTACTGTCGAGCAATTGATAGAAAAGTGCATAATTATGAGAATATCTAGGCATGATCATGTATATAGACATCATGTCCGTGACAAGTAGACCGAAACGATTCTGCATCTACTACTATTACTCCACGCATCGACCGCTATCCAGCATGCATCTAGAGTATTAAGTTCATAAGAACAGAGTAATGCATTAAGCAAGATGACATGATGTAGAGGGATAAACTCAAGCAATATGATATAAACCCCATCTTTTTATCCTCGATGGCAACAATACAATACGTGCCTTGCTGCCCCTGCTGTCACTGGGAAAGGACACCGCAATATTGAACCCAACGCTAAGCACTTCTCACATTGCAAGAAAGATCAATCTAGTAGGCCAAACCAAACTGATAATTCAAAGAGACTTGCTAAGATAACCAATCATACATAAAAGATTTCAAAGAAGAATCAAATATTGTTCATAGATAAATTTGATCATAAACCCACAATTCATCGGATCTCGACAAACACACCGCAAAAAGAGTTACATCGAATAGATCTCTAAGAAGATCGAGGAGAACATTGTATTGAGATCCAAAGAGAGAGAAGAAGCCATCTAGCTAATAACTATGGACCTGAAGGTCTGCGGTAAACTACTCACACATCATCGGAGAGGCTATGGTGTTGATGTAGAAGCCCTCCGTGATCGATTCCCCCTTCGGTGGAGCTCCGGAAAAGGCCCCAAGATGGGATCTCTTGGGTATAGAAGGTTGTGGCAGTGGAAATAGGGTTTTGTGGTGCTCCTGGATGTTTTCGGGGTATATGGGTATATATAGGAGGAAGAAGTAGGTCGGTGGAGCCACGAGGGGCCCATGAGGGTGGGGGCGCGCCTCCCTGCCTCGTGGCCTCCTTGTTGATTTCTTGACGTCTACTCCAAATCTCCTGGTTCACGTTTGTTCCAAAAATAACTCTCCCGAAGGTTTCATTCTGTTTGGATTCCGTTTGATATTCCTTTTCTGCGAAACACTGAAATAGGCAAAAAAACAGCAATTTGCACTGGGCCTTGGGTTAGTAGGTTAGTCCCAAAAATAATATAAAAGTGTATAAGTAAGCCCATTAACATCCAAAACAGATAATATAATAGCATGGAGCAAACAAAAATTATAGATACGTTGGAGACGTATCAAGCATCCCCAAGCTTAATTCCTCCTCGTCCTCGAGTAGGTAAATGATAACAACAGAATTTTTGATGTGGAATGCTACCTAGCATAATTCTCAATGTAATTTTCTTTATTGTGGCATGAATGTTCAGATCCGAAAGATTCAAGACAAAAGTTTCATATTGACATAAAAACAATAATACTTCAAGCATACCAACTAAGCAATCATGTCTTCTCAAAATAACATGGCAAAAGACAGTTCATCCCTACAAAATCATATAGTTTGGTCATGCTCCATTTTCGTCACACAAGAATGCTCTCATCATGTACAACCCCGATGACAAGCCAAGCAATTGTTTCATACTTTAGTAATCTCAAACTTTTTTCAACTTTCATGCAATACATGAGCGTGACCCATGGATATAGCACTATGGGTGGAATATAATAATGATAGGGGGTTATGTGGAGGAGACAAAAAAGGAGAAAGTCTCACATCGACGCGGCTAATCAACGGGCTAGGGAGATGCCCATCAATTGATGTTAATGCAAGGAGTAGGGATTGACATGCAACAGATGCACTACAGCTATAAATGTATGAAAGCTCAACAAAAGAAACTAAGTGGGTGTGCATCCAACTTGCTTGCTCACGAAGACCTGGGGCATTTGAGTAAGCCCATTGTTGGAATATACAAGCCAAGTTCTATAATGAAAAATTCCCACTAGTATATGAAAGTGACAAAACAAGAGACTCTCTATCATAAAGATCATGATGCTACTTTGAAGCACAAGTGTGGAAAAATGATAGTAGCATTGCCCCTTTTTATTTCTTTTTCTTTTCTTTTTTTGGGCCTTTCCTTTTTTTGGGCCTTTCCTTTTTTGGGGACAATGCTCTATTAATGATGATCATCACACTTCTATTTATTTACAACTCAATGATTACAACTCCATACTAGAACAAAATATTACTCTATATGAATGCCTCCGGCGGTGTACCGGGAGGTGCAATGAATCAAGAGTGACATGTATGATAAATTATGCATGGTGGCTTTGCCACAAATACGATGTCAACTACATGATCATGCAAAGCAATATGACAATGATGAAGCGTGTCATAAATGAAACGGTGGAAAGTTGCATGTCAATATATCTCGGAATGGCTATGGAAATGCCATAATAGGTAGGTATGGTGGCTGTTTTGAGGAAGATAAAAGGAGGTTTATGTGTGACAGAGCATATCATATCACGGGGTTTGGATGCACCGCCGAAGTTTGCACGAACTCTTAGGCCTCATTTGGTTGCAGAGTGAAAACATTCCAGGGTAGTAATCCCACGAGGGGGCTTTCCATGGCCATAGGAAATCCTCTCCCACCACGGGGGGAGATCCACACGTGAGTTTGGAGGCAAGGGGGAGGGGAGGGAATCACATCAGGGAAGCGCCAGATTTCTTAGAAAAGAAATGTAGTATTCAAAAACCATGAGAACTATTTCTTTTTTTCTTTTTTTCAGTAAGTAAATTTCTAATTTCCATGCAAAATTTAGAAATGAAAGAACAATGGAGAATAATTCTGTAATTTCAAGGATAAACCAGGAAATATGAAACATGCATAATCAGGAAAAAACACTTCAGTCCACATCACACACTCTAACCATAAATAACACAACATCAAGGATTAATTTTGGTGCGGTAATCATGGTTTAACAAATTTTTTTGAGAAAAGGCATCAGCCGAGCCCAAGATGGGGCTCGAGCCTAGCCCAACTTTGAATTAACAAAGCCATCAACTGGCCAGATTACAAACAAACGCCCTCATGCAAAATAAAGAACTACACGGCGGTAAGATACATAAACGATGGACAACACCGAACTACTCCTCACACGCTACGGAAACTGGAGATAATCAAAAGAGAACAAAGCCGAAGACAACGAGGACCTCCTCCAAGAATGCTGCACCAGGAACAATATCACACTGGTTCGAAGGAGAGAGGGGGCGACACCAGCGGGGCATATGTTATCGCCATGCACCTACGGGCCCTGGCACGGCACTCCCGTCCATTATCTTCGAAGAAGGCCACTACCTCCTTGCCTGGATTGAAGGTGTCGCACCGCGTCGGTGTCAAAACCGGCGGATCTCGGGTAGGGGGTCCCGAACTGTGCGTCTAAGGCGGATGGTAACAGGAGGCAGGGGACACAATGTTTTACCCAGGTTCGGGCCCTCTTGATGGAGGTAAAACCCTATGTCCTACTTGATTAATATTGATGATATGGGTAGTACAAGAGTGGACCTACCACGAGATCAGAGAGGCTAAACCCTAGAAGCTAGCCTATGGTATGATTGTATGTTGTATATCATCTATCGACTAGCCTGGCCTCGGTTTATATAATGCACCAGAGGCCTAGGATAACAAGAGTTCTAGCCGAATACGCCGGTGGGGAGGAGTCCTTGTCTTGATCGCCAAGTCTTGTGGAATCTTCCTTGTATGCGGCAGCTGTCCGAACTGGCCCATGAGTATACGGCTGTCGGTGTCAAAACCGGCGGATCTCGGGTAGGGGGTCCCGAACTGTGCGTCTAGGCCGGATGGTAACAGGAGGCAAGGGACACGAAGTTTTACCCAGGTTCGGGCCCTCTCGATGGAGGTAAAACCCTACGTCCTTCTTGATTAATATTGATGATATGGGTAGTACAAGAGTAGATCTACCACGAGATCGGAGAGGCTAAACCCTGGAAGCTAGCCTATGGTATGATTGTTGTTCTGTCTGTTGTCCTGCGGACTAAAACCCTCCGGTTTGTATAGACACCGGAGAGGGTTAGGGTTACACAAAGCCGGTTACAATGGTAGGAGATCTGCATATCCGTATCGCCAAGCTTGCCTTCCACACCAAGGAAAGTCCCTTCCGGACACGGGACGAAGTCTTCAATCTTGTATCTTCATAGTCCAGGAGTCCGGCTGAAGGTATAGTCCGGCCATCCGGACACCCCCTAATCCAGGACTCCCTCAGTAGCCCCTGAACCAGGCTTCAATGACGACGAGTCCGGCGCGCAGATTGTCTTCGGCATTGCAAGGCGGGTTCCTCCTCCAAGTACTTCATAGAAGATTTTGAACACAAAGATAGTGTTCGGCTCTGCAAAATAAGTTTCCACATATTGCCATAGAGATAATAATATTTACACAAATCTAATCTGCTGACGTATTCCGTAGTGTGACACACCACGGCCAAGCCTTTATCCGAGTCGTTTCATTATCCCACCTCAGCGCGTCATGCGAGGCGGTTTCCTTGGCATGTCTTGTTAAAGCAGAGATCGTGTCCCCTTATTCCGGGATTCTCATCAATACGGGCGTGGGTAACCCAACCGCGCCATTGATTACGGCGCTTGGAGATAAGCGAGTTTTACCAGGCTGGTGGGGACACGTAGTTGCGTCCACCCATATAAGGGGATAAGGATCCACCTTTTCACCTACGCCTTCTTCCTCCCTTGCTTATCCATTCTCGCGCACTCGAGCTCCAGCGCCCAAGTCCGCACTCCCCACCTCAACCTTCTCCAGCCATGTCCGGAGCGGGAGGCAAGTGGATGGTCTCCTCCGTCACGGAGGGACACATCAAAAAACTGAGGAAGGCCGGATACTTGTCTAACGACATTGCGTACCGGCTTCCCGAAAAGGGGCAGCTCATCCCCACCCCTAGGCCCCATGAGAGGGTGGTGTTCCTCCCCCATTTCCTCCGTGGACTGGGCTTCCCTCTTCACCCATTTGTCCGGGGGCTCATGTTCTACTATGGCCTGGATTTCCACGATCTGGCCCCGAACTTTGTCCTCAACATCTCGGCGTTTATCATCGTGTGCGAGGCTTTCCTCCGCATCCGCCCCCATTTCGGCCTATGGCTCAAGACTTTCAATGTCAAGCCGAAGGTGGTGCGCGGCAACCAGGCGGAGTGCGGAGGCGCCATGGTGGGCAAGATGGCCAACGTCTTATGGCTCGAGGGCTCCTTTGTGGAGACCCTGAAGGGGTGGCAATCGGGGTGGTTTTACATCACCGAGCCGCGCGACCCCGAATGGGTCGCAGCCCCCAAGTTTCGATCCGGACCCCCTACGCGGCTCACCTCCTGGAAGGAGACGGGCCTGTCGTGGGGTAAAAAAGGAGAGCTGACCGGACTCCAAACATGCGTCCAAACCCTGGTGGACAAAAGCTCAAACTTGTCAACGTAGTCTAGGTTATGCTCATCCGCCTGATCCTCCCGTGTCAACAACGGGCTTTCAACATGTGGGAGTTCGACCCGGCGCGGCACCAAACTTTGAGCAGGCTCTTCGACACGACGTCCGAAGATGCCTGGAAGGTGCTTTTCAAGGGTGCCGAGGCCCCCGCATCCGCTACCGAGGATCGCGGATTCAGTACGCAGCGTCATGCTCATGCGGTAAGCTGTTTTTTCCTTTTACAGGGTATCAGTTTTTCATAGTTTGACTCCATGTAGGATCTAAGCTCCCTTACCTTTGACAGGATTGGCAGGCGACGTCCGGACAGATCAACTGTCCGGCTCCTTTGCCCGAAGGCCTAGCGGACGCTCGCTTGGCGAAGCTGCTGGTTCCGGCACCCTATGTGGTGCCGAAGAAGCAGGCCGCGAAAAAGGCCACGGGTACTCGAAAGAGTGCCCGGCACTAGGAGGTGTCGGATCCATCATCCGATGGTTCCGAGGTGCATTCCTCCCGTGAATACGAGGAGGAAGAAGAAGAGACATCTCCCCCTCCAGTGGGAGGAGAGAAGAAAAGGAAGGCCGCCCTCTCTGGGGAGGCCGGAGGGTCCAAGAAGGGGAAAACCCTTCCTCCGGACTACTCCACCGACGCTGACGACGGCGGAGAGGAGTGGCCGCCCAGGGCCAAGCCCCTGGCAAAATCGTAAGTATCCGGATACCAGAGTAATTCATAGTATTCGTTTATTGCACAACTTTCCCTTATGTCGAATAAGTTTATGCAGCCCACCCAAAGACCGGCTCGACGCGTCGTTGAGCGGCTCACTGGACTCGTCGGATGTGAACTCGCTTCCGACGGCTTCCTCCCCCCGCCCTACGGACGACACCGAAGTGTTGTCCCAACAGGTTCCAAGCCGGGAGGAGGTGGTCCTGGAGGTGCCGCAAGGCGACCTCCCGGACTCCAGGAGTAAAGGGGATGAAACCCCCCAGGGCTCCAAGTCCGGCTCTAGGCCGGACACCGCTCCGGAACCTTCAAAGGTTCTAGAGTCCGGCGGGGGACCTCCTTCCAAGAGGAGCAAGCCCACCGTGCCGGTGACCCCCGTCCAACCGGAGGCGCCGGACAATCTGTTGGAGGCGCTCCAAGGCGCCTCCATCGACGAGGAGCACCGCACCATTATGAGTGCGGTGGTCCAGAAGGTTCAGTCCGCCAAGAGCGGACTGACTGAAGCTTGTACTAGCCTTTTAACAGGCTTTGAGGTAAGTAAAGAATGTGTAAATAATATTACCGCATAGACAGTAGCCCCTGATGCTCTGTTTGGCGTTCGGGAAGAAAAGCCGAATAGAGGATCAAATAAAATTCGCAGGAGTCTAACAAAAAGGAGTCAATATGTGTATGCAGGCTTCTCTGCTTGCGTCCGCCGCACTGACTGCGGAAGTGGACACGCTAAAGCAGAACCTCGAGCGGTCCGAGCAAGAGCTCGGGCGTGCCAAGAAGCAGCTCGAGGACAATGAAGGTAAGAAATACCTTGTTTAAATATATATAAAAAGGTGCAATTGCAAAAAATGACAGGATTATCGTGGCTATTGTAGGGGCCACGTCTGAGGTGGCGACCCTTAAGCAAGCGCTGGTCGAGGCCGAGAAGAGGGCGGCCACGGAGCGCACCGAGCGGGAGAAGTATGAGGCCGAGGTTGGCAAGGTACGGCAAGAGCTCCAGGCTCTCATGGAAAAACATGAGAGTTTGGAGCTTGACTCAAAGACGCGAGCGTCCGAGCTCGCGGTGGCTATTGAAAATGCCAAGTCTGCCAAGGCCGAATCCCAGAAGACCCTCCAGGAGTTGGATGAGGTGAAGAAGATAGCGGCGGGTAAGGCATTCTTTATGCAAAGCAAACACATAAACGTGAGTTACTTGTTACTTACCCGAATCCGGAGCTCTCCAGGAGCGTTCGCAGATCTTCCCCGGAGTGTGTCCGATGCCGCCGCATTCTATCGAGCCGAGGAGGGCAGCTCGACAGAGAAGGTGTTCTGGTCTCAGTATGCTGAGGCCGGACACCCCGTGCCCCTGAGCGACCAGCTGAAGCAACTGGTCGAGCTCCACAAGGCGGCCGAACAGGCCATGAAGGGCCTCATAGTTCGGCTGTGGCCTGGAGGGGCTCTGCCTGGGAGCTATTTCGGGCTGGTGCGGCGGCTGGTGGAGGCCTGTCCAAGGCTCGAAGTCATCAAGCGCTCCGTCTGCATTGAAGGTGCCCGTAGGGCCCTTGCCCGTGCTAAGGTGCACTGGGGCAAGCTGGATGCTGAGAAGCTTGTGAAGGACGGGCCACCGCCGGGGAAAGAGCATCGCAAGCCCGAGAATTATTATAAGGATGTTCTGAAGGGTGCCTGCCTTGTGGCGGATGAATGTTCTAGGGATGTAATTTTTGAGTGAAACTTGCTCGTTTTGTCCTGTGCGCTGAAAACTTGTTCATATGCGCTAAGCAATGCTGTTGGAATTTAAAATATTACCTTCTGTGCGGCTGTTTATCAATTCTGAGAGATGGCAAGTCGTCGGCTTCTGCCCCCGTGCCGCTAGTGCTGGGGTGTTCGGGGATAAACCTGAGCGCTCTTTTTCCCATGTTTGGGTCCTTCGAGGGAGGCGCTCAGCCCAACGAACAAGGCAATCGGACTATAATGCGTGAACACTCTCACTTAGCCATAGAATTCTATAATTTTAAATTTCGGCGAAGCCCCTGGTATTCGGAAGACCGAGTTCGGGGCGCTATCCACGCCTTGGCCGGACAGAGCCGGCTCCTCGCTCTAAGCGGCATAAGTCTTTAGGGACTCGAAAAACCTCTCGAACAGCGACCAGCTCTCGCTTCAACATGACAGTCAGTTTTAGCTTTCTCCACTGAGGTGCTCGACCCAGCTCAACTGGGGCACAATCGCAGTGGTTCTCCTAGTGCTACCTTAGCTGATATAGCGGAACGTAAGGCACCAAAACATAGGAGCCGGGCAAACCCAACTATTGACCCAAGACATGATTCGGAGCCGATGCATATAATGTTATAAGTTCGCGGTGCCGCACTTGTTAAAGTGTTCGGACTTCTCACACCATATTGAGGGGTACTAAAGCCCCTGGCATATTTTGGTCGTACCAAAGTGTACAGATGCAACATGTCGTTAAGGAACACATATTAAAAAAAGAGTAATGCAAAAATAGACAAAAGCTATGCATTGTTTATTAAAGAGGGTTGCGATCAAAGCAGAACAATACAAATAATGCGATAAGCAAAAGGTTGGACTATTTAACGTGTCCGTTCCAGGGGAAAGCTGCGGAATAGTATGCGAAACAGGTATATTGCTCGTGATAGAGACCACCTGGGAGTTCCGTAATGCGGCGTGGCTTGTCTGCTTCCCTGGTTCTTGCATCATTTGTTCGGTAATTGAACTGCCGAACGGGCCTTCCGAAGAGTGGAGTCCTGAATGTAAGAGAAAATTAAAAAATTGGCAGCCCCTGGTGCGGTTTAAGCCGTGTTTCGGGCGTGCCATGATGGTGCCCCTCCCCCTGTACCCATGGTATTTCTAGAGCGTAGTTATGTACGCGAAGTACTGGTATCGCATTTTTGCGAGGGCTGGGGTTGGGGCCGCATTGCTACGCCTGCTCGGGTCGTGCTAGGCGGTCTTGTTGTATGTTACTCCGGGTGCGCTTGATGGTGTCCGATCATTTAATGGACGGACTGGAGAACTGCCTTGCCTGGAGAGGCTGCTTTGTACTTCTGCTGCAAGGGCCGCCGTGTGCTCCTCCGTTTGGAGGGAGCGTTTGGTGTTTCCATTGACCGTAATTACTCCTCGAGGGCCTGGCATTTTCAGCTTAAGGTATGCGTAGTGCGGTACCGCATTGAACTTGGCAAATGCGGTTCGCCCGAGCAGTGCGTGATAGCCACTGCGAAATGGGACTATGTCGAAGATTAAATCCTCGCTTCGGAAATTATCCGGAGATCCGAAGACCACTTCAAGTGTGACTGAGCCAGTACAGTTGGCCTCTACACCTGGTATTACGCCTTTAAAGGTCATTTTGGTGGGCTTAATCCTCGAGGGATCTATGCCCATTTTCCGCACTTTATCCTGGTAAAGCAGGTTTAGGCTATTGCTGCCGTCCATAAGGACTCTAGTGAGATGAAATCCGTCAATAATTGGGTCTAGAACCAATGCGGCGAATCTGCCATGACGGATGCTAGTGGGATGGTCCCTTCGATCAAAGGTGATCGGGCACAAGGACCATGGGTTGAACTTTGGGGCGACTGGCTCTACCGCGTATACGTCCCTTAACGCGCGCTTCCGCTCCCTCTTGGGGACGTGGGTTGCGTATATCATGTTCACCGTCCGCACTTGTGGGGGAAAACCCTTCTGTCCACTGTTGTTCGGCGGCCGGGGCTCCTCGTCGTCATCGCTATGCAGCCCCTTGTCTTCATTTTCGGCGTTTAACTTGCCTGCCTGCTTGAACACCCAACAATCCCTGTTGGTGTGATTGGCCGGCTTTTCGGGGGTGCCATGTATCTGGCACAAGCGGTCGAGTATTCGGTCCAAACTGGACGGGCCCCTAGGATTCCTTTTGAATGGCTTTTTCCGCTGACCGGATTTAGAGCCTCTGAATCCGGCATTAACTGCCGTATCCTCAGCATTGTCGCCGTTAATGCGGCGCTTCTGCTTGTTGCGACGCGACCTGCCACTACTGTCCCTGGTATCCGAATTACCAGGGTTCTTGGTCATATTGTTGCTACGAGCAAGCCAGCTGTCTTCTCCCGCGCAAAAGCGGGTCATGAGTGTCGTGAGTGCTGCCATAGACTTCGGCTTTTCCTGTCCAAGGTGCCGGGCAAGCCACTCGTCACGGATATTGTGCTTGAAGGCTGCTAGGGCCTCAGCGTCCGGACAGTCGACTATTTGATTTTTCTTTGTTAGGAACCGTGTCCAGAATTGCCTGGCCGATTCCTCTGGCTGCTGAATTACGTGACTTAGGTCATCGGCGTCTGGGGGTCGCACATAAGTGCCCTGGAAATTGTCGAGGAATGCGGCTTCCAGGTCCTCCCAACAACTGATTGATCCTGTTGGCAAGCTGTTAAGCCAATGCCGAGCTGGTCCTTTAAGCTTGAGTGGGAGGTATTTGATGGCGTGGAAATCATCGCCGCGGGCCATGTGGATATGAAGGAGATAATCCTCGATCCATACCGCAGGATCTGTTGTGCCATCATATGATTCGATGTTTACGGGTTTGAAACCCTCGGGGATTTGATGATCCATTATTTCGTCTGTGAAGCATAGTGGGTGTGCGGCGCCTCTGTACTGGGCTATATCATGACGTAGCTCCAATGAGCTTTGTCTACTGTGTTCGGCCCTGCCGAATTTGTGGCCGGCGTGACGGTTACCGTCTCGAGCCGTGGGGCGCCCACGCGATCCGTAGATCGATCTTGTTTGCCTTGCCTTGTCCTCCAACATATCTCGTAAGTCCGGCGCATATTCCCGTGCCTTGGTACGGGGTGCGGCTTGAGTGGAGGGCCGAGAGGCCTCTCTGTCGCGGCCACGAGGTGGCCGGTCGGCCGCATCAAGTGCTTCCTCCTCTAATCGGGGTAGCAACCTGCGCTTTGGGTAGCTCTTGGAGGGGCGTTCGAGTTTATGCTCTTCGGCCGCAAGGACTTCAGTCCATCTGTCGACTAGCAAATCTTGATCAGCTCTAAGCTGTTGCTGTTTTTTCTTGAGGCTTCTTGCCGTGGCCATAAGCCTGCGTTGAAAACGCTCTTGCTCGACGGGATCCTCTGGCACGACGAATTCGTCGTCGTCGAGGCTTGCCTCGTCTTCGGAGGGAGGCATATAATTATCGTCCTCGACCTCTCTGTCTGCCGCTCTCTCATGAGGGCTGGTTTCTCCATCCTCCTGTGCTAAATCTTGCTGGAGGGGGTTTTCTTCGGCACTTTCCGGAGTATTATTATCTCCCGTGCTGGAATCACCGTATTTGTTTTGGCGGGATTTTGAGCGGCGCCGCTGACGCCGGCGCTTAGGCTGTTTCTTGGAGGGGTCATCCTCCGCTGTTCCATCGCCATCTCCTTCTTTTGGGGTGTCCACCATGTATATGTCATATGACGAGGTGGCTTTCCAGGGCCTGATAGGCGCTGGTTCTTCATCGTCTCCTTCATCGGCGTCCATACCGTCGATGTCTTCGGAGTCGAAGTCGAGCATGTCGGTTAAGTCGTCGACAGTGGCTACAAAGTGGGTGGTGGGTGGGCTTTGAATTTCTTCATCGTCCGAATCCCAACCTTGCTGACCGTAGTCCGGCCAGGGCTCTCCTGATAAAGAGAGAGACTTCAGTGTCTTCAGAATATCGCCGAAAGGCGAGTGCTGAAAGATGTCCGCGGCAGTAAACTCCATGATCGGCGCCCAATCGGATTCGATCGGCAGGGGCGCGGAGGGTTCGGAGTCCGGAGAGGAGTCCGGCTCCTTGGAGTCACGAGTCTCACAGAGTGCGGGGCTGGTGTTCGGCTCGATCGCCGTTGGGATCGCAGCCCCCGAGGCGGCGTCCAACCACCCATCCTCGATCGGCGCAGTTGGCTCCGAATTAAGGGTCGAAGCCGATGCGGGTGCGGCCTCCAGGGCACTGTTCGGCGGCAGAGTTAGATCATGCTCGTCATGACAGTGCAGCGCGCTCGGCAGTGGCTCGAATCCGTCGAAGATCAAGTCCCCGCGGATGTCAGCCGTGTAGTTTAAACTTCCAAATCTGACCTGACGGCCAGGGGCATAGCTTTCGATCTGCTCCAGATGGCCAAGTGAATTGGCCCGCAGTGCGAAGCCGCCGAAGACGAAGATCTGTCCGGGGAGGAAGGTCTCACCCTGGACTGCATCGCCATTGATGATCGTAGGAGCCATCAAGCCTGACGGCGACGACACAGAGGAACTCTCAATGAAAGCACCAATGTCGGTGTCAAAACCGGCGGATCTCGGGTAGGGGGTCCCGAACTGTGCGTCTAGGCCGGATGGTAACAGGAGGCAAGGGACACGAAGTTTTACCCAGGTTCGGGCCCTCTCGATGGAGGTAAAACCCTACGTCCTGCTTGATTAATATTGATGATATGGGTAGTACAAGAGTAGATCTACCATGAGATCGGAGAGGCTAAACCCTAGAAGCTAGCCTACGGTATGATTGTTGTTCTGTCTGTTGTCCTACGGACTAAAACCCTCCAGTTTATATAGACACCGGAGAGGGTTAGGGTTACACAAAGTCGGTTACAATGGTAGGAGATCTACATATCCGTATCGCCAAGCCTGCCTTCCACGCCAAGGAAAGTCCCTTCCGGACACGGGACGAAGTCTTCAATCTTGTATCTTCATAGTCCAGGAGTCCGGCTGAAGGTATAGTCCGGTCATCCAGACACCCCCTAATCCAGGACTCCCTCAACGGCCATGGGGGTCCTCGGCCCAATCTAACAGATTGGGAGATGACGTGGTGAGTACCCCCTAGTCCAGGACACCGTCAGTAGCCCCCTGTACCGGTCTTCAAGTTAGAGATGCTCCTCGATTCTTCCGAACTATTCTTCATCTTTGGTTGTCAGTCTTGAAAACTGGTTCAAATCTTCTCATCTTCGATCTTGAGGATCGCCGAAATGCATTCGACAAGTTTACATGTCGGGTATCCGAGGAGCCCTTTAAGTCTTCGGCCTTTATCAATGCCTTGTTATTTTTATGCCACACCTCGGGTTTGAAGTTGTTCCCAGGCGGCAGCGTCCTCTTGTGTCCGAGCTCCAACGCTGGACTACATTCGAGGTATCTTTTGCAGCCGAGCACCAACGCCGGACCACTTTCCGAGCTCCAACGCCGGAATGTATCCGAGCTCCAACGCCGGACTATGTCCAAGCTCCAACGTCGGACTATATTCGAGGTGTCATATCACCTTGGTTCAAAATAGTTGAAGGAGTTTAGCCGAGCTTAATGCTGGAAATGCCCTCTATGGAGCCAGCAACTAGCGCCTGAGCTTTATGCCGGACTGCTTCCGAGGTGGTGCACCACCCCGACTGTGGGCCGATTTTTTGTCAATATTTTTTATTGGTGCAATTTATTCTCTGCCGAGATATATAGCCAGTAGCCCTCAAGGTGTGTATCGGTTTAAAGCCTGAGATGCACCTGAAGGATGACGTAAGACCGCTGATCCCAGTAGCTGCTGAGACTCAGGTTGAGTTGCAAAATCGGCCTGAGGATCAAGTCCTAGCTCGGCAGGATACTTCGGGACACAAAAAGCGGCGTGCTCAGTCCTCGAGACTCAGGTTGGGTGCGGCCGACCAACCTAAGGATCAAAATCTCCTCGGAAACTGTATTGCACTTAAAATTTTCTGCATTGGATAGGCAATGCAGTAGCCCCCGAGACACTGTTCGGGTGGCAACACCAGATCAGGGGATCGATGTGCCCCTTTAATATTTTTAAATAATAAGCCCAAAGCCCAGTAGCCCCCGAGCCTTAATGCAGGCACGGGTGGCCGAATTAAGGATCAATATCCATAGTAAAATCACAAATTATGTGTAATGACTCATCCAAGTACTTTACGTCATTAATGCTCGGATCCGCATTGTACAAAACTTTGTTGACCGACCATCGGCGTCCACCTCCTCGGCCAGTAGCCGAGGAGTGTTTGTCCTACTTTATAAAGCTTTTATGAGGGCAAAGATTTACGACAAACAAGGCAATCTAGCCATACGGTTTTATAAACAAAGGTACGCAGAGAGATATGTTATATTACGGTTTAACATAAGAAATGTCTTCCAAAGAAAATAGTCCTCTATCGGTTTCTTTCTTCGGGTTGTCATGCTAAGCATGATCATGAAACCTCAGCTCTAATGTAAGAGAAAATATCGAGAATTTAGTTTGGGAGGCCAGTTAATAGCCCCCGGTAGTGTTCGGCGACAGCCGAGGTCAAGCCGTAAACACTTCAGCCATTGTTATGAGTGGCCCGTCATTTAACACAGTCATCGAATCGCTGACCAGTTTACGCTTATTGTGATAGTCAGTTTTCGGCTTTCTCCACTGAGGTTCTTAACCGTGTGAGCTGGAAGCACAATCGCAGTGGTTCTCCCTTTGCACGCCTAGCCGAACAAAGCGGAATGTAGGAAGCAAGTGCAGGACCCAACTATTGACCGAAGACACAATTGAAAACCGATGCATATATAGCAATATCCGAGAATATTTTTGCCGAATCTATAAAGGTGTCCGGCATTGCACTGCGAGACTTGTGCTGAAAACACACAAATAGTTTAAAAGTGCCATAAGCTTGGAAAACCAAAAAACGTCAGTAAAAACTTGATGTCCGAACAAGATCAAGTGTTCGGTGCCAATCCGAAAATTGGTCTTAGAAAAAAAAGAGTGCTTTTGTCGTGCTTTAACATTACACATCCAATCTCAAGACTTCAAGCGGGTCAGCCTATGGCAGCAGCCTCCTATCCCGAAGGCGGAGTGCTTCTCGTTAGACCAGTTTAGCAAACTAAACTCGAGCGGTCACTAGAGACAAAATGGGTTATCTGGCTATTGACCACACACTCACGTCGAAAAAGGAGCGATAGAAAAAGACTTTGCAACGACCAAGAAGAAAACACATTTACTATAAAATAGCTCATATAAATTTTAAGAGCCCCCAAGTGACTTGGGTAAAAGATTTTATGTATAATGATTGTATGTACCGAAGTACTTATATCATATCTTTGTTCAACCGAACTTTAAACGCGTCTTAACCGACCGTCGGCTTCTCCCTCTTCAGTCAAGGACCGAAAAGTGTTATGTACTCCACCTGTCGAGAATATCGACAGTGTTTCCGATAACCAGGCAACCGGGCCATAAGGCTGTAACAGACAAAGCGTGCTCAGGGAACTTATCCTATATTACAGACGAAGTGTAAGAAGCATCTTCGAAGAAAATAGTACCCCCACCGATACCTTTCTTTGGTGCTCATTATTACTATGAGACTTCTGCAATAGATTTTTTGTACTCATGAGTTCCGTTGTGTGCCGACCATGATTGAAAACAATAAGAGCGCTAGCTTTCGGCTTCACCTAGTCTGAGGTCAGAGCTCGGAGGACCCGGTCATGACAATCGCAGAGGTGCTCCCTTTACTCCCTAGCCGAACAATCGGGAACGTAGGGGTAAGCACAGGAGCCAGGCAACCCAGCTTGCAAATCTCTTAAGTCAATATGGTGCATATTGTGGCATAATACACGAACAAGGAACGAAGCCGTACAAGTATAATCATATGCAAGAGGAAAAGCTTCATAAAGGAAGCCCCCAAATAAATGGGGTATTTGAATATGTGTGTCACAAACAAAGTTTGGACAAGGAAATTTTTTACAAGCAACTTTTTTCCAAAAAAGTATAATGCTTGGTCGAACCGAACACAAGTTAAAAATTAAAACTTTGAGCATGAAAGTGACCTAGCTGGTTAATGTGTTCGGCATTGATGACGCGGTCCGAGCTTGATGCGGGATGAGGTTTCATCCCCCAAGCCGGTCCCGAGGTGGCAGAGCGGAGAGCTCGACACGCCGAAGTGGTGACATAGCATGGTCAATGCAGACCGGCAGAGTGACGCCGAAGTCCCCGGATCATTTTCATGTGCACAAAAAATAGTGCAAACCGGAGATAATAGTAATAATGATAATTAAAAAAATCGTTGCATAATAAATAATTTATGCAAAGTGAGTAATAAAAGAAATATGGCCTGGCGCCGAAGTCAATGTCGATGCAGGGCGTCGGCGTGATGCGGTAAAGGCGTGGCAAAGCCTGAATTCACAAGTCGGTCTGAGCTTCGGATGCGGCGTTCGCCAGACTATGTACGAAAACTGACCGAACCACCATGTGATATCGTTAATGCGGCCACCATTTGATAGACCTGTGTACATATGATGGACAAACCAGAGTAATAATTCCTTGGGAAAAATGAACCCAAATAAGCAAAAAATACTGGGATTAATAACACCTGGTTTATTCGTTGTAGCAATCTGAAGGAAGGTGATTCCCAAAATTGGGACTCGATCTGCACACCCATTGGCTGATGGGCGATAAAACGATGGCATGGCAATGCTGGCAAAGGTTGGCTCGCCGAGGCAAAGCCCTCGGTCCAACTAACGTGACGGAGCTGGTCGGCTAGTGACGCCGAAGTGTCTGGAGTAGGTTGATGAAGAGATGGCAAAGCCCCCGGTCCAGCCGAGATGTCGAAGCCTCGATGTCAGCCGATGAGTCGAAGTAGGTCGGTGTGATGGACACCAGCTTGAATAAGCAATAGTGCGGCCCTGCCGATGCAGGTCGTGATGTGGTCGATGCCGGCTTGGTGAAGCGACCGTGCGGCGATGCCGGTATGCCCGCTCCGTGTAATCCGTGGGGCGGCGATGTTGGTGATGATTTATCCTTCGCGATCCCGGACTCTTGTTCGGCTTGCCGAGATGATGATCCGAAGAAGTTGAGCTCGGCTCAACAAAGTGACGACGTGTCTAGCGCAGGTCGGCAGCCGTGGAGCAATATTGCCGGACTGGTTTGACACCAGCATGATGTTGAAGATCATGTTCAAAAGATCTTAAAGTTGGTGGGATGTGTTCGGGAACAAAACACAATATCCCATACAAAACTTCCTTCAAAAGGGATGTCCGAAATCCCGTTCATAAAAAAGACGAACTCGGGTCGGATTCATTTTCACGCAGAAACAGATCCGAAAAGTGATGCACTAATCGAAAGGTTCTCGGAGTTTGGACGGTCGGATCGAGCTGAAATTTTGAGAGGTGGTAGATATAGGAATTCCGTAGCCGATCAATGGTTGAATTTTCCAAAGGACGTCCGAGCTAGAAGCTGGACACCACACCCTAAACTCGTCCAGATTCCCGTCCAGATTTGACAGGGCTCCGGTATATCGTGGATTGCCAGAGATTCCTCCATCGGAACTCGACGAAATTTTCCAGGGTTGTTGTAGACTCAATTCCGCACAATTCCACCAAAGGGATCATCAAAGCGATGCTCAAAGAGGTGGTGGCAGCGAATACAAGTTCGCTGTTCAGAAAAACAGCACGGTCGCCCGAGGGCAATGTTGACGTTGAGCCCCCGAGCTCCATGGATGATTCCTCCATGATCTTGATAGAGATCGGAGTTGATGTTGATGAAGGCCCTCGTCCGAACATGACAATCGAAGATGGAGCACGGTCCTCGGTCGAGTCAAGGTGACCAGTCGAGCTGGCGATGAAGATGCCGGCATCGCAGTTGACCTGCAGACGAGCCATCGATCCTTTTGCCGATCACACAGCGGAACTCTCAATGAAAGCACCAATGTCGGTGTCAAAACCGGCGGATCTTGGGTAGGGGGTCCCGAACTGTGCGTCTAAGGCGGATGGTAATAGGAGGCAGGGGACACGATGTTTTACCCAGGTTCGGGCCCTCTTGATGGAGGTAAAACCCTACGTCCTGCTTGATTAATATTGATGATATGGGTAGTACAAGAGTGGATCTACCACGAGATCAGAGAGGCTAAAGCCTAGAAGCTAGCCTATGGTATGATTGTATGTTGTATATCATCTATCGATTAGCCTGGCCTCGGTTTATATAATGCACCAGAGGCCTAGGATAACAAGAGTCCTAGCCGAATACACCGGTGGGGAGGAGTCCTTGTCTTGATCGCCAAGTCTTGTGGAATCTTCCTTGTATGCGGCAGCTGCTGAACTGGCCCATGAGTATACGACCATGGGGGTCCTCGGCCCAATCTAACAGATCGGGAGATGACGTGGTGAGTACCCCCTAATCCAGGACACCGTCACACCGTCGCAAGATGAGATGGATGCTGCAGGAAGATGGCCATATAGAGAGGGTCAGCGCATCCCCAACGAGACGCCGGAGGCTCTGCTTGAGCAGAACATCGCTGCTGCACACATCCAACACCGGAGGGGGAAGTTTCACGTTAGGACAAGAGGGCCACACCGCCGCCGCCACCCACCACCCACAAGCGCCACCCGACCACAAGGCTCACAAAGTGGCGCCTTCAAGAAGGTAATGGCGCCAAGAGCACCGCCACCACCCAACAAAGTTAGGGCTTTCGCCTGGGAGACCTAGGGGCAGGGGAAGTGAGGGGATCAGTCCATACTGACACCTCTAAGGAGGGGAACAACACATATAGTTCTATTAAAAAGATGTGCATATGTGACTGATCATGGGGAAATGTGTTGTCATTGGGATAATCACTCTACTAAAACTTTCACCATCAACTTCTTTGGACATTTTCATTGGTTAGCTTTAGGAAACCTGCAAAAAGAAAAGGAACAATATAGTTACTATAAAATAT
This sequence comes from Triticum aestivum, assembly GCF_018294505.1. Classification (NCBI taxonomy): domain Eukaryota; kingdom Viridiplantae; phylum Streptophyta; class Magnoliopsida; order Poales; family Poaceae; genus Triticum; species Triticum aestivum. The sequence continues at coordinate 357,843,092 of NC_057794.1, forward strand.
CACATTTTAAACTATATATAAGCACATATGCATGGTTTTCAATGAAATAGATGCAAACATAATAAGCCAGACTGATTTGTGTTCTACGGAGTAATAAATAAAATATTGTTCCCTTTGATTCCTAGACAACCACGGCATGAAAGCCATCATTTGGCAAGAAAAGAATGTTTCACTAAAACCAGCTTGAAAATAGTCCTCGAAGCTTTTCAATTGTATAAACACTATTCCAATTGTGTAATATTCAGAATAATATACACTGTGTCATGCCAGTTTCCTAGGAGTGGCAACATTAAGGTCAACACCCAGATGCATATATCTAATCAGCACAAGATCCATATATACCTCATTAGCCCACATTTGCCGAGATGACTATCTAATCAGCACAAGATACATATATACCTCATTATCCCACATGTGCAGAGATGACTATCTAATCAGCACAAGATACATATATACCTCATTATCCCACATGTGCAGAGATGACTATCTAATCAGCACACAACCAGATGCATATTTCCAAGAAAACTTACAGTACGGTGTTAGCATACATGTGCTTATATGAATCCAACTACATTTTCAGCTAGCAATAACAAGTAACAATCGAGCAACTGACATGCCACACCACTTAAATCAACAACAAAAAAAGCAATCGTGTCATGGATGAAACTAGAATCAGCCTACCGAAAGCATGAATGAAGAATATATTGTTGGATGAAAAAATAGCCAACAAAGCTTATGAGTTTGTGTTCACGGTCTCTCCCAATAAAGAAAACGGTTGCCAACAAAGCCTGTAGATAAGTAACGAAAGTAGAGTGGTAATCTTTAAGGTATAGGGCTACAGATTATTTCGGGGGACAACCTTCAAAAATTCTTGATGGATGAAGGACCAAGAACACAACTGCTCTGGATCTTAGTGTACGAAATAAAATAGAAACATTCGTTGGAAGATCCCAATAAAACTAACCACAAAGATGAGGTGCATTAGCTACTAGGCTTGGTCCCAACAAAAGTAAGTAAACTAATTTCAAATAAAACAAGCAAACAAAGATTCATCATGTAAACGGCCATCTCGCAAAAAAGGGTCAAAACTAGTCTGTAACTAGGATATCAAAAAGGGTCAAAACTAGTCTTCATTACAGTAATGAAATAAAGTCCTGAAGCACACACAAAAATTAGCAGCTACACCTTTCAGTTCAAGCAACAAGTAATCTGAAAGTTGGCATATGGATTTAGATTTCAATGACATACATTCATAGTTGAGAAGAACTAATTAAGTATGCACTTCCATAAAAAGCATATGAAACAACAGTACTACAAATGTTTCATAAGAAACAGTTTGTCATCAATGATAAGTATTACATATTAAACAATGGTCATAACATCAAGAAACCTAGGAGAACTGAAAAGGAAACAAAATCAATGCATATGAAACATTGGTCTGATACATATTTCAATTCCCTACGCGCTATGGAAGAACTACTATTGACCAATGCATAAGAAACTTGTGTAAAGCAACATCAGTAGAAAAATATAACAAGCATTTCCTATTTCTTCTAATCTACTAAGCATTTCTTACATTTCTTTCATTTTCTAATATCCAACACTGATGCATCAATCCTACCTCCTTCTGGACAAGTAGTTTGTACAAGAAAATAAAACATTCCTGGATCTAGCATTGTGTAGTTCTTCTAGACAGCCACTAAAACATCAGCAACCAAATATTGTGTATTGATCTAGGTGCTCACCGGTGATTAACAATGGTGGGAATGATCTAAGAGAATGAGGCGGTGCTCACTTCCTGGATATGGATGTTCAAGTTCATCAGTGACGGTGAAGGCATGAACTCGAGAAAGATAGAGGTTGCAGAGGGGGGAGAAGGAGGAGGGGGCTAACCTTGACCGGAGGAGGTAGAAAACAACCACAAAACCGTCGTCGTCGTGGTCGCCGAAGGGGGTCGGAGCTTCGAGGTGGAGGGGAGATCCAGGGAAGGAGGATGATGACGGTCGCGGTCCATCGCCGTCACTGGAGGGGAGGATGTTGGATCCTGAACACCGGAGGGATGGGTCTGGGGCGTCGCTTCTGCCGTCGGCGGAAGGAGCTCGGAGGCGGCGGCGGCGGATCTTGGTCTACGGCGCGCTGTTCACTCGTGTGCCACTCGAGTCGTGGCTTTCCTCCCCGACCTGTCGGGTCGTGGCTTTCCTTCCTGTGGTAAGGTCGTGGGTCGGGCAGGGTTAACCCTCGAAGGATGCGGTCCAAATGACCATCTCGATTTCCCTAGGCCAACTCGGCCCGTGGTTCTCTGACCCCGGGAAACAACGGGGATCCCCCCGGGATACTTTGCAACCAAACGAGGCCTCAAGGTGAGAAAGGGAAATGCACGGTACCGAAGAGGCTAGCAATGATGGAAGGGTGAGAGTGCGTATAATCCATGGACTCAACATTAGTCATAAAGAACTCACATACTTATTGCAAAAGTCTACAAGTCATCAAAAACCAAGCACTACGCGCATGCTCCTATGGGGATAGATTGGTAGGAAAAGACGATTGCTCGTCCCCGACCGCCACTCATAAGGAAGACAATCAAAGAACACCTCATGTTTCAAATTTGTTACACAACGGTTACCATACGTGCATGCTACGGGACTTGCAAACTTCAAAACAAGTATTTCTCAAATTCACAACTACTCAACTAGCACAACTCTAATATCACCATCTTTATATCTCAAAACAATTATCAAGCATCCAACTTCTCATAGTATTCAATGCACTTTTTATGATAGTTTTTATTATACCCATCTTGGATGCCTATCATATTAGGACTAATTTCATAACCAAAGCAAATTACCATGATGTTCTAAAGGACTCTCAAAATAATATAAGTTAAGCATGAGAGATCAATAATTTCTATAAAATAAAACCACCACCGTGCTAAAAAGATATAAGTGAAGCACTAGAGCAAAATTATCTAGCTCAAAAGATATAAGTGAAGCACATAGAGTATTATAATAAATTCCAATTCATGTGTGTCTCTCTCAAAAGGTGTGTACATCAAGGATGATTGTGGTAAACTAAAAATCAAGGACTCAAATCATACAAGACGCTCCAAGCAAAACACATATCATGTGGTGAATGAAAATATAGCATCAAGTAAAGTTACCGATAGAAGAAGACGAAAGAGGGGATGCCTTCTGGGGCATCCCCAAGTTTAGGCTTTTGGTTGTCCTTGAATTTTACCTTTGGGTGCCTTGGGAATAACCAAGCTTAGGCTCTTTCCATTCCTTATTCCATAATCCATCAAGTCTTTATCCAAAACTTGAAAACTTCACAACACAAAACTTAAACAGAAAATCTCATGAGCTCCGTTAGTATAAGAAAACAAACCACCACTTAAGGTACTGTAATGAGCTAATTATTTATTTATTTTGGTGTTAAACCTACTGTATTCCAACTTCTCTACGGTTCATAACCTCCGATACTAGCCATAGATTCATCAAAATAAGCAAACAACACACGAAAAACAGAATCTGTCAAAAACAGAACAGTCTGTAGTAATCTGTAGGTTTCCAATACTTCCGTAACCCCAAAAATTCTAAAATAAATTGCTGGACGTGAGGAAGTTATCTATTATTTATCTGCAAAAAGAATGAACCTAATCGCACTCTCCAGTAAAAGATGGCAGCAAATATCGTGAGCGCTAAAGTTTCTGTTTTTTACAGCAAGATCGCAAAGACTTTCCCCAAGTCTTCCCAAAGGTTCTACTTGGCACAAACACTAATTAAAAGAATAAACCACATATAAACAGAGGCTAGATGAATTATTTATTACTAAACAGAACCAAAAAGCAAGGAACGAAAATAAAATTGGGTTGCCACCCAACAAGCGCTATCGTTTAACGCCCCTAGCTAGGCATAAAAGCAAGAATAGATTTAGGTATTATCATCTTTGGTATGCAATTCTTCAATAGAACACTTATAACCCTTAGGAGTTTCCTTCTTTTTATTAACGATCGAACTCCTAGGCAAGAAATTGAGAAAATCATTTGTAGCAAGAGGTTCCTTAATGATAGCGAGAAAGTTGGGGTGAACACTTATGGATTTGAGATCCGCATTTCCCTTACTAGAAGTCTCACCCTTATTTTTAGGAACGTACATCAATTTGGAAAATTTAGCATTAGAAGGTTTTGGAGTATTTTTCACGGAAGAAAAGGCAGACCCTAAGTTGGTAATAATATCCTCAATTTTATAAATTCTTGTGGAATCTTGATCTATCTTTTCGTTAACTATGGGTTCCTTTTCTTTAAAAAAATTAAGAGCAACTCCTACCTTAGATCCGTAATCAATAATTTGGTTGTGGATCCTTTTACCCAAATTTTCAATCAATTCTATAGTGGCAATTTTATTCTCAATAATTTCCAGCCTTTGCATAACATGTTCCAAATTTAAAGCAGTTCCATTAACCAAAAGAGGTGGTGGGCCAAACAAATCTAACATAGCATTATAAGAATCAAAATTATGGCTACCCAAGAAATTCCCTCCGGTAATGGTGTCAAGAATATATCTATTCCAAGTGGTGATGCTTGCTACCTCTTGAGCACTGCGTTGGTTTTCCCTTGAAGAGGAAAGGGCGATGCAGCAAACTAGCGTAAGTATTTCCCTCAGTTTTTGAGAACCAAGGTATCAATCTAGTAGGACATCACGCTCAAGTCACACGCACCTACACAAACAAATAAGAACCTCGCAACCAACACGATAAAGGGGTTGTCAATCCCTTCTCGGTCACTTACGAGAGTGAGATCTGATAGATATGATAAGATAATATTTTGGTATTTTTATGATAAAGATGCAAAGTAAAATAAAAGGCAAAAGAAATAACTAAGTATTGGAAGATTAATATGATGAAAGATAGACCCGGGGGCCATAGGTTTCACTAGTGGCTTCTCTCAAGAGCATAAGTATTACGGCGGGTAAACGAATTACTGTCGAGAAATTGATAGAATTGAGCATAGTTATGAGAATATCTAGGTATGATCATGTATATAGGCATCATGTCCGAGACAAGTAGACCAAAACGATTCTACATCTACTAATATTACTCCACACATCGACCACTATCCAGCATGCATCTAGAGTATTAAGTTCATAAGAACGGAGTAATGCTTTAAGGAAGATGGCATGATGTAGAGGGATAAACTCATGCAATATGATATAAACCCCATCTTTTTATCCTCGATGGCAACAATACAATACGTGTCGGTTCCGTTTCTGTCACTGGGATCGAGCATCGCAAGATTGAACCCAAAGCTAAGCACTTCTCCCATTGCAAGAAAGATCATTCTAGTAGGCCAAACCAAACTGATAATTCGAAGAGACTTGCAAAGATAAACCAATCATACATAAAAGAATTCAGAGGACAATCAAATATTGTTCATAGATAATCTGGATCATAAACCCACAATTCATCAGATCTCGACAAACACACCACAAAAGAAGATTACATCGAATAGATCTCAAAGAGAATCGAGGAGAACTTTGTATTGAGATCCAAAGAGAGATAAGAAGCCATTTAGCTAATAACTATGGACCCGTAGGTCTGAAGTAAACTACTCACACATCACCGGAGAGGCCATGGAGTTGATGTAGAGGCCCTCCGTGATGAATGCCCCCTCCGGCGGAGCTCCAGAAAAGGCCCCGAGATGGGATCTCTCGAGTACGGAAGGTTGCGGTGGTGGAATTAGGTTTTCGTGGTGCTCCTGGATGTTTGGGGGGTACGTGGATATATATAGGAGGAAGAAGTACGTCGGTGGAGCAACGGAGGGCCCACGAGGGTGGAGGGCGCGCCCAGGGGGTAGGCGTGCCCCCCTGCCTCATGCCTTCCTCCCTTGTTTCTTGAAGGCCACTCCAAGTCTCCTAGACCACGTTTGTTGGGAAAATCACATTCCCGAAGTTTTCGTTCCGTTTGGACTCCATTTGATATTCCTTTTCTTCGAAACCCTAAAATAGGCAAAAAAATAGCAATTTGGGTTGGGCCTCCGGTTAGTAGGTTAGTCCCAAAAATGATATAAAAGTGTAAAATAAAGCCCATTAACATCCAAAATAGATAATATAATAGCATGGAGCAATCAAAAATTATAGATACGTTGGAGACGTATCAAGCATCCCCAAGCTTAATTCCTGCTCGTCCTCGAGTAGCGGTAAATGATAAAAGAAGAATTTTTGATGTGGAATGCTTTCTAGCATATTTATCAATGTAATTTTTCTTTATTATGGCATGAATGTTCAGATCCGAAAGATTCAAGATAAAAGCTTAATATTGACATAAAAATAATAATACTTCAAGCATACTAACTAAGCAATCATGTCTTCTCAAAATAACATGGCCAAAGAAAGTTATCCCTACAAAATCATATAGTCTGGCTATGCTCTATCTTCACCACACAAAATATTTAAATCATGCACAACCCCGATGACAAGCCAAGCAATTGTTTCATACTTTTGATGTTCTCAAATTTTCTCAATCTTCACGCAATATATGAGCATGAGCCATGGATATAGCACTATGGTGGAATAGAATGGTGGTTGTGGAGAAGACAAAAAGGAAGAAGATAGTCTCACATCAACTAGGCATATCAACGGGCTATGGAGATGTCCATCAATAGATATCAATGTAAGTGAGTAGGGATTGCCATGCAACGGATGCACTAGAGCTATAATTATACGAAAGCTCAACAAAAGAAACTAAGTGGGTGTGCATACAACTTGCTTGCTCACGGAGACCTAGGGCATTTTGAGGAAGCCCATCATTGGAATATACAAGCCAAGTTCTATAATGAAAATTCCCACTAGTATATGAAAGTGATAACATAGGAGACTCTCTATCATGAAGATCATGGTGCTACTTTGAAGCACAAGTGTGTAAAAAGGATAGTAACATTGTCCCTTATCTCTTTTTCTCTCGTTTTTTTATTTGGGCCTTCTTTCTTTTCTTTTTTTTCTTTTTGGCCTCTTTTCTCTTCTTTTTTTCGTCCGGAGTCTCATCCCGACTTGTGGGGGAATCATAGTCTACATCATCCTTTCCTCACTTGGGACAATGCTCTAATAATGATGATCATCACACTTTATTTACTTACAACTCAAGAATTACAACTCAATACTTAGAACAAAATATGACTCTATGTGAATGCCTCCGGCGGTGTACCAGGATGTGCAATGACGCATGAGTGACATGTATGAAAGAATTATGAACGATGGCTTTGCCACAAATACGATGTCAACTACATGATCATGCAAGAAATATGACAATGATGAAGCATGTCATAATAACGAAACGGTGGAAAGTTGCATAGCAATATATCTCGGAATGGCTATGGAAATGCCATAATAGGTAGGTATGGTGGCTGTTTTGAGGAAGGTATATGGTGGGTTTATGGTACCGGCGAAAGTTGCGCGATACTAGAGAGGCTAGCAATGGTGGAAGGGTGAGAGTGCGTATAATCCATGGACTCAACATTAGTCATAAAGAAATCACATACTTATTGCAAAAATCTATTAGTTATCGAAACAAAGTATTACGCGCATGCTCCTAGGGGGATAGATTGGTAGGAAAAGACCATCGCTCGTCCCCGACCGCCACTCATAAGGAAGACAATCAATAAATAAATCATGCTCCGACTTCATCACATAATGGTTCACCATACGTGCATGCTATGGGAATCACAAACTTAAACACAATTATTTCTCAAATTCACAACTACTCAACTAGCATGACTCTAATATCACCATCTCCATATCTCAAAACAATTATGAAGTACCAAACTTCTCATAGTATTCAATGCACTTATATGAAAGTTTTTATTATTGCCATGTTGTTCTAAAGGACTCTCAAAATAATATAAGTGAAGCATGAGAGAACAATAGTTTCTATAAAACAAATCCACCATCGTGCTCTAAAAGATATAAGTGAAGCACCAGAGCAAAAACTATATAGCTCAAAAGATATAAGTGAAGCACATAGAGTATTCTAATAAATTTCAAATCATGTGAGTATCTCTCAAAAGGTGTGTACAGCAAGGATGATTGTGTTAAACTAAAAAGCAAAGACTCAAATCACACAATACGCTCCAAGCAAAACACATATCACGTGGTGAATAAAAATATAGCTCCAAGTAAAGTTACCGATAGACGAAGACGAAAGAGGGGATGCCTTCCGGGGCATCCCCAAGCTTAGGCTTTTTGGTGTCCTTGGATTTTACCTTGGTGTCCCATGGGCATCCCCAAGCTTAGGCTCTTGCCACTCCTTGTTCCATAATCCATCAAATCTTTACCCAAAACTTGAAAACTTCACAACACAAAACTCAAAATAGAAAATCTCGTGAGCTCTGTTAGTGAAAGAAAACAAAACGCCACTTCAAGGTACTGTAATGAACTCATTGTTTATTTATATTGGTGTTAAATCTACTGTATTCCAACTTCTCTATGGTTTATAAACTCTTTTACTAGCCATAGATTCATCAAAATAAGCAAACAACACAAGAAAAACAGAATCTGTCAAAAACAGAACAGTCTGTAGTAATCTGTAGCTAACGCAAGTTCTGGAATCCCAAAAATTCTAAAATAAATTTCTGGACGTGAGGCATTTATCTAGTAATCATATGCAAAAAGAATTAACTAAATATAACCTTCCAAATAAAAATGGTAGCAGTTCTCGTGAGCGCTAAAGTTTCTGTTTTTTACAGCAAGATCAAAAAGACTTTCCCCAAGTCTTCCCAATGGTTCTACTTGGCACAAACACTAATTAAACACAACCAAAACAGAGACTAGATAAATTATTTATTAATAAACAGGAGCAAAAATCAAGGAATAAAAATAAAATTGGGTTGCCTCCCAACAAGCGCTATCGTTTAACGCCCCTAGCTAGGCATAAAGGCGAAGATAGATCTAGGTATTGCCATAATAATAGGATAGATCACGAAAACTCATTTCATATTCTCTATGTTCAGCAGCAAGTTTTCTTTGAGGCAAGCAAAAGTAATCAAAAGGGCTAAATTTAAGGGGACAGAAGTCCCCAAGATCAATTTTGGGAGTTAGGTTCCTCCTTTGGCCCTTCATATTGCACAACCAATTCATCATTATAAGCATTCTTTTGACAAAACTTTGTGAGCCTATACTCGAGAGAATATCCTAGCTCATTATTTCGAATAGCAAAATCATCATTAAGTTCGGAAATTCTATCAACTATAACATTGGTAGGGACCTTTTTTCTAAGGTTCTCATTAAAAGCAACTTAGTCTAAAGATTGAAAGTGCATTATTTCATCTTGATCAAAGAGGATTGCCTCTATGGGAGGACGGCCAGCGTCCACCCTATAGTGCACAAAGATTTCTTTGGCCTCTTTAATTATAAATCTGAACTCATGAGCCAAAAATATAGTAGCGGCACGCTTAACAGAAGAATGCTCAATATTAGAAAATTCTAGGAAAATCCTTTGTATGCAAGGATGCATGTGCATAAATTGCCTTTCAAGTTCAACTACAAGCATGGCGATAGCGTCCGCAAGACTACTAGTTCTATGAAGGATAGAACTACCCATAGAAGGCAAAGCACCGGCACAAGTAAAGAAATCTTGGATAACTCCCTTCCTAATAATATTACTGCTACCAATCTGAAACTTTTATTATGTAAAATAGTAGGATCTTCAGGAGGGTCATCAAAAGCATCAAAATTTTCATATTATTATCCTTATCAACGATAACCTCCCCAGTTTCAGACATGATGGCAAGAGATTGCAAAAAGAACAAGCACACAGAAGGCATGAAGGAAAAAAGAAGCAGATGGAAAGAGAGGGCGAATAAAACGGAAAGGGTGAAGTGGGGGAGAGGAAAACGAGAGGCAAATGGAAAATAATGTAATGCGAGGGATAAGAGTTTGTGATGGGTACTTGGTATGTCTTGACTTGACTTGGCGCGAATCTCCCCGGCAACGGCGCGAGAAATCCTTCTTGCTACCTCTTGAGCACTGCGTTGGTTTTCCCTTGAAGAGGAAAGGGTGATGCAGCAAAGTAGCGTAAGTATTTCCCTTACTTTTTGAGAACCAAGGTATCAATCCAGTAGGATATCACGCTCAAGTGCCACGCACCTACACAAACAAATAAGAACCTCGCAACCAACGCGATAAAGGGGTTGTCAAGCCCTTCTCGGTCACTTACGAGAGTGAGATCTGATAGATATGATAAGATAATATTTTTGGTATTTTTATGATAAAGATGCAAAGTAAAATAAAAGGCAAAAGAAATAACTAAGTATTGGAAGATTAATATGATGAAAGATAGACCCGGGGGCCATAGGTTTCACTAGTGGCTTCTCTCAAGAGCACAAGTATTGCGGCGGGTAAACGAATTATTGTCGAGCAATTGATAGAGTTGAGCATAGTTATGAGAATATCTAGGTATGATCGTGTATATAGGCATCATGTCCGAGACAAGTAGACCGAAACGATTCTGCATCTACTACTATTACTCCACACATCGACCGCTATCCAGCATGCATCTAGAGTATTAAGTTCATAAGAACAGAGTAATGCTTTAAGGAAGATGACATGATGTAGAGGGATAAACTCATGCAATATGATATAAACCCCATCTTTTTATCCTTGATGGCAACAATACAATACGTGTCGGTTCCCTTTCTGTCGCTGGGATCGAGCATCGCAAGATTGAACCCAAAGCTAAGCACTTCTCCCATTGCAAGAAAGATCATTCTAGTAGGCCAAACCAAACTAATAATTCGAAGAGACTTGCAAAGATAAACCAATCATACATAAAATAATTCAGAGGAGAATCAAATATTGTTCATAGATAATCTGGATCATAAACCCACAATTCATCAGATCTCGACAAACACACCGCAAAAGAAGATTACATCGAATAGATCTCAAAGAGAATCGAGGAGAACTTTGTATTGAGATCCAAAGAGAGATAAGAAGCCATTTAGCTAATAACTATGGACCCGTAGGTCTGAAGTAAACTACTCACACATCACCGGAGAGGCCATGGAGTTGATGTAGAGGCCCTCCGTGATGAATGCCCCCTCCGGCGGAGCTCCGGAAAAGGCCCCGAGATGGGATCTCTCAAGTACAGAAGGTTGCGGTGGTGGAATTAGGTTTTCGTGGTGCTCCTGGATGTTTGGGGGTACGTGGATATATATAGGAGGAAGAAGTACGTCGGTGGAGCAACGGAGGGCCCACGAGGGTGGAGGGCGCGCCCAGGGAGGTAGGAGCGCCCCCTGCCTCGTGCCTTCCTCCCTCGTTTCTTGACGGCCACTCCAAGTCTCCTGGATCACGTTTGTTGAGAAAATCACGTTCCCGAAGGTTTTTTCTTCGAAACCCTAAAATAGGCAAAAAAAACAGCAATTTGGGTCGGGCTTCCGGTTAGTAGGTTAGTCCCAAAAATGATATAAAAGTGTAAATAAAGCCCATTAACATCCAAAATAGATAATATAATAGCATGGAGCAATAAAAATTATAGATACGTTGGAGACGTATCAATGCCTACATAAAAATTGCGAAGAAGGACGGAAGTAGATAGCTTCCTAGAGGATCTATTCTGAGCATTACAAATTCTATACCAAGCATCTTTTAAATTTTCTCCCTCCCTTTGTTTAAAATTGAGAACTTCATGCTCGGGAGGACTAACAACGATAGGATAATTAGCCATAACGACACACGACAACACAAGAAGCAACCGAAAAGAGACGAACTAGAGAAGAGAAGGGGAAAAGAAAAAGAGGGCGAATAAAATAACAAGGGTGAAGTGGGGGAGAGTAAAACGAGAGGCAAATGGCAAATAATGTAACGCGAGGGATAAGAGTTTGTGATAGGTACTTGGTATGTCTTGACTTGTGGTAGATCTCCCCGGCAACGGCGCCAGAAATCCTTCTTACTACCTCTTGAGCACTGCGTTGGTTTTCCCTTGAAGAGGAAAGGGTGATGCAGCAAAGTAGCATAAGTATTTCCCTCGGTTTTTAAGAACCAAGGTATCAATCCAGTAAGAGACTACATGCAAGTCCCTCGTACCTGCACAAACAAATAAGAACCTCGCAACCAACGCGATAAAGGGGTTCTCAATCCCTTCACGGTCACTTACGAGAGTGAGATCTGATAGAGATAATAATAATAATAAGATAAATATTTTTGGTATTTTTATGATATAGATTGGAATATAAAGATTGCAAAATAAACAGTGCCAGAAATAGCTAGTTGATGGGAGATTAATGTAGTAGAGAATAGACCCGGGGCCCATAGGTTTCACTAGTGGCTTCTCTCAAGATAGCATAAGTATTACGGTGGGTGAACAAATTATTGTCGAGCAATTGATAGAAAACTGCATAATTATGAAAATATCTAGGCATGATCATGTATATAGACATCACGTCCGTGACAAGTAGACCGAAATGATTCTGCATCTACTACTATTACTCCACACATCAACCGTTGTCCAGCATGCATCTAGAGTATTAAGTTCATAAGAACAGAGTAATGCATTAAGCAAGATGACATGATGTAGAGGGATAAACTCAAGCAATATGATATAAACCCCATCTTTTTATCCTCGATGGCAACAATACAATATGTGCCTTGCTGCCTCTGCTGTCACTGGGAAAGGACACCGCAAGATTGAACCCAAAGCTAAGCACTTCTCCCATTGCAAGAAAGATCAATCTAGTAGGCCAAACCAAACTGATAATTCAAAGAGACTTGCAAAGATAACCAATCAGACATAAAAGATTTCAGAGAAGAATCAAATATTGTTCATAGATAAACTTGATCATAAACCCACAATTCATTGGATCTCGACAAACACACCGCAAAAAGAGATACATCGAATAGATCTCCAAGAAGATCAAGGAGAACATTGTATTGAGATCCAAAGAGAGAGAAGAAGCCATATAGCTAATAACTATGGACCCAAAGGTCTAAGGTAAACTACTCACACATCATCGGAGAGGCTATGGTGTTGATGTAGAAGCCCTCCATGATCGATTCCCCCTCCGACGGAGCTCCGGAAAAGGCCCCAAGATGGGATCTCTTGGGCACAGAAGGTTGCCTCGGTGGAAATAGGGTTTCGTGGTACTCCTGGATGTTTTCGGGATATATGGGTATATATAGGAGGAAGAAGTAGGTCGGTGGAGCCACGAGGGACCCACGAGGGTGGGGGTGCGCCTAGGGGGAGGCGCACCTCCCTGCCTTGTGGCCTCCTTGTTGATTTCTTGACGTCTACTCCAAGTCCCCTGGATCACATTTGTTCCAAAAAAAACTCTCCCGAAGGTTTCATTCCGTTTGGATTCCGTTTGATATTCCTTTTCTGTGAAACACTGAAATAGGAAAAAAAAAACAATTTGCACTGGGCCTTGGGTTAGTAGGTTAGTCCCAAAAATAATATAAAAGTGTATAAATAAGCCCATTAACATCCAAAACAGATAATATAATAGCATGGAACAATCAAAAATTATAGATACGTTGGAGACGTATCAACATCTGTTCGAGTGAAGTCACTCAGTTCAAAGGATGGAAAGGAAGAAATATCAAAGTATATAGTCAGCAAGTTGTTACCTCCCATGGTCGGTACTTCATCTTGAGCATCCTTCAGATTCTTCCTGGCAAGCTCCAGATCAAGCTTGAGTTGGATCTTCTCCTTCTCCAGGGCAGCATACTAAGTCCCAAGCTCGCAAGATTTCTATGATCAACAAAAGACAATTCAGTCGACAAAAAGAAAGACCCTTTACTTCCGAGTAAAGAAGAGCAAGTTCAGATTGTTGTTGTTAAAGGAGCTCTAAGACCACCGCCGAATCAAACATTCAACGGCGGTCTCGGGGACTACACCCAGTGGGTGCACTCAACGTGCCCCCACCGGTTCGATTTCCCACTCAGTACGGCCTGCCTGGATCGAGTGGAAGAAAAAAATCCTTGTTCTCAGACCCTTGCCAACTGCCCGCAGTCGACGGTGGTCTCGGGGAGTACACCCAGTGGGTGCACTCAGCGTGCCCCCACTGGACCCGGAACCCACTCGACACGGCCTGACCGACCCGAGTGATGAGCAACAAACCAACATATTCTAAAGACCCCCACCGAATCAAACATTCGACGGTGGTATTGGGGACTACACCCAGTGGGTGCACTCAGCGTGCCCCCACTGGACCAGGAACCCACTCGACACGACCTGACTGACTCGAGTGGAAGGACTACAAAGAAAAAGAAAGCACCTGGTGGGTGTACAGATGCAAGGTTCAGACCCATGATAGATGCACATTAAATTTTCCAAAACGCTCATCCATGGACATCTTACGAATAATAAAGCAACAGTTTTCAAGTAGCATATCCTAGCAGAGCAAGGTTCAAACTGAAAAGCCAATCGGAAATCAACTTACAATCATACTTACTCGAACATTGGTCTGGAAGGCAGAGCTGGCGTCGTAAGCAGCCTTACTGGTCTCATACACCACCTTCAGCTACTCCATCATTAGGCCAGCTTGGATCATTGCTTCCTTGGCGGCTCCTGTCTGGTCCTCCGAGACATGATGTAGAGCGAATCGAGTCGACAATGGAGTCGATGATGCGGCTGGAGGGCTCAGAGTTTGGGGTTGCCCAGTCGGACCCGAAGTTTGAACAGTCGACATTGGAGGCTGGTCAGTCGACAAAGGGACAGCAAAAGAAACAGCAGCTCGAGACGTGTCACCAAGTTCTTGAACAACGGGCTCGGACGGTGGGTGAGATAAGGCACTCTCTTGCTTAGAGCCCTGCCCCTTCTTCCTGCACTCCTTAAGGGTTCATCTTCATCGTCGTCGTCTGGAAGCTGGATAACATTTGTTGGGGCTGCAAACACTCGACAGTGAGATTCCAGTCGACCACCAAAACAGTTGATAAGGTGTGACCATGTCTGCGGTATCGTACCTGCTCGAGAAGTAGCCATGTCCGCGGTGTCCGCATCAGCTTGCTCATCATCGACCTCCATGCGGGATGCCCCGGAAGTAGCAGCTCTGGAAATCCAGAATCTCACTCGATCAAACAAACAAGAAGGTCCACAATAGTAATGAAGGAAAAGGCAAAGGAAAAGAAACATTTATGCTGAAGCAGCAGGCACGACCACCTTGATCCTGGGCAGAGCCTTCCGAGGCTTGGGCGGAGCGACTTTGGCTTGCTTCACGATCTTCTCTATCGGCTCTGGAGTTGATGTCCGAGTGCGCTTTAGAATCCTCGTACTCGACGCCGCTGCCTTGTTGTGGCCACTCGCAGGATCTTGTGACTGCTTGGAGCGTCGCTCCGAGCGTGGTGGTGACTCGACCTCCTCACTGTCATCAGAGTCTTCGTTGTAGTCATCGTTGTCATCTACATAGTCAATATCAATGCTCCCGTCTTCACTCTCTACTCCTCCAAGGTGCTGCTTGATACGTCTCCAACGTATCTATAATTTTTTATTGTTCCATGCTATTATATTATCAACCTTGGATGTTTTATATGCATTTATATGCTATTTTATATGATTTTTGGGACTAACCTATTAACCTAGAGCACAGTGCCAGTTTCTATTTTTTCCTTGTTTTAAGGTTTCAAAGAAAAGGAATATCAAACGGAGTCCAAACGGAATGAAACCTTCGGAAAAGTTATTTTTGGAAAGAAAACAATACACGAGACTTGGAGTGCACGTTAGGGGATCAACAAGGAAGCCATGAGGCAGGGGGGCGCGCCCTCCACCCTCGTGGGCCCCTCGTGGCTCCCCTGATGTATTTGTTCCGCCTATATATATCCATATACGCAAAAACTATCGGGGAGCACAATAGATCGGGAGTTCCGCCGCCAAAAGCCTCCGTAGCCACCGAAAGCCAATCTAGACCCGTTTCGGCACCCTGCCGGAGGGGGCAATCCTTCTTCGGTGGCCATCTTCATCATCCCGGTGCTCTCCATGACAAGGAGGGAGTAGTTCTCCCTCGGGGCTGAGGGTATGTACCAGTAGCTATGTGTTTGATCTCTCTCTCTCTCTCGTGTTCTTGAGGTGATACGATCTTGATGTATCGCGATCTTTGTTATTATATTTGGATCCTATGATGTTTCTCCTACCCCTCTCTCTCTTGTAATGGATTGAGTTTCCCCTTTGAAGTTATCTTATCGGATTGAGTCTTTAAAGATTTGAGAACACTTGATGTATGCCTTGCCGTGCGTATCTGTGGTGACAATGGGATATCACGTGATTCACTTGATGTATGTTTTGGTGATCAACTTGCGGATTCCGCCCATGAACCTATGCATAGGGGTTGGCACACGTTTTCATCGTGATTCTCCAGTAGAAATTTTGGGGCACTCTTTGAGGTTCTTTGTGTTGGTTGAATAGATAAATCTGAGATTGTGTGATGCATATCGTATAATCATACCCATGGATACTTGAGGTGACATTGGAGTATCTAGGTGACATTAGGATTTTGGTTGATTTGTGTCTTAAGGTGTTATTCTAGTACAAACTCAAGGGCTGTTTGTGACACTTATAGGAATAGCCCAATGGATTGATTGGAAAGAATAACTTTGAGGTGGTTTCGTACCCTACCATAATCTCTTCGTTTGTTCTCCGCTATTAGTGACTTTTGAGTGACTCTTTGTTGCATGTTGAGGGATAGTTATGTGATCCAATTATGTTATTATTGTTGAGAGAACTTGCACTAGTGAAAGTATGAACCCTAGGCCTTGTTTCAACGCATTGCAATACCGTTTACGCTCACTTTTACCATTAGTTACCTTGCTGTTTTTATAATTTCAGATTACAAATACCTTTATCTACCATCCATATTGCACTTGTATCACCATCTCTTCGCCGAACTAGTGCACCTATACAATTTACCATTGTATTGGGTGTGTTGGGACACAAGAGACTCTTTGTTATTTGGTTGCAGGGTTGCTTGAGAGAGACCATCTTCATCCTACGCCTCCTACGGATTGATAAACCTTAGGTCATCCACTTGAGGGAAATTTGCTACTGTCCTACAAACCTCTGCACTTGGAGGCCCAACAACGTCTACAAGAAGAAGGTTGTGTAGTAGACATCACTTCTCTCTGTTCGGCATAGAGTACATGTTGGTGAAAACCTACAAGACATAGGTTGCAAGTATCAGTCGGATTCCGGGATAATTGAATATTGAACAAGAAATAAACACTCGACAAAACACGCCTGACTTCTCATGGGGCATTTTGGGCATCGAATGGCAAGATCCTCTTGGCTCCACGGGGGTTGTCCTAGTTACTAGTGATGCTCCGAAGCCACTGGGCCACCGTATCCTCGCCGACCTCCTCCAGGTGAGTCCGAGCGGTGTCTTCTGGGCCGAGTACATCCACATGGGGTGGTCATGAGCTTGCAAGGGTTGGATGCATCGACTGAGGAACACCTCCAACAGATCCATGCCAGTCACTCCATCCTGGACCAACACAACAACCGCATCGACCAAAATAACTACCTCACCCTTCTCCTCCGTGGATACAGTCAATGAATGAGGGTTGTGGGATCTCTTCGGAGTGAAAGGGGGAAGAGCATTTGTGGCGACCAGACCCGAATGGATCAAGTCTACTGTGCTCGGGTGTCATCCCTGGATCAGTAATGCTGACACCACACAGTACATCGAAGGATTTATAGTAGAGTGGCAATTACACACTTATTACATTGTTGTCTCAAAAGAGAACTTATTACAATAAATATGGCTTAAGGCCATCTAGTGTCGATAACAACGGAAGACTTGGAAGATAAATGGGTCCATCAACTCCAACGGCATCACTGAGTATAGAACCACGACCTAAAAACACCTTACTCGTCGTCTGAAAAGTCTGCAACATGAGAAGTTGCAGCCCGAAAACAGGTCAGCACATGGAATATGCTGGCAATGTAACACATAGAGAGTAATGGAATGAAACAACTATACTATATGCATATATGGCTGGTGGAAAGCTCTATGGTTACAGTTTTGCGTAAAGCCAGTTTTTCCCTACTGCAAAGGAATAAATTTATTTAACTATCATGGTGGTTGTGAAACATCGAGAATGGTTGACAGCATTCCGATCCCAATTAAGTGAAAAATTAAAACCCAACAACATTAACTAGAAGTAACATGTTGAGATTCACATGATATTCAAGTACTAGATACTCAAGTTGTCCATAACCGGGGACACGGCTAATCATGATTAGTTTGTACACTCTGCAGAGGTTTGCGCACTTTTCCCCACATGACTCGATCGCCTCCGTTTGTTTTCTCACACTACATGGTGTTTGAGAAACGGATGACCGAGACATAGTCTTTCAGAAGCGCTAGCACCTTACATGTGGGGTAGACCGTACCACCTATAACCCCTACATCTGCTAGTCCACCCCATAAGAGTTCGCACAACTTAGTCAACTATGCCAGAGCCCATAGTAGCATGTGGCTGCACACGGAAGTTTCTAGCATGAAAGATCTTATGATCCCTTTGAGCCTGGGTGGCGGTCCAAAATAAAACAGGCAAGTCCTGATAGACATCAGGTGCCTCAATCCACCCAGATGTGTGTTTAAGTTGCCACCTTAGATAAACCATTAAAAATTATCAACTCACATCTGTCATGGATATCACTCACCCAATCCACGTCTACTAGCATAGCATGGCGTAAATAGCAAGCGTAGAAGTAACTCCCAAAGGTTTCATAATAATAAAGGTGATAGGTACTACCTCATCTACTTCCCATCCCATAATTTAATTAGATCCTAATCATGCAATGTGTGAGGATTGATCTAATGCAATAAAACATGGGTTGTAGAAAAGGTATGATCAAAGTGTTACTTGCCTTGCTGATGATCCGCGAGACCTAGGGAATCGAAGTAACAAGCGGCGCAATACGGGTGATCTATCGCAGACAAACAACAAGCATACAATAAGTACTCATCTAATGCACAGGTAAAACTCGAACAAGAGAACGAACCAGAAAGTTCAACTTAAGAACTCCGGTTGCAAAGAAAGAACGAATCGAACAAAGAAACGGAAAACAAACGGCGGAAGAAAACAACTCGGTTCTAGCAAGTTGAAACTAGGTCAAATTTTACCGGGGCAAAAACTTGTTTAAGTTGATTAGACGGAACGGCGGTGTCGAAACGAAACTCCAGGCGCTTGAATCACCTGATTCTGATAAACGAGCGAGAAGAAAGACTAGAACGAAGACCGGATCTGAGATCACGATCGCGGAATAAATCCGACGAAAAGAAAGAGACAAACGGTTAAATGAACGGACGTTCGTTAACCGGTAAAGAATCGGTGATCACGTTCGTTGAGACGAACGGTCCGAAAGAAGAACGAAAACCGATCTAGGGTTTTCGGAAAAGAAACCGAAAAAGAGACGGAAAACCGATCTAGGGTTTCGGAAGAAAACCGAAACAAAAACCGGAAAAGAAACGGAAAAGAAAACGAAATGGTTCTTTTAGGAAAAACCGGACCGAGGAAGAAAAAAGAGAGGCACGGCTACCTCGGGAGGCGGGCTCCGGGCGGCAGCGGCTAAGGGCGGCGGCGGCGGCTTAGGCGCGGGGCGGCGCGGCTAGAGGCGGCGGCGGCTTGGGGCTGCGCGCTGCTGCTTCCTGCGGCTTAGGAGGAGAGGGGCTTAGGGTTTTGATGTGAGGAGAGGGGGGGTAGAGGGGTATTTATATTGGTGAGGGGAGGGGGTTTTCTTGGGGTAGGGGACAAGAAATAGAGTAGGAATAGGAAAGAAAAAGAGGAAACGGAGTAGGACTAAAGTCCTACTAGGACTCCAGAAAGGGGCGGCGGCGGCTCCTGCCTCTGGCGCCTGGTGCGCGCGATGGCCTTGCGCGGCCGGCTGCCTGCGCTGGGGAGGCGGTGGCTGGCCTGGGCCTTGGCCCGGCTGGCCTGCTGGATTTTTTTTTCGGTTTCGCGCGCAGAAAAACACAGAAAAGAAAATCTAAACGAACTCAAAAAAATCTAAAGTAAATTTTCCCCGACTCCTAAAAATGAGCCAAACAAAATGAACTTTACTCCGGACCTAGAATGCAATTTTCGAAAACACGCATTTTTCCCTATCCAAATAAAATGCGAATAAACACCGGAAAACAAAATTTGATTTATTCATTAGATCTTCATTTTTCCTAACTTTTGGGAAAGTCATATTATTCCCTCTCTTATATTTTTGATATCAGAAAAATTATTGAAGATGAAATAAATAAATCAAATGATCCTCTTTTCAAATTTGAGAAAACTCTCAAATATGAAAATAACGAAATCTCCAACTCTCTCCGTGGGTCCTTGAGTTGCGTGAAATTTCTAGGATCAGCCAAAATCCATGAAAATATGATATGCATGATGATCTAGTGTATAACGTTCCAAATTGAAAATTTGGGATGTTACAAACCTACCCCCCTTAAGATGAATCTCGCCCTCGAGATTCGGGTTGGCTAGAAAATAGGTGAGGGTGGTCCTTGAGCAAATCTTCTTCTCTTTCCCAGGTGGCTTCATCCTCTGGGTGGTGGTTCCACTGAACTTTGCAAAACTTGATAACCTTGCTGCGGGTAACTCTGCTGGCATAATCAAGAATCTTGACTGGCTTCTCCTCATATGTTAAGTCATCCTTTAACTGAATCGCTTCAAGTGGCACTGTATCTCTTAACGGTACCTCCGCCATCTCGGCGTGACATTTCTTCAGCTGAGAAACATGGAATACATCATGAACTCTTGACAGTCCATCTGGTAATTCCAACTTATAAGCGACTTCTCCCATACGTTTCAAGATCTTATACGGTCCAACGAAACGCGGTGCTAATTTTCCCTTAACTCCAAAGCGTTTAACTCCTCGAAGTGGGGATACTCGAAGATAAACTCTGTCTTCGGTTTTGTAGACTGTCTCCTTGCGTTTAGAATCTGGCGTAGCTCTTCTGTCTGGACTGGGCTACCTTGAGACTATCGCGAATCAACTTAACTTTCTGTTCAGACTCCTTAATCAAATCTGGTCCAAAGAATTGACGGTCTCCAACTTCGTCCCATGACAACGGTGTCCTGCACCTCCTTCCATATAAAGCTTCGAAAGGTGCCATCTTCAAACTAGTTTGGTAGCTGTTGTTATACGAAAACTCCGCATATGGCAGGTTATCGTCCCAACTAGATCCATAATCTAGTGCACAAGCTCTCAGCATATCTTCCAAAATCTGATTGACTCTCTTGGTCTGTCCATCTGTCTGCGGATGAAAAGCTGTGCTGAACTCCAGTTTGGTTCCTAAAGTTTCATGCAACTGATTCCAAAACTTTGAGGTAAATTGGGTTCCTCTATCTGATACGATACTCCTCGGAACTCCATGCAAACAAATGATCCTAGTCATGTATATCTTCGCCAACTTAGCACTGGTGTAAGTGGTCTTAACTGGAATAAAATGTGCTACCTTTGTCAAACGATCAACTACTACCCATATCGAATCGTAGCCTGCCTTCGTCCTGGGTAGTCCTGTGATAAAATCTATGCCTATCTTTTCCCACTTCCATTCGGGTATCGGCAATGGTTGTAACAATCCTGCTGGCTTCTGATGCTCTGCCTTTACTCTCTGACATACGTCACAAACTGCTACATATGCTGCAATATCCTTCTTCATTCCGGTCCACCAGAATGTTTCCTTCAAATCCAAATACATCTTGGTATTCCCTAGGTGAATCGAATACGGTGAATCATGTGCCTCTTGCAAAATCAACTTCCTGATCTCCGGGTCATTTGGCACATAAACACGGTCCTCAAACCATAAGGTATCGTGCTCGTCCTCATGAAATCCCTTTGCTTTTCCTTTACTCATTTTCTCTTTTATAGCAGCAATCTCCTTGTTAGATTTCTGAGCTTCTCTGATCCTATCCATCAATGTTGAATGAATCTCCAATGCTGCTACATAGCCTCTCAGAACTATTTCCAAACATAGCTCACGAAGGTTTTCTGCTAACTCCTTGGGTATTTTCCCTGTCTTTAGAGTATTGACATGGCTCTTACGGCTCAATGCGTCAGCTACTACATTAGCTTTTCCGGGATGGTAATGCAATCTCATGTCATAATCCTTGATGAGCTCCAACCATCTCCGTTGTCGGAGGTTCAACTCCTTCTGCGTGAAAATGTACTTCAAACTCTTGTGATCCGTGTACACCTCACAATGATTTCCAATGAGGAAATGTCTCCACGTCTTCAATGCATGCACTACGGCTGCTAACTCCAAATCATGTGTGGCATAATTCAACTCATGAGGCTTCAGTTGTCGTGAAGCATACAAAACAACTCTTCCTTCCTGCATAAGCACTGCTCCAAGTCCTCGACGTGAAGCGTCGCAATACACCTCATAATCCTTGGTCTGATCTGGCAAAATCAATACTAGTGAGGTGACCAAGCGTTTCTTCAACTCCTGGAAACTAGCCTCACACTCCTCAGTCCATTTGAACTTAGTATCCTTCTTCAACAATTCAGTCATAGGCTTTGCAATCTTTGAAAAGTTCTCAATGAACCTCCGGTAGTATCCTGCGAGTCCAAGAAAACTCCGGATCTCTCCAACTGTCGTTGGTGATTCCCATTCGGTTACGGTCTCAACCTTTGTGGGGTCAACTGCTATACCTTCTCCGGATATAACGTGTCCGAGGAATCCAACTTCCTTCAACCAAAACTCACATTTGCTGAATTTGGCGTATAACTGATGTTCCCTTAGTTTCTCCAAAACCAAACGCAAATGTTCCTTATGCTCCTCTTCATTCTTTGAATAAACCAGGATGTCATCAATGAACACTACGACGAACTTATCCAAAAACTCCATAAACACTTTGTTCATCAGGTTCATAAAATAGGCAGGTGCGTTAGTCAGTCCAAATGACATAACGGTATACTCATACAGCCCATACCTGGTGGTAAAAGTTGTCTTAGGTATGTCCTGCTCCTGAATCTTCAATTGATGGTACCCTGATCGCAAATCGATCTTGGAAAACACTTTAGCTCCTTGCAACCGATCAAACAGATCATTAATCATTGGCAGTGGGTACTTATTCTTGATGGTTACTTCATTTAATCCCCAATAATCTACAACTATCCTTAATGATCCATCCTTCTTTTCCACTAGAAGTACGGGTGATCCCCAAGGCGAAGAACTTGGGCGAATGTAACCTTTATCCAATAACTCCTTAATTTGATTCTTAATTTACACCAAATCCTTTGCTGGCATCCGGTACGGTCGCTCCGATATTGGGCCTATACCTGGCAATAACTCAATCAAAAACTCAATGTCTCTATCCGGTGGCATGCCTGGCAACTCTTCTGGAAATACATCAGGAAAATCCTTTACCACTGGTACTTCCTCCTGCACGACTCCTGTTAGGCAGTTTACTTGGGTCCTTTTTGGCACATGCCGGGATACATACTTGATCCTTCTTCCTTCTGGTGTGGTAAGCAAAAATTGTCTTACTGGCGCAATCAATGTTTCCTTCATACTTTGATAACCAATCCATGCCTAATATCACATCCAATCCTTGAGATTCCAATACTATTAGGTCTGAGGGAAACACATAGTTACCAATCCTTAATGGTAACCAATCACACCATCGTCTAGCCATAAACTCCGCTCCTGGTGAGCTTACTAACATGGGTGTCCTAAGGGCTTGGGTTGGCAGGTTATATTTATCCACAAATCCCCTTGATATGTATGAATGCGATGCACCAGTATCAAAAAGAACGAGTGCGGTAAATGACTTACCCAAAAACTTACCGATTACTGCATCGGGCTGATCTTCAACCTCCTCCACATTAACGTGGTTTACCTGTCCCCTATTAAAAGGGTTCGGCTTCTTTCCAGAGCTTCCATTGCCATTTCCATTCTGGCCTTCAGGACATTCATTGGCATAATGTCCGGTCTTCGAACACTTGAAACAGGTGACTTGACTCAGATCTCTCTTGGTTGGGGTCGTTGGGGTGGTCCGAGTTTGGCCGTTGCTTCCTCCATTCCCATTACCATTCTTGTGACCATTATGGTTGTGCGAACTACCTCCTCCATGGGTATGCTGAAACTGAAATCCCGGTTTAGGGGTAAAACGGGGCTTCTGCTGGGCTCCAGAGTTATACTTCCCCTGTCCATATTTCCTCTTGCGGTTCTCAATCTACTGTTGCTTCCCTTCAATCATGATGGCAGGATCTACCAACTCCTGGTAGTTGTTGAAACTCGCTACCATCAACTTCATGCTTAGTTCATCATTCAGTCCTTCCAAAAACTTCTCCTGCTTAGCTGCATCCGTAGCAATGTCATCTGGGGCATAACGTGCTAACTTGCTGAAATCGTCAACGTACTGGCCAACTGTCCTTCCTCCTTGGCGTAAGTTGCGAAACTCACGCTTCTTCAGGGCCATAGCTCCTGCTGAAACATGGGCAGTGCGGAAAGCTTGCTGAAACTGATCCCATGTGACAGTGTCAACTGGGTAAGTGGCTGTGAAATTCTCCCACCATGCTGCCGCGGGTCCGTCAAGCTGGTGAGCGGCAAACTTCACTTTCTCACCATCCGTGCATCCTGCAGTGGTCAACTCCCTTCCTATCTTGCAGAGCCAATCGTCTGCTACTATCGGCTCGGTGCTACTGGAAAACACCGGCGGGTTCAGCCTAAGGAAACGGGCTAAGTGGTCAACAGGTGGTGGTGGTGGGTTGTTGTTGTTGTTCTGCTGGTTCTGGACTAACATCTGCATCAATTGATTCTGTTGCTGGATCAGCTGAGTGAGCTCCGGTGGGAATCCATTGTCATGTCTCGGAGGCATCTGAGGGTTTTAGAAAAGACGAGAATTGAGAATAGAGTGAGGTCTAAAGGGAAAACACTACCCCAATGCACATGAGCAAATGCACACAAAATCACTTCATTCAATCAAACAAGGGCTTACAAACGATCTAAAACTATCGCAAAAGTGCTCGACTATAATGTTTATAGGGGGAATACTACTACTATCTGGTGGTCATCTAGAAATTTGAATCGGTGGAAGACTCCATGATATCTGCTCCAGCTTCGTCTTCAAAGTCGGGTTCACTTGGATCCGAATCGGTGTTATCGATGATGATGTAGTTGTCCGGACATGCGACGTACTCGTCTTCCTCCTTTGATGCTAACTTCCTCTTGAGTTCTTCAATCTCCTGCTTAAGATCGCCATTGTGCCTTGCTAGAGCTACGATCTCGTCCATGTAGTCCTTGCGTGTAGACTTTAGTTCTCCTTCTAGTTCGATGATCCTTGCCTTCTCATTCTTCAATTCTACCATATCATTGCACATCTGGTTCTCATGGCGTCGAATGTGCTGGTTTAACTCCTGGATGAAAGATGCAATGGATCTATCCTTCTTGGTGCTGACTAACTCCCATTGTTCATCTCGGCGTCTGCAAATCTGGTAGATAGTGTCCTTGAGGTCTTCTTGGTAAACTTCTCCAATGCGTCCTATGGTGATATGAGCTGCCATGCTCCTTCCCAGACTCCAGGTTGGTGCATTGAAAACACTATCTATGGGCTTCGTGATTGGCGCGAATGTCCTTCCCGGAACGTGAGCTTGAATCTTCCAGCGCTCCTCTTCAGGCAGAGTGGCGTTGAAGGTTCCCGTGAAGCTTGGTAATCCAATGTTCAGGTACTTGGTGACTTCCTTCAGGTGAAATCCAAATGGTGTGCCTTCATCCGGTTGAGCGTACTTAATCTTCGCGTTCGTCATCCTAAAAGAGTAGAAAAGATGAGGAGTTAGAAAATGAGAAGAGAATGGTGATCTATGGCTTTAACTTAGTGGTCGTGTCCTACAGTCAGCGTGTGCTCTGATACCATCTCTGTGGCGACCAGACCCGAATGGATCAAGTCTACTGTGCTCAGGTGTCATCCCTGGATCAGTAATGCTGACACCACACAGTACATCGAAGGATTTATAGCAGAGTGGCAATCACACACTTATTACATCGTTGTCTCAAAGAGAACTTATTACAATAAATATGGCTTAAGGCCATCTAGTGTCGATAACAGCGGAAGACTCGGAAGATAAATGGGTCCATCAACTCCAACGGCATCACTAAGTATAGAACCACGACCTAAAAACACCTTACTCGTCGTCTGAAAAGTCTGCAACATGAGAAGTTGCAGCCCGAAAACAGGTCAGCACATGGAATATGCTGGCAATGTAACACATAGAGAGTAATGGAATGAAACAACTATACTATATGCATATATGGCTGGTGGAAAGCTCTATGGTTACAGTTTTGCGTAAAGCCAGTTTTTCCCTACTGCAAAGGAATAAATTTATTTAACTATCATGGTGGTTGTGAAACATCGAGAATGGTTGACAGCATTCCGATCCCAATTAAGTGAACAATTAAAACCCAACAACATTAATTAGAAGTAACATGTTGAGATTCACATGATATTCAAGTACTAGATACTCAAGTTGTCCATAACCGGGGACACGGCTAATCATGATTAGTTTGTACACTCTGCAGAGGTTTGCGCACTTTTCCCCACATGACTCGATCGCCTCCGTTTGTTTTCTCGCACTACATGGTGTTTGAGAAACGGATGGCCGAGACATAGTCTTTCAGAAGCGCTAGCACCTTACATGTGGGGTAGACCGTACCACCTATAACCCCTACATCTGCTAGTCCACCCCGTAAGAGTTCGCACAACTTAGTCAACTATGCCAGAGCCCATAGTAGCATGTGGCTGCACACGGAAGTTTCTAGCATGAAAGATCTTATGATCCCTTTGAGCCTGGGTGGCGGTCCAAAATAAAACAGGCAAGTCCTGATAGACATCAGGTGCCTCAATCCACCCAGATGTGTGTTTAAGTTGCCACCTTAGATAAACCATTAAAAATTATCAACTCACATCTGTCAGGGATATCACTCACCCAATCCACGTCTACTAGCATAGCATGGCGTAAATAGCAAGCGTAGAAGTAACTCCCAAAGGTTTCATAATAATACAGGTGATAGGTACTACCTCATCTACTTCCCATCCCACAATTTAATTAGATCCTAATCATGCAATGTGTAAGGATTGATCTAATGCAATAAAACATGGGTTGCAGAAAAGGTATGATCAGAGTGTTACTTGCCTTGCTGATGATCCGCGAGACCTAGGGAATCGAAGTAACAAGCGGCGCAATCCGGGTGATCTATCACAGACAAACAACAAGCATACAATAAGTACTCATCTAATGCACAGGTAAAACTCGAACAAGAGAATGAACCAGGAAGTTCAACTTAAGAACTCCGGTTGCAAAGAAAGAACGAACCGAACAAAGAAACGGAAAACAAACGGCGGAAGAAAACAACTCGGTTCTAGCAAGTTGAAACTAGGTCAAATTTTACCAGGGCAAAAACTTGTTTAAGTTGATTAACGGAACGGCGGTGTCGAAACGAAACTCCAGGCGCTCGAATCACCTGATTCCGATAAACAAGCGAGAAGAAAGACTAGAACGAAGATCGGATCTGAGATCACGATCGCGGAATAAATCCGACGAAAAGAAAGAGACGAACGGTTAAACGAACGGACGTTCGTTAACCAGGAAAGAATCGGTGATCACGTTCGTTGAGACAAACGGTCCGAAAGGAGAACGAAAACCGATCTAGGGTTTTCGGAAAAGAAACCGAAAAAGAGACGGAAAACCGATCTAGGGTTTCAGAAGAAAACCGAAACAAAAACCGGAAAAGAAACGGAAAAGAAAATGGAACGGTTCTTTTAGGAAAAACCGGACCGGGGAAGAAAAAAGAGTGGCGCGGCTACCTCGGGAGGCGGGCTCCAGGCGGCGGCTAAGGGCGGCGGCGGCGGCTTAGGCGCGGGGCGGCGCGGCTAGAGGCGGCGGCGGCTTGGGGCTGCACGCTGCTGCTTGCTGCGGCTTAGGAGGTGAGGGGCTTGGGGTTTTGATGTGAGGAGAGGGGGGGTAGAGGGGTATTTATATTGGTGAGGGGAGGGGGTTTTCTTGGGGTAGGGGACAAGAAATAGAGTAGGAATAGGAAAGAAAAAGAGGAAACGGAGTAGGACTAAAGTCCTACTAGGACTCCAAAAAGGGGCGGCGGCGGCTCCTGCCTCTGGCGCCTGGCGCGCGCGATGGCCTGGCGCGGCCGGCTGCCTGCGCTGGGGAGGCGGTGGCTGGCCTGGGCCTTGGCCCGGCTGGCCTGCTGGATTTTTTTTTCGGTTTCACGCGCAGAAAAACACAGAAAAGAAAATCTAAAGGAACTCAAAAAAATCTAAAGTAAATTTTCCCCGACTCCTAAAAATGAGCCGAAAAAAATGAACTTTACTCCGGACCTAGAATGCAATTTTCGAAAACACGCATTTTTCCCTATCCAAATAAAATGCGAATAAACACCGGAAAACAAAATTTGATTTATTCATTAGATCTTCATTTTTCCTAACTTTTGGGAAACTCATATTATTCCCTCTCTTATATTTTTGATATCAGAAAAATTAGTGAAGATGAAATAAATAAATCAAATGATCCTCTTTTCAAATTTGAGAAAACTCTCAAATATGAAAATAACGAAATCTCCAACTCTCTCCGTGGGTCCTTGAGTTGCGTGAAATTTCTAGGATCAGCCAAAATGCATGAAAATATGATATGCATGATGATCTAGTGTATAACGTTCCAAATTGAAAATTTGGGATGTTACACCATTCGACTGACTAGGAGTCGGGACATCTTTGCAGTAAAACCAAGTCGACTGCCACCCCTTAACCGATTCAGGAAAGATCATAGGAGGAAAAGAGCTCCTACCTCTCATCTGGATTCCTAATCCCCTGCACATCTACATCACATGCGTCCTCTCATCAGTCAGATTTGCTTTCTTTACCGACTAAGATCGGCAAGTGAAGATATGCTTAAACAATCCCTAGTGCGGGTGGCACCCAAGGAAGTTTTCGCACATCGAAACGAATGCAGCAAGATGAGAGATGGTGTTGGGAGGAAAATGGCGGATCTGGGCACCAAAGAAGTTCAAGAAGCCTCGAAAGAACGGGTGAGGGGGCAAAGAGAAACCTTGCTCGACATGTGTAATGAGGAGAACGCGCTCGCCCTCGCGCGGCTCGGGCTCGGTCTCCCCCTCTGGCAACCTCCAAGGCCCCTCCGCAATTAGGCCATCCGTGGCGAGATTCACCAGATCCTCCTCCGTGATGGAAGAAGGGATCCTATCCATCTGGATCCAATCGTGCGGAAGAGCGGACCGCGAGGTCGACCCCTTCGCCGCCTTCTTGCCCTTAGCCATGGTCTTGTCTTTCGCCATTGATGTGGAGCCCGAGAGGAGTGGGATGAAGGGCGTGGCATTGGGGGAGACGAGGCAGAGAAGCAGAGAGGAAAGAGGCGAATGGAGAAGCACGGTACCATGCATCGGTAGTAGTGCCTTTTATGGCCACACATTCGAGTGACTGACCCATGGGCCCATCCAATCCTAGCGCACCCCACAAACTGTTGGGGAACATAGCAGAAATTCAAATTTTTCCTACGTGTCACCAAGATCTATCTATGGAGAAACTAGCAACGAGGGAAGGAGAGTGCATCTACATACCCTTGTAGATCGTTAAGCGGAAGCGTTCATGAGAACGGGGTTGAAGGAGTCGTACTCGTCGTGATTCTAATCACCGGAGATCCTAGTGCCGAACGGACGGCACCTCCGCGTTCAACACACGTACAGCCCGGTGACGTCTCCCACGCCTTGATCCAGCAAGGAGAGAGGGAGAGGTTGAGGAAGACTCCATCCAGCAGCAGCACAACGGCGTGGTGGTGATGGAGGAGCGTGGTAGTCCAGCAGGGCTTCGCTAAGCACTGCGAGATATGAGGAGAAGGGAGAGAGGTAGGTCTGCGCCAAGAGGAGAAGTTCTCGTGTGTTTATAGCAGCCCCAAACCTCAAGTATATATAGGGGAGGGAGAGGGCTGCGCCCCCATCTAGGGTTTCCCCCCCAAGGGGTGCGGCCAGCCCTAGATGGGGCTTGGGGAGGCGGCCAAGAGGGGAGAGAGGGGAGGCGCCCACTAGGTGGGCCTTCAGGCCCATCTGGACTAGGGTTTGCCCCCTCCCACTCTCCCTTGCGCCTTGTGCCCCTTGTGGGGGGCGCACCAGCCCACCTAGGGGCTGGTCCCCTCCCACACTTGGCCCACGCAGCCTTCTGGGGCAGGTGGCCCCACTTGGTGGACCCCCGGGACCCTCCCGGTGGTCCCGGTACATTACCGATATCGCCCGAAACTTTTCCGGTGACCAAAACAGGACTTCCCATATATAAATCTTTACCTCCGGACCATTCCGAAACTCCTCGTGACGTCCGGGATCTCATCCGGGACTCCGAACAACATTCGGTAACCACATACAAACTTCCTTTATAACCCTAGCGTCATCGAACCTTAAGTGTGTAGACCCTACGGGTTCGGGAGACATGTAGACATGACCGAGACGTTCTCCGGTCAATAACCAACAGCGGGATCTGGATACCCATGTTGGCTCCCACATGTTCCACGATGATCTCATCGGATGAACCACGATGTCAAGGACTCAATCGATCACGTATACAATTCCCTTTGTCTAGCGGTATTGTACTTGCCCGAGATTCGATCGTCGGTATACCGATACCTTGTTCAATCTCGTTACCGGCAAGTCTCTTTACTCATTCCGTAACACATCATCCCGTGATCAACCCCTTGGTCACATTGTGCACATTGTGATGATGTCCTACCGAGTGGGCCCAGAGATACCTCTCCGTTTACACGGAGTGACAAATCCCAGTCTCGATTCGTGCCAACCCAACAGACACTTTCGGAGATACCTGTAATGCACCTTTATAGCCACCCAGTTACGTTGTGACATTTGGTACACCCAAAGCATTCCTACGGTATCCGGGAGTTGCACAATCTTATGGTCTAAGGAAAAGATACTTGACATTAGAAAAGCTTTAGCATACGAACTACATGATCTTTGTGCTAGGCTTAGGATTGGGTCTTGTCCATCACATCATTCTCCTAATGATGTGATCCTGTTATCAACGACATCCAATGTCCATAGCCAGGAAACCATGACTATCTGTTGATCACAACGAGCTAGTCAACTAGAGGCTCACTAGGGACATATTGTGGTCTATGTATTCACACGTGTATTACGATTTCCGGATAATACAGTTATAGCATGAATAAAAGACTATTATCATGAACAAAGAAATATAATAATAACACTTTTATTATTGCCTCTAGGGCATATTTCCAACAGTCTCCCACTTGCACTAGAGTCAATAATCTAGTTCACATCACCATGTGATTAACACTGACAGGTCACATCACCATGTGACCAACATCCAAAGAGTTTACTAGAGTCAATAATCTAGTTCACATCACTATGTGATTAACACTCAATGAGTTCTGGGTTTGATCATGTTGCTTGTGAGAGAGGTTTTAGTCAACGGGTCTGAACCTTTCAGATCCGTGTGTGCTTTACAAATCTTTATGTCATCTCCTAGATGCAGCTACCATGCTCTATTTGGAGCTATTCCAAATAACTGTTCTACTTGGAGCTATTCTAAATTGTTGCTCCATTATACGTATCCGGTATCTCTATTCAGAGCTATCCGGATAGGTGTTAAGCTTGCATCGTCGTAACTCTTTACGTCGAACTCTTTATCACCTCCATAACCGAGAAAATTCCTTAGTCCACTAGTTACTAAGGATAACTTTGACCGCTGTACTGTGATCTATTCTTGGATCACTCTTGTACCCCTTGACTGACTCATGGCAAGGCACACTTTAGGTGCAGTACACAGCATAGCATACTGTAGAGCCTACGTCTAAAGCATAGGGGATGACCTTCGTCCTTTCTCTCTTTTCTGCCGAGGTCGAGCTTTAAGTCTTAACTTCGTACCTTACAACTCAGGCAAGAACTTCTTCTTTGACTGATCCATCTTGAACACCTTCAAGATCATGTCAAGGTATGTGCTCATTTGAAAGTATTATTAAGCATTTTGATCTATCCTTATAGATCTTGATGCTCAATGTTCAAGTAGCTTAATCCAGGTTTTCTATTGAAAAACACCTTTCAAATAACCCTATATGCTTTCTAGAAAATCATTTCTGGTCATCAACATGTCAACAACATATACTCATCAGAAATTCAATAGTGCTCCCACTCACTTCTTTGGAAATACAAGTTTCTCATAAACTTTGTATAAACCCAAAATCTTTGATCATCTAATCAAAGTGCACATTCCAACTCCGAGATGCTTACTCCAGTCCATGGAAGGATCGCTAGAGCTAGCCTACCTTTTAGCATCCTTAGGATCGACAAAACCTTTCTGATTGTATTACATACAACCTTTCCTTACGAAAACTGGTAAGGAAACTCGTTTTGACATCCATCTGCCAGATTTCATAAATGCAACTAATGCTAACATGAATCCGACGGACTTAAGCATCGCTACGGATGAGAAAATCTCATCGTAGTCAACTCCTTGAACTTGTGAAAAAACTCTTCGCCACAAGTCGAGCTTCATAGACGGTGACATTACCGTCCACGTTCGTCTTCTTCTTAAAAGATCCATTTATCTTAATGTCTTGCCGATCATTGGGCAAGTCCACCAAAGTCCATGCTTTGTTATGATACATGGATCCTATCTCGGATTTCATGGCTTCTAACCATTTGTCGGAATATGGGCCCACCATCGCTTCTCCATAGCTCGTAGGTTCATTGTTGTCTAGCAACATGACCTTCAAGACAGGGTCACCGTACCACTCCGAAGCAGTGCGCGTCCTTGTCGTCCTACGAGGTTCGGTAGTGACTTGATCTGAAGCTTCATGATCACTATCATAAGCTCCCACTTCAATTGGTGTAGGTGCCACAGGAACAACT
Source organism: Triticum aestivum (assembly GCF_018294505.1). Taxonomy (NCBI): domain Eukaryota; kingdom Viridiplantae; phylum Streptophyta; class Magnoliopsida; order Poales; family Poaceae; genus Triticum; species Triticum aestivum. The sequence goes on from NC_057794.1 coordinate 357,875,958, forward strand.
TCCTGTGCCCTGCTACACACTGGTTGAAGTGATGGTTCAATAACCTCATCAAGTCTCCACCATCCTCCCACTCAATTCTTTCGAGAGAAACCTTTCCTCGAGAAAGGACCCGATTCAAGAAACAATCCATATTGCTTTCGGATCTGAATTAGGAGGTATACCCAACTGTTTTGGGTGTCCTATGAAGATGCAATTTATCCGCTTTGGGTTCGAGCTTATCAATCCTGAAACTTTTTCACATAAGCGTCGCAGCCCCAAACCTTTAAGAAACGACAACTTAGGTTTCTCTAAACCATAATTCATACGGTGTCATCTCAACGGAATTACGTGGTGCCCTATTTAAAGTGAATGTGGTTGTCTCTAATGCCTAACCCATGAACGATAGTGGTAATTCGATAAGAGACATCATGGTACCCACCATATCCAATAGGGTGCAACTATGATGTTCGGACACACCATCACACTATGGTGTTCCAGGCGGTATTAATTGCGAAACAATTTCCACAATGTCTTAATTGTGTGCCAAAACTCGTAACTCAGATATTCATCTCTATGATCATATCATAGACATTTTATCCTCTTGTCACAATGATCTTCTACTTCACTCTGAAATTACTTGAACCATTCAATAATTCAGACTTGTGTTTCATCAAGTAAATATTCTCAACATCTACTTGAATCATCTGTGAAGTAAGAACATAACGATATTCACCGCATGCCTTAGCACTCATTGGACTGCTCACATCAAGATGTGTTACTTCCAACAAGTTGCTATCTTGTTCCATCTTACTGAAACCGAGGCTTTTCAGTCATCTTGTCCATGTGGTATGATTTGCATATCACAAGTGATTCAAAATCAAGTGAGTCTAAACGATCCATCTGCATGGAGTTTCTTCATGCGTATGCACCAATAGACATGGTTCGCATGTCTCAAACTTTTCAAAAATGAGTGAGTCCAAAGATCCATCAACATGGAGCTTCTTCATGCGTTTTATACCAATATGACTTACATGGCAGTGCCACAAGTAAGTGGTACTATCATTACTATCTTATAATTTTTGGCATGAAAATGTGTATCACTACGATCGAGATTCAATAAACCATTCCTTTAGGTGCAAGACCATTGAAGGTATTATTCAAATAAATAGAGTAACCATTATTCTCCTTAAATGAATAACCATATTGCGATAGACATAATCCAATCATGTCTATGCTCAACGCAAACACCAAATAACAATTATTTAGGTTTAACACTAATCTCGTTGGTAGAGGGAGCGTGCGATGCTTGATCACATCAAGCTTGGAAAAACTTCCAACACATATCGTCAGCTCACCTTTAGCTAGTCTCCGTTTATTCCGTAGCTATTTTATTTCGAGTTACTAACACTTAGCAACCGAACCGGTATCTAATACCCTGGTGCTACTAGGAGTACTAGTAAAGTACACATCAACACAATGTATATCCAATATACTTCTATCGACCTTGCCAGCCTTCTCATCTACCAAGTATCTAGGGTAATTCTGCTCCAGTGGCTGTTCCCTTTATTACAGAAGCACTTAGTCTCGGGTTTGGGTTCAACCTTGGGTTTCTTCACTAGAGCGGCAGCTGAATTGCCGTTTCATGAAGTATCCCTTTGTTCCCTTGCCCTTCTTGAAACTAGTGGTTTCACCAACCATCAACAATTGATGCTCCTTCTTGATTTCTACTTTCGCGGTGTCAAACATCATGAATATCTCAAGGATCATCATATCTATCCCTGATTTGTTATAGTTCATCACAAAGCTCTAGCAGCTTGGTAGTGATGACTTTGGAGAAACATCACTATCAAGTGATTGTTGCACTCAGACAATCTGAGCACAAGCTCAACGATTGAGGTTTTCTCCTTTAGTTTGCAGGCTAAGAAAATCGTCGGAGGTCTCATACCTCTTGACGTGGGCACGAGCCTGAAATCCCAATTTCATCCCTCGAAACATCTCATATGTTCCGTGATGTTTCAAAAACGTCTTTGGTGCCTCTACTCTAAACCGTTTAACTGAACTATCACGTAGTTATCAAAACGTGTATGTCCGATGTTCACAACATCCACAAACGACGTTTGGGGTTCAGCACACTGAGCGGTGCATTAAGGACATAAGCTTTCTAGTGTCCGCATAATCGCTACTGTCAACTTTCAACTATATTTTCTCTAGGAACATATCTAAAACAGTAGAACTAAAGCGCGAGCTATGACATAATTTGCAAAATCCTTTTGACTATGTTCAGATAATTAAGTTCATCTTATGAACTCCCACTCAGATAGACATCCCTCTAGTCATCTAAGTGATTACATGATCCGAGTCAACTAGGCCGTGTCCGGTCATCACGTGAGACAGACTAGTCATCATCGGTGAACATCTTCATGTTGATCGTATCTACTATATGACTCATGCTCGACCTTTCGGTCTCCGTGTTCCGAGGCCATGTCTGTACATGCTAGGATCGTCAAGTTAACCCTAAGTGTATTGCATGTGTAAATCTGTCTTACACCCGTTGTATGTGAACGTAAGGATCTATCACACCCGATCATCACGTGGTGCTTCGAAACGACGAACTGTAGCAACGGTGCACAGTTAGGGGAGAACACTTCTTGAAATTGTTGTAAGGGATCATCTTATTTACTACCATCGTTCTAAGTAAACAAGATGCATAAACATAATAAACATCACATGCAATTATATAGTAGTGACATGATATGGCCAATATCATATAGCTCCATTGATCTCCATCTTCGGGGCTCCATGAACATCATCGTCACCAGCATGACACCATGATCTCCATCATCATGATCTCCATCATCGTGTCTCCATGAAGTTGCCTTGCCAACTTATTACTTCTACTACTATGGCTACCGTTTAGCAATAAAGTAAAGTAATTACATGGCGTTGTTTAATGACACGCAGGTCATACAATAAATAAAGACAACTCCTATGGCTCCTGCCGGTTGTCATACTCATCGACATGCAAGTCGTGATTCCTATTACAAGAACATGATCAATCTCATACATCACATATCATTCATCACATTCTTCTTGGCCATATCACATCACAAAGCATACCCTGCAAAAACAAGTTAGACGTCCTCTAGTTGTTGTTTGCATGTTTTACGTGGCTGCTAAGGGTTTCTAGCAAGAACGTTTCTTACCTACGCAAAACCACAACGTGATATGCCAATTGCTATTTACCCTTCATAAGGACCCTTTTCATCAAATCCGTTCCGACTAAAGTGGGAGAGACTGGCACCCGCTAGCCACCTTATGCACCAAGTGCATGTCAGTCGGTGGAACCTGTCTCACGTAAGAGTACGTGTAAGGTCGGTCCGGGCCGCTTCATCCCACAATACCGTCGAAACAAGATTGGACTAGTAATGGTAAGCATATTGAACAAAATCAACGCCCACAACTACTTTGTGTTCTACTCGTGCAAAGAATCTACGCAATAGACCTAGCTCATGATGCCACTGTTGGGGAACGTAGCAGAAATTCAAAATTTTCCTACGTGTCACCAAGATCTATCTATGGAGAAACTAGCAACGAGGGAAGGAGAGTGCATCTACATACCCTTGTAGATCGTTAAGCGGAAGCGTTCATGAGAACGGGGTTGAAGGAGTCGTACTCGTCGTGATTCTAATCACCGGAGATCCTAGTGTCGAACGGACGGCACCTCCGCGTTCAACACACGTACAGCCCGGTGACATCTCCCACGCCTTGATCCAGCAAGGAGAGAGGGAGAGGTTGAGGAAGACTCCATCCAGCAGCAGCACAACGGCGTGGTGGTGATGGAGGAGCGTGGTAGTCCATCAGGGCTTCGCTAAGCACTGCGAGATATGAGGAGAAGGGAGAGAGGTAGGGCTGCGCCAAGAGGAGAAGTTCTCATGTGTTTATAGCAGCCCCAAACCTCAAGTATATATAGGGGAGGGAGAGGGCTGCGCCCCCATCTAGGGTTTCCCCCCCAAGGGGTGCGGCCAGCCCTAGATGGGGCTTGGGGAGGCGGCCAAGAGGGGAGAGAGGGGAGGCGCCCACTAGGTGGGCCTTCAGGCCCATCTGGACTAGGGTTTGCCCCCTCCCACTCTCCCTTGCGCCTTGTGCCCCTTGTGGGGGGCGCACCAGCCCACCTAGGGGCTGGTCCCCTCCCACACTTGGCCCACGCAGCCTTCTGGGGCAGGTGGCCCCACTTGGTGGACCCCCGGGACCCTCCCGGTGGTCCCGGTACATTACCGATATCGCCCGAAACTTTTCTGGTGACCAAAACAGGACTTCCCATATATAAATCTTTACCTCCGGACCATTCCAGAACTCCTCGTGACGTCCGGGATCTCATCCGGGACTCCGAACAGCATTCGGTAACCACATACAAACTTCCTTTATAACCCTAGCGTCATTGAACCTTAAGTGTGTAGACCCTACGGGTTTGGGAGACATGTAGACACGACAGAGACGTTCTCCGGTCAATAACCAACAGCGAGATCTGGATACCCATGTTGGCTCCCACATGTTCCACGATGATCTCATCGGATGAACCACGATGTCAAGGACTCAATTGATCCCGTATACAATTCCCTTTGTCTAGCGGTATTGTACTTGCCCGAGATTCGATCGTCGGTATACCGATACCTTGTTCAATCTCATTACCGGCAAGTCTCTTTACTCGTTCCATAACACATCATCCCGTGATCAACCCCTTGGTCACATTGTGCACATTATGATGATGTCCTACCGAGTGGGCCCAGAGATACCTCTCCGTTTACACGGAGTGACAAATCCCAGTCTCGATTTGTGCCAACCCAACAGACACTTTCGGAGATACCTGTAATGCACCTTTATAGCCACCCAGTTACGTTGTGACGTTTGGTACACCCAAAGCATTCCTACGGTATCCGGGAGTTGCACAATCTCATGGTCTAAGGAAAAGATACTTGACATTAGAAAAGCTTTAGCATACGAACTACACGATCTTTGTGCTAGGCTTAGGATTGGGTCTTGTCCATCACATCATTCTCCTAATGATGTGATCCCGTTATCAACGACATCCAATGTCCATAGCCAGGAAACCATGACTATCTGTTGATCACAACGAGCTAGTCAACTAGAGGCTCACTAGGGACATATTGTGGTCTATGTATTCACACGTGTATTACGATTTCCGGATAATACAGTTATAGCATGAATAAAAGACTATTATCATGAACAAAGAAATATAATAATAACACTTTTATTATTGCCTCTAGGGCATATTTCCAACACAAACGGCGCCGACCCGATACGTGGCGAAAAAGGCGGCGCGAGGATCGAGGAGTCCCTATCTGCCTGCCTCGCTTACCGCGCCACGTCCCGTCCCGCGCGCTTCTCCAAATTTCGAATCCCGTGAGATCTGGCCACCACAGAGCAGTCAATCACACCAGAGATATCCAAATCCAATCTACTGGAAGACATACAACATAATTCACTCAAAAATTCCAGAAGCCAAAATTGATCAAGGTGATTGATGAAGGGTTAAAGTACCAGCATGCTTTCAGGCCCCTGAGGAAATGTCTCTGAGACATTGAATCGGGTCGGGATCAACTTCAACCCTTCTTCACTCGGTCCTCAATCCATTCGGGGGCTAATGATGATGACATGTAACTAGGGTAGGGTCATAGGCCTGACCTACATGACCTATCGAAGGACACTATACAAGAGGCCAAGACCCACAAAGATAAATGAGAGATGCCAACTGAAACCATCATGAGGTGTCGTACACTCGACATAAGACCTCACTCCAATATCCCAATTCCACTCGACCATTGCTATTTCACTCGACTGTACAAGAATTCACTCGGAGTATGATACGTCCATTTTGCATCATGCTTTCATATCAATATTTATTGCATTATGGGTTGTTATTACACATTATATCACAATACTTATGCCTATTCTCTCTTATTTTACAAGGTTTACATGAAGAGGGGGAATGCGGACAGCTGGAATTCTGGGCTGGAAAGGAGCAAATATTAGAGACCTATTCTGCACAACTCCAAAAGTCGTGAAACTTCACGGGAGCACGTTTCAGAATATATAAAAAATATTGGGCAAAAGAAGTAACAGAGGGGGCCACCCACCATCCACGAGGGTGGGGGCGCGACCTACCCCCCTGGACGCGCCCTCCTGCCTCGTGGGCCCCCTGGCAGCCCTCTGATGCCCATCTTTGGCTATATGGAGTCTTTTGTCGTGGAAAAAATCATAAGCAAGCTTTGGGGAAGAAACTCCGCCACCATGAGGCGGAACCTTGGCGGAACCAATCTAGGGCTCCAGCGGAGCTGTTCTGCCGGGGAAACTTCCCTCCGGGAGGGGGAAATCATCACCATCGATCCTCTCATCGGGAGGGGGTCAATATCCATCAACATCTTCACCAGCACCATCTCATCTCAAACCCCAGTTCATCTCTTGTATCCAATCTTTGTCTCAAAACCTCAGATTGGTACATGTGGGTTGCTAGTATAGTGTTGATTACTCCTTGTAGTTGATGCTAGTTGGTTTACTTGGTGGAAGATCATATGTTCAGATCCATTATGCATATTAATACCCCTCTGATTATGAACATGAATATGATTTGTGAGTAGTTATGTTTGTTCCTAAGGACATGGGAGAAGTCTTGCTATAAATAGTCATGTGAATTTGGTATTCGTTCGATATTTTGATGAGATCTATGTTGTCTTTCCTCTAGTGGTGTCATGTGAACATCGACTACATGACACTTCACCATTGTTTGGGCCTAGAGGAAGGCATTGGGAAGTAATAAGTAGATGATGGGTTGCTAGAGTGACAGAAGCTTAAACCCTAGTTTATGCATTGCTTCGTAAGGGGCTGATTTGGATCCATATGTTTCATGTTATGGTTAGGTTTACCTTAATACTTCTGTTGTAGTTGTGGATGCTTGAAATAGGGGTTAATCATAAGTGGGATGCTTGTCCAAGGAAGCGCAGTACCCAAGCACCGGTCCACCCACATATCAAATTATCAAAGTACCGAACGCGAATCATATGAACGTGATGAAAACTAGCTTGACGATAATTCCCATGTGTCCTCGGGAGCGCTTTCCTTATATAAGAGTTTGTCTAGGCTTGTCCTTTGCTACAAAAAGGATTGGGCCATCTTGCTGCACCTTATTTACTTTTACTATTTGTTGCCCGTTACAAATTACCTTATCACAAAACTATCTGTTACCGATAATTTCAGTGCTTGCAGAGAATACCTTGCTGAAAATTTCTTATCATTTCCTTCCGCTCCTCGTTGGGTTCGACACTCTTACTTATTGAAAGGACTATGATAGACCCCCTATACTTGCAGGTCATCAAGACTCTTTTCTGGCGCCGTTGCCGGGGAGTGAAGCGCCTTTGGTAGGTGGAATTTGGTAAGGAAAAATTTATATAGTGTGCTGAAATTTACTGTTACTTGTTACTATGGAACATAATCCTTTGAGGGGCTTGTTTGGGGTATCTTCACCCCGACCAGTAGAGCAAAGAGTTTCTCCTCAACCTACTGAACCTACTGAAAATGTTTACTTTGAAATTCCTTCGGGTATGATAGAGAAACTGCTAGCTAATCCTTTTTCAGGAGATGGAACATTACATCCCGATTTGCACCTAATCTATGTGGATGAAGTTTGTGGATTATTTAAGCTTGCAGGTATGCCCGAGGATGTTATCAAGAAGAAGGTCTTCCCTTTATCTTTGAAGGGAAAGGCATTGACATGGTTTAGGCTATGTGATGATATGGGATCATGGAACTACAACCGATTGAAATTGGAATTTCATCAGAAGTTTTATCCTATGCATCTTGTTCATCGTGATCGTAATTATATATATAATTTTTGGCCTCGCGAAGGAGAAAGCATCGCTCAAGCTTGGGGGAGGCTTAAGTCAATGTTATATTCATGCCCCAATCATGAGCTCTCAAGAGAAATTGTTATTCAAAATTTTATGCTCGGCTTTCTCTCGATAATCGCTTCATGCTCGATACTTCTTGTACTGGTTCTTTTATGATGAAGACTATTGAATTAAAATGGGATTTATTGGAAAGAATTAAACGCAACTCTGAAGATTAGGATCTTGACGAAGGTAAGGAGTCAGGTATAACACCTAAGTTTGATTGTGTTAATATTTTTTATGGATACCGATGCTTTCCATGAATTTAGCACTAAATATGGACTTGACTCTGATATAGTAGCTTCTTTCTGTGAATCCTTTGCTACTCATGTTGATCTCCCTAAGGAGAAGTGGTTTAAATATAATCCTCCCATTGAAGTAAAAGTAGTTGCACCTATTAAAGTTGAAGCAAAGAATATCACTTATAATGATCATGTTGTTCCTACTACTTATATTGAGAAACCACCTTTCCCTATTAGAATAAAGGATCATGCTAAAGCTTCAAATGTTGTTCGTAAGAGTAATACTAGAACACCTACACCCCCTGAGCAAATTAAAGTTGAACCTAGTATTTCTATGGTTAAAGATCTCTTGGCCGATAATATTGATGGGCATTTTATTTACTTTTGTGATGAAGCTGCTAGAATTGCTAGACCCGATACTAAAAATAAACATAGACCTGTTGTAGGCATGCTTGTTATTTCTGTTAAAATAGGAGATCATTGCTATCATGGCTTATGTGATATGGGTGCTAGTGCAAGTGTAATACCTCATTCCTTATATAAAGAAATTATGCATGATATTGCACCTGCTGAGATAGAGGAAATTGATGTTACAATTAAGCTTGTCAATAGAGACACTATTTCACCAGTGGGGATTGTTAGAGATGTTGAAGTCTTGTGTGGGAAAGTTAAATATCCTGCTGATTTTCTTGTTCTTGGTTCCCCACAAGATAACTTTTGTCCCATTATATTTGGTAGACCCTTCTTGAATACTGTTAATGCTAAGATAGACTGCAATAAGGATGTTGTTTCTGTTGGTTTAGGGGATATGTCTCATGAATTTAATTTTGCTAAATTTCATAGACAACCCCATGATAAAGAACCTAGTAAAGATGAAATTATTGGTCTTGATTCTATTGCCGTGCCTCCTAGTGATCCTTTAGAACAATATTTGCTAGACCATGAAAATGATATGTTTATGAATGAAAGAAGGGAAATAGATGAAGTATTCTTTAAACAGGGACCTATTTTGAAACACAACTTGCCTGTTGAAATCCTAGGGGATCCTCCTCCACTTAAGGGTGATCCCGTGTTTGAGCCTAAACCTTTACCTGATACTCTTAAATATGCTTATCTTGATGAGAAAGAGATATATCCTGTTATTATTAGTGCTAACCTTTCAGAGCATGAAGAAAAGAAATTATTGAAAACTCTGAAGAAGCACCGTGCTGCTATTGGATATACTCTTGATGATCTTAAGGGCATTAGTCCCACTCTATGCCAGCACAAAATAAAATTGGAGAAAGACGTGAAACCGGTTGTTGATCACCAACGACGGTTAAATCCTAAGATGAAAGAAGTGGTAAGAAAAGAAATACTAAAGCTTCTGGAGGCAGGTATAATTTATCCCGTTGCTGATAGTCAGTGGGTAAGTCCTGTCCATTGTGTCCCTAATAAGGGAGGTATTACTGTTGTTTCTAATGATAAAGATGAATTGATCCCACAAAGAATTGTTACAGGTTATAGAATGGTAATTGATTTCCGCAAATTAAATAAAGCTACTAAAAAGGATCATTACCCTTTACCTTTTATTGATCAAATGCTAGAAAGATTATCCAAACATACACATTTTTGCTTTCTAGATGGTTATTCTGGTTTCTCTCAAATACCTGTGTCAAAAGAGGATCAAGAAAAGACAACTTTTACTTGCCCTTTCGGTACCTTTGCTTATAGACGTATGCCTTTTGGTTTATGCAATGCACCTGCAACCTTTCAAAGATGTATGACTGCTGTATTCTCTGACTTTGTGAAAAGATTGTCAAGGTTTTCATGGATGATTTCTCAGTATATGAAACTTCTTTTGATGATTGCTTAAGCAACCTTGATCGAGTTTTGCAGAGATGTGAAGAAACTAATCTTGTCTTGAATTGGGAGAAGTGCCACTTTATGGTTAATGAAGGTATTGTCTTGGGGCATAAAATTTTTGAAAGAGGTATTGAAGCTGATAAAGCTAAAGTTGATGCTATTGAAAAGATGTCGTGTCCTAAGGACATTAAAGGTATAAGAAGTTTCCTTGGTCATGCCGGTTTTATAGGAGGTTCATTAAGGACTTCTCTAAAATTTCTAGGCCTCTGACTAATCTCCTACAAAAAGATGTTCCTTTTGTTTTTGATGATGACTGTGTAGAAGCATTTGAAATACTTAAGAAACCTTTGATTTCTGCACCTATTGTTCAGCCTCCTGATTGGAATTTACCATTTGAAATTATGTGTGATGCTAGTGATTATGTTGTAGGGGCTGTTCTAGGACAAAGAGTTGATAATAAATTAAATGTTATTCAATATGCTAGTAAAACTCTAGACAGTGCTCAAAGAAATTATGCTACTACTGAAAAAGAATTTTTAGCAGTTGTGTTTGCTTGTGATAAGTTCAGACCTTATATTGTTGATTCTAAAGTAACTGTTCACACTGATCATGCTGCTATTAAATATCTTATGGAAAAGAAAGATGCTAAACCTAGACTTATTAGATGGGTTCTCTTGCTACAAGAATTTGATTTGCATATTATTGATAGAAAGGGAGCTGAGAACCCTGTTGCAGACAACTTGTCTAGGTTAGAGAATGTTCTTGATGACCCACTACCTATTGATGATAGCTTTCCTGATGAACAATTAGCTGTGATAAATGCTTCTCGTACTGCTCCATGGTATGCTGATTATGCTAATTATATTGTTGCTAAGTTTATACCACCTAGTTTCACATACCAGCAAAAGAAAAAGTTCTTCTATGATTTAAGACATTACTTCTGGGATGACCCACATCTTTATAAAGAAGGAGTAGATGGTGTTATTAGACGTTGTGTACCTGAGCATGAACAGGAACAGATCCTACGCAAGTGTCACTCCGAGGCTTATGGAGGACACCATGCTGGAGATAGAACTGCACATAAGGTATTGCAATCCGGTTTTTATTGGCCTACTCTCTTCAAGGATGCCCGTAAGTTTGTTTTGTCTTGTGATGAATGTCAAAGAATTGGTAATATTAGTAGACGTCAAGAAATGCCTATGAATTATTCACTTGTTATTGAACCATTTGATGTTTGGGGCTTTGATTATATGGGACCGTTTCCTTCCTCTAATGGGTATACACATATTTTAGTTGCTGTTGATTACGTTACTAAGTGGGTAGAAGCTATTCCAACTAGTAGTGCTGATCATAACACCTCTATTAAGATGCGTAAAGAAATTATTTTTCCGAGGTTTGGAGTCCCTAGATACTTAATGACTGATGGTGGTTCACATTTTATTCATGGTGCTTTTCATAAAATGCTTGCTAAGTAGGATGTTAACCATATAATTGCATCTCCATACCATCCACAGTCTAGTGGTCAAGTAGAATTGAGTAATAGAGAGCTTAAATTAATTTTGCAAAAGACTGTTAATAGATCTAGGAAGAATTGGTCCAAGAAACTTGATGATGCATTATGGGCCTATAGAACTGCATACAAAAATCCTATGGGTATGTCTCTGTATAAAATGGTTTATGGAAAGGCATGTCACTTACCTCTTGAACTAGAACATAAGGCATATTGGTCCATTAAAGAGCTCAATTATGATTTCCAACTTGCTGGTGAGAAGAGGCTTTTTGACATTAGCTCACTTGATGAATGGAGAGCCCAGGCTTATGAGAATGCCAAACTATTTAAAGAAAAGGTTAAAAGATGGCATGACAAAAGGATACAAAAATGCGAGTTTAATGTAGGTGATTATGTATTGTTATACAACTCTCGTTTAAGATTTTTTGCGGGTAAACTCCTCTCTAAATGGAAAGGTCCTTACGTCATCGAGGAGGTCTATCGTTCCGGTGCCATAAAAATCAACAACTCAGAAGGCACAAATCCGAGGGTGGTGAACGGTCAAAGAATCAAACATCATATCTCAGGTAATCCCATAAATGTTGAAACTAATGTTATTGAAACCTTAACCCCGGAGGAATACATAAGGGACACTTCCAAAACGTTTCAGACTCCGAAAAGGAATAGGTATGTGGTATGGTAAGTAAACCGACTCCAAAACAGTTCTAATGGCAATTTTTCTCCGTTTTGGAATATTTAAGAAAATAGGAAAATAAGAAGTAGTCCGGAAAGGACACGAGACTTCCATGAGGGTGGAGGGCGCGCCCTACCCCCCTGGGCGCGCCCCCAGCCTCGTGGGCACCTCGTGTGCTCTCCGGACTCCGTTTTCTTGCATGGTACTTCTTTCGGTCGGTAAAAATTCATTATATAATCTCCTGAAGGTTTTGACCACCATACCACGCAAATATCCTTTGTTTTGTTTCAAGCTATTTCTGCTGTAGGCATAGAGCAAGATGTCTTCTCAAGAGTCAGTCGGGGAGAGTCAGGTGTCTCATCCGACACCGGGGCCAAGAGCAAACAGCAATGCTGACCACTTTGGGCCATCAACTGAGGAAGAGATGGAGGCTGACTTGAAAAGGATAGGTGCCATAGAGGAGGATGAAGAAGTTACTTCTCGTTTCCGAGCTGGATTCACGATGGGGGAACTACAGAGCTCAGCTATTCCAAACTCGGTCATCCCTTCCAATGTTAGATTTCTTTCTTATGAAAATATGAAAAAGAGTGTTACTTGTTCTCCCGCAGCTATGCAACATCCTTGGGTGAAAGGAGCTTTAGCCCTCAGGGGCAAGCTTCGTAAGGAAATAATGGACCTCAAGCAGCAAGTCAATAAGCTCGAGGAAGAGAATCGTATCCTGAGGGGCATCATCGCCAAGAATATCGCATCACCACCCCCGAAGAAAGAGACATAAGCACATGGGTATGGGCACTCCCCTAGGTAACTGCCAAGCTTGGGGGAGTGACCCGGTATCGTATCATCATCACACTTTTATCTTTACCGTTTTTCTTAGTTCTATCCTCTTGGTAATATATTGATCTAGTAGAATAAAGTTTTAGTATGATCTAGTTTTGAGTTTTGCTTTATGCTCCTTCTATGTAATCGAGTCCGTGAGCTATATATAATAAAGATTAGTGTTGAGTCAAGGGCTTGATTATCTTACTATGATCTTGAGGGAATAAAATAAAAGAAAAAGAATAAAAAGAAATAAAGGGATCATGTGGATCTTATGGAGAGTAATGACTTCACATATAAAGAGTATGATGAATAAAAGTTGTTGAGAGTTGACAAACATAGTTTTGGTCATCATTGCAATTAATAGGAAGTAATAAAGAAAGAGCGGTTTTCACATATAAATATACTATCTTGGACATCTTTTATGATTGTGAGCACTCATTAAAATATGACATGCTAAAGAGTTGACGTTGGACAAGGAAGACAACGTAATGGGTTATGTTTTCTTACATCTGAAATAAATTATATTGTCATGGATCATCCAACATGTTGAGCTTGCCTTTCCCTCTCATGCTAGCCAAATTCTTTGCACCAAGTAGAGATACTACTTGTGCTTCCAAATATCCTTAAACCCAGTTTTGCCATGAGAGTCCACCATATCTACCTATGGATTGAGTAAGATCCTTCAAGTAAGTTGTCATCGTTGCAAGCAATAAAAATTGCTCTCTAAATATGTATGATTTATTAGTGTGGAGAAAATAAGCTTTATACGATCTTGTGATGTGGAAGAAATAAAAGCGACGGACTGCATAATAAAGGTCCATATCACAAGTGGCAATATAAAGTGACGTTCTTTCGCATTAAGATTTTGTGCATCCAACCATAAAAGCACATGACAACCTCTGCTTCCCTCTGCGAAGGGCCTATCTTTTATTCTTGTCTTATACTTCATATAAGAGTCATGGTGATCTTCACCTTTCCTTTTTACATTTTATCCTTTGGCAAGCACAATGTGTTGGAAAGATCCTGATATATATAGCTAATTGGAGGTGAGTTTTCATGAACTATTATTGTTGACATTACCCTTGAGGTAAAAGGTTGGGAGGTGATACTATAAGCCCCTATCTTTCTCTGTGTCCGTTTAAAACTTCATACCCATAAATATTGCATGAGTGTTAGCAATTGTGAAGACTAAATGATAGTTGAGTATGTGGACTTGCTGAAAAGCTCTTGTTGACTCTTTCCTATGTTATGATAAATTGCAATTGCTTCAATGACTGAGATTATAGTTTGTTGGTTCTCAATGAAGTTTCTGATTCATACTTGAAATTGTGATTGAATTGTTACTTTAGCATAAGAGATCATATGACAATATATGTATATGTTGCTGTTCTAAGAATGATCATGATGCCCTCATGTCCGTATTTTATTTTATCGACACCTCTATCTCTAAACATGTGGACATATTTTTTGATTTCGGCTTTCGCTTGAGGAAAAGCGAGGTCTAAGCTTGGGGGAGTTGATACGTCCATTTTGCATCATGCTTTCATATCAATATTTATTGCATTATGGGCTGTTATTACACATTATATCACAATATTTATGCCTATTCTCTCTTATTTTACAAGGTTTACATGAAGAGGGGGAATGCCGGCAGCTGGAATTCTGGGTTGGAAAAGGAGCAAATATTAGAGACTTATTCTGCACAACTCCAAAAGTCCTGAAACTTCACGGGAGCATGTTTCAGAATATATAAAAAATATTGGGCTAAAGAAGTACCAGATGGGGCCACCCACCATCCACGAGGGTGGGGGGCGCGCCCTACCCCCCTGGGCGTGCCCCCTGCCTCGTGGCCCCCCTGGAAGCCCTCTGATGCCCATCTTTGGCTATATGGATTCTTTCGCCGAGGAAAAAAAATCATAAGCAAGCTTTGGGGAAGAAACTCCATCGCCATGAGACGGAACCTTAGCGGAACCAATCTAGGGCTCCGGCGGAGCTGTTCTACTGGGGAAACTTCCCTCTGGGAGGGGGAAATCATCACCATCGATCCTCTCATCGGGGGGGGGGGGGTACCAGCACCATCTCATCTCAAACCCTAGTTCATCTCTTGTATCCAATCTTTGTCTCAAAACCTCAGATTGGTACCTGTGGGTTGCTAGTAGTGTTGATTACTCCTTGTAGTTGATGCTAGTTGGTTTACTTGGTGGAAGATCATATGTTCAGATCCATTATGCATATTAATACCCCTTTGATTATGAACATGAATATGATTTGTGAGTAGTTACGTTTGTTCCTAAGGACATGGGAGAAGTCTTGCTATAAGTAGTCATGTGAATTTGGTATTCGTTCGATATTTTGATGAGATGTATTTTGTCTTTCCTCTAGTGGTGTCATGTGAACGTCAACTACATGACACTTCACCATTGTTTGGGCCTAGAGGAAGGCATTGGGAAGTAATAAGTAGATGATGGGTTGCTAGAGTGACAGAAGCTTAAACCCTAGTTTATGCGTTGCTTCGTAAGGGGCTGATTTGGATCCATGTGTTTCATGCTATGGTTAGGTTTACCTTAATACTTCTATTGTAGTTGTGGATGCTTGCAATATGGGTTAATCATAAGTGGGGTGCTTGTCCAAGGAAGGGCAGTACCCAAGCACCGGTCCACCCACATATCAAATTATCAAAGTACTGAACGCGAATCATATGAATGTGATGAAAACTAGCTTGACGATAATTCCCATGTGTCCTCGGGAGCGCTTTCCTTTATATAAGGGTTTGTCAAGGCTTGTCCTTTGCTACAAAAATGATTGGGCCATCTTGCTGCACCTTATTTACTTTTACTATTTGTTACCCGTTACGAATTACCTTATCACAAAACTATCTGTTACCGATAATCTCAGTGCTTGCAGAGAATACCTTGCTGAAAACTTCTTATCATTTCCTTCTGCTCCTCGTTGGGTTCGACACTCTTACTTATCGAAAGGACTACGATAGATCCCCTATACTTGTGGGTCATCAGAGTACAGAATACCTAGAGTCACCCAGGATGGCAACGGTCAGGCACTCCATCGTCATAAAGACCATTTAATACGGGTGTTACCAGTAATGTTCATGAATTAACTCTCATTGAACCCCTGTGTAACTGAGGGCTGCGAGGGGTCGGGACACTCTATATAAGCCACCCTCCCCTCTAGCACAAGGGTTCGCACCCCCTGTAACTACTCAGCACTCCAATCGACAAGCCTTCGCAACACCGAGATGTTGGTCTATTACCTCCTCTGAGTGGGGCCTGAACTCGTAAAACTGTGTGTATAACCTCCTCGTAGCTAGGACACTGCCCTCTCCTACGTACACCCCATCTCTACTGTCAGATTCATTCCCACGACAATATGTTCATATCCTTGATGCTATTAAATACACCTCTAATCTTGAGCATGAATATGATTTGTGAGTTGTAAATTTTGTTCTTGAGGACATGGAGAAGTCTTGTCATAAGTAATCATGTGAATTTGGTATTCGTTCGATATTTTGATGATATGTATGTTGTTGTTTCCCATAGTGGTGTTATGTGAACGTCGACTACATGACACTTCACCATCTTGGGCCTAAGAGAAGGCATTGTGGAGTAGTTATTAGATGATGGGTTGCTAGAGTGGCAGAAGCTTAAACCCTAGTTTATGTGCTATTCCGTAAGGGGCTGATTTGGATCCATATGTTTCATGTTATGGTTATATTTAACTTAATTCTTTTTTTGTAGTTGCGGGTGCTTGCGAAAGGGGGTAACCATAGGTGGGACTATGGGAGGCTTGTTCAAGTAAGAACATCACCCAAGCACCGGTCCACCCACATATCAAATTATCAAAGCAACAAATGCGAATCAAACAAACATGATGGAAGTGACTAGATGAAATTAGATGAAATTCCCGTGTGTCCTCAAGAACGATTTGCTTATTATAAGAGACCGTTCCGGTCTGTCCTTTGCTACAAAAAAGTTTTGACTACCTTGCTACACCTTTGTTACTGTTACTATGTACTTATTGCTCGTTACAAATTACCTTGCTATCAAACTATCTGTTACCGATAATTTCAGTGCTTGCAGATAATACCTTGCTGAAAACGGCTTGTCATTTCCTTCCTCGTTGGGTTTGACACTCTTACTTATTGAAAGGACTATGATTGATCCCCTGCCAAGGGAAGTGTGCACGTGCTCCAGCTGTCACAGATCGGACGGACGCGTTGACTTCCAACGAACGGCCGCCAAGGCAATTACAAATCTAGTTCTTCATCCGACTTACGCGTACAGTGGCCTAACTGTATTGGTGTCGCTTCAGAGGAGCGGGAGGAGGAGGAGGAGCCGCCCGCCATGCGCCTGGGCCGCCAAGAGTTGTCGCTCCGGTGGGAGACTAGGGTCGCCGGGTACTCGAGCGGCAGCTTGTTGCCGCCCTTGAGGTGCTCAAGGACGGCGTAGAGAGTACGCCCAGGGACGCCCCACCACAGGTGGTGGCCATCGGCGTTGTGGCATCCTCGTACCGGTGCGTTGTTGGTGGAGGCGAGTTGCTCCTCGTGGCACCGCCTAAAGTACTCCGTCCAGAACGCGTGGTTGCCGAAGGCGTACTCCGGAAGGCCCAGCACCGCCTTCGGTAGGGAGGCCTGAATGCGCTCGATCTCGGCGTGGTGGCGGGGGAACGAGGATGCCTCTGGTGCTGAGCCTCCACGAGCCTGGAAAGCGCATGTCCAGCGGCGCCGGGTAGTTCGCCTCATGGAGGAGGTACGCCTCCCACTCGTGGAGGTGGCAGCGGCCAAAGCCATTGGCCGCAGCTCTGTCGCCGGCGTATCGCTCGCCCATCATGGCTGAGGGAGGAGAGAGAGGGGGCATCAACAGCGAGGAAGACAGGGACTTCAGCGAGGGACTGTGCGACCAACGGCGAGTGAAGGGGCCGACTTTTATAGAGGCGAGTGGCGGCATGTGTGTGTACACGTGGCGGGACGGGGCCGGGCGTGCGACGGTGCACCTTCACTGCGCCGCCGAGGAATCAATGGGAAACCGAGGCGATGAGGATGATGAGCGCGTATAGTCACTAACTCGTCGGGGCCACCAGGCTTTCGCGCCAAAAATGTTTCCCTGGCACCCCCAGCGCACCGGGTTCGGCCTGGGTCTGTCGGCGCCAAATTCGGCCCTAACCGGCGAAAAGTGGGCTTCTAGAGGCACGACCGGGCCATTTTTTAGCGTCGACGACAAAAAGGGCCTTGGGGGCCTATTGGGGGGAGTGGAGATGCTCTAAGACATGTGTTGCTACGTAAAGTGGACACACAAGACGAGCCGAGGCACTTAGACAATACAAAAGTGCGCACAAGATCACCTCAAGTGGTGCGCCAGAGGCGCACCCCAACCACTAGTTTATATTTGTTGAGGATGCCAAGTTTAGTGGGCAAGCATGTCAAATTGGTCTTAATTTATTTTTTGCCAAAGAAGTTGCATCAACTAAAATTGCCATTATATACGCTTGTTTTGTCACGTGCACCACGTGACCTGAGGTCAGGTACTTTTTTTAAACACACGCAAGCGCTTATACACACACGCATACACTCACTTCTATGAATGTACACATGCACACCCTACCCCTATGAGCACCTCCAAAAGATTAAGCATAAATGTGAGCACCAGGACTTGAACCCTGGTGGGCTGGGGATACCACAGTCCCTTTAACTATTCAACCACATGTCTTTTTTTGAACACAGTAGACCCAAGCGTTCATATACACACACGCATACACTCATCTCTATGAACACACACACGCACACCCTACCCCTATGAGCACCTCCGAAAAACCGAGCCGGCATATCATCTTGAAATTTACGAAGTCACTGTAGGCACCTCGTCGTTGACGGGAACGTCTCCTCCCACTGAATGCGCATCGCCGGAAATCCTGAAATAAATCCAGGAATAATTGCGAGCACCAGGATTTGAACCCTGGTGGGCTGGGGATACCACAATCTCTCTAACCATCCAACTACTTATCATTTATATCCGAATGAAAAACAAGTATAGAAAAATGGCACAGGAAGGAAGCAGAGTGTGTTGTACACCCAACCAGGAAAACCCCCCAGCGTTGGTGGTCTAGCGGGCGAGCTGGGCCGCCTGAGCGAGAAACAGAGCGTGGTACACCAAACTGGAAGCAGAGCACGGTACACCAAACCGGAAGCGAACTAGCAAAAGCTATTGCTACTTTCCTCTCGTTAGGGTTTTGTTTTCTCTCGGGGGCGATTCTTTCCGCCGTTGTTGAGAATGTCTTCCCCTACCTCCGCATCGCTTCCCTTGATCATGTGCTCTCGCCTAGGAGAGGGGGAGGTAGAGGGCTTAGGGCTGCATCAGGAAGGTCCGATCGTGTTTCAGTCAGGCCAGGGATCAAGATGTCATCAAGCGGGACTTCAAGATATGCTGCTGCAGGTCAAGTGGAGACCGAGGAAGTGGAGAGGATGATGAAGGAACTGGGATTGAGAGAGGAGGACCTGGACGATGTGGTGTTTGACGAGAAGAGGCACCGCCGGAGGCAGCCCGGTGGATTGCTCTCGTTAGGGTTCACTCTGAAAAAACCTATAGTCAGTTCTGTTTTTACAAGAATATGAGGGCGGCATGGGATCTTGCACAGGAAGCAAAATTCAAGCCCTTGGAGGATAATCTGTACACTGTCCAATTTTCCTGTTTAGGAGATTGGGAGAGAGTCACACATGATGGGCCTTGGCACTTCAGAGGGTATGGGTGATCATCAAGCCGTATGATGGACTGATTAAGCCTTCTACAGTTCAACTGGATACTATAGAAATTTGGGTCCAAATCCATGATGTTCTTGATTTGTATGCACATCTTGTGCCTTCACTTGTGGCCAAAGTTGGGGAGGTGCTCTACGCCAAACCACAATCCGAGGATTTTGCTGGTAATTTCTACCGTGTTTGGATCAGGATCAATGTCACAAAGCCCCTAAAGAATGCAGTATCCATGATCCGTGATGGGAAGCGCCAGACCTACCGAGTCAAATTTGAGAAACTACCTGATTGGTGTGCTGTTTGTGGCATGCTGGGCCACCTATTTAAGGAGCACGATAATGGTATTCATCCCCCATCGGCTCTGGTTTTTAAAGATCTGAGAGCAACTTGGGCTATGAGGACCGGGCGTGGACCGGGCAACGGGCGCGGGCGCAGAGGCGGACACCGAGGAGGTTGCACCGGGGGTCGAGGAAGGGGTGCATACAACAGATCGCAGCAAGATGCCTATGAGGATGATGAGGAACGAGGAACAGACTATGATTCAGATACGCATGATGTAGATAATAACAGAAAGAGAGCTTCAGAATTGGTTGCAAGTCAGACTGCATTATCAGCGAGTACAATTTCTCCCAATCTGTTGGCGCTGCCCCCTCCTACAGTGCCTCTTAGTCCAAGTGGAAAACATGACTCAAAGAGGGTGAAGGTGATAGTGTAACCAGAGAAGAACAACTCGGCTAAAATCAGTGCACAAGTGAAAGGTGAACCAAAGTTGGTGGGCCCAGTCGACGGGTGCCGCCGAGCCCAATGAGTGCCTTCTATTGGTACTGTCGTGGTGCGGGCAAAGCCATGATAGTCTGAGAGCTTTGCGACTTTGCGAATTTTTTTCCCTAGCCTACTATGCATAGTTGAAACATGGATAGAAGGTACTAGGGTAGAAGCTTTAGCTAATACTTTGGGTTTTGATAATTCTTATGCCGTTAGTAGTCAAGGTCGGAGTGGTGGTATGGGTTTGTTTTGGAATAATTCAATAAAAATTGAGATTCTCGGTTACTTATGTTATCATCTTGATGTTTCGGTGGTGGAACATAACCAGGAAAAGTGGAGTTTGACATGTGTGTATGGTGAGGCACAAACACACTTGAGACATCAGACGTGGACAGTTTTGAAAAACATTAGCACTTTGAACTCTCTGCCATGGCTGTGTATGGGGGATTTCAATGAGGTTCTACGTCCGGAAGAGAATGAGGAACTAGGACAACGTAGCAATGCTCAGATCCAAGCATTTAGGGACACCACAAATATTAGCAGGTTGCTTGATTTGGGCTTCAGAGGCAATTTTTGGACTTTCAAGAAGAAGGTTTTGGGGGGGGGGGGGGTAGCTACACTAGATGTAGACTGGACAGAGCCTTGGTTAACGCAGGGTGGATGGCTAAATTTCCAGTGGTCTCGGTCTCACATCTCACGGGGTCTACATCGAATCATTCGCCATTGATGATTGACTTTGGTTGTTCAGAGAAGGTGCATGTACAACGATCTTTTAAATACGAGCTAATGTGGGAATCACATGAAGGACTACGGGACCTGCTTACTAGTGAATGGGCCACCGACCCACCATGCACGTCTGTGGAAGATATGAAACAAAAGTTAAGCAATCTTTCGAAAGGCCTAGACACGTGGAGCAGAGACACCTTTGGAAGTGTATGAAAGGAAATAAAGCAGTTGAAGCAAATTTTGGAAGAACTCAGGAATGACCCGGCTAGGACGGGACCATCTCATGTGGAGCTAAAGGCGAACGAACGTCTGATTGAGATGTACCATAGGGAAGAAATCATGTGGTGCCAGAGGGCCCAGATCGAATGGCTTTCTGTGGGAGATAGGAACACCAAGTTTTTTCATCTCCGTGCTAGTCTCCACAGAAAGAAAAACATGATAAAGGCCCTACAAAATTCCCTTGGTGCGGTGGTGGTGGATCCAGCAGAGTTGAAGGCGATGGCCAATGATTTTTATCAAGAATTATACTGCTCGGAGGGTGTATAGAATATGGAAGCTGCCCTAGAACATGTCCCTCAAAAGGTGACACCGGAGATGAACACAGTTCTTTGTGCACCATACACCAATGAGGAGGTTAAAGTGGCTCTTTTCCAGATGTTTCCAACCAAATCACCGGGACCAGACGGTTTTCCTGCTCACTTTTATCAGCGCCATTGGGACATATGTGGAGAGGAGGTCACCAAGATTATTTTGAGGATAGTGCGTGGAGAGGAAAGCCCAGAATGTATCAACGACACGGTCTTAGTATTGATCCCGAAGGTAACAAACCCCACAGTTCTATCCCAGTTTAGGCCTATTAGTTTATGCAATGTCCTCTACAAGATAGCCTCCAAGGTGGTAGCAAACAGACGAAAACTTATCTTGCCTGACATCATCTCGGAGGAACAATCTGCTTTTGTTCCAGGAAGGTTGATAACAGATAACATCATTTGCGCTTATGAGTGTTTGCACTTCATGAAACGGTCCAGTTCAAAATCAAATTCTTTCTGTGCGTTGAAGTTGGACATGATGAAGGCTGACGACAGGTTGGAATGGTCATATTTAAGAGCCATCATAGCAAAGCTCGGTTTTGTAGATCAGTGGATAGATATTGTGATGGGCATGGTTTCAACAGTATCTTTCTCGGTTCTATTAAATGGTGAGAGGCTTGAATCTTTCAAACCAACAAGAGGTATCCGGCAAGGAGACCCTATCTCCCCCTACTTATTCTTGATTGCAGCAGAGGGCCTTTCGTGCCTCCTTAAATCTAGTTCTCAATCATCGGTTGCAGGTATCAAGGTGGCCCCGACGGCTCCCACCGTTAACCACCTGTTGTTTGCAGATGACAGCCTGTTGCTTTTCAAGGCCAGTGTAGAGGGATCAGTTGAGGTGTCAAACCTACTTGATATTTATTATCGGGCATCGGGACAGAAAATTAATCATGAGAAGTCCTCAATATTTTTTCGTAAAGTGTGTCCAGAAAGTATAAGAGTGGCGGTCAAGAACACCTTACAAGTCCACAAGGAATCATTGAGCGACCATTATCTCGGCATGCCCACGGAAGTGGGCCACTCAAAGAATGGCACTTTCAGATATCTACGAGATCGTGTTTGGAAAAGATAAAAGGGTGGATGGAGAAGCTCTTGTCATCAGCGGGTAAAGAGGTGTTGATCAAATCAGTTGCACAAGCAATTTCGGTCTACTCCATGGTGTGTTTCAGATTGCCAAGAGGATTGTGTGAGAACATAACTTCAATCATACGACAATTCTGGTGGGGCAGCAAGCAGGGAAGAAGGAAGCCTAACTGGGTGGCATGGGATGTCATGACCAGACCAAAACATTTGGGAGGCTTGAGCTTCCGAGATCTAGAGATTTTCAATTTATCGCTCCTTGTTCGTCAAGCTTGGAGGCTCTTGACAGAAGAGACATCGTTGAGTGCCAGGATACTTAAATCAGTTTACTATCCAAACTGTTCACTGCTAGAGGCAGAATTGGGGTCGCGCCCATCCCAAATCTGGCGGGCGATCCTAGATGGTCGAGATATTTTGGCGCAAGGAATTGTTCACATAATTGGAGATGGTGAGACCACTGATATATGGAGCCAGAACTGTATCCCGAGGGATAGCTTTAAAAGGCCAATTAACTCCCTGGTACAGAACCCGCCTCTAAAGGTTGCCCAACTCATCGACGCTACAATGGCATCATGGAATGAAGGTCTAGTCCGAGCGACCTTTACCCAGTTTGATGCAGCAGAGATACTCAAAATACCACTGTGTACGCGTAAGATGGATGATTTTTGGGCGTGGCATGCAAAAGTTCGAGGTGTTTTCAGTGTACGATTGGCATACCATATGATATTGCGAACAAAGCACAACCGGGAGGACTGGCTGAATGAAGAGGAGGGATCATCTACTGTCCATAATGAGAGTAATTAGTGGAGCAAGATATGGCATATTCGGGTCCCCTCAAAGCTGCGAATGTTTGTATGGCGTCTGGCGAGACAGTCTATGCCCACCAGTGAACTTTTGAGGCATCGAAACATAGCTACTGAGGATACATGTCATGTGTGTGGGGCTATGGATACTTGGAGGCATGTATTGCTTACGTGCCCGATGTCTAGCAGTGTATGGGCCTTAGCACCTGAGGAGCTAGTACATCATCTCCTGGATAGGCAGGAGGACAGTTCAAAGGTTTGGATTTTTGCACTGCATGCAAATTTGGAGAGTGAAGCCTTTATACGCCTGATTGTTACCATTTGGGCGATCTGGGAAGCTCGAAGAAAAGCCATCTATAAAGGCATTTATCAATCACATCATTCTGTCCACGGTTTCATAACAAACTATCTTGCCGAGCTTTAGGTTGTCAACAACAAAAGCTATAAAACATGTTGGCGCTGTAATGTGTAGACCGAACTAGTGGATGACACCACAAACGGGTTGTGTGAAGATAAATATGGATGCTGCAGCCGCGAGACACGCCGAGTGTGGTGCGGTCGGGGTGATCTGCAGAAGCTCTGAAGGGATTTTCTTGGGAGCATCGGTGCTTGTCTTCAGGTATATCACAGATCCACAGACTCTCGAAGCAATTGCAACCAGAGAGGCCTTGGCACTATCAGATGATCTTTATCAGCGGCGGATTCATGTTGCCTCTGATTGCAAAGTGGTGGTGAACGACTTGAAAAAGAAAAACTTATCTGCCTATGGAGCTATCATACATGAAATAATACGCCACTCGTCAGATTTTGTTTTTTTTTGTAAATTTAGCCATAAATTTAGGAGCTCAAATTTTGAAACTCACAACTTAGCGAAGCATGCTTTATCTCTCGGGGGTGGCTGCCATGTGTGGTTGGGAAACCCTGAAGAACTTTCATCCATCCCTGTAAATATTGTGACAAATTAATAAAAACTTCGTGAGGTTGTCTAAAAAAACCAAACCGCAAAGAAAACCAGCCCTCAAAAGGAAAACCGGAAAGAAAACCCAACGGGCAAAAGGAAAGGCGGTCCAGCGGGCGAGCTGTTGAGCCCCAACGCACGGAATAAAAAGAAGAGGAACTGGATCCCTCAAAAAAAAAAAAAAGGAACTGGGGTATGACCTAGATCGAACGGCCTGGGCTTCTCTGCGCGCCTACACAGCCCTGCCTCCTCCTACGCTGTCTTCTGCTTCGTCCAGCATAACCCCCAAAACCACCTCACCCGACAGAACAGGCGGCGGCGGCGGCGGAATCGGGCGAGATGATCAAGAGGCGCTACTTCAGGCAAGACCACGGCGACAATAGCGCCTCCTCGTCCTCCTCCTCTTCGGGTTCTGATTCGGACCGCGACCCCGCGGAAGAAGAGGTCTCGGAGGAGGAAGTAGAAGGGGAGCAAGAAAAAGAAGAAGAAGATGATGATGAAGAAGCGGAGGTGGAGTCGGGGGAAGAACAGGAAAAGGAAGTAGATGAGCAGGCCGAAGATGAGGGTGAGCTGTTCTTTGTTACCACTATCTATATTATTGGTGCCATTTACATGCGCTGTTCAGGTCATTCTCCATGTGTCATGCGTCATGCGTAGCCGATTTGTTTGTACTAGTGAATATGCTCACTTTGATTCCATGGATATATTCGACCTGTACTATTGCTTCATATACTGAGTATGCAACTCTTAGAGGGTGATGTCATATTAAAACCATCGGAGTAGAGTAATCATCATTTGCTCTTGTTAATTTGCTCTGTCCTGCCAAAGCCTCGGTATTTATTTAATATTCTTGCATGGTATATCTGCTGCATGTTGTTGGTTTTGATGGTCCACGAATCACTATAATACATTAATGTGTAGATATTGTAATGTGCTCTTTTTCTCATTGGTTGCTCCTGTCTATCAGGTTCAGGATACCAAAGTGAGGACAGCTCTGGACATCATGTTGATAGTCCTTGTGCAGGTATTCTTTGTTCTCGCTTCCATGCCCCCTTCAATTTGGATTAGGAGAGATTGCATTTTTTAATGGAAAGGAGGTTCAAAGAAAGCTGTCATTTGGGCTAAATTACGCTCTCTCTTGTAGTGAAGTGGCTAATACTGTCTGTGATTACATACCTTTTTCTTGCCTTTCCAGATGTTTCACCGGCTTGTTTAGTGTCATTGAGGCTTGAGGGACCTTTTGTTTGTATTTTTCGTACATAGGAACACTAGCCTTTTAATGTCATCTCACAGGACTACATTCATGCTAAGAGAAGTGCAATTGTCTTCCTATACCGCCTTCACCTTATTGTTTGGCAACTAAGAACTGCTCTGTGTTACCTTAGGATGTTACCAATGGGATCTAAGTTTACTAGTCAATGACCGCAGGGTGTGGAATTTGATCTCAGTATACTGTGGTGGGGTATTGGAGGATTGAACATAGAGTTAGACAACCAGAATGTTAAGTATCATTACCTAAACATACCATGTAATGTTTCAATATGAGCATAAGTCGCTTTATTGAGTAATTTATCACATGACCGAACTCTCTGCAAGCAACTTTACCGACTAACTACAGGTTTACTTTCAGATGAGAACAGCAGTCTGGTGTATGAACAATACCAAGCAATCAGGTTGCCTGCTAAGAAAGCATCAAGTGGTGATGCTGATTCTGCCGAAGGTGCTGTTAACAAGGATGACACTGTTGAGGTCGATTTCAATAACTACATTCTGAAGTGCAAATCTGTGTATAAGTGCAAGCTTTGTCCCAGAATCATGTGCTTAAGTGAGGAGATGGTCAGGGTACATCTTGAATCAAAGGTATGTAATTCAGAAGAAAGCTACTATAATGTTTCCCACCTGTTAGACGTCAACTGAAGAAGGCTTGCTGTTGTACATATAAGACAATGACAGGAGTTACATCTCTTTGTTGAAAATTGATAAGAGTTACTTGCTGTCACTTGTGAATGCTACTGTTGCCACATTTCTTCATTTTATTTTGTCTATTTTAGAGACATGCTCGATCAAAGAAACTACTGGGAGAAGGTAGGCTTAAGATGGTGCTCAACAGTGATGGTGAGCTGGAGGAAGAGGCAGAGACACATGCTGAACGACATGCCCGAACTATAGCTCTTGCTCAGGTGTTGGCACTGGTTGTTGAAATTACTGATTTCGTGCGACAGAAATGTTTTCTAAATCTGGATTTGTATTTCATATGGAATTTAATCTGTTTATACCTGCTAAATGTTCAGCAAGTACAAAAGCCCAAGAAGGATTCAGGCAGGCAGCGACAAAATCGGAGAAGACAGAAGGTATGGGATCACATCCTCCATAGTTGTATTAGCATCTAGGCACAATACACATCGAAGGCTTTTAGGCGCCATATTAAAAGGCAGACTGGACTGCGCTGAAATGATCTCCAGCAGCATGTCATCATGGAGGTTACAGTAAGGTGATGGATACAGAATAATTCGATTTTTTTGGTGAATGGATAAATCTGATATTCATTTTTTTAAGAAACCACGATAGTCCAATTTTGTTTGTCCTGTATTCGTCTTAGTTCTTGAAGTTGCTTGGTGCTTTTGCACCCAGTATCCTGATATTCTTTGCACTGGTTGTTTCTTACAGAGGTCGCAGAATCGTCTCAAGGACAAAGATCAGAGACACAGCTCTGGAAAGGAAGGTGCAAGGCCGAACAATGGAACTGCTGATAAGAAAATGCCGAATGTTGAAACTGCTGCTAAGAAAATGCCGAATCTTGAAACTGCTGCTAAGAAAAGGCGCAAGACTGAAAAATAAGTCGGTGCTGCAGAAATATTTCTTGCGTGTCATTTCTTCCTATATTGTTGTAATTTTTAGGAGCTTTCTGCGGTTTTACTGTTTCTGGTTTGCTTCTTTAAGTGTAGTTCATGAAAGCTGAGAGATTAAATTGAAAGGAAAGACGACAACTAGAAAGTGGACATTTAATCGTGCATGCAACTTGTTATAAGTTTGCTACTCCCAGTAATTTGTAGGGTTTGACACGGTTGAAGTTTCACCCTCGTATCCTTCTCACAATTTTTGTGTCTGCTTTGGTTCTTCATGCCTGCTTTTGGTCTTTGTGTTGCAGTTATTTGTTGGGGGGAAGGCATTCAGCTCATGGTTGAATAGTAAATTCAGAAAACAGAACTAAAATGAAATTTAGTTCTTTTTTTTTATTATAGAAAACATGTTTATGTCTTTTAAATGTGCGCAAAATTTTGTGAAGAATGGAATATATTTTGAGCTTTGGAGTTCTCCTTAGGAGACTTTAGGGTCATTAGTCTAGATATGGATGTATCTAATACTAAAACATGACTTGATACATCCGTATTTAGACAAATCTAAGACAAGAATTTTGGGACGGAGGGAGTATGTAAAGATGATAGATTTTTTGGAAGTCATGCTTCACGTGGGAAGAGCGGCCCGGGCTGCTCGGCCTATGCCTCGACATGTTGTGCCTTAGGCCGACCTGGCGACCGACTTCTCGGTTTACATGCCGTCCCTACTATGTATCGTCAATAGCTTTCGAGCTTGTTCAGAATTTGACCGTGCACCCTTGGTTTGACGTTGTCGGTGCTCTTGAGAGTTGGTGTTGCGTAGAGGATAGATGCTTGCTTGACGATCATTGCGCGTGGTACGGTGAAGAGTGTTCGATGTCGGTGTACTTGAGCCGGAAAGGGTGAAGTCGGAGTGTTGACTTGAGCGGGTCCTTGATGAGGACGAAGTGGAAGAAGAGCGGTTGAGCAACAAAGCGCGAATCTCATCCATTCTTGCGTTGTTTTCTTGCTTGTGATCGTCGAGCTTGTGGTCGAACTAGTCCCTTGTACGTTGCTCGGAGAGTCGCAAGTCGGCGGCGAGGTTGTCAATGCGTTCACTCATTGCTTGTTGCTCTTGATGCAAAGCATGTTGTGCACCAAAGAGGTGGCTCTTGGTGACGTAAGAGTTCATATTGTCATCGTGCTCAATGAAGAATGGGTTTGTAGAAGTACTTGGCCTATCCATTATTTTAAAAAAAATGTGAGTGGTAGAAAGAGAAGAACGAATACCAAATGTACCTTGACCGAAGTTGAAAGTGGATCAACGATCACTCCAATGTGGACAAGGAAATAGCATAGCACAATTGGTACCAATTCTTGTCGGTTTCTCACACCTACACAAGTAAAAACTTATGGTGGAGCTTGGTTAGGATGATGGCACGAAATTTGATGCAATTGTAAGTGAGCTTCAATAATGTTGGAAAAGATTCGGAAGTTCGCAATGCAACAAGTAGACCAAGCAATGTAAGGTACATGGAAACACACACGCAAAAGGATAAGTAGGGTCGTGCAACCAAGGGTGAGCCAAAATATGGAATCCACAAAAATGCTCTTGTTGCACAACACTAGAGAGACTCTAGCACGATTGCATAATAGGCGGATACAAAGACTTGTGCACAACCTACTAAGCAAAAATGCAACGACTTCTATCCCAAGTATGCTCTATGCAAGGTGTTTCTATGATATGATCCAAGATGATCTAGTATGACAATCTTAATGTTGTATGATGCTATGATTGTTGCTTAAAAGCTCTTTGCGTATCTTTTCCTTTTGCTTAAAAGCTTGTGTGGCTGTTTGTTGTTTGAGCTCTTTTCTCATGCAATGCTTCACGAACTAAGATAGCAATGGTGTATGCGATGACAACCTTGTGACACAAGAGATGATACCGAGATATGCAACAATGATGTATGCATGCTATGGGAAGTATGATCACTAATGTGCACAAGTCTCGTTGCCGGCAATACTCAACGGCTAGTCTCGACGGGTAAGCGACTGTAAGTGCATCCAGTGCCACCCCTAGTTGGTTTTGGAGTATTGACGACAAACCTGGTTGAGGGACTAATGTGTTTGTGAGAATTGCAGGATAACACAGGTAGTAGTCCCTCACTGATTCGGTTTACCTACCGGAGATGACCCCTAAAAATGTACGAAGACATTGAAGACAAAGGTGGTATGTGAAGGTATTCACATTGAAGTCTATGACAAAGAAGACATTGTGTGAAGACTATGGAGCACGAAGACTTAGTTGTTTCGTTGTTTCGTTTTCTTCTTTGTTGAGTCATAGGAACCACCGTACTGTTAAGTGGGGTCCAAGTGAACCAGTCAGAATGACTGAAGTGATGCTTAACCAAAATCCTATGTCTTCGAGCGAAGACAATGAGAGCAAATCTTATCCAGAGCTGGATAAGTCAGCTTTGCTTGTAGCTCAAGTAAAGTTGTCGTGTGTGTTTGAAATCTGACCGTTGGAACACGTGTCAGTTCCTTAGTGACCCAGGGTCATTTCGGACAAATCAGGTCGGGTTGCCTAGTGGCTATAAATAGCCCACCCCCTACACCATAAATTGGTTGGCTGCTCAGAGTTAGTGCACGGCTTTTGTCATTTGAGAGCAACCCACCTCGAAGCCTTTGAGAGAGAAATCCTTGCGAGGACAAAGCCCTAAACACCCAGAGCCAAAGAGTGTTAGGCATCACTGAAGTCTTCCTGTCTGTGTGATCTGAAGACTTATTACACTTGAGGACTGTGAATCCTCCAGCCGGTTAGGCGTCGCGTTCTGAGCATCCAAGAGTCATTGTGGATCGCCGGTGAACGAAGTCTGTGAAGGTTTGGAAGTCTACCTTGAAGACTTACCAGAGTAATTGGGCGAGGACTGGGTGTCCTTAGCTCAAGGAGAATAAGGTGAAGACGCGGTCTTCTGAGTTGAATCTCAGCCTCCCTAACCAGACGTACAGTTGTCACAGCAACTGGAACTGGTCCAACAAATCATTGTCTTCAACGAGCCACTGGTTCTATCCTTCCCATCTCTTTATTTGCAGATTGGTCCTTGTGAAGTCATTGCCTGTTTGCATTATCTATTTGTCTTCACTGTGTGACTGCTTGTTCTGATTGGCTTCATACTATCTTCCATCCTGATCTATACTGCCTAGCTGCTATTAGTCTTTGTGCTTTCACTTCATTGAATACTTGACTATGGCTTGCTAGTGTAGTCTACCTTCCGCTGCATGGTAATAGGTTTATTTCTATCGTTTGTCTTCGAAACTTCCATGTTTTGAAGACTTTCATAAAAATCGCCTATTCACCCCCCTCTAGTCGATCACTAGCACTTTCAATTGGTATCAGAGCAAGGTACTCCCTTGTTCTGTGTGATTCGGTTTAACCACCTGGAGTTTTAGCTATGTCGACTGCAGGGATAATCAAAGTCTCCGCTGCGTGCCCAGTCTTCGATGGAACTGAATATCCCTACTGGAAGAATAAGATGCGCATGCATCTGGAAGCCATTGATGTCGACCTCTGGTATGTCGTCAAGAATGGCGTCCCCAAGGCTGGTGAAGGTGTCACCGCTGCTGATGTCAAGAAGTTCGTTCAACTGGATTCCACTGCCAAGAACATCATCTGTGGTCATCTGACCAAAGGACAGTATGGCCGTGTGAGTGCTCTGGAAACATCCAAGCTAGTCTGGGACTGGCTCTCCAAGGTCAACGAAGGCGTCTCAACCCAGAGAGATCAAAGAATCAGTGTCCTTCGCAACCTCTTCAACCGCTTCAAGAGAAACGACAATGAGAATGTTCAGCTCACGTTTGATCGACTCACTGACATCACAAATGAGCTTCAAGCTCTCGGCGCTACTGAGATCACCAAGCATGAAGTCGTCAAGACACTCCTGAGATCACTTGATAGCTCGTTTAACAACCTAGCCCTGATGATTCAAGAACGCCCTGACTTCAAGACACTCGATCCGTCTGACATACTTGAAAGGCTCAACACACATGAGTTTCAGCTTTCTGAGAAAAGAGACATCTACGGTCCCAACTATGGGCGAACTCGTGCTTTGAAGGCAAAAGCTGTTTCCTCATCTGAAGAAGAATCTGACTGCAGTTCTGATGATCCTGAAGACATTGGAAAGGAGCTTGCTATGCTTGTGAAGAAGTTCCAGAAATTCACCAAGAAGAAACGCTTCAGAAAGTCCTCACGATCCAGCTCAAGGAATGATGAAGCTTTTGATCATGACTACAAGAAGAGAACATGCCACAAGTGCAAGAAACCTGGTCACTACATCTCTGAGTGTCCGCAGTGGGAAAATGAGAACAACAAGAAGAAGAAGAGCAAGGAATATGATTCTGACGACAAGAAGAAGAAGAAATACTCAAAGTCTTCTTCCAAGTCTTCCTCAAAGTCTTCATCACACAAGAAGAGCTCATCTGGTAAGGCTCGTGCGTTTGTTGGCAAGGAAATGGATTCAGAGGAGGAGTCTGCTTCTGAGGAGGCGGAGGTGGAGTCTGAGGAGGAGTCCGATTCTGGCGTTGCAAGTCTGGCTACAGCCTACATTGCCAAGTCCATCTTCAACATTGAAGACAATGACTTCGTCACCGACGACGATGCTAATGACAAGGACAACTCCGCTCCCACCTACTGCTTCATGGCACGCGGTGCCAAGGTAAACTCACGCACCACTCACTATCAAACATCCAGTGAAGATGACTCTGATTGTGGTTCCAAACCCAGCTACAAAACACTTGCTAAAATTGCAACTGAACAACAGAAAGCTATGGAACATATTCAAAAACTGTTAGACAAAAGTGATGACCTGTTAGACGCCGAAATGACTTGATCTCGGTCCTTAATTGAGGACATAAAAATCTTCATGTTAAGTATGAGGAGCTTGAAAGTTGTCATGAAACACTTTCAACAACTCATGAAAAGCTTTCCTATGATTATCTTCAAAGGAAGCAAGATCTTGAGAAATTGAGAGCGGCTCATGAAGATCTTCAAAAGGAAAACGAGTCACTTCGCGCCAAACAGATCAGTTCCGCTCAGGAAGGATTTGAACCACCATGTCTTAAATGCATTGAGCGTGACAACGCTACTTCTGTTGCTGGATGTTCTACTGCTGCTACTGTTGCAATATCTTCAACTGTTGA
Organism: Triticum aestivum; assembly: GCF_018294505.1. Classification (NCBI taxonomy): domain Eukaryota; kingdom Viridiplantae; phylum Streptophyta; class Magnoliopsida; order Poales; family Poaceae; genus Triticum; species Triticum aestivum. The sequence goes on from NC_057794.1 coordinate 357,908,681, forward strand.
TGTGGTAACTAACCCCTCTGCTGAGGATACCACTGCTATTGCTGATGAAAATGCTAGGTTGAAGACATTGCTTGAAACAGGGATGTACAAAAGTCTCAAAGGGCATCAGACACTATGTGATGTCCTCAAAAGGCAGATCCTGAACCGAAACCCTAGGAAAGAGGGTGTTGGGTTCGAGAGGAAAATGAATGCTGATGGCTCTTACTGGAAACCTGAGCAGTACCCCAAAACCACATGGGTTGCTGCAAAGGAACCTTCAGTGGATCCATCCACCCTATCTGGCTTCACTTGTGCTAATCCCATTGTCATTGATGAATCCTTTGATGCAAACTATAAACTGTTTAAGAATCAGAATGGTGAAGTGTTTGCCAGGTATATTGGTACTAACTGCAGGAATGGGCCACCTATGAAGAAAGTCTGGGTGCCGAAAAAGTGTCTGGAAAATCTTCCTGTGTATGTCGTCATGACACCACAAGTGAAGAAGACAAACCCCAGACCACGGGCTTCATATGGTCCAAAGGCTTCATACAGACAGAGGACTCACCTGAGTTGCACTAACGCAAATGTTTTGCAGGGAAACCATACTCAGGCCTATGAATATGAGCGTGTTTCATCAAACCGCCATGTTCATAAGACCAAGAACTACTCTGCTTATTCTTATGAGTACTATTGTCCACCTGCAAGACTATTTGCTAGGGCTCCAAGCCAAAGTTCTCAGATGCTGCACTTAGACTCATTGCTTCGAAGCCACCCTTGAAGATGTGGGTGGCTAAGAAAGCTTAACTCTCTTTTGCAGGGAAGGGTCTCCAGCCGAAAATCAAATGCGTCTGAAGCTATTGCTGGGGACCTTAAACATCTTGTAGGGCGCAAGATCAAATGCCCAAATGGTCTTATTATGTATTTTGTTCCTGAGTCGCTTGCTACTTGCCCTATCAGTCCTAACCTCGATCTAAGCTTTCATAATCCACTTGCTCGTCAAATGTTTATGCTTCACAATTCTCTTCGTGAAGCCTATCCCCCTAACTGCACTGTAGGGTATGACACCAGCTGCTTCAGAATGGATTATTGATAGTGGATGTACTAATCACATGACTGGCAAGCGAAGTCTTCTCATGGACTCAACCTTACGTCCATCTGACAAGAGTCACATCACATTTGCTGATACTGGTAAAAGCAAGGTATTGGGTCTAGGTAGAGTTGCAATCTCAAGGGATCAGCACATGGATAAAGTGATGCTTGTTGAATCCCTTGGTTTCAACTTAATGTCTGTCTCAATGCTTTGCGATTTGAATATGATTGTGATGTTTGGAAAATATCGTTGCCTTGTTCTAATGGAATCTGACAAGTCTCTAGTCTTTGAAGGGTATCGGAAAGATGATTTGTACATGGTAGATTTCTCAGCAGGACCACAGCTTGCCGTATGTCTTCTTGCAAAAGCTTCAGAATGCTGGCTCTGGCATCGGAGGCTAGGGCATGCTGGCATGAGGAACTTGCATACTCTTGCAAAGAAGAAGCACGTCATAGGCATCGAGGGCGTCAAGTTCAAGAAGGATCACTTATGCGGTGCCTGCGAAGCTGGAAAGATGACGAGGGCCAAGCATCCCTCGAAGACAATCATGACAACGACTCAACCCTTCGAACTGCTACACATGGACCTCTTCGGTCCCACTCACTACTCAACTCTTACTACTACTGCTTGTCTCTATGGCTTCGTCATTGTTGATGATTATTCAAGATATACATGGGTGCATATAATCCTCTACAAGACTGAAGTGCAGGATGTCTTCAGACGCTTCGCCAATCGAGCCATGAACAACTATGGCGTCAAGATCAAGCACATCAGAAGTGACAATGGCACTGAATTCAAGAACACCGGCCTCGACACTTATCTTGATACTTTGGGCATCACTCATGAGTTCTCAGCTCCGTACACGCCGCAGCAGAATGGCATCGTGGAACGCAAGAACAGAACACTCATTGAGATGGCCCGGACGATGCTCGATGAATACAAGACTCCAAGAAAGTTCTGGCCTGAAGCCATTGATACTGCATGCCATGTCATCAACCGTGTTTATCTTCACAAGCTTCTGAACAAAACATCCTATGAGCTCCTCACTGGTAAGAAGCCAAATGTCAGTTACTTCAGAGTATTTGGTGCCAGGTGCTGGATCAAGGATCCACATCACACTTCAAAATTTGCACCGAAAGCACATGAAGGTTTTATGCTTGGTTACGGAAAGGATTCGCACTCCTACAGAGTCTTCAACCTCTTTCACTATAAAGTGGTTGAAACTGTGGATGTGCGGTTCGATGAGACTAACGGCTCGCAAAGAGAGCACCTGCCAAATGTGCTAGATGAAGTTCCATCCAGTGAATCCATCAAGCTTATGGGAACTGGAGAAATCATACCGTCTGAAGCACAGCCCGAAGAGGAACTCATCATCTCTGCACCTGATCAACCTGAAGACAATACTCAGCCTGAAGACAATCCTTCTAACGATGACAATGATCAGCAAGAGCAAAATCTTCGTCCTGTTCATCCTCGTGTTGCAAATGAAGTACAGATTGAGAAAATAATTGATAGCATCAATGCACCTGGTCCACTCACTCGTTCAAGGGCAACACAACTAGCAAATTTCTGTGGGCACTTCGCATTCGTCTCAATATCTGAACCCAAGAAAGTTGATGAAGCCTTCATGGAACCTGAATGGATTCAAGCTATGCAAGAAGAGCTTCAACAGTTTGAGCTGAATAATGTATGGGAACTGGTCAAGCGTCCTGATCCTCGTAAGCACAATATCATAGGCACTAAATGGATATATCGCAACAAGCAAGATGAGCATGGTCAAGTTGTCAGAAACAAGGCTCGTCTCGTTGCTCAAGGATACACTCAAGTTGAAGGAATTGACTTCGATGAAACATTTGCTCCTGTGGCTAGGCTTGAAGCTATACGCATACTGCTGGCCTATGCAAATCATCATAACATTCTTCTGTATCAAATGGATGTGAAGAGTGCCTTTCTCAATGGCAAGATTGAAGAAGAAGTGTATGTTGCACAACCGCCTGGCTTTGAAGATCCAAAACATCCTGACATGGTTTACAAGCTCAACAAGGCACTGTATGGCCTCAAACAAGCCCCTCGTGCTTGGTATGACACACTCAAGGACTTCCTGAAGAGCAAAGGCTTCAAACCTGGTTCCCTGGATCCCACGCTCTTCACGAAGACATATGATGGTGAACTGTTTGTGTGCCAAATATATGTGGATGACATTATCTTCGGCTGCACTAATCAGAAATACAGTGATGAGTTTGGATACATGATGCAAGAGCAATATCAGATGTCCATGATGGGTGAGCTGAAGTTCTTCCTTGGTCTTCAAATACGACAGCAACGCAACGGCATCTTCATATCTCAAGAGAAATACCTCAAGGATTGCCTGAAGAAGTTTGGAATGCAAGACTGCAAAGGTTACACGACGCCAATGCCTACCAAGAGTCATCTAGATTCTGACGCCAATGGTAAAGAGTTCGATCAAAAGGTATACCGCTCCATGATTGGTTCCTTGCTTTACTTATGTGCATCTAGGCCAGATATCATGCTTAGTGTTTGCATGTGTGCCCGATTCCAAGCGGCACCAAAGGAATCGCATCACTTAGCTGTGAAGCGAATTCTTCGATATTTGGCTCACACCCCAACACTAGGATTATGGTATCCAAAGGGCTCAGAGTTTGATCTAGTTGGATTCTCGGATGCTGATTATGCTGGTGACAAGGTGGATCGCAAGTCTACATCAGGCACATGTCACTTTCTGGGACGATCACTTGTGTGTTGGTCTTCAAAGAAGCAGAACTGTGTATCTCTCTCCACTGCTGAATCTGAATACATTGCTGCTGGATCTTGCTGCGCTCAGCTTCTATGGATGAAGCAAACACTCAAAGACTATGGCATTCATCTGAAGCAAGTGCCACTCTACTGCGACAATGAAAGCGCCATCAAGATCGCCAACAACCCAGTTCAGCACTCGAAGACAAAGCACATTCAGATCCGTCATCACTTTCTCAGAGATCATGTCATGAAGGAAGATATTGATATCATTCACGTCAACACTGAAGAGCAGCTGGAAGATATCTTCACAAAGCCCTTGGATGAGAAAAGGTTTTGCAAGTTGCGGTGTGAGCTAAATATCTTGGAATCCTCAAATGTCCTGTGATCATGCACACATCCTAACACTTATGCATGTTGATGACTTAGATGTGCAAACACACGAAGTAACGTATATCTTCAACTAATGAAGACTTACACTCTAAGTGTGAATACATTAACGCAGAATTTGACTTCAGAGCGCCACGATAATTGTGCGCCGTGTCTGGGTCTAATATTTCCTATGCGGTGGGTAACGCCACCACCAAACTTTTGTTTGGAATACTTTTTGTTGGCATTGCATTTGCAAAGTCTTCGCATTTGGTTTGTCTTCATTATTAACATGGCGTCATGTTTATCTTCAATGTACTGATTTGGTTTCTATCCTCTACAACATTCACTTATATCTATGTCTTCTAGTTGAATCTTTTGAACTAAGTGAATGTGATCGGACGCTGACCTTTCTATGCTCCCGTCTTAAGTCTATCTATCCAAATCATATGCATTCTATTGAAACTGTCGAATGTCTTCGCTGCGTTCTTGTCAGCAGAAGATACAGAGACAAACATTAAATTTGTTTTAAATGCTTAATACTTTTTGCCTGAAACCCGGAGAAGCGGGAACGACCACCCGACAATCCAGGCGTGCGTGGGAACATGGAACAACCTCCAATGTGTTGCATGATCGCCACGTGTCCTTCAGATGTGAACCGCCAGGGGCACCTGTGTAATAACACTGTGCCGTCCCTGTCCCTATAAATACACGCCTCACCCTAGTCATTATCTCTTCTTCCACTCTCGCACAAACCCTAGCGCCACCGCCAGCCCTCGACGACGCCGGTGACGAAGCGCTTAGCTGCCGCGACCTCACTGACGCCGTCCTCACGCCGGCCGCGGACATTGTCTTCTCCGCCGTCGCCGTAGGTGTCCTCCGTCGCCAAGTTAGGGCACGGAAGATCGAACTGCTCGGCCTCCTCTCCCACTCCGTCTAGCAGTTCCTCGTGTGGTAAATAAAACCTCTTTTTACGGTCCTTTTGATCCGATAGATTCATCCTTTTCAACCACAAGTGGTTTCTGTTCCTACAAGTTGGATCTATCTCATTCTGCATCTCATAGCATGCCTAGTATGTTCACTTATGCTTCACAAAGTAGTTAGATTCCTCACTTGTACTTATTCGTGGATTCGTACAAATCTGGAACCAACTCTCTACATATGAGTGAATGTCTTCGCACTATGAGGTCAATGTCTTCTAAACTGATTTATCTTCAAAATCTTCTGAGAATGCATATGACCTCTTCCCCTTCCCTCGCATCTCTAATGCTGTCACAGGTACATGTCCGTGGGAGAATCCCTTGGTTCTCATAGTCTGCATTCATTTGCAGAGTTCTTACAGCGTCACATAAATTCTCCTGAAGCCAGTTCCTGTCTGACCAGTAGACGGAAGACTTCGACAATGTTGAAGCCTTTCCGTCTAAACTTCATGACAACTCAAAAATCAGTCAGGAAGGGCGGAAGACAACGCCGTGGAAACACTGCTAAGGACCTGCCACCGGATCTCTATGAGTTATACAAGTCAGATCCAGAAGAAACCTATGGAGAACGCAAGAACCGAATCCAATGGATTCGAAGACATTGGGCAGAGGAATGGTTCAAGTACAGATTCGTCACCAAGGAGTATGCTGAGAAGAATGCCTTAAAGGGCCCCTGGGAAGATTTAATATACAAAGGTCTTCAGCCCAAGTCGAAGTCCGAAGCTATTGCTCAAGGCTTCTACCCCTGCATGATTCGTGGACCTCAGCCTGCTAATGCCGACCCATCCTCTCTGTTATGGTGTCGTGAAGATAATCTGTTCAAGCGCAACTATCAGGCTGCAAAGAACTCGGCCAAGGAAAACAAGAAGTCTTTGGGATTAGACTTCAACCCAGGCCCCTCTGCACCACGAGCTGACGGCACACGCGAAGCTGAACCCAATCTTATTGGGCCCTTCTACAACTTAGAAGGTCTCATCACTCACATTCAGGTTCAAGGGGCAGCCGTGGACCACTCTGCAGATGACTCTGATTCTGATGAAGCGCCTGCACCTCCGAAGCCTGTGAAGCAATAGAAACCAAAGGCTTCAAAGCCCCATCTGCACCAAAGGTCTCACGGGCGAAGCCTCTGGCCACTGCACCTCCTGAAGCCAGTGTGCAGTCTGAAGATCTCTCACGCATCTCCAAGTCTGCCAAGTTGAAAAAGCCCATGCAACCCACTGGTCAAGCACTGACCCCTGCTGCTGTTTTGAGAAACGAGAATGACGCCATTGATCTGTCCAGCGACGACGATCTTGGCGATGACGCTCTTGAGCAGTTGATAAAGAGCAAGCAAGAGGCGGAAATCTTCAATGATCTTCCCCTCTTTGATGTGGAAATCTTATACAAGTTTATTGATGAGTGGTTTGACAGCCCAGATGTCAGTTTTGATGATCTTCAGCTTCCAATTGGCCTCAGCGTCTCTTTCCATGGAGCCATTGCTCCTGAGCTGGCTCTTGCTCAGAAAATTGTTGAGCTGAAGCATAAGATCGATTATGAAAAGGCTCAGTTCAAGAAGCACATGGCCAAGCTCAATGTTGAAGACATTCAAAACTTCAAGGTCATGATGCATGAGCTCAAGGAGGCATTCCACAAGAAACGAGAAGAAGCAAAAGGTTCTCGTGACCGCATGAAGAATCTTGCTGCCAAATGTGTTCAAGGCTACAATGAAGCTGAAAAGCGCAAGGCTTTGGGGCGACCAGGCATCGACCCCAGGATGGCTGCCAAGAAGAAGAAGAAGCCAGCTGTGGCCGAACCAGAAGCATCAAGGCAGGAAGAACCTCGCATTGTCTTCCCAGCCAGTATGACAGGATCGAAGCCTAAGGTCCCCACAATGGCTATAGAATTCAAGAAAACTTGAGCAACTGAAGCCGAAGCCAGAAAACGCAAGACCAAAGCCACCACTGATGATGCTCCCCCAACCAAGAAAAGGAAAACAAAGAAGAGAGACCGGGCTGCTTCCACAGAGCCCCTTCTTGTCGAGCCAATTTCTGTTGCTCGTCCTACGTTTGAACATCGTGAACGTCGTCTGGTAGTTCATGAGCCTGCTTCCACAGAGGCTCCTGAATCTGAAGAGAATCTAGTTGTTGACCCCACCACAGCTGAAGACATTGGTCCTCACGGCAATGTTGAAGATGATGAAGTCCTTCCTCAGATCGAGCACAATTTGGTATCATCACCTGTTCTCACGAACAACGAACTCATCAGCATTGGTCGTCCATTGACGCCAATTGCTCAGGATGACTCATGGGCTGATCACCCTCAAGAATCCCCTCGTGCTGAAGAAACACCAGTCACTCCCCCACCACAGGTCACCACTCCGGTGATTGACAGTGAAGACTTTGAGGCCCAACCAACTCCATCTCCACAGGCATCGCCAGCATTTCGCAGGCTTCGCAAAGGACCTAGGCCACATGTCACATTGTCAAGTGTTCCCGAAGGAGAAGAGCACCAATCCGTCTCACGCGAAGTCTTTCCTGAAGCCTCTCCTACTGTAAACATCCCTGAATCTGAAGCCAAAGCGGCTGAAGATATTCCGGCTGCATCAGCCGATGAAGAAGAAGAACCACGTGATGAAAAAAGAGTTGCTACACCCCCGTCCAACCCTGAAGTTGTTCTTGAGGAGAACGTGTCTGACCCTCCAGCTCCTGAAGTGCAGGTTACCAATATTGAGGCGGCCACCAACATCAACACTGAAGCCAATGACGTTATCATGGCTGAAGCTAATGTGGTGCTAGATGACGCTGCACCTGAAGCTTATGTTGCACCTGATGGAAATATGTAGCTTGAAACCAATGCCTCTGCTCCTGTACCACCTCCCAAGCCACACACCATCGAGCAAGCATATGATTGTGGTCAGCTTGTGACCGTCCGCTAGCCAATTCTGGTTCCTCCACCTGCTCCCGGTCCTCAATTTTCCTATCATGTGGAGCACAAGCCTTAGGTCCAGAAGCCAAATCCCAGGCTACCACGGTTTCCAGGTACTGCAATGTCATCAGAATCATTTAATATGAATGGATTCAAGGCACACAACACATTCTTTGACAGTGAAAAGAACCCCTACACAAGGCCAAGAATCTCTTCGGACCAATTCTGGAGTTATCAGCAGCGAAGCTATTATTCATGCATCTTGTACAATCAGGGACGCATCTTCCCTCACATGCATCTTGATTGTGAAGCCATTGCTGGACTGCCATGCCTTGAAGAAGCCCTTGACTGCTTCCGTGATGCGGGTCTGCTTAATTTTGTGACTGTCAAGGAACACTGGAATGAAGAACTTCTGCTTCAATTCTATGCTACCCTCCACATTCGTGGATACAACAGGGATCCGAAGACTTGGATCCTTGAGTGGATGACAGGAGATGTTCATCATGAAGCTAAAGCTCAAGACATCATTGAGCTCACAGCCCTGCCCACTCCTGGTGAATACTATGAACCAGGTTGTCAACAACACCAGAATGCTTTGGAGAGCATTTTCCAGAAGCCAGAACCCAACATGAGTCAAATGCTGAGCATGATGAAGCCTTTGCCACGCGATGCTGAATACCCAACCGAATTCTTTGTTGAAGACCTAGAGTATCTGCCCCGCACCATTTATCATATCATCAGAAAGACTCTATGGCCTGTCAAAGGACATTCATCTGCAGCGAAGCTTGAAGGAGCAATGAAGACTTTGGTTTTCTATATCTTCAATGGCATGAGCTTCAATGCTCAAGACTTCTTCATCAGGCAGTTGGCTGCATCTGGCTCCGACATTTTTGGTCTGAAGTTCTATGCTCCATGGGTAATGCGCCTTATCAAGCTTCACTCTGCCTTCAACTATCAGCCGTCTGCGCGCAATCATCTTGTATTCTTGCCAGAGGTTGATCTGTCTGTTGAAGCTATTTACCCAGAGCCTGCTAAGGATCCAATCTATCTTCACAATGTTGATCGTCAAAGCTTCACCCAGCCCATTGAAGGAGTTTAGGCAGTCTCTCGTGTTTATCCCTTGGCTGGTAACACACGTGCCCCTCGCGCCCAAACTGACGCCACTGGAAGCACCATTGCCCAAAGGCCTCGGAAGCGATCTCGTGTTCTCAATGACCGAGAGCTTCTCGTCGCGCTACATCAGAAACAGGATAAGCATCATGACTGGCTTAAGCGTCAGATGCAAAGCCTCTTGGTGGACGTCAATCGCATTCGCAATCTTGCCACCAAGAATGCCTTTGTTACACATGAAACCTGTCGGAGGTCTTGGAAGAGTTTGACATTGCTTAGTGCTGAAGCTGATCTGCAAGACGATGGCTTCACAGAAAGATTCAAGTTTGACTCAACTCCTCCAAGGAATGCTCACTTGCGTCGGACTCCCTCACTTGAAGACTCTGACTATTCGTCCTCAGCTGCGACGGCGAATGCCAGAGTCGTCGATGACCAAGATGATGCCACTTCACCACCTCCAACTTCAGCGCGTGTCGACACTGCACCGAGTTCTTCTGCACCACCGAACCTTAACGACAACCCTGCTGCTTCGCTTGCACCTCATGGGAACGAGTAGAAGCTCTATGTCTTCAAACCTTTTTGGTCCTTATTGACAAAAGGGGGAGAAGCATATGAGTTGATAGTCTTCAAGCGGGTCCATATGGGTGGTTGCTTTACTTTTTGCTACATTTGTAAAGTGCTTACAACTCTCGCTTTTGAAACATTTGGTTCGTTTTTGAGTTGTAACACTTAAACTTGATGGTCGTCTGCTACTTTTTCGACACTATGTGATACGATGATAAATTCCGCACGAAGTCATTTGGCAGACGTCCATTTTCCATTTTCCATTATGCATGTCATTATCTTCGATATATCCTTTCATGCATGATGAATTGTCTTCATAAGTAAAAGAGGAGCTCCGCAAGTACAACCTGCCATGTGCATTTGCATTCAAAAGCAAATACTTATATGCACATCTTCAGGGGGAGCCTTCCTGCTACTTACGAAGACAATACTTAAATACTTTACAATTTCACATACTTTTATCCCCGTTGAAAACTTCAACCAGTTTGTCATCAATACCAAAAAGGGGGAGATTGTAAGTGCATCTAGTGCCACCCCTAATTGGTTTTGGAGTATTGACGACAACTCTGGTTGAGGGACTAATGTGTTTGTGAGAATTGCAGGATAACACAGGTAGTAGTCCCTCACTGATTCGGTTTACCTACCGGTGATGACCCCTAAAAATGTATGAAGACATTGAAGACAAAGGTGGTGTGTGAAGGTATCCACATTGAAGTCTATGACAAGAGAAGACATTGTGTGAAGACTATAGAGCACGAAGACTTAGTTGTTTCGTTGTTTCGTTTTCTTCTTTGTTGAGTCATAGGAACCACCGTACTGTTAAGTGGGGTCCAAGTGAACCAGTCAGAATGACTGAAGTGATGCTTAACCAAAATCCTATGTCTTCGAGCGAAGACAATGAGAGCAAATCTTATCCAGAGCTGGATAAGTCAGCTTTGCTTGTAGCTCAAGTAAAGTTGTCGTGTGTGTTTGAAATCTGACCGTTGGAACACGTGTCAATTCCTTAGTGACCCAGGGTCATTTCGGACAAATCAGGTCGGGTTGCCTAGTGGCTATAAATAGCCCACCTCCTACACCATAAATTGGTTGGCTTCTCACAGTTAGTGCACGGTTTTTGTCGTTTGAGAGCAACCCACCTCGAAGCCTTCGAGAGAGAAATCCTTGCGAGGACAAAGCCCTAAACACCTAGAGCCAAAGAGTGTTAGGCATCACTGAAGTCTTCCTGTCTGTGTGATCTGAAGACTTATTACACTTGAGGTGTGACGCCCCAAGACTGGAGATTCAGATGCCATCCATGGATTCCGGGTTTCGTCAGGTGTTTTGTTTGCTTGTTGCTTTCCCCTTTGCATCATGTGCCTTGCATCATGTCATCATGTCAATATGCAACCCGTCTTAAAACCCACTAAATAATTTGTGTGGTTCTTCGATCCATTTAAATCGAGGGAAGAGTGACATATCTTTATAACATTATCTCCTAATATTTATGGAGTTTTTATAAATATTTCCATTCTTGTGGAATTACCGTGACACACTTGCAAAATATTTCCCCTTGCCTTCATCCCCCGCTTCATCTCCTTCTCCTTCCCTTCTATTTTCCTGTCTTTTGATAGTCCCATTTTTTTCCCTTCTCTATTAATGTCCACTCTTTTCCTATAAATTCTAGACCGTGCCAGGACCACCTCCTCCAATTTTCAGATCCTCTGGACTTGTTTGGTTGGATTTAAAAATGGCTCAAGTTTGAATCTAATTTAAACTTGAATTATTTTTCTATCTCTAAAATATTGCCAAACCATTTTATTCTATTTGTGCAAAGTTCCGGCGCTCTAATAATATTTTATTTTCTGAAATATTCTTTCCCTAACCCTCTCTGTATTTTTCTTCTTCTCTCTATTTCTTTTCTTTTCTGTTAAAGCTAATAAGAGAGGAATGAGAGAGAGGAGTTCAGCTTAGGCCTGCCGCAGCCCAGTTGGGCCTCCCCTTCTGCGTCGGCCCACCTAGGCCAACTCCCGCGCCGGCCCAACTTAAACCCCCACTAACCCTAGCCCGCACAACCTCTCGCTCTCTCTCGTCTTCCCCTCGCACCGCCAGGAGGCAGAGCGCCTGCCTCGCTCGACCCCTCCTCTCACCCGTACCCCTCGTTCCCCATCTCCATCTCTCCCTCTCGATCTCGCGCGCCTCCCTCTGCAGCGCTAGTCCCCGACCGCGCCTCCTCCAGCCACCTTCCATGGCGCCGTTCCCCGCTTCTACCATCCTCCACGCTCAGCAGGAAGACCGCGCCGCCTGTCCCCTTCGTTCAGGTCGGACCTCGCCGGGGCCCCCAGCACCGGTCGCCTTGCCGCCTCGAGCACCCGCGCCCGCCGCACGCAAGGCCACCGGGCCAGCTCATCGGAGCTCTCAACGCCGGCAACCTTCAAGACCTCTTCCCTCGCGCCTCTTTTTCCTTCTCTTTCCCTCCTCCACCTCTCATCTCTCTTGTTCTCTGTAACAGGAGACCATCTCATGGCCGTCGAACCCCTGCCTCGACTCGGTTCTCATCGGGGACGCCGTCAAACGGCCGGATCAACACCTCCCTCTGTGCCCTGCATCCCGGAGCCAGCCGCCTCAAGCCCTTGTTCTCGTCTGTGCCAAGTCCAGTGAGGGATCGCCGTACCGTTGACCGCAGCGACCTCCCCTGCTCCTTTTAGTGGACCACGAGGCGTGCCCCTCGCAACGTTCCTCCAGCAGGACCAGCTCCATTGACCTTTGCACCCACCACGGCCTCCCCTCCTTGCGTGGGTTGCGCCCCTCTCCATGGCCAAGACCGGGACCCCATGAACGTCAAGTTCCTCCACGACGTCCGAACGACTACATGACGACCCTGTACATGGGATTGCAAAACGCCAAGTACATGGATATGCCAAGTTCCTCTCCGAAACGGGTACGAATACGCCCGGCGATGCGACAAGTACCTCTACCGACGACCCAGAACATCTACGAAAACGTGTACCACTACCGTCGTCGTGTACCACTACTTCCCTCAATGGCTCGTGAACGACTACTCCGGTCCTCTTCGAAACGCACGCTTCGAAGGTATAATCGCCGAGAATGAACGCCTGTGGACGAATGCATGAGTTGTATGAGATGCATGTTTGGATGTTGTATCCGCCCGTGAACGGTAGTTGTTCCTCTTCGTTGCCACGCCGTCGACCCGTGGGAACCCGGTAACCGGGATAACCCCATCTTCTTGCATGACACAATCGCACCCACTTCCTTTTGCACCGGTATCCCCGTGAGCTACTGGATCATCGGAATGTTGCCGCGGCGTCATTTCCGTTTCGTCGCTGTGGTACCCCTTTCTTTCTACCACGGTGACACAAATGCTCTCATCACGCTCATGTCAACTTTTAATAATACTTGCATAAAAACTTGATCATGTCATCTGCATCATGTTAACAACATTAATATGGTTTAAATTGTTGTTTGCATTAATTTACTAATGCATATGGGGATTTGCTGGATTTGTTGTTTGCTATATCCGGCCCCATTTAAATTGTTTAGATAGATAATCCCTTTATGTTTCACCTCTTGACATGCTTAACAACATTTAATATTGTTGGGTACATAACCGAGAGAGAACTAAATAAGTCATGTGGTGTTTCGTCAATATGCAACTCGTTGCATATTGATCTCCACTTAATTTGTAGTTTTGTTTGTGCACTTTGCCATGCCATGCATATTTAAACCGGACATGCACCATACTTGGTTGCGCATCATGCCATGTTTATGTGATGGTTGTTTACTATGTTGTGTGGTTCTTTCCGGTGTTGCTTCTTCGAGTTGGTTCCGATTACGTCGTGTTTGTGAGGATCCGTTCGTCTACGCCCATTTGTCTTCTTCATGGACTCGTTCTTCTTCCTTGCGGGATTTCAGGCAAGATGACCATACCCTCGAAATCACTTCTATCTTTGCTTGCTAGTTGCTCGCTCTTTTGCTATGCCTATGCTGCGATACCTACCACTTGCTTATCATGCCTCCCATATTGTTGAACCAAGCCTCTAACCCATCTTGTCCTAGCAAACCGTTGTTTGGCTATGTTACCGCTTTGCTCAGCCCCTCTTATAGCGTTGTTAGTTGCAGGTGAAGATTGAAGCTTGTTCCATGTTTGGAACATGGATATTTGTTGGGATATCACAATATCTCTTATTTAATTAATGCATCTATATAATTGGTAAAGGGTGGAAGGCTCGGCCCTATGCCTGGTGTTTTGTTCCACTCTTGCCGCCCTAGTTTCCGTCATATCGGTGTTATGTTCCCGGATTTTGTGTTCCTTACGCGGTTGGGTTATAATGGGAACCCCTTGACAGTTCGCCTTGAATAAAACTCCTCCAGCAAGGCCCAACATTGGTTTTACCATTTGCCACCTAGCCTTTTCTTTCCCTTAGGTAGGCCTGCCCAAGTGTCATCTTTATTTAAACCCCCGGGCCAGTGCTCCTCTGAGTGTTGGTCCAACCTGTCAGCTGCCGACGGCCACCAGGGGCAACTCTGGGCTGGCCTACCGGAACCTTGGACAATCCGGTGTGCCCTGAGAAAGAGATATGTGCAGCTCCTATCGGGATTTGTCGGCACATTCGGGTGGCTTTGCTGGTCTTGTTTTACCATTGTCGAAATGTCTTGTAACCGGGATTCCGAGTCTGATCGGGTCTTCCCGCTAGAAGGAATATCCTTCGTTGACCGTGAGAGCTTGTGATGGGCTAAGTTGGGACACCCCTGCAGGGATTTGAACTTTCGAAAGCCATGCCCGCGGTTATGGGCAGATGGGAATTTGTTAATGTCCGGTTGTAGAAAACTTAAAGTTTATCTTAATTAAAACGCATCAACCGCGTGTGTAACCGTGATGGTCTCTTTCCGGCGGAGTCCGGGAAGTGAACACGGTGTTGGAGTAATGCTTGACGTAGGTTGTTCTAGGATCACTTCTTGATCATAGTTGTTCGACCATGCTTTGCCTTCTCTTCTCGCTCTCTTTTGCGAATATGTTAGCCACCATATATGCTAGTCGCTTGCTGCAGCTCCACCTCATACCTTTTACCTTACCCATAAGCTTAAATAGTCTTGATCGCGAGGGTGTGAGATTGCTGAGTCCCCATGACTCACAGATACTTCCAAAACCAGTTTGCAGGTGCCGATGTTACCAAGCAGGTGACGCAACTGAGCTCCAGAGGAGCTCGATGAAGACTTTGTCCAATGTGTTGTTTCGTTCTAGTTGATCAGTAGTGGAGCCCAGTTGGGACGATCGGGGATCTGTGTAGCATTTGGGGTAGTCTTCTTTCATTTTGGTTCCGTAGTCGGACCTTGATTGTATCTGGATGATGTAATGCTTTATTCATGTATTGTGTGAAGTGGCAATTGTAAGCCAACTATGTATCTCTTTCCCTTATGCATTACATGGGTTGTGTAAGACTACCTCACTTGCGACATTGCTTTCAATGCGGTTATGCCTCTAAGTCATGCTTCGACACGTGGGAGATATAGCCGCATCGAGGGCGTTACAAGTTGGTAATCAGAGCCTTCCCCGACCTTAGGAGCCCCCTGCTTGATCGAATCACTGGCATTATTGAGTCTAGAAAATGTTTTGAGTCATTTAGGAATTATATATCGGAGAGTAGGATTCTTTTTACTCCGCAGTCCCTTCGTCGCTCTGGTGAGGCATCCCGACGTAGAGTTTTGACTCTTCTCTTCTCAAATTTCACTAACAAAACTTTAGGATCACGCGGGTATCTTGGAATCGTTCCGATGGTTTTGTGACGAGAACATTGTTCTTGGTGCCTCCTGTCATTTAGGGATTGTGGCAGTGTCCCGGGGAGTTGAGCTCTGAGGTGTTGTCATCACAATTTTATCGTTGCAGTTCTGGAATACCTGAGATTAGTTTCGCCGACATCGAAAATCTCTTTTATGCAGTTGTTGGTGAGATAACCTCGACGCCACCCAGTACTGGGGCGGGAGTTCGGGAGTATTGCCATAACTCGTATAACGGATGCTTTTCGAAGGTTGAGGTAGACGATTTCCGAAGTTTTCTTGGTTATGTGTTGAAGGATGGATATAGCTGGATGTAGGATTTGCTAGTTTTGGGTGAGATATTATGCTTCCCCTGTATCCCCAACACCTGATTGCATAACCGAGAAAGTTTCGGGAGTTTATAAGTGGGAATTCAAGTAGCTCTTAGGATATCTTTCCGACAGATGTATGATATGAAATTGGGGTTCAACGTCTAGTGGTCCGCTTATTCACGGTTGGTTTTACAGTGGTCTCGTTGTGTCTTAAAGAGTCCTTGGCTATGCCGACTCGAGGATGCTTCGTATGTCATCTACACTGCCTTGTACATGATGGTGCTGTACGATCGAGCCCGTGTAGGCCCCACCATGAAAACTTCGGACGAAATCTCTATCATATGTTTGTTTTGGCTTATTCTGCAAGCCAACCCTTTGTTTTGTTTTGAGTTGTGGTATTCGAGTTGCTTCGAAGTCAAATGTTGATTCCATACCTTTTCCTAAGCAGTGTTCTCATATTCCTATGTGGATACTAATACTTCATGATAATCGATAGTGTCATGTCAATCCTTTTCAACCGGTGTGTTTCTCTTCAAGTGGTTCCGATCATTTCAACATTCACAAGATCAATTATCAGTTCTTCTCAACGGTGTTTGCTTCATCTGTTCGAAGTTGTCTTTGTTTTCCCACCCTCCCACCCTTGTTTCTTCAAGGACTCATATTTCTTAATCAAGTATCCATTTTATTGATGGGAAGCTTCTCCATTCCTTTTCCGTCAATATTCTTACCCGATGATTCGCAAGAAGATGCTAACAAAGCTTCAAGTTTGTCTCTCGTCACTCATTTTCTTCTTCGGTGGATTTAATTCAAGCTTTGGTATTGAGCATACTCCTTTTCTTTTTGCCCAATGCCTACTTATGTCGGTGCACCTCTTAATCTTCCCCGCTTGCTATTCTTTTGTTCTGGAGTGCTAAAGATATCTCAGAAGATTCGTGTTTCCACTCTTAATCCGTTCAAGCTATTTTGAGGATGTTATCTCATTCAAGCCTTTTAATTCAACCGGTGCAATCTCTCTTTTCAAGTAATCATTTCAATGGTGTTCCTTTTGAGTGGGCCCTAACCCACAGGTCTTTTTCCAGGATCTTACCTGACTCTTCTCTTTTTCCCGGCGTTATTCTCAAATCTTCTAAAGTTTGACGTAAGAATGAATTGTCATCAGTCAAATGTCTTTCTCCAAGATCTTACAAATTCTTTTCATCGTTGGATAAACCTCTCCTCTTTTAATCATTCCGGAGTGTCTAAAAAAATCATGGTGATGTTTCTCGTCGTCATTATCAAATTTTGAAGACCGAAGAAGAGTTTTTCCTCCATATCTTATCTGTTCTCTCAAAGATTCGTGATTCTAGATTGTTGCCATCCTCTCATAATTCTCTTCGGTTGTGAGATTTATTTTCACCTATCCGGAGCAATTCAGGAGTCTTTTCAGTTTGATCATCCGGAGTCCATCTTCTCAGATTTATTCATTCTCAGCTTTCAGCTCTCTTCCTCTAAATCTTATCGGTGCTTCATTCAAGTGTTCTCTAGTCATCTCAGAATCTCTTCGTTCACTTGTATCTAAATTCTCTCAAGTATCCTCGTTCATTTTCAATTCTACCGGTGGTTCGTTCAAGAGTTCTCTTCCTTGGTTATCATATCAATTTATTCGTTGCTTCAATTCCTACTGGTGGTTTGTTGAAGACCTTCTCAACATTGTGCTATATCTATCTTAATCCTTTCTACGAGAATAAGTGGTGTGCCAAATCCATTGTTTGTCATCAATTTAATTGGTGAAGGATAAGCATAATGTAATTCTTATTCTTGTTTCATCGAGTGACCTAAATTACCTTTTTCGGAGGCTCATCAAATTCTTGTTTCCATTTGTTCATCTTTATTTTCCCGGAGTTACAAGTTCTCTCAATTACCTCATCACGGAGATCCATCTAAATCATTACAAGTTTTCACCTTGCGTTTTCAACTTCTCTTTCCTTCCGTTTGATCATCCTTTTGTTACCGGAGTTCTTCATAAAGGTTCTACATGATGGTTCATCAAGGATTTAATTCCTTCTCGAAGTGTTCATCGAAGATTCTTTTCAGAGGAGCTCAAGTATTCTTCTTCGTGCAATCCGGAGTGCAATTCTTTCTACCTTATCTTTTCAGGTGGTATTATGTCATTCTTGATAATTTGAGTTCATGTTTCATGATTCACATGTTGTTAAGAATGAGATATTTTAAATCCGTCAATCTTGTCATTTGAGTTATCTTGGGTAATATTTCACCTAAAGCTTTCCCTAAGGATTGTTGCTATTATGGTGCTTATAAATGACCCAAGTTCTTCAGCTTTCCTCCCGGTGAAATAATTTCTCGTCTCCTTGTTCATATAAATCCAATTCTTTTTCCCGTGAGTGGCAGAATTTTATCTCATAGTTTTGAGTTCTTCTCCATAAGCCCAATACAAGATTATTATTTTCATTGTTGGTTTTCCAACAACTCCGCTCTAGCATTTGTGGTAAGCCTGATCTTACAAGATCTTGTTTCCTTCCGTTCATACCATCCATTCTTTCTTTTCTTCCGGTGGCATTGTGATGTTTCTCTCTTCAGTCATCATCTCGAATGGTGAGGATCGTGTTCTTTTCGTGCTTATCCAATTAACCAGAGTGTTGTGTCCTCTGCTCAAGTTCTTTTCATCTTGTCAAGCTTCATATCACTTTTCAACCGGAGTTTTGCCCGAGATTATTCTTCTTTGATCTTTGTTTATCTCAACCAGAGTGGTTTCAATTCCTTCTTGTCCTTTGCGCTCGTCATTCTTACCTTTGCAATCTCAAGGTTCCATATTGTTCCTTGTTCCTCTTTTTCCAACGGAGTGTTTTCAACTTCATTTATATCCGTTGTATTTTTTTTCTAGAAATGGCTTAACCTCTCAAGGCTCGTGGTTTCACTCGTTTGTCAAAGAAGAAACTTAGCTTTAGCTCTTCTCTTTCTCTTCCGTTTTCCCTCCGATGCCATTCTAGATCTCGGGACGAGATCCTCTCGTAGTGGTGGAGTGTTGTGACGCCCCAAGACCAGAGATTCAGATGCCATCCATGGATTCCGGGTTTCGTCAGGTGTTTTGTTTGCTTGTTGCTTTCCCCTTTGCATCATGTGCCTTGCATCATGTCATCATGTCAATATGCAACCCGTCTTAAAACCCACTAAATAATTTGTGTGGTTCTTCGATCCATTTAAATCGAGGGAAGAGTGACTTCTCTTTATAACATTATCCTCCTAATATTTATGGAGCTATTATAAATATTTCCATTCTTGTGGAATTACCGTGGCACACTTGCAAAATATTTCCCCTTGCCTTCGTCCCATGCTTCATCTCCTTCTCCTTCCCTTCTACTTTCCTGTCTTTTGATAGTCCCATTTTTTTCCCTTCTCTATTAATGTCCACTCTTTTCCTATAAATTCTAGACCGTGCCAAGACCACCTCCTCCAATTTTCAGATTCTTTGGACTTGTTTGGTTGGATTCAAAAATGGCTCAAGTTTGAATCTAATTTAAACTTGAATTATTTTTCTATCTCTAAAATATTGCCAAACCATTTTATTCTATTTTTGCAAAGTTCCGGCACTCTAAGAATATTTTATTTTCTAAAATATTCTTTCCCTAACCATCTCTGTATTTTTTCTCTCTATTTGTGTTCTTTTCTGTTAAAGCTAATAAGAGAGGAATGAGAGAGAGGAGTTCAGCTTAGGCCTGCGGCAGCCCAGTTGGGCCTCCCCTTCCGCGTCGGCCCACCTAGGCCAACTCCCGCGCCGGCCCAACTTAAACCCCCACTAACCCTAGCCCGCACAACCTCTCGCTCTCTCTCATCTTCCCCTCGCGCCGCCAGGAGGCAGAGCGCCTGCCTCGCTCGACCCCTCCACTCACCCATACCCCTCGTTCCCCATCTCCATCTCCCCCTCTCGATCTCGCGTGCCTCCCTCTGCAGCGCTAGTCCCCGACCGCGCCTCCTCCAGCCACCTTCCATGGCGCCGTTCCCCGCTTCTACCATCCTCCACGCTCAGCAGGAAGACCGCGCCGCCTGTCCCCTTCGTTCAGGTCGGAGCTCGCCGGGGCCACCAGCACCGGTCGCCTTGCCGCCTCGAGCACCCGCGCCCGCCGCACGCAAGGCCACCGGGCCAGCTCATCGGAGCTCTCAACGCCGGCAACCTTCAAGACCTCTTCCCTCGCGCCTCTTTTTCCTTCTCTTTCCCTCCTCCACCTCTCATCTCTCTTGTTCTCTATAACAGGAGACCATCTCATGGCCGTCGAACCCCTGCCTCGACTCGGTTCTCATCGGGGACGCCGTCAAACGGCCGGATCAACACCTCCCTCTGTGCCCTGCATCCCGGAGCCAGCCGCCTCAAGCCCTTGTTCTCGTCTGTGCCAAGTCCAGTGAGGGATCGCCGTACCGTTGACCGCAGCGACCTCCCCTGCTCCTTTTAGTGGACCACGAGGCGTGCCCCTTGCTACGTTCCTCCAGCAGGACCAGCTCCATTGACCTTTGCACCCACCACGGCCTCCCCTCCTTGCGTGGGTTGCGCCCCTCTCCATGGCCAAGACCGGGACCCCATGAACGTCAAGTTCCTCCACGACGCCCGAACGACTACATGACGACCCTGTACATGGGATTGCAAAACGCCAAGTACATGGATATGCCAAGTTCCTCTCCGAAACGGGTACGAATACGCCCGGCGATGCAACAAGTACCTCTACCGACGACCCAGAACATCTATGAAAACGTGTACCACTACCGTCGTCGTGTACCACTACTTCCCTCAATGGCTCGTGAATGACTACTTCCTCTACGAACCGGTCCTCTTCGAAACGCATGCTTCAAAGGTATAACCACCGAGAACGAACGCCCGTGGACGAATGCATGAGTTGTATGAGATGCATGTTTGGATGTTGTATCCGCCCGTGAACGGTAGTTGTTCCTCTTCGTTGCCACGCCGTCGACCCGTGGGAACCCGGTAACCGGGATAACCCCATCTTCTTGCATGACACAATCGCACCCACTTCCTTTTGCACCGGTATCCCCGTGAGCTACCGGATCATCGGAATGTTGCCGCGGCGTCATTTCTGTTTCGTCGCTATGGTACCCCTTTATTTCTACCACGGTGACACAAATGCTCTCATCACGCTCATGTCAACTTTTAATAACACTTGCATAAAAACTTGATCATGTCATCCGCATCATGTTAACAACATTAAGATGGTTTAAATTGTTGTTTGCATTAATTTACTAATGCATATGGGGATTTACCGGATTTGTTGTTTGCTATATCCGGCCCCATTTAAATTGTTTAGATAGATAATCCCTTTATGTTTCACCTCTTGACATGCTTAACAACATTTAATATTGTTGGGTACATAACCGAGAGAGAACTAAATAAGTCATGTGGTGTTTCGTCAATATGAAACTCGTTGCATATTGATCTCCACTTAATTTGTAGTTTTTTTTGTGCACTTTGCCATGCCATGCATATTTAAACCAGACATGCACCATACTTGGTTGCGCATCATGCCATGTTTATGTGATGGTTGTTTACTATGTTGTGTGCTTCTTTCCGGTGTTCCTTCTTCGAGTTGGTTCCGATTACGTCGCGTTTGTGAGGATCCGTTCGTCTACGTCCGTTTGTCTTCTTCATGGACTCGTTCTTCTTCCTTGCGGGATTTCAGGCAAGATGACCATACCATCGAAATCACTTCTATCTTTGCTTGCTAGTTGCTCGCTCTTTTGCTATGCCTATGCTGCGATACCTACCACTTGCTTATCATGCCTCCCATATTGTTGAACCAAGCCTCTAACCCACCTTGTCCTAGCAAACCGTTGTTTGGCTATGTTACTGCTTTGCTCAGCCCCTCTTATAGCGTTGTTAGTTGCAGGTGAAGATTGAAGCTTGTTCCATGTTTGGAACATGGATATTTGTTGGGATATCACAATATCTCTTATTTAATTAATGCATCTATATACTTGGTAAAGGGTGGAAGGCTCGACCTTATGCCTGGTGTTTTGTTCCACTCTTGCCGCCCTAGTTTCCGTCATATCGGTGTTATGTTCCCGGATTTTGCGTTCCTTACGCGGTTGGGTTATAATGGGAACCCCTTGACAGTTCGCCTTGAATAAAACTCCTCTAGCAAGGCCCAACATTGGTTTTACCATTTGCCACCTAGCCTTTTCTTTCCCTTAGGTAGGCCTGCCCAAGTGTCATCTTTATTTAAACCCCCGGGCCAGTGCTCCTCTGAGTGTTGGTCCAACCTGTCAGCTGCCGACGGCCACCAGGGGCAACTCTGGGCTGGCCTACCGGAACCTTGGACAATCCGGTGTGCCCTGAGAAAGAGATATGTGCAGCTCCTATCGGGATTTGTCGGCACATTCGGATGGCTTTGCTGGTCTTGTTTTACCATTGTCGAAATGTCTTGTAACCGGGATTCCGAGTCTGATCGGGTCTTCCCGCTAGAAGGAATATCCTTCGTTGCCCGTGAGAGCTTGTGATGGGCTAAGTTGGGACACCCCTGCAGGGATTTGAACTTTTGAAAGCCGTGCCCGCGGTTATGAGCAGATTGGAATTTGTTAATGTCTGGTTGTAGAAAACTTAAAGTTTATCTTAATTAAAACGCATCAACCGCGTGTGTAACCGTGATGGTCTCTTTCCGGCGGAGTCCGGGAAGTGAACACGGTGTTGGAGTAATGCTTGACGTAGGTTGTTCTAGGATCAATTCTTGATCATAGTTGTTCGACCGTGCTTTGCCTTCTCTTCTCGCTCTCTTTTGCGAATATGTTAGCCACCATATATGCTAGTCGCTTGCTGCAGCTCCACCTCATACCTTTTACCTTACCCATAAGCTTAAATAGTCTTGATCGCGAGGGTGTGAGATTTCTGAGTCCCCGTGACTCACAGATACTTCCAAAACCAGTTTGCAGGTGCCGATGTTACCAAGCAGATGAAAACTTTGTCCGTTGTGTTGTTTTGTTCCAGTTGATCAGTAGTGGAGCCCAGTTGGGACGATCGGGGATCTGTGTAGCATTTGGGGTAGTCTTCTTTCATTTTGGTTCCGTAGTCGGACCTTGATTGTATCTGGATGATGTAATGCTTTATTCATGTATTGTGTGAAGTGGCGATTGTAAGCCAACTATGTATCTCTTTCCCTTATGTATTACATGGGTTGTGTGAAGATTACCTCACTTGCGACATTGCTTTCAATGCGGTTATGCCTCTAAGTCGTGCTTCGACACGTGGGAGATATATCCACATCGAGGGTGTTACATGAGGACTGTGAATCCTCCAGCCGGTTAGGCGTCGCGTTCTGAGCATCCAAGAGTCATTGTGGATCGCCGGTGAACAAAGTCTATGAAGGTTTGGAAGTCTACCTTGAAGACTTACCAGAGTAATTGGGCGAGGACTGGGTGTCCTTAGCTCAAGGGGAATAAGGTGAAGACGCGGTCTTCTGAGTTGAATCTCAGCCTCCCTAACCAGACATACAGTTGTCACAGCAACTGGAACTGGTCCAACAAATCATTGTCTTCAACGAGGCACTGGTTCTATCCTTCCCATCTCTTTATTTGCAGATTGGTCCTTGTGAAGTCATTGCCTGTTTTCATTATCTATTTGTCTTCACTGTGTGACTGCTTGTTCTGATTGGCTTCATACTATCTTCCATCCTGATCCATACTGCCTAGCTGCTATTAGTCTTTGTGCTTTCACTTCATTGAATACTTGACTATGGCTTGGCTAGTGTAGTCTACCTTCCGCTGCATGTTAATAGGTTCATTTCTATCGTCTGTCTTCAAAACTTCCATGTTATGAAGACTTTCATAAAAATCGCCTATTCACCCCCCCTCTAGTCGACCACTAGCACTTTCAGCGACGCAAAGGAGTAAGGCTATGATGGCTATCAATGTAATGGCAAGAGTGATATGTCCAATACCAAGACGAGGTTACCGTTCTTGCTTACGGTATGGTGTCAAAATGGTGGCACGAATACGAAGATATAGTCGAGGTGGTCGTTGTTGATGACGCGTCCGTGGCGAAGATGAGCGGCGGTGATGTTGATGTCGAACCGTACCTAGATAGCCGAAACACAAAAGGACACGGAACCGCAATTCAAATTCTCAAAGCTCGAAGTGGCAACACGCGTCGGAGTACGGAACGGGTAAGCAATGGTAGTGGTATGCGGAAGTGGTGATGGTGTATAGGTGGTAGGAGTGCGTATGCGGAAATGTGGGGCGGTGGTGGTGACTAAACTGAAAAAAAATTCAGTTTCGTCAGGGATTGTCGGACGTCCGGGCTGTACCGATCTTCCGGTCGTCGGACGTCCGGTGGGGGTCGGACGTCCGGTGCCTGGGCGATTTTCGGGCACGGGATGAACTTCACATGGGCGTGGTGGAGAGGTCGAAATTCGTCGAATCTGGGCGATTTCGTGGATGGAAAGGGTGGAGACAAGGGGGAAAAGGTAGATCCACTCAAGGCAAAGTAAATCCACGGATCAAATCCAACAAAATTTCAACACACCAACAAATCACAAAAAAAATTGGGGCTATTTTTGTAGGGAATTTTCAAATTAGGGACAAAAACAACAAAAAGTA
The DNA here is from genome assembly GCF_018294505.1 of Triticum aestivum. NCBI lineage: Eukaryota > Viridiplantae > Streptophyta > Magnoliopsida > Poales > Poaceae > Triticum > Triticum aestivum. The sequence continues at coordinate 357,933,103 of NC_057794.1, forward strand.
GGCTAGCAACACAACGGGGAGGCTCCGAAATCGTGATCAACATGGCTCTAGATACTAAGATGATGTAGGGTAGAACCCTAATCGGCCAATCTTTCACGAAAGGAGCGGATCCCGCGAAGAACACGAAGAACAAGAGGAAGGAAACGAGGGAAAACACGAGGGAAACACGAGATAAACACTAAACCAACAAGAAATAGTCACACATATGCTAGATCCTCGAGTACAGAAGAGAACACACGATCCACGGACAACTAAGGACGAAACAAGGTAGCCGGTCTTCTCTGTGAGGAGGTCTTGATGTTCTTCTCCGCAAGGAGGTCTTGAATCCAAAGGGATCTTCTCCGAAGAGGGGCCGCGGTCTCTCCCGTGGAGTAGATCCGATGTGGATGAGCAATGCTCTATCTCTAAATATGAGCTAAACCAATGCTAACCCCAGCTAGGAGGAATAGGAGGTCTATTTATAGTCTTAGTGCAAAAGGGGGCGAAGTGGGGGGTCCATGGGCTGCGGCCCAACACATGGCAGTGCACAGGCGTTGGACGTCCGGGAGTCACCGGTCGTCCGGAGGCTCGCGAGGGTCCGGACGTCCGGTGCCTGTTGGACATCCGTAGATTAGGCTCGGGTGTGCTTCGGTCGGGCGTCCGGTCAGGGTCGGGCGTCCGGGCGCCGCTCGTCCGGGTGGCCTCGGAATTCCATCGTTTTGGCTCGGGTGAGGAGGTGTCGGACGTCCGGAGCTTGGAGATCGCTGGACGTCCGGTCCTGGTCGGTCGTCCGGAGCCTGTAGCTTCTTCCGCATCTCTTCTTCTTCTCCGTCTTCACGTCCATCTTCCTCTTCTTCTTCTCCTTGCTCCTTAGCTTCTTCATGGCCAACTCCTAGATACCTGAGTATGCACAATGTCTCTGTTTGAGGTAGTAGCCATGTCTCATGTGTATCGAAGTGGAAATGTGAGAGGAGAGATGTCACCTCGTTTTTGAGAGCTCTTGCACATGCTCGTGTCATGGGTCTGCTAGGCACTTGGTGAGACGATGGTAGGTCCATGGGGATGACCTTGGGATGCTCTTGCTAGATGAGTAGATAAAGCGGCTTCATCTTAATTCAGCTTCTCTAATAGCTGGTGGACCGTAAACCGACGGGTTAGCTGGAGTCCAGTTTCTTATTGAATTGAACAATCCTCCGACTGGCAAGAATTCTGATTTCCCTTCTGACGAGGACGATGTCCTGTAAGATTCCCATGTGGCCATGCCGCGAAGCATTATGGGTGGCATGACGTCATCCCTCCTAGCTAGGCTTGACCGCTAGGTCAAAAGAGATACGCCGTATCTACCCGGATCAAATGGGTCTGGCCCGCGTGGGGGATCAAGGTGTCTTGGGACTTCACGATGGTCATATCCCAACATTGTCGTCTAAGTCGTAAGTGCGGAAGAACAACCAAATGCTATCGATTTAGTTCCCTTTTGGCTATGATGGTGCCTTGATCTTTGCGCCTGCAACACGTGTAGTGGGCGATTCTGTCGATGCAGTAGGCATGTACCACCACGCCCAGGCCGTTGCTTGGGCGTCCTGAGCCGCTATAAAGGGGAGGTCACAACCAACACAGGCTCATTCCACATTTGGTTGCTCGTCTTCTATCTTCTCCTTCTTCCCCGTGAACCTTCCCACCATTGTTGCTAGCTCTTGAGCTGCTTTGTTTCCTCTTATTCCTCTGCAACCAAGACAAATCCATTCAATGGTGTGTAGCGAGGGGTCACAGACGCGACAACAAGGGCAGAAGTGGCACGGGTCGAGGAAGCGATGGCCGGAGCAGCGTTGCTGGCGAGGACAAAAAGGAGGGTCTTGCCAACAGTACGGAAGGGAAGTGGCTCTCCTCCTCCACCACGTGTAAGCACATGAGGGATCTTGTGGCAAAGGGATTCTTGTCGAGGAATGATGTATTTCCTTGGTCGCTAGCGAAGAAAGGTCAGGCTAAGGGCCAGTATCGTCTGATTCACACTATGTTCGTGTGCAGAGGGCTCTTCCTTCCATTGCACAACTTTGTGCACGTCCTTCTTCACTTCTATGAGTGCTAGCTGCACCACATCTCGCCCAATGTGGTTCTCCACATAGCCAATTTCATCACACTATGTGAATGCTTCCTTGGGATAGAGGCACATTTCAAGTTGTGGTGGTACTCCTTCCATGTTAAATTCAAGAAGAACGACAAAGCCGTGTGTGACTATGGAGGTGCTAACATCTAGCTACGCTTGTAGTATGATTGTTTGGGGCTCAACCTCCTGAAATTAGTATGGAGCTGGCAAACGACTTGGTTCTACACTCCTGATCTCCCAGGAGAGGGAGGGTTGTCCCCTTATTCCAACACCCCTCCACTTGAAGTTATAGTGGTTGGTTCGCCCATCGTGCATGACGTCACTGTCATAAAGCTAATGGCGTCCCAAGAGTAAACGGTCATGGGCACCACATCTCATTCACGGTAGCCTCATATGCTCTAATTTTGAAAGTAATTTCAATTGTGTGCTCACTTTTGATACCGCCGGAATCACTCAACCATTGGACCTTGTATGGTCTAGGATGGCGCTTCTTTGAAGATGCAACTTGGATCCTAGTTCTTTACTTGCCAAATTCTGGCAGCTTCCTCCATCGATTATGACTTTGATGGATCTTCCATGAATGCTCGCTTTGTGTGGATGATATGGCCATGTTGGTCATCATCATTGTGTTGAAGTCTCAAGATTTTTGAGATAACGAGATTAGGGCTCCTGTCAGTGTAATAAAACACTTGATCATGTTTGTCTTGATTGAGATGGCGATGACGAGCAACTTATTGCAAAGCTTCCATTGCTCCACTCAAAGACTCATACCAGGGCACTCTAATGACTTGCGACCAGGGCGTTTGCAACTGAATCATTCAATCTTGATTGTCTTGTCGTTTGAGTCCCTTGGGATATTAGTAATTGGTATAGTTATCGGTGCCTTGAAGCTTGAATGACCACCACTAGAGGGTAGCTTGAGTAGTTGAGTATAAGGCATCACACTTGAGGGAGCTTGAGTGTTGGTGTCTAAGGTTCTTGATGACAAGTAGAGTACTTTAAGCACTCAACATCTTCTTGTACTTGTCTCTCCACTTTTGTGTCTTGATGTACCATCTCAAGAAAATTATTGTATGGTTGAAAATCCTCAATCCGCTTGATTAGATGGTGGAGTCTATTGAGGAAACGAGCCATGGTTTTTCATCCGACTCCTTCACATTGTCTTAGATCATTGCAATTTCCATCTCCTTGTAGTATTCCTCCATGGACTTGGTGCCTTGCTTAAGAACTTGTAGCTTCTTGAAGAGATCTCAAGTATAGTGGGTAGGCACAAATATTGCCCTCATGACTCATTTCATGGCATCCCAAGTGGTGATGGGAGGTTTTTCCTTGCTCTTGTCATTGTTCAAGTGCTTGTTCCCACCATATGAGAGTGTATTCATCAAACTTAAGGAAGCCATCACCATTTTCTTTGCCTCATCAAAGTTATGGACGTGGAAGATTGTATCAACCTTGAGAGACCAAGAGAGATATTGTAAGTGCATCTAGTGCCACCCCTAGTTGGTTTTGGAGTATTGACGACAAACCTAGTTGAGGGACTAATGTGTTTGTGAGAATTGCAGGATAACACAGGTAGAAGTCCCTTATTGATTCGGTTTTACTACCAGAGATGACCCCTAAAAATGTATGAAGACATTGAAGCCAAAGGTGGTATATGAAGATATTCACATTGAAGACTATGACAAAAGAAGACACGTTATGAAGCCTATGGAGCTCGAAGACTTAGATCTTTCGTAGTTCCTTTTCTTTTGTGTTGAGTCATAGGAACCACCGTACTGTTAAGTGGGGTCCAGGAGAACTAGTCAGAATGACTGAAGTGATGCCTAAACCAAAAACCTATGTCTTCGAGTGAAGACAATGAGAGCGAATCTTGTCCAGAGCCGGACAAGTCAGCTTTGCTTGTAGCCCAAATAAAGTTGCCATTGAGAGTTTGAAATCTGACCGTTGAGACACGTGTCAGTTCCTTAGTGACCCAGGGTCATTTCGGACAAATCAGGTCGGGTTGCCAAGTGGCTATAAATAGCCCACCCCCTACAACCATAAACGGTTGGCTGCTCAGATTTCAGTGCACGGCTTTTGTCGTTTGAGAGCAACCCACCTCGAAGCCTTTGAGAGAAAATTTCTAGCGAGGAGAAAAGCCCTAACCACCCAGAGCCAGAGAACATTGGGCATCACTTAAGTCTTCTTGTCTGTGTGATCTGAAGACTTATTACACTTGAGGACTGTGAATCCTCCAAACGGTTAGGCGTCGCGTTCAGAGCATCCAAGAGACATTGTGGATTGCTAGTGAACGAAGTCTGTGAAGGTTTGGGAGTCTACCTTGAAGACTTACCAGAGTGATTGGGCGAGGACTAAGTGACCTTAGCTCAAGGAGAATACGGTGAGGACTTGGTGTCCTGAGCTGCGTGTTCAGGACTGGGTGTCCGGGACTGTGTGTCCTAAGGTTTGAATACCTAGCCGCTCCAACCAGACGTACAGTTGTCACAGCAACTGGAACTGGTCCAACACATCATTGTCTTCAACGAGTCACTGGTTTTATCTTCACTTCCTTTTACTTACTGTTACTCATTGTGAAGCCAGTGCATGCTTGCTATACCTTTTGTCTTCACAACGTAACTGTATGATTTGTTTGGCTTCATAACTTCTTCCTACCTGATCCTTATTACACTGCAGCTACTTGTCATTGTGCTTTCACTCTATTGAATACTTGACCATGGCTTGCCTAGTGTAATCTAACTTCCGCTGCATAGTGATAGGCTTATCTCTACTGTTTGTCTTCATAACTTTCAGGTTTTGAAGACTTTCATAAAAATCGTCTATTCACCCCCCCTCTAGTCGATATAACGCACTTTCAGATATTATTTGAGGTCGGTGCCGCCGAAGAACTTTAGCATGGTGAACTTAAGCTTGTCGAAACGCTCTTTACCGTCTTGTTTGTTGTGAGGTTGACGTTGCACTTGGCGTTGACAACATGGGTTGTCGTCGCGCTCTTCATTATGTGATTGGCATGGAATGCAAGGTGCATTAGCCATGTGCCGCATCTCATGACATTTCTTGATGCAATCTTCTTCGCCTTGGCGCTCTACTCTTACCCTTAGGTTTTACTATTGAAGGTTGTAAGTGACGTTTGCTGAAGCGGCTTGAGTCAGATTCCGTCGTAAGTGTAGATTCTGGAGTAAAGAAATATCAGTTTACATCATGAATGAGTTAGTAGAAATCAGGACGTCTTTTCAGATTTAGACTCCACTGCACTCCATTTCTTATTACAGTGGATCATGACGCCTATCATGATTATACATGGCTTTGGCTACTTGCTCTTTTTTTTCTATAGCAAGCTGCAAAATGTTACAAGTTTTGCGCGGCAGGACGTATGAGGACGAGGTTGACAAAATAACTGGGAAAACGTAAGTGTATTTTTTTAGTTTTTCTGTAAGATGAAAAATTATCTCTCTATATTTATTTGATTCAACTGGCATGAACATACACCAGTGGATTCTTATAAATGTTTTCATATTGGCTCGAAATAGCCCAAGTCAAAGATTCTCCCAACCACACAACAAAACACGGAAGTAATCTGAACCGATTGGTTAATTTTCCAAACAAACAACCAGTTGGTTAATTCTTTCTCCTCAACGACTTGTATATATACGGTGGCGCGCAGTGTGATTGATGCATCCATCCATCCATCCACATCCAACAGCCAGCAGCCAAGTGCCTTCCTATATTGGAGGAGTGTGAATCTCTCCACCCCTTCCCGATTCCCCATCCATCAGCTGGATTGGTAGAGTGAGCCGTTGACCGCAACGCGCGAGTCTTGGATTCCTGATTCGAGTTCGCCGTGGCGGAAGAGAGTTGATCCGATATGTCGGGCGGTGGCGGCGTGGTGTGCCCGCCGCCGGAGCTGGGTTTCGGCGGGCAGTACTACTCGGTGGTGGACGGGGTCTGCAGCCGCGACGAGAGCTTCTTCGGCGGCAAGCCGGTGCTGACGCAGGCCGTCGGGTACGCCGTCGTCCTCGGCTTCGGCGCCTTCTTCGCGCTCTTCACTTCCTTCCTGGTAATACAGTATTTTTTGATCACTTGTCATCATCAGGTAGAGAGATTAATTAGCGGATCGGAATTGACTGACGAAAACGAGAAAATGATGGTAGGTGTGGCTGGAGAAACGCTACGTCGGCGGGTCGCAGCTGCAGACGTCGGAGTGGTTCAACACCGCCGGCCGGAGCGTGAAGACGGGGCTGATCGCCAGCGTGATCGTGTCGCAGTGGACGTGGGCGGCGACCATCCTGCAGAGCTCCAACGTGGCGTGGCAGTACGGCGTGAGCGGGCCCTTCTGGTACGCCAGCGGCGCCACCGTGCAGGTGCTCCTCTTCGGGGTCATGGCCATCGAGATCAAGCGCAAGGCGCCCAACGCGCACACCGTCTGCGAGATCGTCAGGGCCCGGTGGGGCGCCCGCGCGCACCTCGTCTTCCTCGCCTTCTGCCTCGCCACCAACGTCATCGTCACCGCCATGCTGCTGCTCGGCGGCTCCGCCGTCGTGCACGCGCTCACCGGCGTCAACGTCTACGCCGCCAGCTTCCTCATCCCGCTCGGCGTCATCGTGTACACGCTCGCCGGCGGGCTCAAGGCCACTTTCCTCGCCAGCTACATCCACTCCGTCGTCGTGCACGCCGTGCTCCTCGTCTTCGTCTTCCTCGTCTACACCTCCAGCAGCAGCCTCGGCAGCCCCAAGGTGGTGTACGAGCGCCTCCTGGTTGTCGCCAGCGCCGCCAGGGACTGCTCCGGCGACCTCTCGCGCTCTGGTCAGTCTTGCGGCCCCGTCCACGGCAACCTCAAGGGTTCCTACCTCACCATGCTCAGCTCCGGCGGCCTCGTCTTCGGCATCATCAACATCGTCGGCAATTTCGGCACCGTCTTCGTCGACAACGTAAGTGACAGTCTTCCTTAATTGTCCCTCCCGCGCTCCGGTCCGGCGGTGTGCTGGTTTGCTTGATCGATCGCGCATTGGAATTGGATCAATTGCAGGGGTACTGGATGAGCGCGATCGCCGCTCGGCCGTCGTCGACGCACAAGGGGTACCTGCTGGGCGGCCTGGTGTGGTTCGCGGTGCCATTCTCGCTGGCAACATCGCTCGGCCTCGGCGCGCTCGTCCTCGACCTCCCCATCACCGCGGCGGAGGCGGCAAAGGGCCTCGTCCCGCCGGCCACCGCCACCGCGCTCATGGGCAAGCCCGGCTCCGTCCTCCTCCTCACGATGCTCTTCATGGCCGTCACCTCCGCTGGCTCCGCAGAGCTCGTCGCCGTCTCCTCCCTCTTCACCTACGACATCTACCGCACCTACGTCAACCCGGGCGCCTCCGGTAAGCAGATCCTCCTCGTGTCCAGGGCCGTCATCCTCGCCTTCGGATGCTCCATGGGCGTCCTGGCCGTCGTCCTCAACCTCGTGGGCGTGTCCCTCGGGTGGATGTACCTGGCCATGGGCGTCCTCGTGGGCTCCGCCGTCATCCCCATCGCTCTGCTGCTGCTCTGGAGCAAGGCCAACGCCTTCGGCGCCATGCTCGGCACCATCAGCGGCTGCGTCCTCGGCGTGATCGTCTGGCTCACGGTGGCCAAGGTGCAGTACGGCCGCGTCAACCTGGACACCACCGGCCGGAACGCGCCCATGCTGGCGGGCAACCTGGTGTCCATACTGCTGGGCGGGGCCGTGCACGGCGTGTGCAGCCTGGTGTCGCCGCAGAACTACGACTGGGAGAGCAGCAGGCGGATCACGACGGTGGAGAGCGTGGCCGCCGAAGACGACGACGAGCTCCAGGAGGCGAAGCTGGTGCACGCCAAGCGGTGGATCGTCAAGTGGGGCCTGGTGTTCACGGTCGTGATCGTGGTGCTGTGGCCGGCGCTGTCGGTGCCGGCGGGGAGGTTCAGCCTGGGGTACTTCACGCTGTGGGCGGCGATCGCGATCGCGTGGGGCACGGTGGGCTCGGCGGTGATCATCCTGATGCCGCTGGTGGAGAGCTGGGACACCATCAGCATGGTGTGCGCGGGGATGCTGACCAACGACATCGTGTACCAGCGCCTCGACGACGTGAACCTGCGGCTCAGGGCCATCATGGGGGCCATGCCCGAGGCCGAGAAGCGCTACCAGCAGCTGCAGCGGAAGGATGAGGTGGAGATGCACCCCGCCGGCACCCACCCGGCCGACGACAGCGACCACCTTTTGGAGAACTAAAATGTTCGATGTGTGTATCATGTATGTACATGGACGCGTTCATTTCCACTCACAAAAGGTGTAGCCACTTTCACGGGACAGTGCACATCTTTACACACGCGAAGAAAAATATTATAAACTTCAGTGACCCGACGTGATACGGGTGCGCGTGCTTGGGTATATAAATGTGCGTGTCTCGTGTGTCTATGGCCGTGGAGCTTTGCTACACGCACGGAGAGATTTCACGGATGTTTACAGGGCGTGCTGATGTGGAAAGATGTGATTGGAAAGAAAAGGTGAAGCGGACCCCATTCTCATTAAAATCAGGGGGAAAGATTAACAATCAGACTAGGCATAATGGATAGTAACATAGAGTAGTAACATGTGTCATTGTGGGTAGTCTAAGATGGAAGGAGTCCGTCGTAGCCCGTAAAGATCCGTGTGTGTAGTATTTTCGATGGCCGTGCCCTAAAAAAAAGCAATTCTTTCATGCACGAAAGGTGCATGCATCAGCCGTCCACTCAGCTAGGAACTTGCAGACCAGCTAATGTATTCATATGTATGTATATTTTTATATGTATATTTTATTTAAAAAGGTTTTCGCCCCGCTTTATATATGAAGCAACGATCAACAATAACTTGATACAAACACACGTCATCATAACATACGCACACACCCAAAGCATGATACATAGGCGCAGGCGCCGATAGCAGCAACACTACCCCTAGCACTACAAGAGCAACCGGGAACATGCCACCGCGAAGAAATGGAGCCGCATACGACGAACCGTGGGCTCCAAGGCGGCACCTTCAGGAAGGATACAACACTGGAGCACCGCCACCGCCTGATCCCAGGATCAGAGTTTCCCCTGGAGTCGCACGACAGGCAGTGAGAGCCACGACGACGCCTTCAAGAAGGGAAGAAGCTTCGTCACCGTTGGTCCGTCTGAAGATAGAACATGTTTTCACCCCGGCCAACACTCGACGCCACTGAACGCTACACCCCCGCTACCATGCCGCCCACATGGCCATGGCCACCGGGCTCTGAAGGAAATATGCCCTAGAGGCAATAATAAAGATGTTATTTATATTTCCTTATATCATGATAAATGTTTATTATTCATGTTAGAATTGTATTAACCGGAAACTTAGTACATGTGTGAATACATAGACAAACAGAGTGTCCTTAGTATGCCTCTACTTGACTAGCTCGTTAATCAAAGATGGTTAAGTTTCCTAGCCATGGACATGTGTTGTCATTTGATGAACGGAATCACATCATTAGAGAATGATGTGATGGACAAGACCCATCCGTTAGCTTAGCATAATGATCGTTGAGTTTTATTGCTACTGCTTTCTTTATGACTTATACATGTTCCTCTGACTATGAGATTATGCAACTCTCGAATACCGGAGGAACACCTTGTGTGCTATCAAATGTCACAACGTAACTGGGTGATTATAAAGATACTCTACAGGTGTCTCCAGCGGTGTTTGTTGAGTTGACATAGATCGAGATTAGGATTTGTCACTCCGTCTATCGGAGAGGTATCTCTGGGCCCTCTCGGTAATGCACATCACTATAAGCCTTGCAAGCAATGTGACTAATGAGTTAGTTGCAGGATGATGCATTACGGAACGAGTAAAGAGACTTGACGGTAACGAGATTGAACTAGGTATTGAGATACCGACGATCGAATCTCGGGCAAGTAACATACCGATGACAAAGGGAACAACGTATATCTTTATGCGGTTTGACCGATAAAGATCTTCGTAGAATATGTAGGAACCAATATGAGCATCCAGGTTCCGTTATTGGTTATTCACTGGAGATGAGTCTCGGTCATGTCTACATAGTTCTCGAACCCGTAGGGACCGCACGCTTAACGTTCTGTGACGATTTGTACTATGAGTTATGTGATTTTATGACCGAAGTTTGTTTGGAGTCCCGGATGAGATCGGGGACATGACGAGGAGTCTCGAAATGGTTGAGACGTAAAGATCGATATATTGAAAGGCTATATTCGGACATCGGAAAGGTTCCGAGTGATTCGGATATTTTTCAAAGTACCGGAGAGTTACGGGAATTCGTATTGGGCCTTAATGGGCCATACGGGAAAGGAGAGAAAGGCCTCAAGGGTGGCCGCGCCCCTTCCCCATGGACTGGCCCGAATTGGACTAGGGAAAGGGGATGCCCCCTTCCTTCCTTCTCATTCTCCCTTCCCTTTTTCCTATTCCATGTGGGAGGTGGAATCCTAATAGGACTAGGGAGTCCTAGTAGGACTCCACACTTTGGGCGCGCCCTATGAGGGCCGGCCTCCTCCTCCCTCCATCCTTAAAATACGTGGCCAGGGGGCACCCCATAGACACACAAGTTGATCATTGATCTCTTAGCCGTGTGCGGTGCCCCCCTCCATCATAATTCATCTCGGTCATATCGTAGTGGTGCTTAGGCAAAGTCCTGTTCCAGTAGCATCATCATCGCCGTCATCACGTCGACATGCTGACGAAGCCCTCCCTCAACACTCTGCTGGATCGTGAGTTCGTGGGACGTCACCGAGCCGAACGTGTGCAGATCGCGGAGGTGTTGTACTTTCGGTACTAGGATCGGTCGATCGTGAAGACGTACGACTACATCAACCGCGTTGTCATAATGCTTCCGCTTACAGTCTACAAGGGTACGTAGACAACACTCTCCCCTTTTGTTGCTATGCATCACCATGATCTTGCGTGTGCGTAGGATTTTTTTTGAAATTACTACGTTCCCCAACAGCATCACCAAACCACGGGCTCTGCCCATGAGCACTGCGCTACCACCACCAGGGCCGCCGCCCCGGCATCCAAGACCTTGCCACCACATCACCCGAGATCCACCGCTACCCCCAACAAAGAGATGAGCGGAAAGGTCCCGCCTTTCACACCCCTAGGCAGCCCCCCAGCACCAAGACTCAATAGGCCTGCCAAAATTGGCCTCCATTGACCCGTCTAGCAGCACCAGACACGAGACGAACTTGGTCCTATGGCACCGTGTGCTAGATGAGGTCGGTCCTACTGCACCGTGTGCGAGACGAGCTCGGTCTTGCTACACCGTGCGCGAGACGATGTCGGCCCTACTGCATCGGGCGTGAGACGAGCTATGGACCGCAACTAGGAGAAGGACAACCCTTCGACGAAAGTAACGCCCGGATGACAAGGAGAGGAATCGAAGCCCGACACAAGTCTACTACGAACGAGCCAACGCCGGAACATGCCGGTCGCCACCGTAGTTGACCTGCCAAGCTGCCATGGAGCCACCCACGACCGGGGGCAGCAGCCACACCGGGCCACTGCCCAACCCATGCCGCCTGGCCAGCTTGAAGTGCTGGAGTCACCGGGCATGCACAACCACCAGCACAGTCGGCCACCACAAACACCAACTGACCCCCATCAGGAGGCCAAGACCATGCCGCCGGTGACTAGCCTCCACCAGGTGCTCAGACGAGCACCCGCCACCACCTCGCGCCGCCAGCCGGCCCCGTGGCACTAGAGCCGGGTGGATCTGGCCGGACGCCCACCCACGCGCCTCCACCTATGTCGAAATCGAGGGCAGCCACTGCACCCCGCACGAGGCCATGACCGCTGATACGTCTCCAACGTATCTATAATTTTTTATTGTTTCATGCTATATTATATTCTGTTTTGGACATTATTGGGCTTTATTATACACTTTTATATTATTTTTGGGACTAACCTATTAATCGGAGGCCCAGCCCAGAATTGCTGTTTTTTTTTGCCTATTTTAGGGTTTCGCAAAAAAAGAATATCAAACGGAGTCCAAACGGAATGAAACCTTCGGGAACGTGATTTTTGGAACGAACATGATCCAGAGGACTTGAACCCTACGTCAAGACATCAACCAGGAGGACGGGAGGTAGGGGGCGTGCCTACCCCCCCTGGGCGCGCCCTCCACCCTCGTGGGCCCCATGTTGCTCCACTGACGTACTCCTTCCTCCTATATATACCTACGTACCCCCAAACTACCAGATACGGAGCCAAAATCCTAATTCCACCGCCGTAACTTTATGTATCCATGAGATCCCATCTTGGGGCCTTTTCCGGAGCTTCGCTGGAGGGGGCATCGATCACGGAGGACTTCTACATCAACACCATAGCCTCTCCGATGAAGTGTGAGTAGTTTACCTCAGACCTTCGGGTCCATAGTTATTAGCTAGATGGCTTCTTCTCTCTTTTTGGATCTCAATACAAAGTTCTCCCCCTGTCTTGTGGAGATCTATTCGATGTAATCTTCTTTTGCGGTGTGTTTGTTGAGACCGATGAATTGTGGGTTTATGATCAAGTTTATCTATGAAAAATATTTGAATCTTCTCTGCATTCTTTTATGTATGATTGGTTATCTTTGCAAGTCTCTTCGAATTATCATTTTGGTTTGGCCTACTAGATTGATCTTTCTTGCAATGGGAGAAGTTCTTAGCTTTGGGTTCAATCTTGCGGTGTCCTTTCCCAGTGACAATAGGGGCAGCAAGGCACGTATTGTATTGTTGCCATCGAGGATAACAAGATGGGTTTTATATCATATTGCATGAGTTTATCCCTCTACATCATGTCATCTTGCTTAAAGCGTTACTCTGTTCTTATGAACTTAATACTCTAGATGCATGCTGGATAGCGGTCGATGTGTGGAGTAATAGTAGTAGATGCAGGCAGGAGTCGGTCTACTTGTCTCGGACGTGATGCCTATATACATGATCATACCTAGATATTCTCATAACTATGCTCAATTCTGTCAATTGCTCAACAGTAATTTGTTTACCCACCGTGAATACTTATGCTCTTGAGAGAAGCCACTAGTGAAACCTATGGCCCCCGGGTCTATCTTTCATCATATTAATCTTTCAACACCTAGTTATTTCCTTTGCCATTTATTTTACTTTGCATCTTTTATTTCTCTTTATCATAAAAATACCAAAAATATTATCTTATCATATCTATCAGATCTCACTCTCGTAAGTGACAGTGTAGGGATTGACAACCCCTTATCGCGTTGGTTGCGAGGATTTATTTGTTTGTGTAGGTGCGAGGGACTCGTGCATGGCCTCCTACTGGATTGATACCTTGGTTCTCAAAAACTGAGGGAAATACTTACGCTACTTTGCTGCATCACCCTTTCCTCTTCAAGGGAAAACCAACGCAAGTGCTCAAGAGGTAGCAAGAAGGATTTTTGGCGCGTTGCCGGGGAGGTTCGCGCAAAAGTCAACATACCAAGTACCCATCACAAACCCTTATCTCCCGAATTACATTATTTGCCATTTGCCTCTCATTTTCCTCTCCCCCACTTCACCCTTGCCGTTTTATTCGCCCTTCTTCTGTTCGTCTTTTTGTTTGCTTTTTCTTACTTAGCTTGTTTGCTCGTTTGGTTGGAATAGTTGTTTATCTATTACTAAACAGAGAACCTAAGATCTATGGATCTTCATCCACTTGCTAATCTTTTTAAGAGATCCAATTATGATGAACCAATTTCTAGTGAGTTTTGTGCACTAGATTATCTTTATGAAGTTTTGCTTGAAATTTGTGAATCTGAAAATTATGATGAAGTACTTTATGGAGTGATTCACGATGGATCTTTGAATAGAAAGCATGATTGCAATGATGATAGTATAAATTCTATTAATGTCAACTGTGCTTATAATATGCAAAACCCTAAGCTTGGGGATGCTAGTTTTGCTATGTCCTCTACTTGTTGCAATGATCATGATTGGGGTGATTCTTCTTTTGATCTTGAAAATTTATTTAAGCCCCATGATGAATATGAGATTGATAATAATGTTTGCAATAATATTGAAAGTGAGTTTGGAAGAGTGTCAACTTTAGATCCCACATATTTGGAGAATGTTCAATCTTATGAGGTTTTTGATAAAAGTGGGTTTGAAGAGGTCATGACTTTAGTTAATATTAATCCCACTATTTTGGAAGAGTGTCAACTTTGCATGCATGTGAATCATGTTGAAAATATTTTATGTGATAGCTATTTTGTTGAATTTGATTATGATCCTACATGTAATTATTATGAGAGAGGAAAATATGGTGGTAGAAATTTTCATGTTGCTAAATTACCTCTCGTTATGTTGAGATTGCTATTGTTTCTTTCCGCTTCTTTGCATATGCTAGTTTTTGCTTGCCTTGATAATTTGTTTGCCTATAAAATGCCTATGCATAGAAAGTATGTTAGACTTAAGCGTGTTTGTCACATGTTTTATGATGCTCTCTTTGTGCTTTAATTTTTGTCTTTTCATGTGAGCATCATTAAAATTGTCAATGCCTAGCTATAAGGCTTTAAAGAAAAGCGCTTGTTGGGAGACAACTCAATATTTATCCTTGCTGTTATTCAATAAATAATTTATCTAGTCTCAGTTTCGGTTGTGTTTTTTGTGTTTAATTAGTATTTGTGCCAAGTAGAACCATTGGGAAGACTTGGGGAAAGTCTTTTTAATCTTGCTGTAAAAAAACAGAAACTTTAACACTCACGAGAACTGCTGCCATTTTTATTTGAAAAGTGCTATTTAGTTAATTCTTTTTGCAGATGATTAATAGAGAAATTCCTCACGTCCAAAAATTTATTTTAGAATTTTTGGGGTTCCATATCTTGCGTTAGCTACAGATTACTACAGACTGTTCTGTTTTTGACAGATTTTGTTTTTCGTATGTTGTTTGCTTATTTTAATGAACTTCTCTATGGTTTATAAACTATTTTACTAGCCATAGATTCATTGCCAGGACACACTGCCAGGATGAGTAGATAGATCACCACACTCACTGAGTGGCCAAATTAGTGATCAAACCAGGAAGAGTTAGGAGCTGAGCTTTGGGGTTTAGTATTAAGTCACTAAGGTAATGATGCTCAAGAAAATTCAGCTCCAAAAGATCAAAGAATAATACACTTCCTGTACAAAGAGCATTTGTTGGTCAGAATGTAAATGATTTTCCCTAGCAAAATTGGGTCACATGACCACATGATATTTTTGCATAGGGTGATGATGCACTGTCCAAAGGATGTGTGGGAATTTTCTCAGGTTTTTGGAGACAAGAAACAAAGGGGTTGCTTTGGAAGTAAAGTGAAAATATTCCATTTTCAGGGTGAAAATGAATATTTTCCTTAGAAGAAAAATATTCCAAAGCAATATGATGATGAATGAGAGGTCAAGAGACATTGCAAAAGGTGAGGAGAGTCACTTGGGTGAAAATCAAAAAAATGCCCAAGTGCTAAGTCCAAATGAATCAACTCAAAACTCAGTTTTAAAGCAAATGGCAAATGAAAAGCATGGTGGCAAAAACAAGGGTGTCACATAGGGTCCGCACGCTTAACGTTCGATAACGATATAGTATTATATGAGTTATGTGATTTGGTGACCGAATGTTGTTCGGAGTCCCGGATGAGATCACAGACATGATGAGGAGTCTCGAAATGGTCGAAAGGTGAAGATTGATATATAGGATGATGGTATTCGGACACCCGAGTGTTTCGGAGGTTACCGGGTACTTATCGGGTCACCGGAAGAGGTTCCGGTTACCCCCGACAAAAGATATGGGTCTTATGAGCCAAGAGGGGAGAGACACCAGCCACAAGGGGCTGGTGCGCCCCCCATATGGGCCAGCCTAGGAGGAGAAGGAAAGGGGGGAAGAGAAAAGAAAGTGTGGATTAGGATTCCCACTTCCTTCCCTCTCCCCCCTCTTTCCTCCCCCTCGGTTATATATGGCAGGGGGCGCCTTGGGAGGGACTCCAAGTAGGATTCCTCCTACTTGGGTGCCTCCTATGGCTGCTCCTCCCTCCCTTCCACCTATATATATGTGGGAGGGGGCGTCTAGCACACACCAGATCAATTGTTAGCCGTGCGCCCCCCCTCCTCCACCGTTTACACCTCCGCTCATATTTTCGTAGTTCTTAGGCGAAGCCCAGCGGGGATCACTTCACGATCAGCGTCATCACGCCGTCGTGCTGACGGAACTCATCTACTACCTCGACGTCTTGCTGGATCAAGAAGGCGAGGGACGTCACTGAGCTGAACGTGTGCAAAATGCGGAGGTGCCGTGCGTTTGGTACTTGATCGGTTGAAGCACAAAGAAGTTCGACTACATCAACCGCGTTGTGAAACGCTTCTGCTTACGGTCTACGAGGGTATGTGGATACACTCTCCCCCTCGTTGCTATGCATCTTCATGGATAGATCATTGCGTGTGCGTATAATTTTTTTTGTTTTCCATGCAACAATTCCCATCAAATCTTGGATTATTTCATGAACCAATTTACGCCCAACCCATCACAAATACCAAACAGTTATGCCGATCATCTCACGAGCATTCTTGATCCGCAAAATAGATAGATCATGGCCAGACAACATGAGTAAGAACTCCAGATCAGCTTAAAAGCTCGATCAACCTCACATGCTCTTCTAACAATTTCATCAAAACTCAACCTTCTTCAAACCCTCTTTACTTTATTACAAAGAAACTGAAACAATAAATGCTTTGTACATTCCGCCCCGTAGAAAGAAGAGTGGCATTGAGGCGAAACTTTCAGATGTCTATTAGCGGGTGTTACATGACGCAGAAGAGTACCATGCAGTGTATGCCAAGTAAAAATCTTGACCTTGGCCGGACATGAATGCTTCCAAACCTCACGCCAAATAGGATTAACATTAATTTGTCCCATACCATTAGTATGGCGAATTTTCCTCCCATGTTGATGATCCCACTAGAGGGTGACACACACTTTGCCGTGCTGTCCTTCAAAGTTAAGACATTTTTTATTAAGCCTCCACCTTTTTAATGTGTTTTTACACTGGTGGTTGCGGTTGGTTGCTTTGTAGTATGATTCGGCTAAATTGGGCATTCGGTATTAGCTGAAACAGATTTTTAAATTTTGGTGAATAGAACTGTTAACAAAAAATAACATTCAAATATTGAAACCAAATGTTCGGTTAACCGGCTAAATCGGTTCAGTACTTATTTGTTACCAAAAAGGATCACTCAGACTCAGATGAATACGTGCAACCCACCCTCTTATGTAGATCAGCTCTCCTTTCCTTCTTCGTAACAAGAAGAGGTGGGACTAACAATGTGCACGCATATGGTACAGTCAAGGCTCCTACTCCTGTCCTCACCATCCAAGTAAAGAAATTTAGGCTTTGCGTGGGCTCATGTCCTAAGGCTACATGTCTAGCACATCTGACCACCTACGAAAAAAACCATGTAAAAACAAGACGCACAGCCCACAGTAACCTCTCGATTCACCGGATCGCTCCAATTCCCGGTAGCTTAGTATCTCTAGTATTCAACAAGATAAGCAGACTGAACCGAAAACAGATTATTTTTTGTGAAATTCCAAGCGACAAAGTCAATCATAACATGTTGGGGAAGTGGAATTGCAAGAATTCGGTGAGCATCAATTAGCCAAAATGTCTGCATGATTAGAATCCCCGAAACTCACCTTTTGATGTATAGTAAACTTGTTTCTTAGTGTCATATTTTAAGGTAGTGCTGGAGTGCTATTAGGCGTTCTTTTTTTAACGGAAAAGGCGTCCAAGGCGCCAAATTGTATTCATCTTCAAGAGTAATACAAAGAGACACGCTTGGCCGTGATAAAAGAAGACAGAGCTCGGAACATAGTGTGAATCTAAACATGTGGAGATGAACAAAGTTGGAAGAAACAGGAACCTAAAAAAATAAGTTCTTGAAGAATAACAGAGCAACAAGAGGCTGCTGGAGAGAGAACTAGCGAAATCTTTAGCTAGAGAGGATAGAAACCAGCAAGTCTTAGAATGATCCTTGAATGAAGAATATGTATTTGGTCGCCTGCAATGTCCTGAATAGGCAACACTTTGAGCTCCATGGAGAAAGCCTTCGTGAATATCCTAAAAAAAATCAAAACTAGGGAAGGCTTGGATCTTGAATGTGATGTTTGTGTTCCTGTGTAATGTCTCTTCTGAAGCACCTTGAACCCTAGGTACAAAGTGATCCGTGTGCACTCTAAGTGTTAAAGTAACAAAAACCATCTTTTTTTAGAACAGTAACGAAAACCATCTAGGAGTCTGGAGGTGAAAGTTTTAGAAAGCGAGACCTGCAACTGACATATTTTTTTAGGGGTAATGACAACGAACGAACGGCCAGTGAGATTTCATGGCCCAAATAAGGTGCTTTACGGCCCAACATCAAAGAGCACAAGTAGGCCTCTTCTCTTTCTCTCTGCGGGCCCATTTCTCATTTTCTTTCTCACAACCATTTTTCCACCGAGCGATCGATTGAGCTATCAGGGGCGTATAGGTTCTACGTATACTTTTTTGGCAGGAAATCAAGGTAGATGTTCTGAAATGAAATGTAAATTGTGGAATCACACACCATGCTCTTTCAACACAATTTCAATTGCTTATTGGATTCTGCAGTTCTTATAGTTGTTGTCTTGTACTCCCTCCGTCCCATAATACAACAGGTGGCTGGATTTGGCGTGGACCTTCATGCATCTTCACACGACCTCTTCGGTGTGGGTTGGGTCGATGATCGCATAAGGCGAAGTCGGAGTCGTTTTCTCAACGTTTAAGGATGGCGATGACGCTTTTAGGGGAGGAGTGATAGCGATGACGCATGCGTGTTGTCTCGACGATACCCTCTTTGAAGTTGTGTGTGGGGATCTTATGTGTGCCGCTCAGCGGTTGTGATAGTTTTTGCTTGGTTCTCCATAATTAACTGAGTAATAACTAGGTAATCTGGTTTTCGGTCAGTTTTTCCAATTAACTGAGCAACTCTTTTAGCTAACACCAATCTTACATCTTACATTCTTAAGAAGTTGATCCCCACTACTAGCAATTCTCCCAACATGCAACCTATCCAACTCAGCATCCTGCCACATCATCAATTATTTTTCCATTTAACTAATTTCGTCGCTATATTTTCAGACTTAAGTTGCCACCGAAGCCTAATGGTCTTGACTCGCAACAGGAAAAAAGCCCAAACGTCATGCTTAGAAGAAGAACAGCCGCCCTGCCCCCACAGGTTCGGCTCGGGTGCAGGGGTCATCGCACCTTTTATTGTGCAGGCCCAATCAGTGGCTGCCACGTATGCTTGTAGGCCTAATAATTAATTAATCAATTAATGATTTCATCCTTCAACTAACCCTTTCGTCCTGAACTATTGATGCTCCGTACAGTTTCACGCTCCGTGCAATCTCATGCTCTTTAACGCTCGACGAAACAATTGGTAGCGCACGGTGACGTACTCCGATCAAGACGAACTCCGCCGGCCTTGCACATAGTCACCCCAACCATTCATGTCTACAATGTTGTATTTCTTCGATGGTCATGTGCTCAGGGGCATGCAGCCCATGCAGGCACTCGTGCAGGCTGTTAACCTGGCACACACTCTTTGACGTTATCAATCAAATGGATCATCACTTCATCAGGTTGTTTTCTCGTTGCACCCGACTACAGTCAACCATGGGCAACTTCTGATCATCCGTCGGCAGGATCGTCTTGGAGAGGACAGCAAGCGGGTTAGCAAGGACATCCTCGCCGTGATCCTCACACGGTCCTTGATAATGCATTCGCCGTAGTCGATGGGCAATGGAGACTTAGTTGCAACGGAGTTGTACTTAGATGTCCAGCAGAGTAGGGAAGAGAAACAATAAATATCGAATTTATTTTTGTAGAACAGCAAACATCGAACTAGTTGAAGAAAAGCATTAATTAAATTCGGCCTACAAGAACACGTGGCATGCAGCGATTGGGCCTGCACAATAATCGGTGCGGTGATCCCTGCACCTGAGCTGAACCCTGCCCCCACCCCCTCCATGCGTTCCGTTCGTCCTCCTCTCTCTCTCTCTCTCTCCTTAAATAAAGGATCAGTCTTTTTCGTCCCCCCTGCAATAGTGCGCCGCCTAAGAAGAGATCTCCCATCTTCCTGTGCGTCCTCTGTCACGGTCGCCAGTCCGCAGCGCATCCGGTGGCTCTCGCGGCTCTCTCAGACTGTAGTTTCATTGATGGTGAGAATCGATCTGGTGCTCTGTAACGTCATTGAATCGGCTGTGGTGTTGCTTCTTTACATTTGTTCCTCCTATCTCTTGTGCCTTGATTGAAATCTGAGCACATCGGTGAGCCATCCCTTTTGGTTTTCTACATTTACTGGTATTTCTCTCCAACATGAGCTGAATTTTTGATTCGTAAGTTGCAGTCGACATGCTGGTAGGTCGCCTACTGGTAGCTAGCGCAATGAAGATGGATAAGACGAATCTGGAGCCCTTGATGTCCGCCCGTGCCTCTTCCTCTTTACTCATGGGCAAATTTTAACATGGTCCCTCTTACCTCCTTTTTTTACATGTGAGGTAAGAAGGTAAGAGTCAATCAAGCCATTCATTGATGAGATTAATGGCTAAGATCTATTTTATACTCTTACCTCTCATGTGAAAAGAGGGGGTAAGAGGGACCATGTTAAAACTGCTCTTACTCATGAGGTTAGTCCAGATTCCCCCTAATTCCAATCCTCCCCTATTGCCTTGCTGCTTTACTGCCACAATAACCTGCAAATGAGTTGTTAATATTTATGTGATGTCTCATGAGTTAGTTCACAAAATGACTGAATACATCCACTTTTATGGAACAACCATGCAGAAAAAATTGTTGCATTCCCTTCGCATCTTACCTTGAATTTCTGTTGGCTCAAGTGAATGCGCATCCAAATCAAAACATTATTTGGACTAAGCTAAAACATGCACCTGAATCTGAATCCTATCTAGTTTGAGTCAAAACATGCCCTTTATAAGATTCTTGCAGAACTAATTTAGACTTGAGGTGACTATTTTTATTCCTACAGATCTATTAGACTTGAGGTGGGCTTTTTTATTCTTGCACATGGTTGTTTGTTAATGGTAAATTCTGCAACATTTCAACAAACTGTATAGAGGGAAGTCACCTGATTGCTTGACATATCTTCACATGGAATTATGTGTTCACCAACTTATATATTATCATGAATTTAGCTTATTTGTTATGCAGATAGTCATCTCAAGGCGTTCCACATGTAGTATTACATATTAATCTTATTTTTTTCTTCAACTCTATTGTTTCAGTCTATTGTTTGTTGCTATGCATTGATTAAAGGTTGATTGGTGAATAGTGGCCTCTCCCTCTCTCCCTCCCTCCCTCTCGTGCTCATCTTTGCTGGAAAGTAAACATATTTTCTCTACGCCTGAGTAAGATCCAATTATACAATCGATACCTCTCTTGCTTGCTTATTATTTGCATCCATGTTTTCTTAGTAAGTGTGATTCATCGTGAACCTGGATACAACTGCATGTATATTTTCTCTTAGATAATAGGCTATTTTATACATACACTTACTTTATGGGAGGTCTAAGATATTTGATTATGAAGATGCAGGTGAAAGATGCTACATGTTCTTGGTATCCATGGAGTCAGACAGTATCGCTGGATCAACTTACATTCACGTGGTGTGGTCATCAGATATAGCAAGCAAGCAAGTTAGCAAGTTGGTACGTACATTTAACTAAAAGTAGGCATTCTGACCCAATTTCGGTGTTTTCTATTGTTTTCTTTATTTCCGAACCATATTCTTATATGGTTTAGTTTGGTAGAAGTGTGAGTTCTTAACTGTTTCTTTTGCTGTTCCCAGTGACCGACCGTTGTGCTATACACAGATGTCATGATAGACAATCATTTATTCGTCTTCTATTTCAGATTCATGTTGCTTGGCTAAGATATAACGTGTTTTCTGGTTAAGCTACTAAACCAAAACTAGATTGAAAGGCTTTGTCTCCATTACTCTTTAACTTGTGATAATGACTGGATTTTCTCAACAAATTGGTTTATCTATTATTCAGTGGATCAGCATAAGTAGATGCATATGAAATATATGCATGTATTTGTAACACAAGTAAGACTTTAATGCCTCATTTTCTTTTTTCAAAATAAGAACATTTCTGCATGTATACCTTTTTCCTCTAATTGTAAGTCATTTTAAGGTTATGCACAATTAGACCTTATATGGTATGCTAATGTATATCTACATGTACTTCTATTATTGATATTATGTTTGAATTATATTTATTAATATTCAGTCCAAATTGTTTGCACTATGAATGCCGCAGCAACGCGTGGGTTATCATCTAGTATAAATAAAGAATGAGTTCATTACATGTAACACCCCGAATGTGTATTTCAACTCTTGCCATTTTTGGCTCTAAGTTATGATATTCCCTTGTGGTTGGGTTTTGTCTTCGTTTTGCATTTTGTCCATGTCATCATGTCATATCATGTCATCATGTGCATCGCATTTGCATACGTGTTCGTCTCATGCATCCGAGCATTTTCCCCGTTGTCCGTTTTGCATTCCGCCACTCCTACGTCCTCCGGCGCCCCCTTTTGCCTCTTTTCATGTGCGGGTGTTAAACTTTCTCGGAGTGGACCGATATTTGCCAAGCGGCCTTGGTACACCACCGGTAGACCGCCTGTCAAGTTTCGTGCCATTTGGAGTTCGTTTGATACTCCAACGATTAACTGGGAAACCGTAAAGGCCTCGTGTGTGTGGCAGCCCAACACCCCTTCAAAGTGGCCCAAAAACCCATCCAAACCCCCTCCATACTCTCGGCCATTCGATCGTATGGCCGAAAACCGCACTTCATTTGGACTCTCCTAGCTCCCTCTACCTATAAATATGTGCCCCTCCCGGATTTTCATGCAGTCTAACCCTAGCACCACTCTCTCTCCGCGTCGGACACGTCCGGACTGTTGGGGAACGTAGTAATTTCAAAATTTTCCTACGCACACGCAAGATCATGTGATGCATAGCAACGAGAGGGGAGAGTGTTGTCTACGTACCCAACGCAGACCGACTACGGAAGCGCTGACACGACGTAGAGGAAGTAGTCGTACGTCTTCACGATCCAACCGATCAAGCACCGAAACTACGGCACCTCCGAGTTCGAGCACACGTTCAGCTCGATGACGATCCTCGGACTCCGATCCAGCAAAGTGTCGGGGAGGAGTTCCGTCAGCACGACAGCGTGGTGACGATCTTGATGTGCTACAGCAGCAGGGCTTCGCCTAAACTCCGCTACAGTATTATCGAGGAATATGGTGGCAGGGGGCACCGCACACGGCTAAGGAATAGATCACGTGGATCAACTTGTGTGTGTAGGGGTGCCCCCTGCCCCCATATATAAAGGATCCAAGGGGGAGGGCTGGCCGGCCAAGGAGGAGGGCGCAGGAGAGTCCTACTCCCTCTGTGAGTAGGATCCCCCCCCCCAATCCTAGTCGAAATAGGATTCGCGGAGGGGGAAAAGAGGAGGAGGGGACCGGCCACCTCTCCTAGTCCTAATAGGACTAGGGGAAGGGGGGCGCGCAGCTCATCTAGGGCAGCCCCTTCTCTTTTCCACTAAGGCCCACTATGGCCCATATAGCTCCCGGGGGGTTCCGGTAACCCTCCCGGTACTCCGGTAAAATCCCGATTTCACCCGGAACACTTCCGATATCCAAACATAGGCTTCCAATATATCAATCTTTACGTCTCGACCATTTCGAGACTCCTCGTCATGTCCGTGATCACATTCGGGACTCCGAACAACCTTTGGTACATCAAAATGCATAAACTCATAATATAACTGTCATCGTAACCTTAAGCGTGCGGACCCTACGGGTTCGAGAACAATGTAGACATGACCGAGACACGTCTCCGGTCAATAACCAATAGCGGGACCTGGATGGCCATATTGGCTCCTACATATTCTACGAAGATCTTTATCGGTCAGACTGCATAACAACATACGTTGTTCCCTTTGTCATCGGTATGTTACTTGCTCGAGATTCGATCGTCGGTACCCAATACCTAGTTCAATGTCGTTACCGGCAAGTCTCTTTACTCGTTCCGTAATACATCATCTCACAACTAACATATTAGTTGTAATGCTTGCAAGGCTTATGTGATGTATATTACCGAGAGGGCCCAGAGATACCTCTCCGACAATTGGAGTGACAAAACCTAATCTCGAAATATGCCAACCCAACATGTACCATTGGAGACACCTGTAGTACTCCTTTATAATCACCCAGTTACGTTGTGACGTTTGGTAGTACCCAAAGTGTTCCTCCGGTAAACGGGAGTTGCATAATCTCATAGTTATAGGAACATGTATAAGTCATGAAGAAAGCAATGGCAACATACTAAACGATCGGGTGCTAAGCTAATGGAATGGGTCATGTCAATCAGATCATTCAACTAATGATGTGACCTTGTTAATCAAATAACAACTCATTGTTCATGGTTAGGAAACATAACCATCTTTGATTAACGAGCTAGTCAAGTAGAGGCATACTAGTGACACTTTGTTTGTCTATGTATTCACACATGTATTATGTTTCCGGTTAATACAATTCTAGCATGAATAATAAACATTTATCATGATTATAAGGAAATAAATAATAAGTTTATTATTGCCTCTAGGGCATATTTCCTTCAGTCTCCCACTTGCACTAGAGTCAATAATCTAGATTACACTGTAATGATTCTAACACCCATGGAGCCTTGGTGCTGATCATGTTTTGCTCATGGAAGAGGCTTAGTCAACGGGTCTACAACATTCAGATCCGTATGTATCTTGCAAATCTCTATGTCTCCCACCTGGACTAGATCCCGGATGGAGTTGAAGCGTCTCTTGATGTGCTTGGTCCTTTTGTGAAATCTGGATTCCTTTGCCAAGGCAATTGCACCAGTATTGTCACAGAAGATTTTCATTGGACCCGATGCACTAGGTATGACACCTAGATCGGATATGAACTCCTTCATCCAGACTCCTTCATTTGCTACTTCCGAAGCAGCTATGTACTCCGCTTCACATGTAGATCCCGCTACGACGCTTTGTTTAGAACTGCACCAACTGACAGCTCCACCGTTTAATGTAAACACGTATCCGGTTTGCGATTTAGAATCGTCCGGATCAGTGTCAAAGCTTGCATCAATGTAACCTTTTACGGTGAGCTCTTTGTCACCTCCATATACGAGAAACATATCCCTAGTCCTTTTCAGGTATTTCAGGATGTTCTTGACCGCTGTCCAGTGATCCACTCCTGGATTACTTTGGTACCTCCCTGCTAAACTTATAGCAAGGCACACATCAGGTCTGGTACACAGCATTGCATACATGATAGAGCCTATGGCTGAAGCATAGGGAACATCTTTCATTTTCTCTCTATCTTCTGCAGTGGTCGGGCATTGAGTCTTACTCAACTTCACACCTTGTAACACAGGCAAGAACCCTTTCTTTGCTTGATCCATTTTGAACTTCTTCAAAACTTTGTCAAGGTATGTGCTTTGTGAAAGTCCAATTAAGCATCTTGATCTATCTCTATAGATCTTAATGCCTAATATGTAAGCAGCTTCATCGAGGTCTTTCATTGAAAAACTCTTATTCAAGTATCCCTTTATGCTATCCAGAAATTCTATATCATTTCCAGTTAGTAATATGTCATCCACATATAATATCAGAAATGCTACAGAGCTCCCACTCACTTTCTTGTAAATACAGGCTTCTCCGAAAGTCTGTATAAAACCAAATGCTTTGATCACACTATCAAAGCGTTTATTCCAACTCCGAGATGCTTGCACCAGTCCATAAATGGATCGCTGGAGCTTGCACACTTTGTTAGCTCCCTTTGGATCGACAAAACCTTCCGGTTGCATCATATACAACTCTTCTTCCAGAAATCCATTCAAGAATGCAGTTTTGACATCCATCTGCCAGATTTCATAATCATAAAATGCGGCAATCGCTAACATGATTCGGACAGACTTAAGCATCGCTACAGGTGAGAAAGTCTCATCGTAGTCAACCCCTTGAACTTGTCGAAAACCTTTTGCGACAAGTCGAGCTTTATAGACAATAACATTACCGTCAGCGTCAGTCTTTTTCTTGAAGATCCGTTTATTCTCAATTGCTTGCCGATCATCGGGCAAGTCAACCAAAGTCCATACTTTGTTCTCATACATGGATCCCATCTCAAATTTCATGGCTTCAAGTCACTTTGCGGAATTTGGGCTCACCATCGCTTCTTCATAGTTCATAGGTTCATCATGATCTAGTAGCATGACTTCCAGAACTGGATTACCGTACCACTCTGGTGCGGATCTTATTCTGGTTGATCTACGAGGTTCAGTAGCATCTTGTTCTGAAGTTTCATGATCATTATCATTAACCTCCTCACTTATTGGTGTAGGTGTCGCAGAAACAGTTTTCTGTGATGTACTACTTTCCAACAAGGGAGCAGGTACAGTTACCTCGTCAAGTTCTACTTTCCTCCCACTCACTTCTTTCGAGAGAAACTCCTTCTCAAGAAAGTTTCCGAATTTAGCAACAAAAGTCTTGCCTTCGGATCTGTGATAGAAGGTGTATCCAATAGTTTCCTTTGGATATCCTATGAAGACACATTTCTCCGATTTGGGTTCGAGCTTATCAGGTTGAAGCTTTTTCACATAAGCATCGCAGCCCCAAACTTTCCAAAACGACAACTTTGGTTTCTTGCCAAACCATAGTTCATAAGGCGTCGTCTCAACGGATTTTGATGGTGCCCTGTTTAACGTGAATGCGGCCGTCTCTAGAGCATAACCCCAAAATGATAGCGGTAAATCAGTAAGAGACATCATAGATCGCACCATATCTAGTAAAGTACGATTACGACGTTCGGACACACCATTACGCTGTGGTGTTTCGGGTGGCGTGAGTTGCGAAACTATTCCACAGTTTTTCAAATGTACACCAAACTCGTAACTCAAATATTCTCCTCCACGATCAGATCGTAGAAACTTTATTTTCTTGTTACGATGATTTTCAACTTCACTCTGAAATTCTTTGAACTTTTCAAATGTTTTAGACTTATGTTTCATTAAGTAGATATACCCATATCTGCCTAAATCATCTGTGAAGGTGAGAAAATAATGATATCCACCACGAGCCTCAATATTCATCGGACCACATACATCTGTATATATGATTTCCAACAAATCTGTTGCTCTCTCCATAGTACCGGAGAACGGTGTTTTAGTCATCTTGCCCATGAGGCACGGTTCGCAAGTACCAAGCGATTCATAATTAAGTGGTTCCAAAAGTCCATCAGCATGGAGTTTCTTCATGCGCTTTACACCGATATGACCTAAACGGCAGTGCCACAAATAAGTTGCACCATCATTATCAACTCTGCATCTTTTGGCTTCAACATTATGAATGTGTGTATCACTACTCTCGAGATTCAATAAGAATAGACCACTCTTCAAGGGTGCGTGACCATAAAAGATATTATTCATATAAATAGAACAACCATTATTCTCTGATTTAAATGAATAACCGTCTCGCATCAAACAAGATCCAGATATAATGTTCATGCTTAACGCTGGCACCAAATAACAATTATTTAGGTCTAATACTAATCCCGAAGATAGATGTAGAGGTAGCGTGCCGACCGCGATCACATCGACTTTGGAACCGTTTCCCACGCGCATCGTCACCTCGTCCTTAGCCAATCTTTGCTTAATCCGTAGCCCCTGTTTCGAGTTGCAAATATTAGCAACAGAACCAGTATCAAATACCCAGGTGCTACTGCGAGCATTAGTAAGGTACACATCAATAACATGTATATCATATATACCTTTGTTCACCTTGCCATCCTTCTTATCCGCCAAATACTTTGGGCAGTTCCGCTTCCAGTGACCAGTCTGCTTGCAGTAGAAGCACTCAGTTTCAGGCTTAGGTCCAGACTTGGGTTTCTTCTCTTGAGCAGCAACTTGCTTGCCGTTCTTCTTGAAGGTCCCCTTCTTCTTCCCTTTGCCCTTTTTCTTGAAACTAGTGGTTTTGTTAACCATCAACACTTGATGCTCCTTTTTGATTTCTACCTCCGCAGCTTTCAGCATTGCGAAGAGCTCGGGAATAGTCTTGTTCATCCCTTGCATATTATAGTTCATCACGAAGCTTTTGTAGCTTGGTGGCAGTGATTGGAGAATTCTGTCAATGACGCAATCATCTGGAAGATTAACTCCCAATTGAATCAAGTGATTATTATACCTAGACATTTTGAGTATATGCTCACTGACAGAACTGTTCTCTTCCATCTTGCAGCTATAGAACTTATTGGAGACTTCATATCTCTCAATCCGGGCATTTGCTTGAAATATTAACTTCAACTCCTGAAACATCTCATATGCTCCATGACGTTCAAAACGTCGTTGAAGTCCCGATTCTAAGCCGTAAAGCATGGCACACTGAACTATCGAGTAGTCATCAGCTTTGCTCTACCAGACATTCATAACATCTGGTGTTGCTCCAGCAGCAGGCCTGGCACCCACCGGTGCTTCCAGGACGTAATTCTTCTGTGCAGCAATGAGGATAATCCTCAAGTTACGGACCCAGTCCGTGTAATTGCTACCATCATCTTTCAACTTTGCTTTCTCAAGGAACGCATTAAAATTCAACGGAACAACAGCACGAGCCATCTATCTACAATCAACATAAACAAGCAAGATACTATCAGGTACTAAGTTCATGATAAATTTAAGTTTAATTAATCATATTACTTAAGAACTCCCACTTAGATAGACATCCCTCTAATCCTCTAAGTGATCACGTGATCCAAATCAACTAAACCATGTCCAATCATCACGTGAGATGGAGTAGTTTCATCGGTGAACATCATTATGTTGATCATAACTACTATATGATTCATGCTCGACCTTTCGGTCTCCGTGTTCCGAGGCCATATCTGTATATGCTTGGCTCGTCAAGTATAACCTAAGTATTCTGCGTGTGCAACTGTTTTGCACCCGTTGTATTTGAACGTAGAGCCTATCACACCCGATCATCACGTGGTGTCTCAGCACGAAGAACTTTCGCAACGATGCATACTCAGGGAGAACACTTCTTGATAATTTAGTGAGAGATCATCTTATAATGCTACCATCAATCAAAGCAAGATAAGATGCATAAAAAGATAAACATCACATGCAATCAATATAAGTGATATGATATGGCCATCATCATCTTGTGCTTGTGATCTCCATCTCCGAAGCACCATCATGATCACCATCGTCACCGGCGCGACACCTTGATCTCCATCGTAGCATCGTTGTCGTCTCGCCAATCTTATGCTTCCACGACTATCGCTACCGTTTAGTGACAAAGTAAAGCATTACATCGCGATTGCATTGCATACAATAAAGTGACAACCATATGGCTCCTGCCAGTTGCCGATAACTCGGTTACAAAACATGATCATCTCATACAATAAAATTTAGCATCATGCCTTGAGCATATCACATCACAACATGCCCTGCAAAAACAAGTTAGACGTCCTCTACTTTGTTGTTGCAAGTTTTACGTGGCTGCTACGGGCTTTAAGCAAGAACCAATCTCACCTACGCATCAAAACCACAACGATAGTTTCTCAAATAGACTCCGTTTTAACCTTCGCAAGGACCGGGCGTAGCCATACTTGGTTCAACTAAAGTTGGAGAGACAGTCGCCCGCAAGCCATCTATGTGCAAAGCATGTCGAGGGAACCGGTCTCGCGTAAGCGTACGCGTAAGGTTGGTCCGGGTCGTCTCGTCCAACAATACCGCCAAACCAAAGTATGACATGCTGGTAGGCAGTATGACTTGTATCGTCCACAACTCACTTGTGTTCTACTCGTGCATATAACATCAACATAAATAATCTAGGCTCGGATGCCACTGTTGGGGAACGTAGTAATTTCAAAATTTTCCTATGCACACGCAAGATCATGTGATGCATAGCAACAAGAGGGGAGAGTGTTGTCTACGTACCCAACGCAGACCAACTGAGGAAGCGCTGACACGACGTAGAGGAAGTAGTCGTACGTCTTCACGATCCAACCGATCAAGCACCGAAACTACGGCACCTCCGAGTTCGAGCACACGTTCAGCTCGATGACGATCCCCGTACTCCGATCCAGCAAAGTGTCAGGGAGGAGTTCCGTCAGCACGATGGCGTGGTGACGATCTTGATGTGCTACAGCAGCAGGGCTTCGCCTAAACTCCTCTACAGTATTATCGAGGAATATGGTGGCAGGGGGTACCGCACACGGCTAAGGAATAGATCACGTGGATCAACTTGTGTGTCTAGGGGTGCCCCCTGCCCCCGTATATACAGGATCCAAGGGGAGGGCTGGCCGGCCAAGGAGGAGGGCGCAGGAGAGTCCTACTCCCTCTGGGAGTAGGATTCCCCCCCCCCCCAATCCTAGTCGGAATAGGATTCGCGGAGGGGGAAAAGAGGAGGAGGGGGCCGGCCACCTCTCCTAGTCCTAATAGGACTAGGGGAAGGGGGGGGCGCAGCTCATCTAGGGCAGCCCCTTCTCTTTTCCACTAAGGCCCACTATGGCCCATATAGCTCCCGGGGGGTTCCAGTAACCCTCCCGGTACTCCGGTAAAATCCCGATTTCACCCGGAACACTTCCGATATCCAAACATAGGCTTCCAATATATCAATCTTTACGTCTCGACCATTTCGAGACTCCTCGTCATGTCCGTGATCACATCCGGGACTCCGAACAACCTTTGGTACATCAAAATGCATAAACTCATAATATAACTGTCATCGTAACCTTAAGCGTGCGGACCCTACGGGTTCGAGAACAATGTAGACATGACCGAGACACGTCTCCGGTCAATAACCAATAGCGGGACCTGGATGGCCATATTGGCTCCTACATATTCTACGAAGATCTTTATCGGTCAGACCGCAGAACAACATACGTTGTTCCCTTTGTCATCGGTATGTTACTTGCTCGAGATTCGATCGTCGGTACCCAATACCTAGTTCAATCTCGTTACCGGCAAGTCTCTTTACTCGTTCCATAATACATCATCTCACAACTAACATATTAGTTGTAATGCTTGCAAGGCTTATGTGATGTGTATTACCGAGAGGGCCCAGAGATACCTCTCCGACAATCAGAGTGACAAAACCTAATCCCGAAATACGCCAACCCAACATGTACCATTGGAGACACCTGTAGTACTCCTTTATAATCACCCAGTTACGTTGTGACGTTTTGTAGTACCCAAAGTGTTCCTCCGGTAAACGGGAGTTGCATAATCTCATAGTTATAGGCACATGTATAAGTCATGAAGAAAGCAATAGCAACATAGTAAACGATCGGGTGCTAAGCTAATGGAATGGGTCATGTCAATCAGATCATTCAACTAATGATGTGACCTCGTTAATCAAATAACAACTCATTGTTCATGGTTAGGAAACATAACCATCTTTGATTAACGAGCTAGTCAAGTAGAGGCATACTAGTGACACTTTGTTTGTCTATGTATTCACACATGTATTATGTTTCCGGTTAATACAACTCTAGCATGAATAATAAACATTTATCATGATTATAAGGAAATAAATAATAACTTTATTATTGCCTCTAGGGCATATTTCCTTCACGGACGGCGCCGGACGCGTCCGCCACCACACCCCGACCACTCGCGTAGCGCCACCGCCCCCGCGCCACCGGCCCGCCAGCCCCGCGGCTGGCCCCCGGAGCCCGCGCGCCCCGCCGCCCTTCCTCCGCCCGGCTCGCGCCTGCCCGTGCTGTCGCCGGCCTCCACCGCCGCCCCTGCCTCACCGGACCACCGCGGCGCTCGCCGGCGCGCCGTCCCCGCCGCCAACGCCGCCGACTCCACCGCGGCCCCGCTGCCCAGCTCTCCTCACCGCGCCGCCCGAGGACGAGGTCCCCATCTCCGGCGAGCCGCCCCCGGCCCTCTCCTTCCCGAACTCCGGTGAGATCCAGGCAACTCCGACGAACATCGATCCACGCGCCCGAAACCCTAGATCTGGGATTTCAGAGGTGATTTTTCCCTAAGTCCCTAACATTCTGAAGCTATGTTCACCATGCCATAACTCTGTCATCGTAGCTCCGTTTCTTACACATGATATATCAAAATGTTCATCTGGATGTCCTCTTCATTTTGTTACATTGCACCATGCTTGTTTGAGTCCATCTTGATGCCCAAATTGTTGATGCAAGAGTGCTATAAAATGTTAGTTCCTGATTCTTAGCAGATCTTGAGCATTTGTCATTTTTGCCATGATTATTGTGTGCTGCATATGGTCATGAGTTCCACATGTGTTTTGGGCTATGCCATGCCATCTTTACATGGGTGTATGCCATGTATTTTTGTGATCAATGTGGTGACTAGCACAAGCATGCAAAGTAGCTCTCGTGATGTTGCTGATTTTAGAGACTTAGAATTTCACTAAGTCATTTCCCTGCTGTTATTTTATTGCCATGTGTTCATGTTGCTACAGTGAGATCCAGGCCTATTTTGAGTATGTTCAGTAAGGATGATTTTGACATATGGTTATGCTCTATCCATCCATGTTCATGTTTGAATTTATGGAGTATCCTATAATGACTCAATCTTGCTCTACTTTTGCTATACAATGTTTCTGGCAGATTGTTTACATGTTAATCAATTTTTGCCAAGGTTGTTGTAGTTGATCCATGCATGCTGTGAGATTGTTCTTGCCATGGTTAGCTTCTTGATCATGTATTCTTGCTGGTAGTATGCTTATTTTGTCATGAAATGCCTTGTGTTGAGTGCATCGAGCTCGCAAACATGCCTTCATAACTCTGTTTTGCCATGTCCAGTTTTTTGCTAAGTCTGAATCTGTTAACGAAACTTGCTATGTTTACATGGGTGCCATCATATCTTCTGATCCCTTTTGGCTTATGGCCAGTAAGGGACTTTTGTTATATGCTTTGAGTAGATTCATGTCGTGCCTTGTATTGCTATGTTCTGATCGTGTAGCATGTCGTTATCTTGCTTTAAACATTGCTTCCTGATGTTAATTCCTGACATGTTAGTATTTCACTAAGTCTGTGAAGCTGATATCTTTTGCACTTTTGCCATGCTTGTTTGAACCTGCTATTATGTGATTTAGCCGTACCTCAGTGTTCATCTTTTGTCAAGCATATTGAGTAAATCACTGCCATGTTCTTTGTTGCTATGTTGGAGTGCAGTAGCTTAGTTTCTTGTTGCATTCTCGATGGCATCGTGCTGTTAAACGCGGAATTGTGCCATTATTGTTTTGCTTGCCATTTGCAAACCGTGCATCCGAATCCGGTGATCTTTATATCGATTTCGACCGAAATCAACTCATCTTTCCAGCGGCACACTTGTTTTTCCAAGTTGATGCCTTGATCAATCTTTTCCTTCCGGAGCTCGCATATGCATTGCATATCACATCCCGCATATTATGCCATGTTTTGCATCATGTTGCTTGCGCATTGCACCGTGGTTGATTGTTGTTTCCTTTGCTTGTGTTCTTGCTTTGGGTAGAGCCGGGAGACGAGTACGTGATCGAGGAACCCGTTGAGTTCGCTTACGAGGATCAAGCTTACGTCAACTCGGAGAACTTTGTAGGCAAGATGACCATACCCTCAAAATCACTTCTATCTTTGCTTGCTAGTTGCTCGCTCTATTGCTATGCCACGATACCTACCACATGCTTTATCATGCCTCCACAATTTCCATGTCAAGCCTCTAACCCACCTTGTCCTAGCAAACCGTTGTTTGGCTATGTTACCGCTTTGCTCAGCCCCTCTTATAGTGTTGCTAGTTGCAGGCGAAGATGGAGTTTGTTCCTTGATTGGAACATGATTATTGTTGGGATATCATTATTATATATTGTTTGCTTTAATACACCTATATACTTGGTAAAGGGTGGAAGGCTCGGCCTTATGCCTGGTGTTTTGTTCCACTCTTGTCGCCCTAGTTTCCGTCATACCAGTGTTATGTTCCTTGATTTTGCGTTCCTTACGCGGTTGGGTTATAATGGGAACTCCTTGACAGTTCGCCTTGAATAAAACTCCTCCAGCAAGGCCCAACCTTGGTTTTACCATTTGCCACCTAAGCCTTTTTCCCTTGGGTTCCGCGGACTCAAGGGTCATCTTTATTTTAAACCCCCGGGCCAGTGCTCCTCTGAGTGTTGGTCCAACCTGTCAGCCACCGGTGGCCACCAGGGGCAACTCTGGGTTGGCCTACCGGAAGTTTGGACAATCCGGTGTGCCCTGAGAACGAGATATGTGCATCTCCTATCGGGATTTGTTGGCACATCCGGGTGGCTTTGCTGGTCTTATTTTACCATTGTCGAAATGTCTTGTAACCGGGATTCTGAGTTTGATCGGGTCGTCCTGGGAGAAGGAATATCCTTCGTTGACCGTAAGAGCTTGTGATGGGCTATGTTGGGACACCCCTGCAGGGATTTGAACTTTCAAAAGCCGTGCCCGCAGTTATGGGCAGATGGGAATTTGTTAATATCCGGTTGTAGAAAACTTGACACTTAACTTAATTAAAATGAATCAACAGCGTGTGTAGCCGTGATGGTCTCTTTTCAGCGCAGTCCGGGAAGAGAACACGGTCTCGTGTTATGTTTGAACATAAGTAGTTTCAGGATCACTTCTTGATCATTATAGTTTCACGACCGTGCCTTGCTTCTCTTCTCGCTCTCATATGCGTAAGTTAGCCACATATATGCTAGTGCTTGCTGCAGCTCCACCTCATTACTTTTCCTACCCATAAGCTTAAATAGTCTTGATCGCGAGGGTGTGAGATTGCTGAGTCCCCGTGACTCAGAGATTACTTCCAAAACCAGATGTAGGTGCCGACGATGCCAGTGCAGGGGAAGCGACCGAACTCAAGTGGGAGTTCGACGAGGATTCAGGACGTTACTATGTTTCCTTTCCAGACGATCAGTAGTGGAGCCCAGTTGGGGCGATCGGGGACCTATGCATTTGGGGTTGTCTTTATTTTGGTTCCATAGTCGGACCTTGATTGTATTCTGGATGATGTAATGCTATATTTATTTTTTGTGTGAAGTGGCGATTGTAAGCCAACTCTTTATCTCTTGCTTATTCAGTACATGGGATGTGTAAAGGTTACCCTCTTGCGACATGCCTACAATGCGGTTATGCCTCTAAGTCGTGCTTCGACACGTGGGAGATATAGCCGCATCGTGGGTGTTACATTACAGTACCTTGAAGTGGTGTTTTGTTTTCTTTCGCTAACGGAGCTCACGAGATTTTCTACTTTAAGTTTCATGTTGTAATGTTTTCAAGTTTTTGGTGAAAGATTTGATGGATTATGGAACAAGGAGTGGAAAGAGCCTAAGCTTGGGGATGCCAATGGCACCCCAAGATAATCTAAGGACACCTAAAAGCCAAAGCTTGGGGATGCCCCGGAAGGCATCCCCTCTTTCGTCTACTTCCATCGGTAACTTTACATGAAGCTATATTTTTATTCACCACATGATATGTGTTTTGCTTGGAGCGTCTTGTATGATTTGAGTCTTTGCTTTTTAGTTTTCCACAATCACCCTTGCTGTACACACCTTTTAAGAGAGACACACATGATTCGGAAATTGTTAGAATACTCTATGTGCTTCACTTATATCTTTTGAGTCATATAGTTTTTGCTCTAGTACTTCACTTATATCTTTTAGAGCACGTCGGTGGATTTGTTTTATAGAAACTATTGTTCTCTCATGCTTCACTTAGATTATTTTGAGAGTCCTACAAAACAGCATGGTAATTTGTTTTAATTATGTTAGGCATTCAAGATTAATAAAAAAATTCTTATGAGTGTGTTAAATACTATGAGAAGTTTCATACTTGATAATTGTTTTGAGATATGGAGATGGTAATATTAGAGTCATGCTAGTCAAGTAGTTGTGAAGTTAAGAAATACTTGTGTTAAAGTTTGTGATTCCTGTAGCATGCACGTATGGTGAACCGTTATGTGATGAAGTCGGAGCATGATTTATTTATTGATTGTCTTCCTTATGAGTGGCGGTCGGGGACGAGCGATGGTCTTTTCCTACCAATCTATCCCCCTAGGAGCATGCGTGTAATACTTTGCTTTGATAACTTGTAGATTTTTTCAATAAGTATATGAGTTCTTTATGACTAAGGTTGAGTCCATGGATCATATGCACTTTTCTTCCTTCCACCATTGCTAGCCTCTCTAATACCGCGCACCTTTCGCCGGTATCATACACCCACCATATACCTTCCTCAAAACAGCCAACATACCTACCTATCATGGCATTTCCATAGCCATTCCGAGATATATTGCCATGCAACTTTCCACCGTTCCATTTACTATGACACGCTCCATCATTGTCATATTGCTTTGCATGATCATGTAGTTGACATTGTATTTGTGGCAAAGCCACCGTTCATAATTTTTTCATACATGTCACTCTTGATTCATTGCATATCCCGGTACACCGCCGGAGGCATTCACATAGAGTCATATTTTGTTCTAAGTATCGAGTTGTAATTGTTGAGTTGTAAGTAAATAAAAGTGTGATGATCATCATTTTTAGAGCATTGTCCCAAGTGAGGAAAGGATGATGGAGACTATGATTTCCCCACAAGTCGGGATGAGACTTCGGGTGAAAAATAAAATAAAAAAAGGCCATAAAAAAGAGAAAAGGCCCAAATAAAAAAATATGAGAGAAAAAGAGAGAAGGGACAATGCTACTACCTTTTTACCACACTTGTGCTTCAAAGTAGCACCATGATCTTCATAATAGAGAGTCTCTTATGTTATCACTTTCATATAATAGTGGGAATTTTTCATTATAGAACTTGGCTTGTATATTCCAATGATGGGCTTCCTCAAAATGCCCCAGGTCTTCGTGAGCAAGCGAGTTGGATGCACACCCACTTAGTTCCTTTTGTTGAGCTTTTCATATACTTATAGCTCTAGTGCATCCGTTGCATGGCAATCCCTACTCACTCACATTGATATCTATTGATGGGCATCTCCATAGCCCTTTGATATGCCTAGTTGATGTGAGACTATCTTCCTTTTTTTGTCTCCTCCACAACCATCATTCTATTCCACCTAAAGTGCTATGTCCATGGCTCACGCTCATGTATTGCGTGAAGATTGAAAAAGTTTGAGAACACCAAAAGTATGAAACAATTGCTTGGCTTGTCATCGGGGTTGTGCATGATTTAAATACTTTGTGTGGTGAAGATAGAGCATAGCCAGACTATATGATTTTGCAGGGATAACTTTCTTTGGCCATGTTATTTTGAAGAGACATAATTGCTTAGTTAGTGTGCTTGAAGTATTATTATTTCTATGTCAATATTGAACTTTTGTCTTGAATATTTCGGATCTGAATATTCATACCACAATTAAGAAGAATTACATTGAAATTATGCCAAGTAGCATTCCACATCAAAAATTCTGTTTTTATCATTTACCTACTCGAGGACGAGCAGGAATTAAGCTTGGGGATGCTTGATACGTCTTCAATGTATCTATAATTTTTTATTGTTCCATACTATATTATATTCTGTTTTGAACATTATTGGGCTTTATCATACACTTTTATATTATTTTTGGGACTAACCTGTTAACCGGAGGCCCATCCTAGAATTGCTGTTTTTTTGCCTATTTTAGGGTTTCACAGAAAAAGAATATCAAACGGAGTCCAAACGGAATGAAACCTTCGGGAACGTGATTTTCGGAACGAACATGATCCAGAGGACTTGGACCCTACGTCAAGACATCAACTAGGAGGCCGCGAGGTAGGGGGCGCGCCTACCCCCTTGGGCACGCCCTCCACCCTCGTGGGCCCCCTGTTGCTCCACTGACGTACTCCTTCCTCCTATATATACCTACGTACCCCCAAACTACCAGATACGGAGCCAAAACCCTAATTCCACCGCCGTAACTTTCTGTATCCACAAGATCCCATCTTGGGGCCTTTTCCGGAGCTCCGTCGGAGGGGGCATCGATCATGGAGGGCTTCTACATCAACACCATAGCCTCTCCGATGAAGTGTGAGTAGTTTACCTCAGACCTTCGGGTCCATAATTATTAGCTAGATGGATTCTTCTCTCTTTTTGGATCTCAATACAAAGTTCTCCCTCTCTCTTGTGGAGATCTATTCGATGTAATCTTCTTTTGCGGTGTGTTTGTTGAGATCGATGAATTGTGGGTTTATGATCAAGTTTAGCTATGAACAATATTTGAATCTTCTCTGAATTCTTTTATGTATGATTGGTTATCTTTGCAAGTCTCTTCGAATTATCAGTTTGGTTTGGCCTACTAGATTGATTTTTCTTGCAATGGGAGAAGTGCTTAGCTTTGGGTTCAATCTTGCGGTGTCCTTTCCCAGTGACAGTAGGGGCAGCAAGGCACGTATTGTATTGTTGCCATCGAGGATAACAAGATGGGGTTTATATCATATTGCATGAGTTTATCCCTCTACATCATGTCATCTTGCTTAAAGCGTTACTCTGTTCTTATGAACTTAATACTCTAGATGCATGATGGATGGCGGTCGATGTGTGGAGTAATAGTAGTAGATGCAGGCAGGAGTCGGTCTACTTGTCTCGGACGTGATGCCTATATACATGATCATACCTAGATATTCTCATAACTATGCTCAATTCTGTCAATTGCTCAACAGTAATTTGTTTACCCACCGTGAATACGTATGCTCTTGAGAGAAGCCACTAGTGAAACCTATGGCCCCCGGGTCTATCTTCCATCATATTAACCTTCCAACACTTAGTTATTTCTTTTTCCATTTATTTTACTTTGCATCTTTTATTTATCTTTATCATAAAAATACCAAAAATATTATCTTATCATATCTATCAGATCTCACTCTCGTAGGTGACCGTGTAGGGATAGACAACCCCTTATCGCGTTGGTTGCGAGGATTTATTTGTTTGTGTAGGTGCGAGGGACTCGTGCATGGCCTTCTACTGGATTGATACCTTGGTTCTCAAAAACTAAGGAAAATACTTACGCTACTTTGCTACATCACCCTTTCCTCTTCAAGGGAAAAGCAACGCAAGTGCTCAAGAGGTAGCAACCGCCATCACGCCGCCACCCTGCACCGCCGTCGTCGTGCCGCTGGGCCCTGTCGCAGCCCAGCGCCGCCACCCGAGTGCGTCATCCCGCGCTGGAGCCCCACGAGCAGAGGAGATGAAGACGCCCCGCCTCGGCCATGCCGACTGGGCTTTTCCCGTCAACACCTGTCGGCGGCGGCAGGGGAGGGAGTTGGGGTCGCGAGGTGGGGCGGCTAGGGCTCCCTCCCATCGCTCGCGGGAGTGAGCCGCGGGGGGGGGGGGGCGAGGAGGGTCGGGGGAGTTGAGCTGCCGGTGCTACTATCTATGTATATTTTCCTGCTGTTTATTTGCCAAATAGTGTCTCTTTCATCTCACACTATTTCCCATCATGCATGGTAACTTTTCTTAGATTCCTGCTAACTTCAGCGCATAATCTTTGGTATGGTAGTGAGCCATTTGATGATGGTGTGTTTCTTGTGTTTGTATCCATTTGATGTTTCATTTTGAGTCAATAAAATTCATCTTTTATCGAAAAGAATCCATGGAATGCCATGCAAATGAGAAAACATCATCAATAGATGGTCAGTCCCAAGTGTTCATGGAGATTGTCTGTTACTTTGTGTTAGTCTCTTCAGAGCTGCTACTCACACAACGGCCGCCATTGTTGCCTCTCTAATCAATCTAGCTATCCACAACTTCCAAGGCATCACCTTCCAGGCGATAGTTCCCACTGTAGTGACCATTCTATCACCACATCTTCATTGCATGGTCGAGGCACACCTCTTGTAATTTGATATTAGGATTAATGATGAATTATAGGTGTGAGAAAATATTAAACACATTAGCTACCCTTATTATAATTTTACCCTCAATATTAGGGTACTCCCTTTGTAATAATGGTACTCTGTGACAGTCTTGTTTGCGTATAAACTGAAACTAGCTGTTATACCCCAAATGTATAGATGGTCCACGTTAATTTAGGATACCATCAACTTAATTCTAAGAGACACATCCCTTATAAGCCCCCCACCCATATGGGCATGTACTCCCTCCACTCTCACTAGATAAATCTAGGGAGGAGAACTAGAGCTCCAAAAGTTTATCCTTGAGGTGGTAGGTGGAGGGGTAGTGGATGCAAGCTTTGATCTATGGGTTTAAGGTAAGGCTCGGGCTATGGGCGCGTGGCCCATGCGATGGAACAACCCTAGATGTCCTAAGACTTCATCGCAACCCACTAGCCATAGGCATGTTAGCCGCCCCTGGACCAGAGGCTAGATTGTAGTTGTTAGCACTTCATCGCAGCCCACGGGCCATAGGCATGTTAGACATCCCTAGACCAGAGGTTAGGGTGTAGTTGTTGGGCCTTTGGTACGCGCTACACTTATACATACTTTTTATAATTTTCATACTTTAATATCAATGAATATGCATGTTCTTA
Source organism: Triticum aestivum (assembly GCF_018294505.1). NCBI lineage: Eukaryota > Viridiplantae > Streptophyta > Magnoliopsida > Poales > Poaceae > Triticum > Triticum aestivum. Next base: position 357,973,760 of record NC_057794.1, read on the forward strand.
TGATTTATTTAGACTAATACATTAATAAAGTGTGAAGTGGCATTTCATGTTTTCTAGTGTTTTAGGTTTTAGGGTAAACAGGTGGTTTTTGCTCACGGGAAAAAATTCAGAAAAATACAACAGGAGTTTCTATATCATAAAAGAACCAGAGTCAAGAGCCATGGGCCAGGTGGGGCTCACAACCCCAGTGTCCAAGCTCTGTGGGGGCCCTACCAGGCCCCCTTCTTGAATGTACCGCAATCTCTCGTCGCCGCCACTTTGTTTTTTGAGACGATCTCATCTAGTAGCCCCCCCCCCCTCGGACTAAGGGTCTGTATTTTATTATCAAATTACATGTGATGCCTATGCTCGACATTTTTTTTGTCTACTTCCTTTGATTTTTATGTCTCATTTTGCATTCTACACCGGAGCTTCAAATTCCTAGATATGTGGCATGTTCTACGAGCACTTTACAAAATATCACCTAGAGATAAACATCACTTAAAAGTTGCACTACCTTACAATTGGTCAACGGTTCTTGCATAGCGAATTGTGAAATCTTTATGTAAAGAGAGTGTATTAATACGTATATGAGTTTTATGTATTTTCTGCTACAAATGAAATGATGAAATAGAGATGGGGACGTCGTAAGCAGACAAAGGCGAGTAAGAGGGTTATCGGTGAAGATACAAGATGAGAGGGTGTCATTGGCGACAAAGAGATGGAGACTCTTTAGAGAGAGGCCTACCCTCCATAGAAATTGTGTACCTGAGTTTGTGGGAGGAGGTAACTCGGGCAAGGCAAAAAACCGACTTACCAGAAAAAAATCTATGATAGCCAATCTACTAGCAATACCTTCTGGTCATGGCATTGAGTGTTGGCGAAGGCGTGTATCTGGATGAAACTCTTGGCATGACATTTATTGGTCAGGTTTAGTAACGACAGACTTGCTCGCTATCTTGTTGTAATATGTTGTCTACTTGTTGTTATGATGATCCTCATTGGCTAGTCTTGCAACAAGGATGAATATCCTTGTTAAGTATAAGCATAGATCTGAAGATTTCCTATCTGATGAATCCGTGAGGAGGCAAGAGACAACTTGGTGAACGGTTGTACAAGAAATAGACTTGGTCGTAGTTATTTATTTCACTTATTGTAATGTTCCGATCGTGGTTGGCTTTATTATATACTCTACTAAATAATATTATTTATATATATGCCCCCACTAATATTTCTCTTAACATGCAAACATGTCACATCATCGCACAACATGCATGAGAAAAGACTCACCCCCATTGTCATATTTCTCTCAACATGCAAGCATACCATTTCATCATGAAACATGCATGAAAAAAACTCATAGCATCATGCAAACACACATGAGAAGTTTCATTCTATTATGATTTAATAAACATTTTACAACTATATAGTAATCAGACATAATAAATTATATGTATTTTCAATTTTAGCTTTTTATATTATTATTATTATTATTTCAAATATTCATATTTCATACCATGAATCACATTAAAATATGTCTCAAACTACTCCCGCAACAACATGCAGAGTATAAAAATCACTATAACGACGCAAATGCCAAGGGTAAAGAAAATAGGTCCTGACATATCCCATTAAATGTGTATAAGAAACTAATATCATGAAGTCGAGCACCGAGGAACGTTGCTAGTCCATGGCAGCAACAAATCGCCAAAAGTAAAAAAAGAAGAACGTGATTGGGTAGTGATTTGTGTGTTTACTACAACGCCCATGAAAGTTCCCTGCGGAGCTCAGCCTCCTCCTCCGGGGTGTCAGTCATTGACGATGCCGAAGTGTGCGCGCATGCCCTCGACCGTCTAGCCCCTCATCTGGTCGGCCACCGTCTTGCACGCCAGGTTCAGGAGCCCCTCTACGTCGAGGTCTTTGGCGGCGAGGAGGAGCATGAAGAGCGTGTCCTGGTCGATGCCGCTGACGAAGTCGGTGTCGAAGCGCTCCAGGTCGGGGTCGACCAACGGGAAGGGACTGGCGTACGCGTACGCGGCCGCGTCGGCGTCGGCGTAATGGCGATTGCAGTAGTCGACGACGCGGGCGAGGATGCGGCCGGTCACCTGGGGTAGCGGGATCACGCTGGCGGCGCAGTTGCTTGATCAGCGCCGACGCCGCCGCGATCGTGTCCGCTTGGACAACGAACTCCTCGCCGTCGGAGCTGCGGAGGGTGACCGTGTTGCGGCTGCTAATCGCCATCGATCTCCTATGCGTGTGCCGATCGGGATCGAGATCGCTCCTGCTGAACTCGGTGTTTCAGTCGATCGATCGATCGATCATCGATGGGTGGGAGTAAAAAGGGAGACGCGACGCTCCGAATATATAGATGAGTCGGCGGCGGCTTTTTTTTGGGGGTGGGGGGTTGCGGGGAGAACACAAATTCTTTATCAATCCGAAATTTGTATTGACACATGGCATTTTTTTAACAAGACACATGACATTTTTCTTTTCTGGAACAATCTGCTAGTAGATTTTATTGATCAATCAACATGGGGATACAAATATGATTATGGGTTTGACCCAGTCAGATATGGCGGCCCTGATCCAAACATAAAGCATGCCTAGATAAGTTGTGAACTTCATAGTTTGAACTTCTAAATTCATAATTTTTCTTACAAAAGGTATAAGATGATCTCTCGAAATTGGTCTCTCCAATAATAGCTTCATTGTCTTCCTCCTCTCCTTGCCTCAACACTCACGCAATCTCTGGATAAGTAAATCGTTAGACAATGAAAGAGCTTCCCGACAAGCTAAAGCCCGACCAGTCGAAGCCCCTACACGTCCGGGCAGGCTAGCCACGCACAAACCGGCACACAGGCGGAACAACGTACAAGGCGATGCACACGTGCGTTACGTGGTAGCCCCAGCCATTTTGGCTGTAGTTGTTCTTTGCGCAATTGCAAATGGATGGGGAAAAATCCTTCATGAGTAGGATCTTATGTCATTAAAAACAAATCGACAAAGAAAACTATGGGCGATGATTGTTGTCAAGGCAAATAGAAACGCAATATGAACATAATCATTTGCAAACTGCATTTTCTTTGGCAAATTGCAAATCTTACAAAGACAAAGGACCAAAATAAATCTACGGAGTAGACCCACAAGACACCTTGCTTACATTCATCTAGAATGGTGGTTCAATCTAATCATGATTGCAAAGGTCCTTTTTTTTTACTTTTCTTAACAAGCTACCAACATATTGATTGCAACATTGTATAGATGACCGGATCAATGGACTAGGGACTAATTATTCTATAGACCCCTGTAGATTCGAGAAAGAGAGATGGAAAACCCAAAATTGCAGGCCAAACCAAAGAATCATCTTCTAATCCCATGAATGCAGCCTTATTAGTCCGCACAAAGTAAACATGAATGACTTAAATTGAGGAAATAAGAAACAAAGAGACTGGAGAAAAGAGGGGCATGGGAAGAGGATTATCAAATGATGAACTAATCATCGCCTCCTACATACCACAGATGGGTCGATGTCGCCAAAGCGCAAACCCTCAGGCATCACCGAGCACACGTGCAAGGTTGTCCCGGCTGAGCGGTATTGCCACTAACACGAGCGCCAACACCACCATATAGTAATCCTCGCGCCATAGATCCGAACTGCAAAGGCTAGGATTAATTGCAACTCCGAGAGAGATGGCGAGAAGACAATGCGGTAGCGAAGATCCGTCGTTTGAGGTCGAAAGGAGCACAAAGGTGCGGTCAATGTGCTTCGGTGACTGATGGCAGTGGCAAAGGAGGAGTAGGCAGAGGCAAGGGATGGCAAGAGGCGAGGTGGTGATTGGGAACATCGAGCTGCTCTTGCCGCATCAGTGGAGTGGCGACGGTGATGTCGACGACATGAAATCGCTCGAGAAGAGAAGAGATTTCGGTAAGAGAGAAGAGCATTATGTTCCCACCCCATGAAGACCAGGTACGTCTCTGAATCGCGGGTCCTACGCGAAGGAGGGCTATTGTTGGCCAGACGTGTGAAGCATATGAACAAAACTTTCAACCGCTAGTCTAAAACAAACGGTGGATATCGATCCGTGTGACAATCTGACGGCTGAAACCCATTCGCGTGAGGATGTCCTTTTTTTTAAGGGAAATTCACACGAGGATGTCCCGTGGAGGGAATAATCTAAAAAAATATGGAGGGAATTTTACTCTAAAATAAAAGCTCCGACCCGGCCCGGCCCATTACGAAACTTAGCGCAGCAGGAGGGCTGCTTGAGTTCGTCCTCCGCCCGACGATTTCCCCACCTTGGTCCTTCCTTCTCCTCCACCCCCCCCCCCCCCCCACCCGCTGCCGCGAGCCCGCGTGAGAGAGATGGGGAGACGCCGAGCCGGCGGCGGGGGGCGCGGAGGAGGCAGAGGTCGAGGCCGAGGAGGAGAAGGTCGTGGTGGAGGAGAGGAGGAGGATCTGCAGCTGCACAAGGCCGCGAGGTCGGGTGATGCGGCGGCGGCGGAGTCGCTTTGCGAGTCCAACCCTCTCGCCCTCAACTCCAGAGACCGCCTCTCCCGCACCCCGTAACAATATCCTTTCCCTTCCTCTTCCCCTCTTCTTCCTCCTAGTCCTAGATAGTACTATCCACTATCTGTCTTTATTAGCCCGGGCAGGTTTAACTTTAACCTCGTTTTCGAAAGAAAAATACTGTATTGCATTGCTCCTTTCGCGAGCAGTCCTAGAGTACTATCCACTACCTGTCTTTATTAATGCTGTAATTCTGCTATAGCTCCTTCTCTGATTGATAGCTCCACCATACTGTGTAATTCTGATATAGTGATGTCACATGATTAAGTGCTTACTTATTTACTTCATTATATGATTACTTGTGTATGCTGGCTGACTGATTATGTGCTGCAAGTTAATACCAAGTGCCCCTAATTTTTTTAGCTATTGGCCCATGCACTGATGCAGTGTTTATTGTGATGTTATATCCCTAAGTGACGCATTATAGTGCCTTTGCCATAGCTGCTGCCTTTTCAAATTAGTCTGCAACACGGTGGCACTTCTCTCCATCCTCTGTTCCTCTAGTTAGGTATATGTTTCAAGCTTGTTTTAATTTTCAGATGTGCTGCTACCTCTGGGCCTTTTTCATTTGATAGGATAGCAGCTTTGAACTGCTAGCTGTGGTCTCACTTACCCTGCTAATTTTGTATCTTTGGGACAAACCATTATGTTCCATCTATTGTCCTTGTTGGTAATTTTGAAGACAACTGTTTGAATGCTACTACCTCCATGCCAAAATATATGACGTTTTGGCACGGCGGTAATATCACACAAGCGGACAAGCCCCAAGAGTTATCTATTCCTCGTATATGGATGCTTCCAGCCAGGGGCGGAGCCAGGATTTGGACATAGGGGGGGGCCAAGCCAAGTTGGTAAAAAAATATCAAGTGCGAAAAAAAATAACCATCTAGTATTATAAAGGTTTTGCTTTGGTCTATAAAAGCATCAGTACATTTGAATTTGTTTAAATTTGTCTCTATAGTTGCCAGTAAAATCATTAATTGGTACCTTAGCTTATAATTATCTGTGAATGTAGCTTATTATGCAAAGATGAAGCAAGCTGTCTTGACGATTTTAATAGTCGAATAAATTCGCTTTACGTAGGCCATTGAGACCGAGAGAATTATAACTAGTCGCATCGACATGCTTTAAAAATGAATAAATTTGAATGGTGTGTGGCGGCACATTTCTCTTCATTAGTCAGAACTGAATTCTCCAAATTAGATACGTTGTATAAATTCGTAATATGAATCTTTGTACATAGATATGAACTAGTAGATGATAACTTGTAGCACGGCGAAAATTTACAGCACGACGTGCAAGATAACAAAAATCTTCACAGCATCATAGATCACAAAACCAAAGTATTAAGTAATTAAACCTGACGTATAAGTCTGACACGAACAGAAAGAGAACTGAGAAAGATTAATAGACAGGGTAGTGTGTTTACCATGGTCCATGGCTAGTTCAGTAGATCGTTAGCTGAAGCTTGAAGAATCGAGGAGTGAAGCACCTGCGTCGCTGTTGATCATACTGTAGCACCGAGCAGGGAGGGCGACGGCGGCGGCGCAAGGGCTAATCCCACGCACATGCTAATCACGGAAGAGCGCTGGGGCCGGCCTACAACCTAGCAAACTACGAACGGAGAGGACGCCATCCGGCCATTAGTGGGCTTTCTCATGGGCCCTTTTCCTTTTCTTCAAAGTTTACCTGAGTCAGGGGGGGCCAAGTCAGCCTTGTTATCGCTAATTTCCTGGTAGGTCGTGAATGCATAGTCGATCGTTAGGGGGTGGGGGAGGCTCCTGCTCGCCCCCCCCCCCCCCCCCACCCCCCCCCCCCCCCCCCTTGTCTCCGCCACTGCTTCCAGCTTCTCAAACTGAGTGTTTCATTTTTTTTATCTGAGCTGTGTATAGTGTTTCATTTGTGTTGATATTGATAGATTTGTTTCCCTCTATCAAACATTGCTACACAATATGGTTTCTGCATCAGTAGTCGTAGTACCAGATTATGTGATGTGATAAACTTGTTTTATGTCCTATCATTTTTCTCTGTTCATTTTATCTCCTTGACATAGTTTGTTTTGTTCATGTAGACTCCATCTGGCGGCATGGGCTGGGCATGTTGATGTTGTGAAATGCCTTTGCAAGCACAAAGCGGATGTCGGGGCTGCAGCAATGGATGACACCGCCGCGATCCATTTTGCTTCCCAGAAAGGTCATTTGGAAGTGGTGCGTGAGCTGCTGGCGTCGGGGGCCTCTGTGAAAGCAAAGAACAGGAAAGGCTTCACGGCGTTGCACTTTGCTGCTCAGAACTCCCACCTGGATCTTGTGAAGTATTTAGTGAGGAGGGGCGTGGGCATCACAACAAAGACAAATGCAGGGCAAACGGCTCTACATGTTGCAGAGAATGATGACGTTCGTGCTTTCCTGAAAGAGTGTGAGCAGTCACTGAAGAAGGGAGTGGAGCTACCATCTGAGAAGAAGGATGATTCTGTAGCTGAGAAGGCTGATGATGGCAAGGTCTCAGGTGAAGCTAGAAAAGATGGTGTTGATGCCGAGCAGGGCGAGAAGAGGAAGAGTGAGGAGATTGGTGCTGGGACGAGGCCGCCGGAGGTGAAGAAGGCCAAAGTTTCACTTTCGCATCTTGAAAACGACATGGAAGAAGAGGATGAAGCAGACGACTAGAATCGAATAGCCTCGATAATGTCATCTGATGGTGTCAACTTGTATGCTGTGTTATCCATTGTTCTTTTGGCAATTTTGGAATGCTGGCAAAGAAGTGTAAGAGTTTTAGCTGTCCATGGGCATGTTATCCGTATCATAGTTGTTGACCAGCAGTACTATGTTTTGATCAAGTAGCTTATGATGATGATTTACTACTGATTCCCTTAAACCAAGATGATTTTACTACTGTGAGTACGCTTAAGTGCTGTGTTTCTTAATTTTCATGGAATATTATCTGCTGTCTGTGTTGCAATCTCAATTCCTCTTTTGAGCTTGTTGTAATTTCAAACAAGAGGGAAGAAAAGAAAGACAACGGCCCAACCCATTGACGAAGGAATAGGCCCAAACGGGAAGAAGGCAGTAGTCCTGGTGAGTTATCCACTCCTTCCATCTACTCTCTCACACTCAGAGGGAGGAGACAAGGAGCACTCCGCCGCCGCCGGCTGCTCCGTAACCCACGAAGCTAGATAGATAAGCATGGCGGCCACCAGCGCGAGTGCCGGTGCCTCCCTCTCCGTCACGGCTGCCGCTCACCGCCTCAGGCACCGGCAGCTATGCGCTTGCGCACGTGGGCCCGCGACGCGACCGCATCCCCTCCTCAAGCTGAACCGCCGCAGCTACGCGGTCGCGGCGTCGTCGGCGGCGGCCATGTCTCCTCTGTCCCTGTGGGAAGGCCAAGGCATCCGGGCGGAGTTGGATGCGCCGGGAGGAGTTGCCAGCGGTGACGTCATGGGCCTTCTTCTCCGGGAGCGCATCATCTTCCTCGGCAACGAGATCGAGGACTTCCTCGCCGACGCCGTCGTCAGCCAGCTCCTCCTCCTCGACGCCATGGACTCCGAGTCTGACATCCGGCTCTTCGTCAACTCCCCCGGTGGATCACTCAGGTCGCCTCCCAATGCATCACTCCCTTCCCTCGGTTTGTGTAGGGTTGAATTTACTTACCATCTCAACAAGGGATGCCTTTTGTGGTCTTACATTATTCCACGTGGTCATCTTGTGGGCAAATTACTTTGTCCAGATATACTAATTCGATTCGTGATAGTATTCACTCCCGGCTGTTTGATTTGATATAGGCTGCACTAATCAAAATCATGACCTGCATTCTAGTAGACTCATCAAGTCGATTCACAGTAGTAGACCATCTTTTTATCAGACAATATCTTGCTGGATAAGAGTTTGCTGGCCATGATCAATGTGACACTGACACACCTTCAGACTGTAATACCACCTATAAACCCATTTGCTAAAATCTGCACTAATCTCCGAATGATACTTTACTGACTATCCTCGAGTCACCCTCTTGCTAGACCTTTTATGTATTTTAATAATTTGCCATCCCCGCAGAAGGTTATTATTCATTCAATTTTGTTTTACAATCTTCTGGTCCGAGCAGGGGCGGAAATCTTATTCTTCACCGCGTCAACAATTCTAGATTGCAAATATTATCTTCGTTGTTACTTCATTAAACTAGGCTTTTGTTATCCCTAAAATAATTCCAGTTTGATTGTATTATTGTCTAATCCAGTGGGTCGTTTCTATACTCGTAATTGCTGAAACGGAAAAAAGGTTGACAAAAAAATCCTAGTGTAACCTACCTATGGTAACACCTAAGTTAACCACTGAAATCTAGGCCATAACTAAAATCTAGAATTGAATGGAGTGACTAACTCAAATCCGCATCGGGCAACTTGTTCTCTATGATGATCAAACAGTATGTAAGTTTGTGTCAGTAGGTCGCTGCTTATTGGCTTGCTATATCAGCCGAATTAAACTCTTAGCAATATCAACATCGAGCACCTTGTTGTCTGTGATGATCAAACAATATTTAAGCTTGTATCATTAGCTTGCAACTTATTGGCTTGTTATGAGATCAGCTGAATGTAACTTTTTGGTAATACCTGCATTGAACACCTTGTTCTCTGTGATGATCAAACAGTATGTAAACTTCTATCACTAGCTCGTTTCTTTTGGCTTGTTATAAGATTAGCTAGATGAAACTCTTTAGTACTACGCCAATATGGGCATATGATTACAGTTCTTCTATATATTTGCATTTTGTACAGACCCCTCGTTTCTGTGAAAATAAAATATTCTGCTTGATGCCTGGAGTTTGTAATGATATATGTTGCACCTTATGAATGATGTTTTTCTTGTTTATATGTGCGTAACATTCATCTCTCTTTCAAGGTATCACATTTGACTAGTTGACTATTAGTTGGCTTTGAATGCCCTGTTATTGACTTGGAAGACCCTATTGTTAGTTGACTTGGAGTGCCCTCTTCTAGTTTGGTATGAGTGGTGGGAAAAGAATAGTCCTGTCCAAAGGACTAGTTCATGGAACCAGAACAAGTTTTGGACATAAGCAAAGTCAAACTTTGACTACTAGTAGAATGGGTATTTGAAATATTATGTGTAGATTTATTTGGAATATTTGAGGTCTAAAACAACACTATTGGAGAACGAGAGGAGTTTTAGGCTAGCCTTGCCATTACGGTGAAGTGCGTGCAATAGTGGCCTTTGCATATCTGTTGATACAGACTAGTTGCATTTTGTGACTTGACTTTTTTTGTTTTACATTTCAGTGCGACAATGGCTATCTTTGATGTAATGCAGCTGGTGAGGGCAGATGTATCCACTATTGGAATGGGCATAGCTGGATCCACAGCTTCTATAATCCTTGGTGGTGGCGCAAAGGGCAAACGATTCGCCATGCCCAACACCAGGATTATGATGCATCAGCCCGTGGGAGGCGCGAGTGGCCAGGCCTTGGATGTAGAGGTCCAAGCCAAGGAAATTCTGGCTAGCAAGAGGAATGTCATCCGGCTGATTTCAGGCTTCACGGGGCGCACACTGGAGCAGGTAGAGAAAGACATCGATAGGGACCGATACATGGGTCCTCTTGAGGCTGTCGATTATGGGATCATCGACAGCGTGATCGACGAAGACAGCATCATGCCACTTGAGCCGGTTCCGGAGAGGGTGAAGCCTAAGTACAACTACGAGGAAATGTACAAGGACCCTCAGAAGTTCCTTACGCCGCATGTCCCAGACGATGAGATATACTAAAGCTAGCTTGAGCTTTCGTCAAACAAAGATGATGTAATCCTTAGCAGTAGACTTTATCTGCCGTTGCATTTGGTGTGATGGTGTAGCTGTTGTGTTTTGGCATTTGACCAAGCAAATGAAAGCACATGGAACTTAAAACTGGTCTAACCAGCTAGCCTCGTCGAATGTATTCTGCACAGCAAGCAACTGCTGGAGCTTTTGTCAAAAGTTTGTAACACTTGTTTTACTACTAATTGGCTGTTGCATTTGGTATGTTGGGAGCTGTTGTGTTCTGGCTTTTGACCAAGCAAATGAAAGCATATGGAACATAGAAATAGTCTAATCAGCCAACCTTGCTGCAAAGAAGAAACCAAAGGACACGGTGAAATTTATTGATTGCACCCAAACTCATGTGGGGAGAAGAATCCAATGTAGCCAGTAATCCTTTACAAGACACAATAACAATGAGTACAAGAAACAATTTCTGAAACTCTTGATACAATTATCACAGCCGCCGCAACGAAGCATGATCATCTCATCAATACATGGCACCAACAGTCGGAACCAGGGTTGGAGACACGCCGCCTTTGACCCTAAGGCCGAGCGGGTCCCAGAGCTGGACAGCACCTGAGCTCCCAGTTTTCAGGCTCACCGGAGCTTCAATCCGGGTAGCATGTTCATGGCCATGGCCCTCTGCTGCTAATTTTGCCCTCTTCAATCTGATACGTTCAGCTCTTGAACCAATTGTCTGACCCAATATTGAGGCAGCTATGGTAAGGGCCATGGCACTCTTCGGCATCAGGATGGACTTCCTCAGCATCCCTATGAAAGGCACTGCAGCATGGACCGCCGCAAACCATTGCACTGAAAACTTCGTGGTGTGCTCCCTCCAGATGCCAAGAGGAACATTGGCTGCCATACCGAGCAGTGCGATCACCACTACTTTTGTCGGTAGGGGCTGAGGGCGAAGCCCCTTTGCAAACGCCGTGCGGGATATTGCTGCACGGGCAGCAACAATTGCAGGAGGGCACGTCAGTTTCATACCAGCTGGGGGCGCCAGCAGCTTTGCGACAAGAGGCACGACTCCACCAATTGCTCTATATGACTTTGCAAGAGGGCATTGACCATTTTCCAGCCAGTCATTGCTCATCGCTTCATGATTGTTATTAGACTGGCCTTTATTCTGAAATGACAAGGAAAGCAAAATCAGGTAAATGAATGGCATGCTCCAATTCTAAGGAATAACCTTATATTCGTTGCTCGTTTTAATAAGCTCCATGTCTGGTAGTTCAAAAATATCATGTGAAGCTTGCATCAAAGATAGATTTGCTTTCTTTTGGTACTAAAAAACTGGTCTCGTCTAAAGGCTGGTAATGAAACTTTCTAACACAAGGATGATAATTTGAAGGATAGAACAAATGCACGAGGAAAAGAGGAACCATAATTACCTGGGGGAGGTTGTTGGGATTCTTCTTGTTGGAGTTCTGCTTATTGCGCTTGTTTGAGAAATCACCGAAGCTGAAAAAGCCTCCGAATCCTGAGAGACTGATGGTAGCTGCTTTGGCTGCCAAGGGGTTAAATTCTGGAGCGGGCTTTGGCAGAGGCTTCTCAATATGTGCAAACGCTCCTTCTGAAAGTGGAACAACCCCGTCTCTGCCGTGGAAAACTCGAAATGCCGTGTCAAAGTTGGGCCCGTCTTCAAAAATTGGACCCTTTGCTCCGGTTGCCTTCACGAGCAGAAAATGATAAAGTTTAGCAAGCAAATAAATAACATACATACACTTATATATTCAGATAAAGAGGGGTGGATGGTAAGGACATACCGGAGTGGGGAAATTAATGGATGTCAAGGAAAAACTTGTAGGCTCGTTGATGTTCCTCAGGAATGGGCATTTATCAATTCCTTGTTGGACAACATTACTGTCTTCCGAGCACATTGGGTCGCCGAAAGCTCTTTGGAAAAAGGAATCCATGTGAACAACAGCAGCAACCTAGCCTGTGAGGTGAGAGTAATATGAGTCAAGAGATGGTATATGCCAGAACTGCAAGAGATGCAGCTGCCAGTCACCCTATGGTGGGAGCGCCATGATCAGAACTTATGAAATCAATAAAAGTATCTTCTTTAGCACCGACAGAATTGATAGGCTGTGGATAGACAGATTAACTCAATACAGTCTGATTAAATTTCATCCCTGGGTGCATATGGTCGGATTGGTTGACAGTAGTCATAAACAATTTGTTAATCCATGGTGATTGAGTCATCGAACTAATCACCTAATAAAACACGCACTACACAGAGACCCGCCAACCAACCCGCAACCACCCCTGTTACTAATCAGTATCGGCTCTTTCATCTTCTTGGTTGGAATGAAAAAAAAAAACGAAATGATGCAAAATTAATTTCATTCCATGATTGCCGGCTGGAAGCCGGGCACCGAATCAGGGGAAATGATAGGGGCAAGGATCACGGTAGATTTGCTCGGAATCGCAATTCGATCCCACTCGCTGTGAGATGTTTAATCTCGCAGGGCAATCAACGAATCGACCGGCCCGGCCACCCATCCTCCCAAATCGAATTCGACGAGGGGGGTGCTAATCATGCAGAGCAACCAATCAACCAATCCGTCCGCCCGCCCTAAATCGAATTCGACGCAGCTAGTGGTAGAGGAGGCGGGAGAGAGGAGAGAGAGTAACCTGGAAACTGAAGCGCAGGAGAGGAGGAGGCAGACGAGGAGGCGAGGCGGGCGGGCGGCTCTGGATTTTTGGTGTGGTCGTGTGGAGAGCACAGGTGAGATGAGGAGAGACGAGGAGGGGGAGGGGGTAGGAGGCGACTCCGAGAGGGAGGGATTGGTTGGGTAGTTGTTGGGTGCGGTGGTTGGCACCCATCAGCAGATGCGTAGACAGGGAAACGGGGGTGGGTTCGGAAGGTTTGACCCTGTGTTGTGACTCGGCCAACCGACAGCGAATTGCAATTCACGCACGCGGCGCTCGCACTGACTGCGTCTGCGTTGCAGCCGCCCCACTGGTTCTTCTTCCTTGCGTCGTGTTCCACCCCCTCTCGCCGTCCGTGTTGACCCTGCCAAGCGGTAGTGGTACCAGCAGCCTTCCTGCGTCCCCTCTTCTTCGAGTGAGAATCTAGCTTGCGTCCCCACATCAAAATCAAAATAAAATACTTAAAAATGGCGCACCCAACAATTTGTGTGTGTGTGACGTATCGTTCCTTTTAAATGGGACGCGACGTCGTAAAAGATGATACGAATGTAACACACATATACTCCCTCTGTCTCATAATATAAAATCTTATTAGATCGAATTTACAAAGGAGGGAGTATAAGAGAAAACGGTACTCACAAAGTTAGTATTTGTTTCAAAAATAACAACTTTGTGCCACATAATACGGTTTCTGACGGTAAGTCTTGATTTTTTTTCTAGGAGTACACCAACGACATTTCATATTTTTATAAAAGATAGAAAGATAATTCTAAAAATCTTGTCCCGGATGCGAACATTTGGCGGCGGGGTACAAACTCCTTGCACCAAAACCTAACAGGTAATATAGACTAATCTCTCACAAAATATTGTAATCCACCAGCACCGACTCCTGCAAGCCGCCACACGACAATCTCATCCAACACCACAGTGGAGATAGTATGTGACGATTTCTGCTGGTCAACTCTGTTGAACACCCTCGCATTCCTTTGCTTCCAAATAGCCCAGGCCACCGCGGTGACTAAAGTGTCGAACCCCGTTCTGTCAGCGCCCTTGAAGCTCCTTCTCTCCCTCAGCCACCAGTCGGAGAACGTGTTTGTAATATTTGACTCGTTTACGTTGAGTCTAAGTGGATCGAACACCCTATGCCACACCTCCTGGACGTAGGTGCACCTGGAAAGAATATACTCATTGCTCAATATTGTCTTCCGCTTGCAAACACGTGAAAGCAAGCCGATGGCTGATCCTGCAATCCATGCCTTGCCCGTGATCCGAGGTCCATAGCCTAACTTGCACTTTAGCGGTGCCCAGCTTCTCCAAGTGCAGGCCACCATGAGCGATCTCTGAAGGTTCGAACACAGGCTATTGTAGGCCTACTTGGCCGTGTACACGCCGATCACCAAGGCCAGCCATGCAAACCTATCCGGTTGTGCCGAATCTCTCTCCACTGTGCCGATCGCCTAGCATAAGTGTATGCATTGAATTTGAACGGTGAAGGAGTAGCTAGCCTCAAAGTCCTCCATCCACCTACCATCCTCAAGCGCATGTCGTCCTGTGCGGCTGTTAATGGTTCTAGTTTGCACCGTTGCAATCAGCAAAGGTGCAATGCCTGTCGCCCAGAATCCATGGATCCACTTATCTCTCTAGAACAAAACCCTCTGACCCTTCCCCACCTTGATGTTTACTAGTGTGTCAAAAACTTCCCATGCATATGTATCCTCCATCATAGGTAATCCTTGCCAAGGTCGCTGCGGGTCCATCCTTTTCAGCCACTCCCATCTGACTCAGAGTGCGAGCGCTTGCACTTTCAAATTCTTAACGCCAATCTGCCAAAATGCTTGGGCCTGCATATAGTATCCCACACCACTAGGCATTGCCCGCCGTTGATCTTGTCTTTCCCTGCCCAAAAGAACGACCTCATCCACTTGTTGATATCCTCGAAAACCCACTCTGTCATGTCTGAGATCATGAGGTGGTGAACCGGTCTCGCCACAACGACGGATTGCACCAAAACAAAGCATCTCACCCTTTGAATAAGACCCATTGCCATGCCGGAACAAATCATCATACCTGTTCAAGCATGGGCTGCCACTCGGCCCTTGTCAAGCTCCTGACCACAATCCACAAGCTACAGGCTGAGGTATCTGCAAGGAAATTTAGGCATGTCATACTGCATAACAACCGCTATCCAAGCTCTATGTGTGCCTCCGTGAGCAAGGCGCCAGGCGCGGGAGAGTTCATCACCAAGGCGATCGGAGAGTTTCAGGAGGCGTGAGCCATGCGTGGCGAGCGTCGCCCCGCCCCCGACGTGGGTGGCGAGCTGCGCGTCTGCCTTAACATCCTGGGCCTCAACGGGGCCGCGTCGCAGGACCTCTTCTGGCCGTCCTGTGTAGGCCGAAGTAGGGGCTACCCCTGAAATTATGTCTGCATGCCTTTCGGCCTGCTGAACATGGGCGCCGCGTACCAGCGCCTCGCGCAGCGTGCCGTGGTGCATCGCGAGGCTAGGCGAATGGCGGTCATGTCTTAGGATGCATTGGATCCTCGTGAGCTCCCTGGGCCTCGCGAGCTTCCCAGGCCTCTGGAGCTGTCAAGCTCATGAGGAGCGATCTCTGCGGCACGCATCTTCAGCTACCTCGACGCTTCTTCAACACTGGTGCCAGGTGACCTTTTGGTTTGTTCAGTTCAGGGCACCCCTCGGGCTGGGTTATCCTCAAGCTGTCAGGGACCGCTTCCCCCAATTATGTTACTTCAGTTCATGTACCCTGGATTGGTTATGTTTCGCGAGCTATTCTGGATTTTGACCTTGTGACTGGTCGTACATTACCTCTGGAGTCGCCCCTATGGGCCTCCCGCATTGGCAGCTCTCCTCTCAAACGTCCCATGCAGGGGGGAGGGCTACTGACATGGTGCCTGTGCTCGGGTCTGTCCCTGCAGGACTGATAAATCTAAGAGATTGAGCTCTGGCTCATGGGCCGGCCCCGTGCACGCCACCTCACCAGGTCCTTGGTGCCTAAGTCTTCCAACGGGACAACCTTGAGCGGATCAGCAAGCGCGCGTCGCCCCTTATGTTTAATGACTAGCTAACCCGCAGGGGCTTCAGGAGACAAGGCCTCACAACCACGACACGTCAGCTCCAATGTTCTACAAAGGCTAAGTGAAAGTTGCCCTAAATCCCATGTGGCGACGAGTATGGTTACCGAGCACCGCCGCGAGGCGAGCTGTTCCTCTTTTGTGCAAATCGCTTTCATGTTAAAAGGGGCCCTGAGCATCGCGACTCAGGAGCTCCTACTAGCTCTCGAGCTCTCACCCCTGGCCTTGACCATGGCATCGCGACCTGGCATACCAGCGGCGGCTGAGCTCCGCTCCAGGGCTGGGCCCTGAGGACGTAGAGCATTATGATGAGCAAAGGGAGAGGAATCGCCAGGCTCGCAGGGGAACACAGGGAAAAGAGCCTGACCCGCTGGTGCTAACGTTTGCTCGACCGCTTTCTGGAATATGACAGGCATCAGTCTCCTCACACTCCCCTAGCGGGGGCTTATTCTAATTTGTTGTAGACCCAAGGACATGCACAAGGTCGGGAGCCCCAGGAAGGCTCGCCTGCGTGGTGAAGGAATCACCACGAAACGCAACCCCGCCAAGCTAAGTTATCATGCGCACACCAGCATAAATTTTGCCGCTAACGTTTCATCCTTTCACGACCTCGCTCGAGCAAGGGATCCCCCCCCCCTTTAATCTTCCAATAGTCGCTTGAGCGCCAAGGGGGACCTCCTGAGCATTGCGCTTCAGGGGCTCTTATCGGACCTCGGGTCGCTCACCTCCTGGCCTTGCACACGGCATCGCGACCTGGCATACCAGCGACGGCTGAAGCCCACTGGGTCCTGTCGACGTAGAGCAACACACTGATACGTCTCCAACGTATCTATAATTTTTGATTGTTCCATGCTATTATATTATCTGTTTTGGATGTTTTATATGCATTAATATGGTATTTTATATGATTTTTGGGACTAGCCTATTAACCTAGAGCCCAATGCGAGTTCTTGTTTTCCCCCTTGTTTAGAGTTTCACAGAAAAGGAATACCAAATGGAGTCCAAACGGAATGAAACTTTCGCGATGATTTTTCTTGGACCAGAAGACATCCAAAGGGCTTGGAGTGCACGTCAGGAAATCCATGAGGCGGCCACAAGGTCGGGAGGCGCGCCTAGGGTGTAGGGTGCGCCCCACCCTTGTGGGTCCCTCGTGACTCCACGACCTATTTCTTCCACCTATATATTCTCAAATATCCTGAAACCTTCCATGGGAGCCATGAAACCACTTTTCCACCGCCGCAACTTTCTGTACCCGTGAGATCCCATCCAGGGGCCTTTTCCGGCGTTCTGCCGAAGGGGGATTCAATCACGGAGGGCTTCTACATCAACACCATTGCCTCTCCGATGAAGCGTGAGTAGTTTACCACAGACCTACGGGTCCATAGCTAGTAGCTAGATGGCTTCTTCTTCTCTCTTTGATTCTCAATACAAAGTTCTCCTTGATGTTCTTGGAGATATATTCGATGTAATACTTTTTTGCGGTGTGTTTGCCGAGATCCGATGAATTGTGGATTTATGATCAGCTTATCTATGAATATTATTTGAATCGTCTCTGGATTCTTTTATGCATGATTTGATATCTTTGCAAGTCCCTTCGAACTATCAATTTGGTTTGGCCAACTAGATTGGTTTTTCTTGCATTGGGAGAAGTACTTAGCTTTGGGTTCAATCTTGCGGTGCTCGATCCTAGTGACAAAAGGGGAACCGACACGTATTGTATTGTTGCCATCGGGGATAACAAGATGGGGTTTTCATCATATTGCTTGAGTTTATCCCGCTACATCATGTCATCTTACTTAATGTGTTACTCTGTTCTTATGAACTTAATACTCTAGATGCAGGCAGGAGTCGGTCGACGTGTGGAGTAATAGTAGTAGATGCAGAATCGTTTTGGTCTACTGGACACGGACGTGATGCCTATATTCATGATCATTGCCTTAGAGATCGTCATAACTTTGCGCTTTTCTATCAATTGCTCGGCAGTAATTTGTTCACCCACCGTAAAATTTTCTATATTGAGAGAAGCCTCTAGTGAAACCTATGCCCCCCGGGTCTATTTTCCATCATATAATCTTCTACTTTCCATCATATAAGTTTTTGATCTACAATTTTAGTTTCCTATTTACTTTATTTGCAATCTTTTACTTTCCGTTCCATAAACCAAAAATACCAAAAATATTACTTTATGGTTTATCCATTTATATCAGATCTCACTTTGCAAATAACCATGAAGGGATTGACAACCCCTTTATCGCGTTGGGTGCAAGTTGGTGTTTGTTTGTGTAGGTATTCGGTGGCTTCTACGTTGTCTCCTACTGGATTGATACCTTGGTTCTCAAAACTGGGAAATACTTACCCTACTTTGCTGCATCACCCTTTCCTCTTCAAGGGAAAAACCAATGCAAGCTCAAGAGGTAGCACACACTATCACGAGATAAAAAAGGGGACCAATGCCCAATTGGGAAACGTGAGCACGGACAAGAGCATAAGCTGGAAGCATTAAAATAAAGGCGCAAGCGCCATGGTTCTTACATGCCCTCTCGTGGCCCTTCATGATTTTGATACAGGAAACAAAGCAAAAGAAAAGACCCGTGAGGACCACTGCTCAGGAGGTGTAGACCCTGGCGTCGCGTCTTCTTCCTAGGCCCAGGCGTGACGGCTCGGTGTAGTCATCGTCGCTTGAGCTCTCCCCAGGGGAGGTACCACCGCTACTGGAGGTGTCGTGGACAAGGCCAAGGGAAGGTTCATCGCCAGGGGCCTCGCCACGTCGCCGGCCGGCAGGAAGGTCACCGTCGTGGTTGCCGCCCCCAGGACAACATTCTAGGTGCTCGTCGTCCTCTTCGAAGAACTTCAAGAAGAGCGTCGACGCCCCGTCATACTTGAAGTGGAGCGCATGCCTCCCCTTCGAGTTGCAAGCACGGGCGATTGCCCCCCATCCTCGGGTCATGAAGACATCGCTTGAGTAGGTGGCCTCAACCTCCACCTGCGAAGCTTGGCCGCAGTAGCCGTTGTGTAGCCATAGCTCGGCGGGCCCCCTCGACGGTATCTCCCCCACAAAGGACTGCGGGAGCCGAATCCATGTGCGCGGCGGCATCGCCGCCCACACCACGAACTCGCGGGCCATGCCGTCGGCATGGGCCTGCAGGCAAGGTGGTCGTGCGGCCATCGCTTGTTATCCTTCACGGCTTCGTCCTCCGCGGCTCCCGTGGGCGGGGCCCTGTGCGTGAAAATTTGTGCCGACGGGAAACCCAATGGAACGCGCTCGCACCAGGTTTGGACAGCTGAGGGCTCCGCGGTGGCCTTGCGCGGGCGGCCGCATCTCTTCTTCTGCGAGAGCAGCTCTGACCCCACCTTCGGGGTGTTGCCTTTCTCTTCAGCCGAGAACCTCCTCGTTGGCGCCATGGTCGCTTCGGCAAGGTGGCAACTCGACGAAGAGGAAGAAGGGGGAGCTAGCGTGAAGATGAAGATGGATTGGGAACTCCATTTCGCTTGCCCCTTTTATAGGCGGAGGAAGGCCAACCAACGCCCCTCCAAGTTCCGAGTAATGGTGGCCTTGCAGCATTCGCCATGCAGTTGTTGAGTTGGGGCGGTTGCTGAGGTGACATGGGGAAGCATGAAGGAAATATGCCCTAGAGGCAATAATAAAGTTGTTATTTTATATTTCTTTATTCATGATAAATGTTTACTATTCATGCTAGAATTGTATTGATCGGAAACTTAAATACATGTGTGAATACATGAACAAATACTATGTCCCTAGTAAGCCTCTACTAGACTAGCTCGTTGATCAAAGATGGTTAAGGTTTCCTAACCATAGACATGTGTTGTCATTTGATAACGGGATCACATCTTTAGGAGAATGATGTGATGGACAAGAACCATCCGTTAGCTTAGCATAATGATCGTTCAGTTTTATTGCTATTGTTTTCTTCATGACAAATACATATTCCTTCGACTATGAGATTATGCAACTCCCGGATACCGGAGGAATGCCTTTTGTCCTATCCAATGTCATAACGGAACTGGGTGATTATAAAGATGCTCTACAGGTATCTCCGAAGGTGTTTGTTGAGTTGGCATAGATCAAGATTAGGATTTGTCACTCCGAGTATCGGAGAGGTATCTCTGGGCCCTCTCGGTAATACACATCATAAGCTTGCAAGCAAATAACTAAGGAGTTAGTCACGAGGTGATGTATTAGGGAACGAGTAAAGAGACTTGACAGTAACGAGATTGAACTAGGTATGAAGATACCAACGATCGAATCTCGGACAAGTAACATACCGATGGACAAAGGGAATTATGTATGTTGTCATAACGGTTCGACTGATAAAGATCTTCGTAGAATATGTAGGAGCCAATATGGACATCCAGGTTTCGCTATTGGTTACTGACCGGAGAGGTGTCTCGGTCATGTCTACATAGTTCTGGAACCCGTAGGGTCCGCACGCTTAATGTTCGATGACGATATAGTATTATATGAGTTATGTGATTTGGTGACCGAATGTTGTTCGGAGTCCCAGATGAGATCACGGACATGACGAGGAGTCTCCCCATATGGGCCGGCCTGAGAGGATAAGGAAAGAGGGTAAGGGAAAGGAAAGAGTGGAATAGGATTCCCCCTTCCTTCTCTCTCCCCCCTCTTTCCTTCCCCCTTCGACAAATATGGCAGGGGGTCGCGCGGCTTGGGAGGAGCCCAAGTAGGATTCGATCCTACTTGGGGCACCTCCTGGCCTCTCCCTTCCCCCTCCCACCTATATATATGTGGGGGGGGGCACCTAGCACACACCCAGACAATTGTTTAGCCGTGTGCGGCACCACCCTCCATTGTTTACACCCACAGTCATATCTTCGTAGTGCTTAGATGAAGCCCTGCGAGGATCACTTCACCATCACCGTCACCACGCCGTCGTGCTGACGGAACTCATCTACTACCTCGACATCTTGCTGGATCAAGAAGGCGAGGGATGTCACCGAGCCAAACATGTGCAGAACGCGGAGGTGTCGTGCGTTCGGTACTTGATCGGTTGAAGCGTGAAGAAGTTCGACTACATCAACCGCGTTGAGAAACGCTTCCGCTTACGGTCTACAAGGGTACGTAGAAACACTCTCCCCTCATTGCTATGCATCTCCATGGATAGATCATTGCGTGTGCATAGATTTTTTTTTGTTTTCCATGCAACGATTCCCGACGGTGGCATCATGAGCCAAGTCTATGCATAGATGATATGCACGAGTAGAACACAAAGAGTTGTGGGTGGTGATAGTCATACTGCTTACCACCAACATCTTATTTTGATTCGGCGGTATTGTGAGATGAAGCGACCCGGACCAACCTTACATGTCCATGCACATGAGACCGGTTCCACCGACAGACATGCAACTAGTTTTGCATATAGGTGGCTAGCGGGTGTCTGTTTCTCCTACTTTAGTTGAATCGAATTTGACTATGGTCAGTCCTTGAAGAAGGTTAAAACAACAAACTTGATGAAACACCATTGTGGTTTTTGCCGTAGGTAAGAACGGTTCTTGCTAGAAGCCCGTAGCAGCCACGTAAAACTTGCAACAACAAAGTAGAGGACGTCTAACTTGTTTTTGCAGGGCATGTTGTGCTGTGATATGGTAAATACATGATGTGATATACATTTTTGTATGAGATGATCATGTTTTGTAAAGTTATCGGCAACCAACAGGAGCCTTATGGTTGTGTCTTTATTGTATGAAATGCAAACGTCATGTAATTGCTTTACTTTATCACTATGCGTTACAATAGTTGTAGAAGCAATAGTTGGCGAGATGACCACGACACAACGATGGAGATCAAGGTGTCAAGCCGGTGACGATGGAGATCATGACGATGCTTTGGAGATGGAGATCAAAAGAACAAGATGATGATGGCCATATCATGTCACATATTTTGATTGCATGTGATGTTTATCTTTTAGGCACCTTATTTTGCTTAGTACGGTGGTAGCATTATAAGATGATCCCTTCATAAAATTTCAAGGTAAAAGTGTTCTCCCTGAGTACGCACCGTTGCTACAGTTTGTCGTGTTGAGACAGCACGTGATGATCGGGTGTGATAGACTCTACATTCACATACAACGGGTGCAAGACAGTTTTGCACATGTGGAATACTTGGGTTAAACTTGACGAGCCTAGCATGTACAGACATGGCATCTGAACACTGGAGATTGAAAGGTCAAACATGAATCATATAGTTGATATGATCAACATAGAGATGTTCACCATTGATGACTACCCCATCTCACGTGATGATCGGACATGGGTTAGTTGGTTTGGATCACATATCACTTAGATGACTTGAGGGATGTTAATTTAAGTGGGAGTTCATTAGTAATTTGATTAATTGAACTTAAATTTATCATGAACTTAGTCTTGATAGTTTTGCATATCTATGTTGTAGATCAATAGCTCGCGATATAGCTCCTATATATTTTGATATGTTCCTAGAGAAAACTAAGTTGAAAGATGATAGTATCAATGATGTGGACTGGGTCTATGATCTGAGGATTATCCTCGTTGCTGCACAGAATAATTATGTCCTTGATGCACCGCTAGGTGACAGACCTATTGTAGGAGCAGATGCAGACATTATGAACATTTGGCAAGCTCGATATGATGACTACTTGATAGTTTGGTGCGCCATGCTTTACGGCAAAGAACCAGGACTTCAAAAACATTTTGAATGCCACAGAGCATATGAGATGTTCCAAGAGCTGAAAATTGGTATTTCAGATTCATGCCCGTGTCAAGAGGTATGATACCTTTGATAAGTACTTTGCCTACAAGATGGAGGAGAACAACTCAGCCAGTGAGCATGTACTCAGAATGTATGGGTACTACAATCGCTTGAATCAAGTGGGAGTTAATCTTCCAGATAATATAGTGATTGACAAAGTTCTCTAATCACTATCACCAAGCTACTAGAACTTCGTGATGGACTATAATATGCAAGGGATGACAAAAAATGATTCCCAAGCTCTTCGCGATGCTGAAATCGGCGAAGGTAGAAATCAAATAAGAGCACCAAGTGTTGATGGTTAAACAAGACCACTGGTTTCAAGAAAAAGGGCAAGGGAAAGAAAAGGAACTTCAAGAAGAATGGCAAGCAAGTTGCCACTCCTGGGAAGAAGCCCAAAGCTAGACCCAAGCCTGAAACTGAGTGCTTATACTGCAAAGGAAATGGTCACTGTAAGTGGAACTGCCCCAAATACTTGGCGGATAAGAAGGATGGCAAAGTGAACAAAGGTATATTTGATATACATGTTATTGATGTGTATTTTACTAGTGTTCGAAGTAACCACTGGGTATTTGATACCAGTTTAGTTGCTAAGATTAGTAACTTGAAATAGGAGTTGCACAGACTAGTTAAAAGCGAGGTGGTGATGTGATGGCCTGGCTTATTAGGGATGATAGACTACTCATATCAATAAGGAATTCCTTCTTTTCCGGGAGGCCATTCGGATAGAACTCCAAAGTTAAGCGTGCTCAGCTTGGAGTAGTGTCAGGATGGGTGACCAACCGGGAAGTTGCTCCCGGGTGCGCACGAGTGAGGACAAAGTGCGTAGAAAAAACTAGTATTGATCTGTGGGGCCAGTCTACATCCCGCCAGGAGTAACGACCACCGGCGGGTGTGTCCGGGGTGTTACAAGTTGGTATCAGAGCCAGGTTCTCGCGGTTACACGGATGTTTGCGGACAGGTGCGCGGTCATGTTGTTCATGACGTTTGTGACCCGTCGTGGCACACGACATGGTACATGTACCAGACTAGATGCACAGACGTATGTGCCAAGAGGGAACGTTCATGTGGCCCGACGAGGACGTCGGTTCCTCTGAGTGGGGGTGTATGTGATGGCCTGGCTTATTAGGGATGATAGACTACTCATATCAATAAGGAATTCCTTCTTTTCCGGGAGCCCATTGGGACAGAATTACAAAGTTAAGCGTGCTCAACTTGGAGTAGTGTCAGGATGGGTGACCGACCGGGAAGTTGCTCCTGGGTGCGCACGAGTGAGGACAAAGTGCGCAGAAAAGACTAGTATTGATCTGTGGGGCCAGTCTACATCCCGCCAGGAGTAACAACCACCGGCGGGTGTGTCCGGGGCGTTACAGGTGATGTGTGTTGGAAATGATTCCAAGGTTGATATGATCACCATCGCACACTCCCTCTACCTTCGGAATTAGTGTTGAACCTAAAAAAATGTTATTTGGTGTTTGCGTTGAGCATGAATATGATTAGATCATGTTTATTGTAATACATTTATTCATTTAAGTCAGAGAATAATTGTTGTTCTGTTTACATGAATAAAACCTTCTATGGTCATACACCCAATGTGAATGGTTTATTGAATCTCGATCGTAGTGATACACATATTCATAATATTGATGCCAAATGATGCAAAGTTGGTAATGATAGTGCAACATATTTGTGCCTCTGCCGTTTAGGTGATATTGGTGTAAAGCGCATGAAGAAACTCCATGTAGATGGACTTTTGGAATCACTTGATTATGAATCATTTGATACTTGCGAACCATGCCTCATGGGCAAGATGACTAAAACTCTATTCTCCGGAACAATGTAGCGAACTGATGACTTATTGGAAATAATACATACCGATGTATGCAGTTCGATGAGTGTTGAAGCACGCGGCGGGTATCGTTATTTTCTGACCTTCACAGATGATTTGAGTAGGTATGGGTATATCTACTTAATGAAACACAAGTCTGAAACATTTGAAAAGTTCAAATAATTTCAAAGTGAAGTGGAGAATCATCGTAATAAGAAAATAAAGTTTCTACGATCTGATCATGGAGGCGAATATTTGAGTTACGAGTTTGACCTTCATCTAAAATAATATGGAATAGTTTCACAACTCATGCCACCTGGAACACCACAGCGTAATGGTGTGTCCGAACGTCGTAATCGTACTTTATTAGATATGGTGCTATATATGATGCCTCTCACCGATTTACAACTATCTTTTTGGGGTTATGCATTAGAGACAGCTGCATTCACATTAAATAAGGCACCATCTAAATCCATTGAGACGACACCATATAAACTATGGTTTGGCAAGAAACTTAAGATGTTGTTTGTTAAAGTTTGGGGTTGAGACACTTATGTCAAAAGGCTTCAGCCTAATAAGCTCGAACCAAAATCAGAGAAGTGCATCTTCATAGGATACCCCAATAAAACAATTGGGTACATCTTCTACCACAGATTCGAAGGAAAAATCTTTTTGCTAAGAATGGAACATTTCTAGAGAAGGAGTTTCTCTCGAAAGAAGTGAGTGGGAGGAAAGTAGAACTTGATGATGTAATTTTACCTTCTCTAAATTTGGAAAGTAGCACATCAGATAAATCCGTTCCCATGATGCCTACACCAACTAGAGAGGAAGCTAATGATGATGGTCATGAAACTTCGGATCAAGTTACTACCGGGCCTTGTAGGTTGAACAGAGCATGTTCCGCACCAGAGTGGTAAAGTAATCCTGTCCTGGAAGTCATCTTACTAGACCATGACAAACCTATGAACTATGAAGAAGCAATGACGAGCCTAGATTCTGACAGATGGCTTGAGGCCATGAAATCTGAGATAGGATCCATGTATGAGAACAAACTGTGGACTTTGGTGGACTTGCACGATGATCGGTAAGCCATAGAGAATAAATGGATCTTCAAGAAGAAGACTGATGCTGATGGTAATGTTACTGTCTACAAATCTCGACTTGTCGCAAAAGGTTTTCAAAAAGTTCAAGGGGTTGACTACGATGATACTTTCTCACTAGTAGTGATGCTTTAGTCCGTCTGAATCATGTTAGCAATTGCCTCATTTTATGATATGAAATCTAGCAAATGGATGTCAAAACTACATTCCTTAATGGATTTCTTAAAGAAGAGTTGTATATGATGCAACCAGAAGGTTTTGTCGATCCTAAAGGTGCTAACAAAGTGTGCAAGCTCCAACGATCCATCTATGGACTGGTGCAAGCATCTTGGAGTTGGAATATATGCTTTGATGAGGTGATCAAAGCATATGGTTTTATACAGACTTTTGGTGAATCCTGTATTTACAAGAAAGTGAGTGGGCGCTCTGTAGCATTTTTAATATTATATGTAGATGACATATTGTTGATTGGAAATGATATATAATTTTTGGATAGCATAAAAGGATACTTGAATAAAAAATTCAATGAAATACCTCTGTGAAGCTGCTTATATATTGGGCATCAAGATCTATAGAGATAGATCAAGACGCTTAATAGGACTTTCATAAAGCACATACCTTGACAATTTTGAAGAAGTTCAAAATGGACCAGTCAAAGAAAGGGTTCTTGCCTTTGTAACAAGGTGCGAAGTTGAGTTAGACTCAAAACCCGACCACAACAGAATATATAGAGAGAATGAAAGTCATTCCCTATGCCTCAGTCATAGGTTCTATAAAGTATGCCATGTTGTGTACCAGACCTATTGTGTGCCTTGCCATGGGTTTGGCAAGGAGGTACAAGAGTGATCCAGGAGTGAATCACTGGATAGCGGTCAATATTATCCTTAGAGGAATAAGGAAATGTTTCTCGGTTATGGAGGTGATAAAGAGTCTGTCGTAAAGGGTTACGTCGATGGAAGCTTGGACACCGATTCGGATGACTTTGAGTCTCAATCTGGATACATATTGAAAGTGGAAGTGCTACCTCTTGAGCACTGCGTTGGTTTTCCCTTGAAGAGGAAATGGTGATGCAATAGAGCAGCGTAAGTATTTCCCTCAGTTTTTGAGAACCAAGGTATCAATCCAGTAGGAGGCCACGCATGAGTCCCTCGCACCTACACAAACAAATAAACTCCTCGCAACCAACGCGATAAAGGGGTTGTCAATCCCTTCATGGTCACCTACGAGAGTGAGATCTGATAGATATGATGAGATAATATTTTTGGTATTTTTATGATAAAGAGAAATAAAGATGGTAAAATAAATGGCAAAGGAAATAACTAGGTATAGGAAGATTAATATGAGGAAAATAGACCCGGGGGCCATAGGTTTCACTAGAGGCTTCTCTCGAGAGCATAAGTATTACGGTGGGTGAACAAATTACTGTTGAGCAATTGACAGAATTGAGCATAGTTATGAGAATATCTAGGTATGATCATGTATATAGGCATCACGTCCGAGACAATTAGACCGACTCCTGCTTGCATCTACTACTATTACTCCACACATCGACCGCTATCCAACATGCATCTAGAGTATTAAGTTCAAGAGAACAGAGTAACGCTTTAAGCAAGACGACATGATGTAGAGGGATAAACTCATGCAATATGATATAAACCCATATTGTTATCCTCGATGGCAACAATACAATACGTGCCTTGCTGCCACTACTGTCACTGGGAAAGGGCACCGCAATATTGAACCCAAAGCCAAGCACTTCTCCCATTGCAAGAAAGATCAATCTAGTAGGCCAAACCAAACTGATAATTCGAAGAGACTTGCAAACATAACCAATCATACATAAAAGAATTCAGAGAAGATTCAAAATATTGTTCATAGATAAACTTGATCATAAACCCACAATTCATCGGTCTCAACAAACACACCGCAAAAGAAGATTACACCGAATAGATCTCCACAAGAGAGGGGGAGAACTTTGTATTGAGATCCAAAAAGAGAGAAGAAGCCATCTAGCTAATAACTATGGACCCGTACGTTTGAAGTAAACTACTCACACTTCATCGGAGAGGCTATGGTGTTGATGTAGAAGCCCTCCGTGATTGATTCCCCCTCCAGCGGAGCTCCGGAAAAGGCCCCAAGATGGGATCTCGTGGATACAGAAAGTTACGGCGATGGAATTAGGGTTTTGGCTCCGTATCTGGTAGTTTGGGGGTACGTAGGTATATATAGGAGGAAGGAGTACGTCGGTGGAGCAACGTGGGCCCCACGAGGGTGGAGGGCGCGCCTGGGGGGGGGGGGGTGGCGTGCCCCCTACCTCGTGCCTTCCTGGTTGATTGCTTGACGTAGGGTCCAAGTCCTCTGGATCATGTTCGTTCCGAAAATCACGTTCGCGAAGGTTTCATTCCATTTGGACTCCGTTTGATATTCTTTTTCTGCTAAACCCTAAAATAGGCAAAAAAACAACAATTTTGGGCTAGGCCTCCGGTTAATAGGTTAGTCCCAAAAATAATATAAAAGTGTATAATAAAGCCCAATAATGTCCAAAACAGGATATAATATAGCATGGAACAATAAAAAATTATAGATACGTTGGAGACATATCAAGCATCCCCAAGCTTAATTCCTGCTCATCCTCGAGTAGGTAAATGATAAAAACGAAATTTTTGATGTGGAATGATTCTTGGCATAATTTCAATGTAATTCCTCTTAATTGTGGTATGAATATTCAGATCCGAAAGATTCAAGACAAAAGTTCAATATTGACATAGAAATAATAATACTTCGAGCATACTAACTAAGCAATTATGTCTCTTCAAAATAACATGGCCAAAGAAAGTTATCCCTACAAAATCATATAGTCTGTCTATGCTCCATCTTCACCACACAAAATATTCAAATCATGCACAACCCCGATGACAAGCCAAGCAATTGTTTCATACTTTTGGTGTTCTCAAACTTTTTCAATCTTCACGCAATGCATGAGCGTGAGCCATGGACATAGCACTATAGGTGGAATAGAATGGTGGTTGTGGAGAAGACAAAAAGGGAGAAGATAGTCTCACATCAACTAGGCGTATCAACGGGCAATGGAGATGCCCATTAATAGATATCAATGTGAGTGAGTAGGGATTGCCATGCAACGGGTGCACTAGAGCTGTAAGTATATGAAAGCTCAACAGAAAGAAACTAAGTGGGTGTGCATCCAACTTGCTTGCTCACGAAGACTTAGGGCATTTTGAGGAAGCCCATCATTGGAATATACAAGCCAAGTTCTATAATGAAAAATTCCCACTAGTATATGAAAGTGATAGCATAGGAGACTCTCTATCATGAAGATCATGGTGCTACTTTGAAGCACAAGTGTGGTAAAAGGATAGTAGCATTGTCCCTTCTCTCTTTTTCTCTCATTTTTTTATTTGGGCCTTTTCTCTTTCTTTTTTATGGCCTCTTTATTTTTTATTTTTTATTTAGTCCAGAGTCTCATCCCGACTTGTGGGGGAATCATAGTCTCCATCATCCTTTCCTCACTTGGGACAATGCTCTAAAAATGATGATCATCACACTTTTTTATTTACTTACAACTCAACAATTACAACTCAATACTTAGAACAAAATATGACTATATGTGAATGCCTCCGGCGGTGTACCGGGATATGCAATGAATAAAGAGTGACATGTATGAAAGAATTATGAACGGTGGCTTTGCCACAAATACAATGTCAACTACATGATCATGCGAAGCAATATGACAATGATGGAGCGTGTCATAATAAACGGAACGGTGGTAAGTTGCATGGCGATTTATGTTGGGATGGCTATGGAAATGCCATGATAGGTAGGTATTGTGGTTGTCGGCGTTCTGGGAACGGGGGTCCCCAGACTTGCCTGCCTGCGGCCTACGGCGTGGCTCAAGTGGGGGCCCAGCGCGGCCCATCTTCATCAGCTCAAGCTCAAGACCCTCGCGAGGGGCCAAGCCTCATGGGGCGGACGACGGGAAGCTTCCTCAGAGGCAGCCACATCGGGCAGGCTTGCGAGGAGGCAGAGAGATCAAGGCAGAGGGTACCTCGCGAGGCGCCCGTGACGCAAGCCATGACGATCGAGACCGGGCGGGCGCCAGGCGAGCGCCAGCCTGCGCAGTGTCCTTGTTTCCCCTTTGGTGCAAAGGGGGCAAGCAGAGGCCAAGGCATCGGGCAAAGGTTGCCATTCCGTTGGAACGAGACCAAGACCAGCAGAGCGGCAGGACAGAGGTCACCGTGGAGCCCAAGACGGCGTCATCACCAGTGCTTTTGGCAGCCGAAGACCACCTTTGGTCAGGATAACTTGTACTAGATGTTCCCCTTCAAACTGGCCAATTGTTGGCGCCCTTCCCGCTCATTATTTGGGGAGAGGCCCAGGGCCTCTATAAATAGAGCTAGCCACCACAAAGAGGAAAAGGGGAAAAAGGGGGAGAGACATCGAGACATAGAGATAGAGAGATCGACACACCTAGACATCTAGAGATCTGATAGAGCCCTAGCAAAGAGAGAGAGCGGCGACTGAACTCACCCAAGCAGTTCATCGCACCAACTCAAGAACACCTCTCGCGAGGCTGTTCTTCCCTTGTACTATTCATCATCAGCCCCTGAGGCAATCCACCACAGCACGCACTGGAGTATGGTATTACACCACAACGGTGGCCCGAACCAGTATAAACCTCGTGTCCCTTGTGTTGTTCGATGTTTCCAGCTTAGATCACGCGAGGAGATTGGACGTAGATTGGTAGGGGAGAGATCTTCGCGCGCACCCCAGTGTTCGAACCTCAAGGGTCTGCCGGAACCCGAAATCCGACATTTGGCGCGCCGGGTAGGGGTGCGCCGAAATCTTTCTTCCACTGTCCGCGTGTGATCTTCCGTCGTGTCCATGGCTGACGCTCGTCGGGCTCGCGCCGAGCGCCGGGCTGCTCTCGCCACCCGCGTCGCCCAGACGGCGCCCGTCGGCGGACGTCCTCATCGTTCCCCGTCGCCTGCCGCCAACGCCGCCACCAGCCCAGCGTTGAACGAGCAGCATGCCTTGTCCAAGCATCCTTTGGTACGGTGGGAGGGCCGCACCGCCACACCGTCGCTAACTCAGCCGCTTCGTCGTCCCACGCCCGTCGCGCCCCCACGGACGCGCACGCCGCGCTGCTCCTGGCAAGAGATCTCCTGCACTACCGCCTCGTCGACAACCTCTACGAGGACTGGCTCGCCCGCATCACCGAGCTCGTCAGCGCCGCAGGGGGCTCCCCTTGCCGTCCCTCTCGCTGCTTCGCCCTCCATTCCGCGCAGGAGGCGAGGATCAGGAGGTGCCTCCGCCACCTTCTCCCCAAGAAGGCGCCCTGGCTCCAAGGCGCGCAGCCCCAGGGCGAGACCCTCCGCGTCCGGCGCCTGCGCAGCAAGAGAGGAGCTGCCAAGAGATCCCTCGCCCCCAAGAAGGTTCTCGCGCGCTCCCAGCACCGGCACGCCAAGATCGCGTCCCTGCACCTCCACGCCAAGACCCCACGCTGCTCCAAGCGGCGGCGCGCGGTAATCCCCAGGAACAAGCCCAGCACCAGCAAAAGGCACCGGTGGCCACAGCAGGCTGCCGCGCCCTCACCCCCGAGCTACATGGTGTCACATGGCCAGGCAAGTTCAAGCCTGACCTGCCCCCTCGCTACGATGGCACGGCGGACCCCGCGGAGTTCCTACAGCTCTACGAGCTATGCATCGAAGCCGCCAACGGAGACGAAAGGGTCATGGCGAACTGGTTTCCCATGGAGCTCAAGGACGGGGCCCGCACCTGGCTCCTGAACCTGGCTCCTGGCACAATCTCCTCCTGGGACGAGATGCGTACTCGCTTCATCGCCAACTTCCAGGGCACTCGCGACCGGCCCCCGGTCGTGAGCGATCTGCGCCGCATCAAGCAGCAGCAAGGGGAAACCCTGTAGAAATACATCCAGTGCTTCAACAACGCTCGCCTCAAGATCCCCAAGGTGACTGAAGAAGCCATCATCTCGGCCTTCTCCGATGGCGTACGCGACATCAAGATGAAGGAGGAGCTAGCAATCCATGAAGACCTGTGCACATCCCTGGAGCTGTTCAACTTGGCAACCAAGTGCGCCAGGGCTGAGGAAGGGCACCTTTCCCTCCTCGAACTCCCAGCCGCTGACCCAGAAGAGAAGAAGCCCAAGGCCAAGGACGTGAAGCGCAGGGGGGCTGACGTGCTTGCAGCGGAACCGGACACCAAGCAAGGCGGGGATCAGCCTGAGTCATCCAAGGGCAGCCGGTACTACGTGTACCACAACCTCCACACCCACAACACCAACGAATGTCAAGAGCTCAGGGCCGTGAGAGATGGACGTGTCGGCCGACGCCCCAAGCGTAACGACATGGGCTATTGCCGAGGAGGAGGAAGAGGTGGCGGATGATGGGAAGACCGTGGCCCTCGCCAAGGGTGGCGTGACCGACCTCGCGAGGATCGCTGATAGGACCAGCCTTGCGAGGGAGGCTGGAGAGATCAGCCTCATGAGGATCGCCCGCACGGCAACGCAGGCCTTCCCCCTCTGCCGCCACTGCCAAGGAGGAACAAAGACCAACATCAAGACGAGGGAGCTGGGGGCTTCCAGGAGCCGCGCGCAATCACTTGCATCTTGGGTGGAGCGCAGGCCCCAGCCTCACAACACATCTTCAAGCAGTTTGCTCATGAGGTGAATGCAGTCCTTCCCAAGCTTGAGGCCACGCGCCCTCTCAGGTGGTCTATGTGCGCTATCACGTTCAGCTCAGCAGATCAGCTCAAGTGTGCGGTAATGGCCGGAGTCCTCCCGATGCTTTGCTCCCCAGTCATCAGCAACGTGCAGGTCACCAGGACCCTCATTGACGGCGGAGCAGGACTCAACATCCTGTCCGTCGAGACGTTCGACAATCTCCAAGTGTCGTACGATCAGCTTCAGCCGACCAAGCCCTTCTCAGGAGTCACTGATGGTTCCACTATTCCAATAGGGCAGGTTCGCCTTCCAGTCACCTTCGGGCAGCGCAACAACTACCGCACCGAGCTCATCGACTTCACGTCGCCCACATCCGTCTGCCATACAATGCCATCCTCGGGTACCCAACCCTGGCCAAGTTCATGGCAGTGACTCACCATGGATATAATGTCCTCAAAATGCCAGGAAGCGGTGGAGTCATCACCGTACCCTGTGAAGAAAGGGACGCAGTGTGTTCACTTGAGCGCGCGTTCCAAGCCGCGGCAATCGAAGACCCAGACCACAGGAACGGAAGACTCCCCGAGGCGACCCTTAAGAAGAAGAAGGTTTCGCCTGGCCCAAGCCATAAGGAGGCAGGCGCCTCCGGAGGTGTTGCGTCAGGATCTACGCCCAATCAGGGAGCGCCACCCTCTCTCGCATAGGAAGGTGCGCCCCGCGCCCTCCTCAGGCAGGGCTCGGGGTCTCTTTCTTGGAGAGCCACCGACTTTGCCAAGGTCGCGAGGGAGGCGCTCGGGCACCACTTGGAGGGGTGCTTCCAGGCACGTTTCCCTCAGGAAGGTACAAGGCAAGGAAGACCAAACCCTCAGGAGTTCATCGCAAGAAACACCCAGGAGCTACAAGAGTCGAGAGTCATGTGCGGCAGCCGCCGCTTGCCCACCATGGCCCCACATCTTGGCGAGGATGGTGGGCCGTGCGTCTGCATCGACGTGCCAGGGCTCAACCGAGCCGCGTCTCAGGAGCGCCTCTGGCCTTTGCGCGTGGGGCGTTGTGAGGGTCCACCTCACAACTACGTTCGCATGCCTTTCGGCCAGCCGAACGCGGTCGCCGCTCATCAGCGTCTGCTGAGGAGCATTCTGGAGGCCCAGGAGGTCAGGCATTGTGCGGTCCTAGCGGAGATGGAGATTGTTGGAAATATGCCCTAGAGGCAATAATAAAAGTATTATTATATTTCATTGTTCATGATAATTGTCTTTTATTCATGCTATAACTGTATTATCCGGAAATCGTAATACACGTGTGAATACTTAGACCACACTATGTCCCTGGTAAGCCTCTAGTTGACCAGCTCGTTGTGATCAACAGATAGTCATGGTTTCCTGACTATGGACATTGGATGTCGTTGATAAGGGGATCACATCATTAGGAGAATGATGTGATGGACAAGACCCAATCCTAAGCATAGCATAAAAGATCGTGTAGTTCGTTTTGCTAGAGCTTTGCAAGTGTCAAGTATCTCTTCCTTCGACCATGAGATCGTGTAACTCCCGGATACCGTAAGAGTGCCTTGGGTGTATCAAACGTCACAACGTAACTGGGTGACTATAAAGGTGCATTACAGGTATCTCCGAAAGTAGCTGTTGGGTTGACACGGATCGAGACTGGGATTTGTCACTCCGTATGATGGAGAGGTATCTCTGGGCCCACTCGGTAATGCATCATCATATTGAGCTCAATGTGACCAAGGTGTTGGACACGGGATCATGCATTACGGTACGAGTAAAGTGACTTGCCAGTAACGAGACTGAACAAGGTATTGGGATACCGACGATCGAGTCTCGGGCAAGTAACGTACCGATTGACAAAGGGAATTGCATATAGGGTTTGATCGAATCCTCGACATCGTGGTTCATCCGATGACAACATCGAGGAGCATGTGGGAGCCATCATGGGTATCCAGATCCCGCTGATGGTTATTGACTGAGAGCGTCTCGGTCATGTCTGCTTGTCTCCCGAACCCGTAGGGTCTACACACTTAAGGTTCGGTGACGCTAGGGTTATGAAGATATGTATATGCAGAAATCCGAATGTTGTTCGGAGTCCCGGATGAGATCCCGGACGTCACGAGGAGTTCCGGAATGGTCCGGAGGTAAAGAATTATATATAGGAAGTGCTATTTCGGGCATCGGGACAAGTTTCGGGGTTATCGGTATTGTACCGGGACCACCGGAAGGGTCCCGGGGGTCCACCGGGTGGGGCCACCTGTCCCGGGGGGCCACATGGGCTGTAGGGGTTGCGCCTTGGCCATCATGGGCCAAGGCCACCAGCCCCTATAGGCCCATGCACCTAGGGTTTCCCCCTAGGAGGAGTCCTAGTGGTGGAAGGCACCCCTAGGTGCCTTGGGGGGGAGGGAAACCTCCCCTAGGCCGCCGCCCCCCCTAGTAGATCTCATCTACTAGGGCCGGCGCCCCCCCTTGGCACCCCTATATATAGTGGGGGAGAGGAGGGACTTCATACACCAGCCCCTGGCGCCTCCTCCTCCCCCCCGTTACGTCTCTCCCTCGTAGTCTCGGCGAAGCCCTGCTGCTGTGACGCCCTGCATCCACCACCACGCCGTCGTGCTGCTGGATCTTCATCAACCTCTCCTTCCCCTTGCTGGATCAAGAAGGAGGAGACGTCTCCCGTCCCGTACGTGTGTTGAACGCGGAGGTGCCGTCCGTTCGGCGCTGGTCATCGGTGATTTGGATCACGTCGAGTACGACTACATCATCACCTTGCAAGCTTCCGCACGCGATCTACAAGTGGTATGTAGATGCAAACTCTCTCCCTAGACTCGTTGCTTATATGAACTCATAGATGGATCTTGGTGAAACCGTAGGAAAAATTTTAATTTTCTGCAACGTTCCCCAACAGTGGCATCATGAGCTAGGTCTATGCGTAGTTCTCTTTGCACGAGTAGAACACAACTTTGTTGTGGGCGTGGATTTTGTCATCTTACTTGCCTCTACTAGTCTTTTCTTGCTCAACGGTATTGTGGGATGAAGCGGCCCGGACCAACCTTACACGTACACTTACGTGAGACCGGTTCCACCGACTGACATGCACAAGTTGCATAAGGTGGCTGGCGGGTGTCTGTCTCTCCCACCTTAGTTGGAGCGGAATCGATGAACAGGGCCCTTATGAAGGGTAAATAGAAGTTGACAAAATCACGTTGTGGTGATTCGTAGGTAAGAAAACGTTCTTGCTAGAACCCAATTGCAGCCACGTAAAAGATGCAACAACAATTAGAGGACGTCTAACTTGTTTTTGCAGCGATTGATCATGTGATGTGATATGGTCAGAAGTTGTGATGAATGATGAATTGTGATGTATGAGATCATGTTCTTTGTAATAGGATTCACGACTTGCATGTCGATGAGTATGACAACCGGCAGGAGCCATAGGAGTTGTCATTATTTTTTGTATGACCTGCGTGTCATTGAATAACGTCATGTAAACTACTTTACTTTATTGCTAAACATTAGTCATAGAAGTAGAAGTAGTCGTTGGCGTGACAACTTCATGAAGACACGATGATGGAGATCATGATGATGGAGATCATGGTGTCAAGCCGGTGACAAGATGATCATGGAGCCCCGAAGATGAAGATCAATGGAGCTATATGATATTGGCCATATCATGTCACAACTATATAATTGCATGTGATGTTTATTATGTATTATGCATCTTGTTTACTTAGGACGACGGTAGTAAATAAGATGATCCCTTATAAAAATTTCAAGAAGTGTTCCCCCCTAACTGTGCACCGTTGCTACAGTTCGTCGTTTCTAAGCACCACGTGATGATCGGGTGTGATGGATTCTTACGTTCACATACAACGGGTGTAAGACAGTTTTACACAGCGAAAACACTTAGGGTTAACTTGACGAGCCTAGCATGTGCAGACATGGCCTCGGAACACGGAGACCGAAAGGTCGAACACGAGTCGTATGGAAGATACGATCAACATGAAAATGTTCACCGACGATGACTAGTCCGTCTCACGTGATGATCGGACACGGGCTAGTCGACTCGGATCGTGTAACACTTAGATGACTAAAGGGATGTCTAATCTAAGTGGGAGTTCATAATTTGATTAGAACTTTATTATCATGAACTTAGTCTTAAACCTTTGCAAATATGTCTTGTAGATCAATGGCCAATGCTAATGTCAACATGAACTTCAACGCGTTCCTAGAGAAAACCAAGCTGAAAGATGATGGCAGCAACTATACGGACTGGGTCCGGAACCTGAGGATCATCCTCATAGCTGCCAGGAAACAATATGTCCTAGAAGGACCGCTAGGTGACGCTCCCGTCCCAGAGAACCAAGACATTATGAATGCTTGGCAGTCTCGCGCTGATGATTACTCCCTCGTTCAGTGCGGCATGCTTTACAGCTTAGAACCGGGGCTCCAAAAGCGTTTTGAGCATCACGGAGCATATGAGATGTTCGAAGAGCTGAAACTAGTTTTCCAAGCTCATGCCCGGGTCGAGAGATATGATGTCTCCGACAAGTTCTACAGTTGTAAGATGGAGGAAAACAGTTCTGTCAGTGAGCACATCCTGAAGATGTCTGGGTTGCACAACCGTATGACCCAGCTAAACATTAACCTCCCAGATGAGGCGGTCATTGACAGAATCCTCCAGTCGCTCCCACCAAGCTACAAGAGCTTTGTGATGAACTACAACATGCAGGGAATGGAAAAGACCATTCCTGAAGTGTTCTCGATGCTGAAGTCAGCAGAGGCTGAAATCAAGAAAGAACATCAAGTGTTGATGGTCAATAAGACCACTAAGTTCAAGAAGGGCAAAGGT
Organism: Triticum aestivum; assembly: GCF_018294505.1. Taxonomy (NCBI): domain Eukaryota; kingdom Viridiplantae; phylum Streptophyta; class Magnoliopsida; order Poales; family Poaceae; genus Triticum; species Triticum aestivum. The sequence continues at coordinate 358,011,094 of NC_057794.1, forward strand.
AAGAAGAACTTCAAGAAGGACGGCAAAGATGTTGCCGCGCCTGGTAAGCCAGTTACCGGGAAGAAGTCAAAGAATGGACCCAAGCCTGAGACTGAGTGCTTTTATTGCAAGGGGAAGGGTCACTGGAAGCGGAACTGCCCCAAATACTTAGCGGATAAGAAGGCCGGCAACACCAAAGGTATATTTGATATACATGTGATTGATGTGTACCTTACCAGTAATCGTAGTAACTCCTGGGTATTTGATACCGGTGCCGTTGCTCATATTTGTAACTCACAGCAGGAGCTGCGGAATAAACGGAGACTGGCAAAGGACGAGGTGACGATGCGCGTCGGGAATGGTTCCAGAGTCGATGTGATCGCCGTCGGCACGCTGCCTCTACATTTACCTACGGGATTAGTTTTGAACCTTAATAATTGTTATTTAGTGCCAAGTTTGAGCATGAACATTGTATCAGGATCTCGTTTAATACGAGATGGCTACTCATTTAAGTCTGAGAATAATGGTTGTTCGATTTATATGAGAGATATGTTTTATGGTCATGCTCCGATGGTCAATGGTTTATTCTTAATGAATCTCGAGCGTAATAATACACATGTTCATAGTGTAGATGCCAAAAGATTTAAAGTTGATAACGATAGTCCCACATACTTGTGGCACTGCCGCCTTGGTCACATTGGTGTCAAGCGCATGAAGAAGCTCCATGCCGATGGAATTTTAGAGTCTCTTGATTATGAATCGTTTGACACGTGCGAACCATGCCTCTTGGGCAAAATGACCAAGACTCCGTTCTCCGGAACAATGGAGCGAGCAACCAACTTGTTGGAAATCATACATACCGATGTGTGCGGTCCAATGAGCGTTGAGGCTCGCGGAGGATATCGTTATGTTCTCACTCTCACAGATGACTTGAGTAGATATGGGTATGTCTACTTAATGAAACACAAGTCTGAGACCTTTGAAAAGTTCAAGGAATTTCAGAATGAGGTGGAGAATCAACGTGACCGAAAGATAAAATTCTTACGATCAGATCGTGGAGGAGAATACTTAAGTCACGAATTTGGTACACACTTAAAGAAATGTGGAATCGTTTCACAGCTCACGCCGCCTGGAACACCTCAGTGAAACGGTGTGTCCGAACGTCGTAATCGCACTCTATTGGATATGGTGCGGTCTATGATGTCTCTTACCGATTTACCGCTATCATTTTGGGGATACGCTCTAGAGACAACTACATTCACTTTAAATAGGGCACCGTCTAAATCCGTTGAGACGACACCGTATGAATTATGGTTTGGAAAGAAACCTAAGCTGTCGTTTCTAAAAGTTTGGGGATGCGAAGCTTATGTCAAGAAACTTCAACCTGAAAAGCTCGAACACAAGTCGGAAAAATGCGTATTCATAGGATACCCTAAGGAAACTGTAGGGTATACCTTCTACTTAAGATCCGAAGGCAAGATCTTTGTTGCCAAGAACGGATGCTTTCTGGAAAAAGAGTTTCTCTCGAAAGAAGTGAGTGGGAGGAAAGTAGAACTCGATGAAGTACTACCTCTTGAGCGGGATAGTGACGCAGCACAAGAAACCGTTCCTGTGATGCCCACACCAACTGAAGAGGAAAACCATGATCAAGGTACTTCGGATCAAGTTACTGCTGAACTTCGTAGGTCCACAAGGACACGTTCCGCACCAGAGTGGTACGGCAACCCTGTCCTGGAAATCATGTTGTTAGACAACAATGAACCTTCGAACTATGAAGAAGTAATGGCGGGCCCGGATTCCAACAAATGGCTTGAAGCCATGAAATCCGAGATAGAATCCATGTATGAAAACAAAGTATGGACTTTGACAGACTTGCCCGATGATCGGCGAGCGATAGAAAACAAATGGATCTTTAAGAAGAAGACGGACGCGGATGGTAATGTTACCATCTATAAAGCTCGACTTGTCGCTAAGGGTTATCGACAGGTTCAAGGGATTGACTACGACGAGACATTCTCTCCCGTAGCGAAGCTAAAGTCCGTCCGAATCATGTTAGCAATTGCCGCATACTATGATTATGAGATATGGCAGATGGACGTCAAAACAGCATTCCTTAACGGGCATCTTAAGGAAGAACTGTATATGATGCAGCCGGAAGGTTTTGTCGATCCTTAGAACGCTAACAAAGTATGCAAGCTCCAGCGATCCATTTATGGACTGGTGCAAGCATCTCGGAGTTGGAACATTCGCTTTGATGAGATGATCAAAGCGTTTGGGTTTATGCAGACTTATGGAGAAGCCTGCGTTTACAAGAAAGTGAGTGGGAGCTCTGTAGCATTTCTCATATTATATGTAGATGACATACTCCTGATGGGAAATAATACAGAATTTCTGGACAGCATTAAGGCCTACTTGAATAAGTGTTTTTCAATGAAGGACCTTGGAGAAGCTGCTTATATATTAGGCATCAAGATCTATAGAGATAGATCGAGACGCCTCATAGGTCTTTCACAAAGCACATACCTTGATAAGATTTTGAAGAGATTCAGAATGGATCAGTCCAAGAAGGGGTTCTTGCCTATGTTACAAGGTATGAGACTGAGCTCAGCTCAGTCACCGACCACGGCAAAAGATAAAGAAGAGATGAGTGTCATCCCCTATGCTTCAGCCATAGGATCTATTATGTATGCCATGTTGTGTACCAGACCCGATGTAAACCTTGCCGTAAGTTTGGTAGCAAGATACCAAAGTAATCCCGGCAAGGAACACTGGACAGCGGTCAAGAATATCCTAAAGTACCTGAAAAGGACAAAGGACATGTTTCTCGTTTATGGAGGAGACGAAGAGCTCGTCGTAAAGGGTTACGTCGACGCTAGCTTCGACTCAGATCTGGATGACTCTAAGTCACGAACCGGATACGTGTATATGTTGAATGGTGGAGCAGTAAGCTGGTGCAGCTGCAAGCAGAGCGTCGTGGTGGGATCTACGTGTGAAGCGGAGTACATGGCAGCCTCGGAGGCAGCACATGAAGCGATTTGGGTGAAGGAGTTCATCACCGACCTAGGAGTCATACCCAATGCGTCGAGGCCGATCAAACTCTTCTGTGACAACACTGGAGCTATTGCCCTCGCAAAGGAGCCCAGGTTTCACAAGAAGACCAGGCACATCAAGCGTCGTTTCAACTCCATCCGTGAAAATGTTCAAGATGGAGACATAGAGATTTGCAAAGTGCACACGGATCTGAATGTCGCAGATCCGCTGACTAAACCTCTCTCGCGTGCAAAACATGATCAACACCAGAACTCTATGGGTGTTCGATTCATCACAATGTAACTAGATTGGTGACTCTAGTGCAAGTGGGAGACTGTTGGAAATATGCCCTAGAGTCAATAATAAAAGTATTATTATATTTCATTGTTCATGATAATTGTCTTTTATTCATGCTATAACTGTATTATCCGGAAATCGTAATACACGTGTGAATACTTAGACCACACTATGTCCCTGGTAAGCCTCTAGTTGACCAGCTCGTTGTGATCAACAGATAGTCATGGTTTCCTGACTATGGACATTGGATGTCGTTGATAACGGGATCACATCATTAGGAGAATGATGTGATGGACAAGACCCAATCCTAAGCATAGCATAAAAGATCGTGTAGTTCGTTTTGCTAGAGCTTTGCAAGTGTCAAGTATCTCTTCCTTCGACCATGAGATCGTGTAACTCCCGGATACCGTAAGAGTGCCTTGGGTGTATCAAACGTCACAACATAACTGGGTGACTATAAAGGTGCATTACAGGTATCTCCGAAAGTAGCTGTTGGGTTGACACGGATCGAGACTGGGATTTGTCACTCCGTATGACGGAGAGGTATCTCTGGGCCCACTCGGTAATGCATCATCATATTGAGCTCAATGTGACCAAGGTGTTGGACACGGGATCATGCATTACGGTACGAGTAAAGTGACTTGCCGGTAACGAGACTGAACAAGGTATTGGGATACCGACGATCGAGTCTCGGGCAAGTAACGTACCGATTGACAAAGGGAATTGCATATAGGGTTTGATCGAATCCTCGACATCGTGGTTCATCCGATGACAACATCGAGGAGCATGTGGGAGCCATCATGGGTATCCAGATCCCGCTGATGGTTATTGACTGAGAGCGTCTCGGTCATGTCTGCTTGTCTCCCGAACCCGTAGGGTCTACACACTTAAGGTTCGGTGACGCTAGGGTTATGGAGATATGTATATGCAGAAATCCGAATGTTCTTCGGAGTCCCGGATGAGATCCCGGACGTCACGAGGAGTTCCGGAATGGTCCGGAGGTAAAGAATTATATATAGGAAGTGCTATTTCGGGCATCGGGACAAGTTTCGGGGTTATCGGTATTGTACCGGGACCACCGGAAGGGTCCCGGGGGTCCACCGGGTGGGGCCACCTGTCCCGGGGGGCCACATGGGTTGTAGGGGTTGCGCCTTGGCCATCATGGGCCAAGGGCACCAGCCCCTATAGGCCCATGCGCCTAGGGTTTCCCCCTAGGAGGAGTCCTAGTGGTGGAAGGCACCCCTAGGTGCCTTGGGGGGGAGGGAAACCTCCCCTAGGCCGCCGCCCCCCCAGTAGATCTCATCTACTAGGGCCAGCGCCCCCCCTTGGCACCCCTATATATAGTGGGGGAGAGGAGGGACTTCATACACCAGCCCCTGGCGCCTCCTCCTCCCCCCCGTTACGTCTCTCCCTCGTAGTCTCGGCGAAGCCCTGTTGCTGTGACGCCCTGCATCCACCACCACGCCGTCGTGCTGCTGGATCTTCATCAACCTCTCCTTCCCCTTGCTGGATCAAGAAGGAGGAGACGTCTCCCGTCCCGTACGTGTGTTGAACGCGGAGGTGCCGTCCGTTCGGCGCTGGTCATCGGTGATTTGGATCACGTCGAGTACGACTACATCATCACCTTGCAAGCTTCCGCACGCGATCTACAAGTGGTATGTAGATGCAAACTCTCTCCCTAGACTCGTTGCTTAGATGAACTCATAGATGGATCTTGGTGAAACCATAGGAAAAATTTTAATTTTCTGCAACGTTCCCCAACAGAGATGGCCCTCAAAAACCCACCTGTCCCCCGGAGCCTCCCGAGGCTCCTGGGCCTGGGGGCTCGTGAGGATCGACGTCTTCATCGCGCATCACCCGCTCCTTCAACATCAGTCCGTCTTCAACAGCACCAGGTGACATCTTTCTAAGTTCCGTTTTTAGCTGGGAGCGCCCACAGGGCCGCATCATTCCTAGGTCGCATGGGTCCGTCCCTGCGGCATGTATCCATTTTGCTTACGCTCTTTACTTACCTTGTTGGGGGCGCCCCTCGGGCTGCATCATCCCCGGGCTACTCGGGCCTGGCCTAGCAGCGTTTGCTTTTCTCGTGTCTATTTAAATGAATTTCCTCCTGTGTGCTTAACATACCCGACCTAATCGCCTGCTCGATTGATGCCTACCTATGGAGCCGCTCGCTCTGGCACGACATTTGCGCACGGGTCCGTCCCTGCAACGCTGATAAACCTGAGTGGTCGAGCTCTAGCCGCGGCAACCCCGCAAGGCGCCACCTCACCAGGCCCTCAGTGCCCCAATCACTTCCCCGGAGCGACCAAAGGTTGGCTGGCAACCGTAACGACATGTCTTGTTTCTCTTCATGATTGGTGTGCAGGACCTACTCTAGGAGCAACGCTGGGGACGTCGCGAGCTGTATCTCCCTCTCTCCGGCACGGACCGCTTGCACGTTAAAAGGGGGGCACCTGAGCATCGCGACTCATGGGCTCCTACTGGCTCTCCGGCCCTCACCCCTGGCCTTGACCTACGGCATCGTGACCTGTCATACCAGCGGCGGCTGGGCTCACTCGAGGACCGGGACCTGAGGACGTAGAGCATTAAGGAAAGTGCGGGGGAGTGGGAAGAAGCTCGTGAGGACCTAACCCAGCAGCGCCTCAGCTGCCACCACTCGGGCCGGGCGCTCCATCAAGGAACTACACCAAACTCAAGAGATAAGTCACGCCCTTACAAGAGTTGGACCAACACAGCGCCTAACCCTCGCCCAGTGCGGCTCTGTCACGGCGACGTTGCCTTCCTTTCTCGCCCAGCGAGGGCTGCTTGAACACTAAAGGGGACCTCCCGAGCATCGCGACTCGGGGGCTCTTACCGGACCTCGGGCCGCTCACCTCCTGGCCTTGACCACGGCATCGCGACCTGGCATACCAGCAACGGCTGAAGCCTGCCTGGGGACTGGGACCTGTCAGCATAGAGCGCCAAGTCCTCGTGAGGATAGAAAGGGGGAGCCGAGCCGAGACAGGACAAGCACCTCGCATTGATTCATATTAAGGATATAATCTTCACAAAAGACATGGCAGACGCCTTACATGCCCCCACGGGGTGTTGCTTCGATTCCTCGCAGGGAACAAAAGTACTAAACCTAAGGAACGCTAATCGCACGCACCTCCGCAAGGGACGCCATCATCAACAGTGGGCTGCCCAACGTCGGCGCCAACCCCATCCACATCAGTGGTGTCGGCGGCTGGACGCAGCTGCCCCGCTCCGAGCACGGCGCGAGCTCGGGGGCTCGTAGCTGTCGTCGCTCGTCTCCGGAGTCGTGAGGAGCTCAGGGGAGCCGCTGGATTCCCTAGCTCCTCCGCTGCTGCCTGAGGAGCTGCTGGAGGGCCGATGGGCGGGCCAGGTCCTCGCCGGTTCGTTGCCCCTACCGCTCTCCCTGGGGCAGCACTCCAGCCAGCGTCCTTCAGCATCGAAGACCTTGAAGAACATCAGGGAGGCGCCATCATATTCAAGATGAATTACGAGGGCACCTACCGTCCGGCAGACCCGGGCGATTTCGCCCCAGCCCCGGGTCATGAAGACCTTGCCCGGAGCGAGGACCGCAACCTCCGCTCTGGTCGCAAGGGTACTGCAGTCAGCGTGCTGCAGCCAGAGCTCCAGAGCCCCGCTCGGCGGCATCTCGAAGGCGAAGGAGGGAGGAAGGCGAATCCAAGAGCTCGGTGGCATGGCGGCGTGGAGCACGAGCTCGCGAGAGGAGCACTCGGTGTGGACTCCAGGAGGAACGATACACTCCACCGTGACTCGCCAGCACCGACGGCGGCACCGTCGATGTCGCTCGACGCCTTCTCCCCCAGGACCCACGACGTGGGCGTACAAGGGTAGCAGATACCCAGGCGGCGGCCGCTCGTACCAAGGCCTCGGTGCCTCCTGCTGAGCGCCATCATCTCGGTGGCAGAGGACCAGCCGTTTCTTCGGCGGAAGTGGGTCAGGACCCTCTCGTGGGGCCTTTCCCTTCTCTTCTGCAGAGAAACGGCGGATTCGTGCCATTGGCGTAAGGAGAAGCAAGAACAAGGAAGAAGAAGGAAAGGAGCAGCAGGACTTGTCAAGTCGTGCGGTCGCCGAGGCATCATGGGGAAGTGCAGACGCCCACGTCCAATCAATCGCCACGCGGCGCCCAAGGCTGCAGGCTATTGGGGCCCGCGGCGCTTCGCGCTTGCCTCTTCGCTTCCCTGCTAGGCCAAGCCCGCGCGCGCCTTGGGCCCGGGGGCTACTGTCGGCGTTCTGGGAACGGGGGTCCCCAGACTTGCCTGCCTGCGGCCTGCGGCATGGCTCAAGTGGGGCCCCAGCGTGGCCCATCTTCATCAGCTCAAGCTCAAGACCCTCGCGAGGGGCCTAGCCTCGCGGGGCGGACGACAGGAAGCTTCCTCAGAGGCAGCCACATCGGGTAGGCTTGCAAGGAGGCGGAGAGATTAAGGCAGAGGGTACCTCGTGAGGCGCCCGTGATGCAAGCCATGACGATCGAGACCGGGCGGGTGCCAGGCGGGCGCCGGCCTGCGCAGTGTCCTTGTTTCCCCTTTGGTGCAAAGGGGGCAAGCACAGGCCAAGGCATCGGGCAAAGGTTGCCATTCCGGTGCAACGAGACCAAGACCAGCAGAGCGGCAGGACGGAGGTCACCGTGGAGCCCAAGACGGCGTCATCACCAGTGCTTTTGGCAGCCGAAGACCACCTTTGGTCAGGATAACTTGTACTAGATGTTCCCCTTCAAAGTGGCCAATTGTTGGCGCCCTTCCCACTCATTATTTGGGGAGAGGCCCAGGGCCTCTATAAATAGAGCTAGACACCACAGAGAGGAAAAGGGGAAAAAGGGGGAGAGACATCAAGACATAGAGATAGAGAGATCGACACACCTAGACATCTAGAGATCTGATAGAGCCCTAGCAGAGAGAGAGAGAGAGAGAGAGAGAGAGAGAGATCGGCGATTGAACTCACCCAAGCAGTTCATCGCACCAGCTCAAGAACACCTCTCGTGAGGCTGTTCTTCCCTTGTACTATTCATCATCAGCCCCTGAGGCAATCCACCACACCACACACTGGAGTAGGGTATTACACCACAACGGTGGCCCGAACCAGTATAAACCTCGTGTCCCTTGTGTTGTTCGATGTTTCCAGCTTAGATCACGCGAGGAGATTGGACATAGATCGGTAGGGGAGAGATCTCCGCGCGCACCCCAGCGTTCGAACCTCAAGGGTCTGCCGGAACCCGAAATCCGACAGTGGCTGTTTTGAGGAAGGTATATGGTGGGTGTATGATACCGGCGAAAGGTGCGCGGGATTAGAGAGGCTAGCAATGGTGGAAGAGTGAGAGTGCGTATAATCCATGGACTCAACATTAGTCATAAAGAACTCACATACTTATTGCAAAAATCTATTAGTTATCGAAGCAAAGTACTACGTGCATGCTCCTAGGGGGATAGATTGGTAGGAAAAGACCATCGCTCATCCCCGACCGCCACTCATAAGGAGGACAATCAATAAATACATCATGCTCCGACTTCTTAACATAACGGTTCACCATACGTGCATGCTATGGGAATCACAAACATCAACACAAGTATTTCTCAAATTCACAACTACTCAACTAGCATGACTCTAATATCACAATCTCCATATCTCAAAACAATTATCAAGTATCAAACTTCTCATAGTATTCAACACACTCATAAGAAAATTTTATTATTAATCTTGAATGCCTAACATAATTAAAGCAAATTACCATGCTGTTTTGTAGGACTCTCAAAATAATCTAAGTGAAGCATGAGAGGACAATGGTTTCTATAAAACAAATCCACCAACGTTCTCTAAAAGATATAAGTGAAGCACTAGAGCAAAAACTATATAACTCAAAAGATATAAGTGAAGCACATAGAGTATTCTAACAACTTCAGAATCATGAGTGTCTCTCTCAAAAAGGTGTGTGAAGCAAGGATGATTAATACAAGACGCTCCAAGCAAAACACATATCATGTGGTAAATAAAAATATAGCTCCAAGTAAAGTTACCGATAGAAGTAGACGAAAGAGGGGATGCCTTCCGGGGCATCCCCAAGCTTTGGCTTTTAGGTGTCCTTAGATTATCTTGGGGGTGCCATGGGAATCCCCAATCTTAGGATCTTGCCACTCCTTGTTCCATAATCCATCAAATCTTTACCCAAAACTTGAAAACTTCACAACACAAAACACCACTTCAAGGTACTGTAATTAACTCATTATTTATTTATATTGGTGTTAAACCTAATGTATTTCAACTTCTCTATGGTTTATAAACTATTTTACTAGCCATAGATTCATCAAAATAAGCAAACAACACACGGAAAACATAATCTGTCAAAAACAGAACAGTCTGTAGTAATATGGAGCTAACACAAGATCTGGAACCCAAAAAATTCTAAATTAAATTTCTGGACGTGAGGAATTTATCTATTAATCATCTTCAAAAATAATTAACTAAATAGAACTTTCCAAATAAAAGTGGCAGCAGTTCTCGTGAGCGCTAAAGTTTCTGTTTTTTACAGCAACATTAAAAAGACTTTCCCCAAGTCTTCCCAACGGTTCTACTTGGCACAAACACTAATTAAACACAAAAAACACAACAAAAACGGAGGATATATAAATTATTTATTACTAAACAGGAGAAAAAATCAAGGAATAAATATAAAATTGGATTGCCTCCCAACAAGCGCTATCGTCTAACGCCCCTAGCTAGGCATAAAAGCAAAGATAGATCTAGGTATTGCCATCTTTGGAAGGCAGTCCATAAGTGGCTCTTATAATAGATTCATAAGATAATTTAATTTTATTTCTAGGGAAGTGTTCCATGCCTTCCCTTAACGGAAATTGGAATCTAATATTCCCTGCCTTCATATCAATAATTGCACCAATCGTTCTAAGGAAAGGTCTACCAAGAATAATAGGACACGAAGGATTGCAATCTATGTCAAGAACAATAAAATCCACGGGAACATAATTCCTATTTGCAAAAATAAGAACATCATTAATTCTTCCCATAGGTTTCTTAATAGTGGAATCCGCAAGGTGCAAGTTTAAGGAGCAATCTTTAAAATCACGGAAACCTAGCAAATCACACAGTCTTTGGAATCGTGGAAACACTAGCACCCAAATCACACAAAGCATAGAATTCATGATCTTTAATCTTAATTTTAATAGTAGGTTCCCACTCATCATAAAGTTTTCTAGGGATAGAAACTTCCAACTCAAGTTTTTCTTCATAAGATTGCATCAAAGCATCAACGATATGTTTGGTAAAGGCTTTATTTTGACTATAAGCATGATGAGAATTTAGCACGGATTGCAACAAGGAAATACAATCTATCAAAGAGCAATTATAATAATTAAATTCCTTGAAATCCAAAATAGTGGGTTCATTAATATTTAAAGTTTGGACTTCTTCAATCCCACTTTTAACAATTTTAGCATCAAGATCTAAAGACTCCGAATTTTAGGAACGCATTCTAGGTTAAGGTGGATCATATTCAGTCCCATCATTATCAAGATTCATATTACAAAACAAAGATTTAATAGGGGACACATCAATAACTTTTAGATCTTCATCTTTATTATCATGGAAACTAGAAGAACATGCTTTTATCAAGCAATCTTTCTTAGCACGCATCCTAGCGGTTCTTTCTTTGCACTCATCAATGAAAATTCTCATGGCTTTGAGAGACTCATTGATATCTTGATTAGGAGGAATAGATCTAAGTTTCAAAGAATCAACATCAAGAGAAATTCTATCAACATTCCTAGCCAACTCATCAATCTTAAGCAATTTTTCTTCAATCAAAGCATTGAAATTCTTTTGCGAGGTAATAAATTCTTTAATATTAGATTCAAAACCAGAGGGTATCTTATTAAAATTTCCATAAGAATTGTTGTAGGAATTACCATAATTATTAGAGGAATTACTAGTATACGACGTAGGATTAAAGTTTCCTCTATATGCGTTGTTACCAAAATTATTCCTACAAACAAAATTCACATCCAAAGATTCATTATTATTATAAATAAAAGTAGACAAAGCCATATCATTAGGATCAGAAGAAACACTTTTATTAGCAAATAATTTCATAAGTTTATACATCTTACCACTCAAAACATTAATTTCTTCTATCACATGCACTTTCTTATTAGTAGATCTTTCAGTGTGACATTGAGAATAATTAACCATAATATTATCTAGGAGTTTAATAGATTCTCCTAAAGTGACTTCCATAAAAGTGCCTCCCGCAGCCGAATCTAAAAGATTTCTAGAAGCAAAATTCAATACGGCATAAAATTTTTGTATAATCATCCACAAATTCAAACCATGTGTAGGGCAATTACGTATCATTAATTTTATCCTCTCCCAAGCTTGTGCAACATGTTCATGATCAATTTGCTTAAAATTCATAATATCGTTTCTAAGAGAGATGATCTTAGTGGGAGGAAAATACTTAGAGATAAAAACATCTTTGCACTTATTCCACGAATCAATACTATTTTTAGGCAAAGACGGAAACCAAGCTTTAGCACGATCTCTAAGCGAAAAAGGAAATAGCTTCAATTTAACAATATCATTGTCCACATCTTTCTTCTTTTGCATATCACACAAATCGACGAAGTTGTTTAGATGGGTAGCGGCATCTTCACTAGGAAGGTCGGAAAATGGATCTTTCATGACAAGATTCAGCAAAGCAGCATTAATTTCACAAGATTCAGCATCGATAAGTGGAGCAATCGGAGTGCTAATAAAATCATTGTTGTTGGTATTGGTAAAGTCGCACAATTTGGTATTATCTTGAGCCATCGTGACAAGCAAGCAATCCAACACATAAGCAAGCAAGAAACGGGAAAAAAGAGGCGAATAGAGAAAGAGAGGGAGGATGGAGAGAGAGAGAGAGAGAGAGAGAGAGAGGGCGAATAAAACGGCAAGGGTGAAGTGGGGCAGAGGAAAACGAGAGGCAAATGGCAAATAATGCAATGCGGGAGATAAGGGTTTGTGATGGGTACTTGGTATGTTGACTTTTGCGTAGACTCCCCGGCAACGGCACCAGAAATCCTTCTTGCTACCTCTTGAGCACTGTGTTGGTTTTCCCTTGGAGAGGAAAGGGTGATGCAGTAGAGCAGCGTAAGTATTTCCCTCAGTTTTTGAGAACCAAGGTATCAATCCAGTAGGATGCTACGCAGGAGTCCCTCGCACCTACACAAACAAATAAACTCCTCGCAACCAACGCGATAAAGGGGTTGTCAATCCCTTCACGGTCACCTACGAGAGTGAGATCTGATAGATATGATAAGATAATATTTTTGGTATCTTTATGATAAAGAGAAATAAAGATGCAAGTAAAATAAATGTCAAAGGAAATAACTAAGTATTGGAAGATTAATATGATGAAAAATAGACCCGGGGGCCATATGTTTCACTAGAGGCTTCTCTCGAGAGCATAAGTATTATGGTGGGTGAACAAATTACTGTTGAGCAATTGACAGAATTGAGCATAGTTATGAGAATATCTAGGTATGATCATGTATATAGGCATCACGTCCGAGACAAGTAGACCGACTCCTGCCTGCATCTACTACTATTACTCCACACATCGTTCGCTATCCAACATGCATCTAGAGTATTAAGTTCAAGAGAACAAAGTAACGCTTTAAGCAAGATGACATGATGTAGAGGGATAAACTCATGCAATAGGATATAAACCCCATCTTGTTATCCTCAATGGCAACAATACATACGTGCCTTGCTGCCCCTACTGTCACTAGGAAAGGACACCGCAAGATTGAACCCAAAGCCAAGCACTTCTCCCATTGCAAGAAAGATAAATCTAGTAGGCCAAACCAAACTGATAATTCAAAGAGACTTGCAAAGATAACAATCATACATAAAATAATTCAGAGAAGATTCAAATATTGTTCATAGATAAACTTGATCATAAACCCACAATTCATCGGTCTCAACAAACACACTACAAAAGAAGATTACATCGAATAGATCTCCACAAGAGAGGGGGGAACTTTGTATTGAGATCCAAAAAGAGAGAAGAAGCCATCTAGCTAATAACTATGGACCCGTAGGTCTGAAGTAAACTACTCACACTTCATCGGAGAGGCTATGGTGTTGATGTAGAAGCCCTCCGTGATCGATACCCCCTCCGGCGGATCTCCGGAAAAGGCCCCAAGATGGGATCTCGTGGATACAGAAAGTTACGGCGGTGGAATTAGGGTTTTGGCTCCGTATCTGGTAGTTTGGGGGTACGTAGGTATATATAGGAGGAAGGAGTACGTCGGTGGAGCAACATTGGCCCCACGAGGATGGAGGGCGCGCCTGGGGGGTAGGTGCGCCCCTACCTCGTGCCTTCCTGGTTGATTGCTTGATGTAGGGTCCAAGTCCTCTGGATCATGTTCGTTCCGAAAATCACGTTCCCGAAGGTTTCTTTCCGTTTGGACTCCGTTTGATATTCTTTTTCTGTGAAACCCTAAAATAGGCAAAAAAAACAGCAATTCTGGGCTGGGCCTCCGGTTAATAGGTTAGTCCCAAAAATAATATAAAAGTGTATAATAAAGCCCAATAATGTCCAAAACAGGATATAATATAGCATGGAACAATAAAAAATTATAGATACGTTGGAGACGTATCAGGGAGCAATTACCTCGAGTAGCTCTATGCAGAGCATTATAGACATAGAAATTTGCAAAATACATACGGATCTGAATATGGCAGACCCGTTTGATTAAACCTCTCTCACAAGCAAAACATGATCACACCTTAGTAATCTTTGGTTGTTAATCACATGGCGATGTGAACTAGATTATTGACTCTAGTAAACCCTTTGGTTGTTGGTCACATGGCGATGTGAACTATGGGTGTTAATCACATGGCGATGTGAACTATTGGTGATAATCACATGACGATGTGAACTAGATTATTGACTCTAGTGCAAGTGGGTCACTGAAGGAAATAATAAAGTTGTTATCTTATATTTCTTTATTCATGATAAAGGTTTATTATTCATCCTATAATTGTATTTATCGGAAACTTAAATACATGTGTGAATACATAAACAAATACCGTGTCCCTAGTAAGCCTCGACTAGACTAGCTCGTTGATCAAAGATGGTTAAGGTATCTCCGAAGGACTGCCTTGTGTGCTATCAAATGTCACAATGTAACTGGGTGATTATAAAGATGCTCTACAGGTATCTCCGAAGGTGTTTGTTGAGTTGGCATAGATCGAGATTAGGATTTGTCACTCCGAGTATCGAAGAGGTATCTCTAGGCCCTCTCGGTAATACACATCATAATCTTGCAAGCAAACGACTAAGGAGTTAGTCACGAGGTGATGTATTACGGAACGAGTAAAGAGACTTGCTGGTAATGAGATTGAACTAGGTATGAAGATACCAACGATCGAATCTCGGGCAAGTAACATACTGATGGACAAAGGGAATTATGTATGTTGTCATGACGGTTCGACCGATAAAGATCTTCGTAGAGCCAATATGGGCATCCAGGTTCCGCTATTGGTTATTGACCAGAGAGGTGTCTCGGTCATGTATACATAGTTCTCGAACCCGTAGGGTCCGCGTGCTTAACGTTCGATCATGATATAGTATTACATGAGTTGTGTGATTTGGTGACTGAATGTTGCTCGGAGTCCCGGATGAGATCGCGGACATGACGAGGAGTCTTGAAATGGTCGAGAGTTAAATATTGATATATATGACAATGGTATTCGGACACCGGAAGTGTTTCGGGGGGTACCGGGTGCTTACCGGGTCACCAGAAGGGGTTCCGGGCACCCCCGGCAAAAGATATGGGCCTTATGGGCCAAGAGGGGAACGTGTTGGGGAATGTAGCATGCAATTTCAAAAAAATTCCTACGATCATGCAAGATCTATCTAGGAGATGCATAGCAACGAGAGGGGGAGAGTGTGTCCACATACCCTCGTAGACCGAAAGCGGAAGCATTAGTTTAACGCGGTTGATGTAGTCGAACGTCTTCTCGATTCAACCGATCAAGTACCGAACGTATGGCACCTCCAAGTTCTGCACATGTTTAGATCGATGACTTCCCTCGAACTCTTGATCTAGCAAAGTGTCGAGGGAGGGTTTCGTTAGCACGACGGTGTGGTGACGGTAATGGTGAAGTGGTCCGCGCAGGGCTTCGCCTAAGCACTACGCCAATATGACCGGAGGAGTACACGATGGAGGGGGTGCCACACATGGCTAGGAACAATTGTTGTGTGTTGGAGGCGCCCCTCCCCCGTATATAAAGGAGGGAGAGGGGAGGAGGCTGGCCTAGGGGCGCCCCAAGTGGGAGGGGTCCCACTTGGGCTCCTGGTCCAATTCGGCACCCTTCCTTTTATCGGAGGGGGAAAGGGGAAAGGAGAGGGAGAAGGAGAAGGAAAGGGGGGCCGCACCCCCTCCCATACTCTAATTTGGACTCCTCCCTTGGGGGGGGCACGCCACCCTTGTGGGCTGGCTTGCCTCCCTCCTATGGCCCATGTGGCCCATATCTTCCCCCGGGGGGTTCCGGTAACCCCCGGTACTCCGATACATACCCGATACATTCCGAAACACTTCTAGTGTCTGAATACTATCGTACAATATATCAATATTTACCTCTCGACCATTTCAAGACTCTTCATCATGTCCGTGATCTCATCTGGGACTTGATGTCTACTACACAATCTTCTTCTTGTAGACGGTATTGGGCCTCCAAGTGCAGAGGTTTGTAGGACAGTAGCAAATTTCCCTCAAGTGGATGACCTAAGGTTTATCAATCCGTAGGAGGTGTAGGATGAAGATGGTTTCTCTCAAGCAACCATGCAACCAAATAACAAAGAGTCTCTTGTGGCCCCAACACACCCAATACAACGGTAAATTGTATAGGTGCACTAGTTCGGCGAAGAGATGGTGAAACAAGTGGTATATGGATAGTAGATAAAGGTATTTGTAATCTGAAATTATAAAAACAGCAAGGTAGCAAGTGATAAAAGTGAGCGTAAATGGTATTGCAATGCGTTGAAACAAGGTCTAGGGTTCATACTTTCGCTAGTGCAAGTTCCCTCAACAATACTAACATAATTGGATCACATAACTATCCCTCAACATGCAACAAAGAGTCACTCCAAAGTCACTAATAGCAGAGAACAAATGAAGAGATTATGGTAGGGTATGAAACCACCTCAAAGTTATTCTTTCCAATCAATCCGTTGGGCTATTCCTATAGGTGTCACAAACATCCCTAGAGTTCGTACTAGAATAACACCTTAAGACACAAATCAACCAAAACCCTAATGTCACCTAGATACTCCAATGTCACCTCAAGTATCCGCGGGTATGATTATACGATATGCATCACACAATCTCATATTCATCTATTCAAGCAACACATAGAACCTCAAAGAGTGCCCCAAAGTTTCTACCGGAGAATCACGACAAAAACGTGTGCCAACCCCTATGCATAGGTTCATGGGCGGAACCCGCAAGTTGATCACCAAAACATACATCAAGTGAATCACATGATATCCCATTGTCACCACAGATATCCACGGCAAGACATGCGTCAAGTGTTCTCAAATCTTTAAAGACTCAATCCGATAAGATAACATCAAAGGGGAAACTCAATCCATTACAAGAGAGTAGAGGGGGAGAAACATCATAGGATCCAACTATAATAACAAAGCTCGCGATACATCAAGATCGTATCACCTCAAGAACACGAGAGAGAGAGAGAGAGAGACAGATCAAACACATAGCTACTGGTACATACCCTCAGCCCCGAGGGAGAACTACTCCCTCCTCGTCATGGAGAGCACCGGGATGATGAAGATGGCCACCGGAGAGGGATTGCCTCCTCCGGCAGGGTGCCAGAACGGGTCTAGATTGGTTTTCGGTGGCTACGGAGGCTTCTGGCAGCGGAACTCCCGATCTACTGTCTGTTCTGGAAGTTTTAGGATACGTAGGTATATATGGGTGCAGGAAGTACGTCGGTGGAGCTTCCAGGGCCCCACGAGGCAGGGGGCGCACCCTAGGGGGGTGGGTGCGCCCCCCACCCTCGTGAGCACCTCCCTTGGTTCCTGACGTGGGGTCCAAGTCCATCCGGTAGCTTTCCTTCCAAAAATAACTTCTCCAGTTGATTTCGTTCCGTTTCGACTCCGTTTGATATTCCTTTTCTTCGAAACACTGAAATAGGCAAAAAACAGCAAATCTGGGCTGGGCCTCTGGTTAATAGGTTTGTCCCAAAAATAATATAAAAGTGGATAATAAAGCCCAATATTGCCCAAAACAGTAGATAACATAACATGGAGTAATCAAAAATTATAGATACGTTGGAGACATATCAAGCATCTCCAAGCTTAATTCCTGCTCGTCCTCGAGTAGGTAAATGATAAAAACAGAATTTTTGATGCGGAGTGCTACTTGGCATAATTTCAATGTTATTATTCTTAATTGTGGTATGAATATTCAGATCCGAAAGATTCAAGACAAAAGTTCATATTGACATAAAAATGATAATACTTCAAGCATACTAACTAAGCAATTATGTCTTCTCAAAATAACATGGCCAAAGAAAGTTCATCCCTACAAAATCATATAGTTTAGTCATGTTTCATTTTCGTCACACAAGAATGCTCTCATCATGCACAACCCCGATGACAAGCCAAGCAATTGTTTCATACTTTAGTAATCTCAAACCTATAAACTTTCACGCAATACATGAGCACGAGCCATGGATATAGCACTATGGGTGGAATAGAATAATGAGGGGGCTATGTGGAGAAGACAAAAAAGGAGAAAGTCTCACATTAACGAGGCTAATCAATGGGCTATGGAGATGCCCACCGATTGATATTAATGCAAGGAGTAGGGATTGCCATGCAACGGATGCATTAGAGCTATAAATGTATGAAAGCTCAACAAAAGAAACTAGTGGGTGTGCATCCAACTTGCTTGCTCATGAAGGCCTAGGGCACTTGAGGAGGCCCATTGTTGGAATATACAAGCCAAGTTCTATAATGAAAAATTCCCACTAGTATATGAAAGTGATAACATGAGAGACTCTCTACTATGAAGATCATGGTGCTACTTTGAAGCACAAGTGTGGTAAAAGGATAGTAACATTGTCCCTTCTCTCTTTTTCTCTCATTTTTTGGGCCTTTTCTTTTCTTTTCTTTTTTATGGCCTTTCTCTTTTTTTATGGCCTTTCTCTTTTTTTATTCCTCACTTGGGACAATGCTCTAGAAAATGATGATCATCACACTTCTATTTATTTACAACTCAATGATTACAACTCGATACTAGAACAAAGATGACTCTATATGAATGCCTCTGGCGGTGTACCGGGATTGCGATGAATCAAGTGTGACATGTATGAAAAATTATGGACGGTGGCTTTGCCACAAATACGATGTCAACTACATGATCATGCAAAGCAATATGACAATGATGATGCGTGTCATAATAAATGGAATGGTGGAAAGTTGCATGGCAATATATTTCGGAATGGCTATGGAAATGCCATAATAGGTAGGTATGGTGGCTGTTTTGAGGAAGATATAAGGAGGTTTATGTGTGAAAGAGTGTATCATATCATGGGGTTTGGATGCACCGGCGAAGTTTGCACCAACTCTCAATGTGAGAAAGGGCAATGCACGGTACCGAAGAGGCTAGCAAGGATGGAAGGGTGAGAGTGCGTATAATCCATGGACTCAACATTACTCATAAAGAACTCACATACTTATTGCAAAAATCTACAAGTCATCAAAAACCTCGGCACTACGTGCATGCTCCTAGGGGTATAGATTGGTAGGAAAAGACCATCGCTCGTCCCCGACTGCCACTCATAAGGAAGACAATCAAATAACACCTCATGTTTCAGATTTCTTACATAACGTTTACCATATGTGCATGCTACGGGACTTGCAAACTTCAACACAAGTATTTCTCAATTTCACAACTACTCAACTAGCACGACTTTGATGTTATTACCTCCATGTCTCAAAACAATCATCAAGCATCAAACTTCTCTTAGTATTCAACACACTCTTAAGAAAGTTTTCACTAATCTTGTATACCTAGCATATTAGGATTTTAAGAAAATTACCATGCTATTTAAGACTCTCAAAATAATCTAAGTGAAGCATGAGTGTTCATCTATTTCTTCAAAATAAAACTACCACCATGCTCTAAAAGATATAAGTGAAGCACTAGAGCATCGACAAACTACTCTGAAAGATATAAGTGAAGATCAATGAGTAGTTGAATAATTATGCAACTATGTGAAGACTCTCTAACATTTAATAATTTCAGATCTTGGTATTTTATTCAAACAGCAAGCAATGCAAAATAAAATGGCATCTAAGAATAGCAAACATCATGTGAAGAAGCAAAAACTTAGGATCAACCGATACTAACCGATAGTTGTTGAAGAAGAAAGGTGGGATGCCAACCGGGGCATCCCCAAGCTTAGATGCTTGAGACTTCTTGAAATATTATATTGGGATGCCTTGGGCATCCCCAAGCTTGAGCTTTTGTGTCTCCTTAATTCCTCTCATATCACGGTCTCCCTAAATCTCAAAAGCTTCATCCACACAAAACTCAACAAGGACTCGTGAGATAAGTTAGTATAAACCATTGCAAAAGCCTTATCATACTCTACTGTAGCAAATCACTAAAATTATTATTCGACATTGCATACTAAATGCCTCTGCATATTTAATAGTCCTATCCTCAAATAGAATCATTAAAGAAGCAAACATATGCAAACAATGCAAACATAACAGCAATCTGCCTAAACAGGATAGTCTGTAAAGAATGCTGCAACATCCATACTTCCCTAGCTCCAAAAATTATAAAAGAAAATTCCCACTTTAGTAAATTTATCAGATCTTAATATGAAAAAGGTTTCAACATTTTAGCACATTCTGACTTTTCTAGGGAATTATTGCAACAGTGGTAAACTTTCTGTTTTCAAACAGCAACATGTGGACTAGTAAAATAGGCATAGTAAAGGCTATCAATACCACTTTTTTTGAAATAAAAGATTCAAAACATTGTTCTAAATAAAATCAAGCAAATACTAACAAAATAAATTGACGCTCCAAGCAAAACACATATCATGTGGTGAATAAAAATATAGCTCCAAGTAAAGTTACCGATGAACGAAGACGAAAGAGGGGATGCCGAAGCTTAGGCTCTTGGCTATCCTTGAATATTACCTTGGGGTTCCTTGGGAATCCCGAAGCTTAGGCTCTTGCCACTCCTTATTCCATAGTCCATCGAATCCTTATCCAAAACTTGGAAACTTCACAACACAAAACTTAACAGAAAACTCGTAAGCTCCGTTAGTATAAGAAAATAAATCACCACTTCAAGGTACTGTAATGAACTCATTATTTATTTATATTGGTGTTAAACCTACTGTATTCCAACTTCTATATAGTTTATAAACTATTTTACTAGCCATAGATTCATCAAAATAAGTAAACAACACATGAAAAACAGAATCTGTCAAAAACAGAACAGTCTGTAGTAATCTGGATCAAACGTATACTTCTGGAACTCATAAAATTCTCAAATAAATTGCTGGACCTGAGGAATTTATGTATAAATCATCTGCAAAAAGAATTAACTAACTAGAACTCTCCAAATAAAAATGGCAACAATTCTCGTGAGCGCTAAAGTTTCTGTTTTTTACAGCATGATCAACAATACTTTCCCCAAGTCTTCCCAAAGGTTCTACTTGGCACAAACACTAATTAAAAGCATAAAACCACATCTAAACAGAGGCTACATGAATTATTTATTACTAAACAGGAACAAAAAGCAAGGAACAAAAATAAAGTTGGGTTGCCTCCCAACAAGCGCTATTGTTTAACGCCTCTAGCTAGGCATGATGATTTCAATGATGCTCACATAAAGGATAAGAATTGAAACATAAAGAGAGCATCATGAAGAATATGACTAGCACATTTAAGTCTAATACACTTCCTATGCATATGGGTCTTGTGAGAAAACAACTTATGGGAACAATAATCAACTAGCATAGGAAGGCAAAACAAGCATAACTTCAAAACTTTAAGCACATCGAGGGGAAAATTGATATTATTGCAATTCCTACAAGTATATATTCCTCCCTCATAATAATTTTCAGTAGCATCATGAATGAATTCAACAATATAACCAGCACCTAAAGCATTCTTTTCATGATCTATAAGCATAGAAATTTTATTACTCTCCACACAAGCAAAATTCTTCTCATTAATAGTAGTGGGAGCAAACTCAACAAAATAATTATCATGTGATTGAAAATTAAGATCAAGATGACAAGTTTCATGGTTATCATTATTCTTTAAAGCATACATGTCATCACAATAATCATCATAGATAGGAGGCATGCTTTCATCATAGTAAATTTGCTCATCAAAGCTTGGGGGACAAAAAATATCATCTTCATCAAACATAGCTTCCCCAAGCTTGTGGCTTTGCATATCATTAGCATCATGGATATTCAAAGAATTCGTACTAACAACATTGCAATCATGCTCATCATTCAAATATTTAGTGCCAAGCATTTTATACATTTCTTCTTCTAGCACTTGAGCACAATTATCCTTTCCATCATACTCACAAAAGATATTAAAAAGGTGAAGCGTATGAGACAAACTCAAATCCATTTTTTATAGTTTTCTGTTATAAACTAAACTAGTGATAAAACAAGAAACTAAAAGACTCGATTGCAAGATCTAAATATATACCTTCAAGCGCTAACCTCCCCGGCAACAACGCCAGAAAAGATCTTGATGTCTACTACACAACCTTCTTCTTGTAGACGTTGTTGGGCCTCCAAGTGCAGAGGTTTGTAGGACAATAGCAAATTTCCCTCAAGTGGATGACCTAAGGTTTATCAATCCGTAGGAGGCATAGGATGAAGATGGTCTCTCTCAAGCAACCCCGCAACCGAATAACAAAGAGTCTCTTGTGTCCCCAACACACCCAATACAACGGTAAATTGTATAGGTGCACTAGTTCGGCGAAGAGATGGTGAAACAAGTGGTATATGGATAGTAGATAAAGGTATTTGTAATCTGAAATTATAAAAACAGCAAGGTAGCAAGTGATAAAAGTGAGCGTAAATAGTATTGCAATGCGTTGAAACAAGGCCTAGGGTTCATACTTTCGCTAGCGCAAGTTCCCTCAACAATACTAACATAATTGGATCACATAACTATCCCTCAACATGCAACAAAGAGTCACTCCAAAGTCACTAATAGCGGAGAACAAATGAAGAGATTATGGTAGGGTACGAAACCACCTCAAAGTTATTCTTTCCAATCAATCCGTTGGGCTATTCCTATAGGTGTCACAAACAGCCCTAAAGTTCGTACTAGAATAACACCTTAAGACACAAATCAACCAAAACCCTAATGTCACCTAGATACTCCAATGTCACCTCAAGTATCCACGAGTATGATTATATGATATGCATCACACAATCTCAGATTCATCTATTCAGCCAACACATAGAACCTCAAAGAGTGGCCCCAAGTTTCTACCAGAGAATCACGACGAAAACGTGTGCCAACCCCTATGCATAGGTTCATGGGCGTAACCCGCAAGTTGATCACCAAAACATACATCAAGTGAATCACGTGATATCCCATTGTCACCACAGATATCCACTGCAAGACATACATCAAGTGTTCTCAAATCTTTAAAGACTCAATCCGATAAGATAACTTCAAAGGGGAAACTCAATCCATTACAAGAGAGTAAAGGGGGAGAAACATCATAGGATCCAACTATAATAGCAAAGCTCACGATACATCAAGATCGTATCACCTCAAGAACACGAGAGAGAGAGAGAGAGAGATCAAACACATAGCTACTGGTACATACCCTCAGCCCTGAGGGAGATGTACTCCCTCCTCGTCATCGAGAGCACCGGGATGATGAAGATGGCCACCGGAAAGGGATTGCCCCCTCCGGTTTGGTGCCGGAACGGGTCTAGATTGGTTTTCGGTGGCTACGGAGGCTTCTGGCGGCGGAACTCCTGATCTACTGTCTGTTCTGGAAGTTTTAAGATACGTAGGTATATATGGGTGCAGGAAGTACGTCGGTGGAGCTTCGGGGGCCCCACGAGGCAGGGGGCGTGCCCTAGGGGGGTGGGCGCGCCCCCACCCTCGTGAGCACCTCCCTTGGCTCCTGACGTGGGGTCCAAGTCCATCCGGTAGCTTTCCTTCCAAAAATAACTTCTCCAGTTGATTTCATTCCGTTTCGACTCTGTTTGATATTCCTTTTCTTCGAAACACTGAAATAGGCAAAAAAACAGCAAATCTGGGCTGGGCCTCCAGTTAATAGGTTAGTCCCAAAAATAATATAAAAGTGGATAATAAATCCCAATATTGCCCAAAACAGTAGATAACATAGCATGGAGTAATCAAAAATTATAGATACGTTGGAGACGTATTAGGACTCCGAACAATCTTTGGTCACCAAAACGCATAACTCATAATACAAATCGTCATCAATCGTTAAGCGTGCGGACCCTAAGGATTCGAGAACTATGTAGACATGACCGAGACACCTCTCCGGTCAATAACCAATAGCGGAACCTGGATGCTCATATTGGTTCCTACATATTCTATGAAGATCTTTATCGTTCAAACTGTAATGACAACATACGTCATTCCCTTTGTCATGGGTATGTTACTTGCCCGAGATTCGATCATCAGTATCTTCATACCTAGTTCAATCTCGTTACCGGCAAGTCTCTTTACTCGTTCCGTAATGCATCATCCCGTAACTAACTCATTAGTCACATTGCTTGCAAGGCTTATCATAATGTGCATTACTGAGAGGGCCTAGAGATACCTCTCCGGTACTCGGAGTGATAAATCCTAATCTCGATCCATGCCAACCCAACAAACACCTTCGGAGCTACCTATAGAGCATCTTTATAATCACCCAGTTACGTTGTGACGTTTGATAGCATACAAGGTATTCTCCTAGTATCCGGGAGTTGCATAATATCATAGTCAAAGGAATATGTATAAGTCATGAAGAAAGCAATAGCAATAAAACTTAACGATCAATATGCCAAGCTAATGGATGGGTCTTTTCCATCACATCATTCTCCTAATGATGTGATCCCGTTCATCAAATGACAACACATGTCTATGGTTAGGAAACTTAACCATCATTGAAAATGAGCTAGTCTAGTAGAGGCTTACTAGGGACACTGTATTTTGTCTATGTATCCACACATGTATCAAGTTTCCGGTTAATACAATTCTAGCATGAATAATAAGCATTTATCATGATATAAGGAAATATAAAATAACATGTTTATTATTGCCTTTAGCTAGGGCATATTTCCTTTAGTCTCCCACTTGCACTAGAGACAATAATCTAGTTCACGTCGCCATGTGATTTAACACCAATAGTTCACATTGCCATGTGACCAACACCCAAAGGGTTTACTAGAGTCAATAATCTAGTTCACATTGCCATGTGATTAACACCCAAAGAGTACTAAGGTGTGAGCATGTTTTGCTTGTGAGAGAGGTTTAGTCAACGGGTTTGCCACATTTAGATCCGTATGTATTTTGCAAATTTCTATGTCTACAATGCTCTGCACGGAGCTACTTTAGCTAATTGATCCCACTTTTAATATGTATCCAGATTGAGACTTAGAGTCATCTAGATCAGTGTCAAAGCTTGCATCGACGTAACTCTTTACGACAAACTCTTTATCACCTCCATAACCGAGAAACATTTCCTTAGTCCTCTTTAGGTAACTAAGGATAGTTTTGACCGCTGTCTAGTGATCTACTCCTGGATCACTATTGTACCCCCTTGCCACACTCATGGCAAGGTACATAATAGGTCCGGTACACGGCATGGCATATTTTATAGTACCTATGGCTGAGGCATAGGGAATGACTTTCATTCTCTCTCTATTTTGAGTCTTACTCAACCTCACACCTTGCAACACAAACAAGAACCCTTTCTTTGACTGATCTATTTTGAACTTCTTCAAAACTTTATCAAGGTATGTGCTTTGTGAAATTCATATTAAGCGTCTCGATCTATCCCTATAGATCTTGATGCTCAATATGTAAGCAGCTTCAACGAGGTTTTTCATTGAAAAATTATTATTCAAATATCCTTTATTCTCTCCAAAAATTCTATATCATTTCCAATCAACAATATGTCATCCACATATAATATTAGAAATGCTACAGAGCTCCCACTCACTTTCTTATAAATACAGGCTTCTCCAAAAGTCTGCATAAAACCATATGCTTTGATCACCTCATCAAAGCGTATATTCCAACTCCGAGATGCTTGCACCAGTCCATAAATGGATCGCTGGAGCTTGCACACTTTGTTAGCACCTTTAGGATCGACAAAACCTTCTGGTTGCATCATATACAACTCTTCTTTAAGACATCCATTAAGGAATGCAGTTTTGACATCCATTTGCCAGATTTCATAATCATAAAATGCGGCAATTGCTAACATGATTCGGACAGACTTAAGCATCGCTACGAGTGAGAAAATATCATCATAGTCAACACCTTGAACTTGACGAAAATCTTTTGTGACAAGTTGAGCTTTGTAGATAGTAACACTACCATCAGTGTCCGTCTTCCTCTTGAAGATCCATTTATTCTCAATGGCTTGCCGATCATTGGGCAAGTCAACCAAAGTCCATACTTTGTTCTCATACATGGATCCTATCTCAGATTTCATGGCCTCAAGCCATTTATCGGAATCTGGGCTCATCATTGCTTCTTCATAGTTTATAGGTTCATCATGGGTCTAGTAACATGACTTCCAGAACAGGATTACTGTACCACTTTGGTGTGAAACATGCTCTGGTTGATCTACAAGGTTCGGTAGTAACTTGATCTAAAGTTTCATGATCATTATCATTAGCTTCCTCTCTAGTTGGTGTAGGCATCACGGGAATGGTTTTCTGTGATGAGCTACTTTCCAATTTGAGAGAAGGTACAATTACCTCATCAAGTTTTACTTTCCTCCCACTCACTTATTTCAAGAGAAACTCCTTCTCTAGAAAGGATCCATTCTTAGCAACAAAGATCTTGCCTTTGGATCTTTGGTAGAAGGTGTACCCAACAGTTTCTATTGGCTATCCTATGAAGACACACTTCTCTGATTTGGGTTCAAGCTTATTAGGTTGAAACTTTTTCACATAAGCATTGCAACCCCTAACTTTAAGAAACGACAGCTTAGATTTCTTGCCAAACCATAGTTCATACGGTGTCATCTCAACGGATTTAGACGGTGCCCTATTTAACTTGAACGCAGTTGTCTCTAATGCATAACCCCGAAACAATAGTGGTAAATCGGTAAGAGACATCATAGATCGCACCATATCCAATAAAGTACGGTTATGATGTTCGGACACACCATTACGCTGTGGTGTTCTAGGTGGCGTGAGTTATGAAACTATTCCACATTGTTTTAAATGAAGGCCAAACTCGTAACTCAAATATTCACCTCCGTGATCAGATCGTTGAAACTTTATTTTCTTGTTATGATGATTCTCCACTTCACTCTAAAATTCTTTGAATTTTTTAAATGGATCAGACTCGTGTTTCATTAAGTAGATATACCCATATCTGCTCAAACATCTGTGAAGGTAAGAAAATAACGATACCTGCCGCGAGCCTCAACACTCATCGGACCGCATACATCGGTATGTATTATTTCCAATAAGTCAGTGCCTCGTTCCATTGTTCCGGAGAACGGAGTTTTAGTCATCTTGTCCATGAGGTATTTTTCGCAAGTATCAAATGATTCATAATCAAGTGATTCCAAAATCCATCTGTATGGAGTTTCTTCATGCGCTTTACACCAATATGACCTAAACGGCAGTGCCACAAATATGTTGCACTATCATTATCAACTTTGCATCTTTTGGCATCAATATTATGAATATTTGTATGACTACAATCAAGATTTAATAAACCATTCACCTTGGGTGTATGTGAGGGAGTCCTGGATTAAGGGGTCCTCGGGCGTCCGGACTATATGACATGGGCCGGACTGATGAGCCGTGAAGATACAAGACAGAAGACTTCCTCTCGTGTCTGGATGGGACTCTCCTTGGCGTGGAAGGCAAGCTTAGCATGCGGATATGAATATTCCTTTCTGTGTAAACTGACTCTGTACAACCCTAGCCCCCTCTGGTGTCTATATAAACTGGAGGGTTTAGTTCATAGAGGCAATCATAATCATACAGGCTAGACAATTAGGGTTTAGCCATTCGATCTCGTGGTAGATCAACTCTTGTAACCCCTATACTCATCAAAGTCAATCAAGCAGGACGTAGGTATTACCTCCATCAAGAGGGCCCGAACCTGGGTAAAACATCGTGTCCCTTGTCTCCTGTTACCATCAATCCTTAGACGCACAGTTCGGGACCCCCTACCCGAGATCTGCCGGTTTTGACACCGACATTGGTGCTTTCATTAAGAGTTCCTCTGTTGCGTTGACAATAGGATTAATGGCTCGCCTTGTTATCAAGGACGGTATCACTTTCGGAGGAGCCCTGGCCTCAGGCCAAACCCTCCGTCTAGGCAACTGTACCATGGCTGCCTGTTCGGCCTTTAAGCCGATGAGGACTTCCCAAGTCATCGAAAATCGTCTCCGTATCGACTCCGAATACTCCAAGAAGATGGATCCGGCGGATTTGTCATCCTTAAACGAACTCCTGGATCGCATCGTCGTCCTGGGAGTCGCTACGGACTATGATCAGATTGGGCTTAAACCCGATCGAAGAGAAATCAAATCTCCGCCGATCACCCATCAGATAGCAGTCGTTGAGGAGCAAAGCAATAACAACTCTTCCCCTATACTGAAAACAAGCTATGTTCGGATTTCCGAGCTCATAGAGCCGGATACTCGTCTGCTGGGTGACACTCCCGGTCCTCCGAACTTAGAATTGGACGTTGAGCCTAAGGAATCATTGGACATCCTGGATCCCGAATCGATAAACTCGAAAGTTCTTCAAATTTTGGACTCCACATTGGGTCAGGGTTCGGATTTAACGCCACCCACCCACCACAAACAATATTCGCCAAGCAATTCTGGTCCCCGGGATATATGCGACCTCATGTACGTACGACAACAGCCTCAGGAAACAGTCCATCACTTCTGGGCTAGATTCCTCCTTGTTAAGGACAAGGTTAAAGATTGTCGCGATGAGGATGTGATTTTAGCATTCTGCAATAATTGCACGGACAAAGGAATCCTCAACACCCTCAACCGCCATCGCATACTGCACTTCACTGACTTGGCAACCATAGTACAGAAGTACTGCGCAATGGAAAGCGCCTGGAAACTCAGACAGCTCGCTGGGAACCACCGGCCTTCACGCCACCTCCCTAGTGGGCAAAAAGGATGCACCCTCGCGGAGCACCCGACCCCGTAGGCAAGAAAATTAAACCCATTACAGGACGTGGCACCGTTCTTGAAGGATGGCTTGATAGGCCATGCAAAATACACATGACACCGGACAACGAGCCAACCCACAGCCTTAGAGCATGTTGGATACTCCGGCAAGTAGCCAAGAGCGGCGAGGACATCCTCACCAAAAATTCCTCAGAGCCACACCCTCCAGAAGATGATGACCTCAGAGTATTGACGGTCTTCGAGACTTTTGCCTCAAACAATCGGCATAAGAGAACACTCCATGACCTCACCGAAGTCTGCCAAGTCGCAACAATAAATCCCTGGAGCGACACGGCAATAACTTTTAATGCCAACGACGAACCAAAATTCCGTTCACTCCGAGCACCGACCGCCTTGGTCCTCAACCCAATTGTGGATGGCTTCCGACTCACTAAAGTGCTAATGGACGGCGGCAATGGATTGAACCTCATTTACGAGGATACACTCAGTAAAATGCAAATAGACAGAAGCCACATCGAGCAAAGTGATACGACCTTTCGAGGAATCATTCCCAGTTGGGAAGCAAGATGCGCGGAAAAATTAAACTTGACGTGGTATTCGGCATGCCAAAGAACTATCGGTCCAAAGAGATAACCTTCCAAGTGGCCCCTTTCAATAGTGGATATCACGCCCTGTTAGGGCGGGACGCATTCACGCGCTTTCAAGCCATACCACATCACGGGTATATGAAGCTCAAGATGCCCGGGCCCAATGATATTATCACTCTCGCCAGTGATCCGGACATAGCACTCCGCGCCGAAAACAAAACCACATCTCTGGCCCTCAAGGCACTATCCGAGGCCCGTGCGGCCGAAGAATTGACCGCACTATGCTCCATGGTGGACAGGGACGATGTAATCCTCGATAAGCGCCCCAAGTCCACCTCCTTCAAACCAGCAGACGAAATAGTCAAATTTCAACTTCACCCGACGGATCCCAAGAAGACAGCCTCCATCGGGGCACAACTGGACCCTACAGTCGACGCCACATTATGCGTTCCTGCGCGAGAACTGGGACATATTCTCCTGGCACCCTTGACATGCCAGGAATCCCATGCAGGTTGGCCGAACACAGCCTCAATATATTGAAGGGATACAAGCCGGTTAAGCAAACACTGCGGCGCTTTTCCGAACCCAAACGACAAACTATGGGGGAGGAACTAGCCAAGTTAATTGAGGCCGGGTTCATCAGAGAAATAAAACATCCGGACTGGCTAGCAAACCTGGTGATGGTACCAAACAAGGATAAATCCTGGCGCCTGTGCATCGATTTCAAAGACCTCAACAAGGCCTACCCTAAGGATCCCTTCCCCCTCCCCCGCATCGATCAGATCATTGACGCTACCGCAGGACACGACTCACTGTGTTTCCTCGACGCATACTTTGGATACCATGAAATCAAAATGAAGGAATTTGATCATTTCGCAACAACGTTCATTACCCCATACGGGCCTTTCTGCTTCAACACTATGCCCTTCGGGCTGAAAAACGCAGGCGCCACCTATCAACGCATGATTCAAACATGGCTGGAGAAACAAACCGGAAAAACGGTCGAAGCATATGTGGATGACATTGTCATCAAAACTAAGCACGTCGAGTCACTAGTAGACGACCTGCGTCTCACATTCGACAACCTCCGTGCATATGACATCAGGCTCAATCCGGAAAAGTGCGTCTTCGGCATTCCCGCCGGAAAACTGCCGGGCTTCATCGTTTCTAATAGAGGAATTGAGGCAAACCCAGCCAAAATACGAGCTTTGTCACAATTGGCTACACCAACAGACCTTAAACAGGTCCAAAAACTAGCCCAGATGCATGCCGGCTTTAAACTGCTTTATCTCCAGATTAGGAGAAAAAGCATTGCCACTATACCGTCTACTCCGACGCACCTACCACTTCGAGTGGATGGACGCGACAACGACTGGACTGGAAGAAATAAAATCTCTTTTAGAGAGCAACCCAATCCTGGCTGCGCTGAACGTCGGCGAACCCATGTTATTATACATCTCTGCAACACACCAGGTGGTGAGTGCGGTGCTCGTCGTTGAACGAGAGGAGGACGGACATAAATTCCCACTTCAGAAACCGGTATACTACATATCCACTGTCCACATACCATGCAAATCCCGGTACCCTCATTACCAAAAGATAGCATATGTAGTCTTCATGGCATCCCGGAAGCTACGACACTACTTCCAAGAGTGCTCGATCACGGTGGCTTCCGAAGTACCACTCAATGACATAATAAACAACTATGACACTACAAGCCGAATTGCCAAGTGGGCTATTGAGCTATTGCCATTTGATATCACATACAAACCACGCCAGGCCATTAAATCCCAAGTATTGGCTGACTTCGTCGTCGAGTGGACAGAGGCCGAACTCCCTAAAGAGTATGGTACATATTCCAGCTGGGTCATG
Organism: Triticum aestivum; assembly: GCF_018294505.1. Taxonomy (NCBI): domain Eukaryota; kingdom Viridiplantae; phylum Streptophyta; class Magnoliopsida; order Poales; family Poaceae; genus Triticum; species Triticum aestivum. Next base: position 358,042,355 of record NC_057794.1, read on the forward strand.
CACTTCGATGGCTCTAAAATGCTGGCCGGTTTAGGAGCAGGAGTTGTACTAACGTCCCCCATAGGAGACACAGTCCAGTATGTACTCCAAATATTATACACAGACTCCAATAACGTAGCCGAATACGAGGCCTTATTGCATGGTCTTCGGATGGCTGTCTCTATGGGCATACAACGCTTGGAGGTGCGCGGGGATTCAAACCTCGCAATATCCCTAATAAACGGAGAATTTGACGCTAAATATCCGAAGATGGCGGCCTATCGTAACGCCGTACTCAAAATTTCAGCTCGGTTCAAGGGACTCGAGTTTCATCATGTGGCTCGAGAAAGTAATCAAGCGGCGGACTTCCTTACTCGCATAGGCACCAAGCGTGACCCCGTCCCACCTAACATCTTTTTGGAGAGGCTCTTCAAGCCATCCATGGTGTGGCAGGATGAGAGCGGCAACACTAGTCCGGATCCAGTTATACCCCAAGAATCCAAACACAATTTCAATATCATCGGGCGCTCAGCCATCGAAACAATACCATCGGCCCACCTAATAATGGCAGTAATTGCCCCATAGACCGAACCCTTCTTGGCTTACCTTAATAGGCGAGAGCTCCCTGAGGACCAGAATGAGGCTCGATGCATCGTTCGGCGCTCGAAATCCTACAAGGTTCATGAAGGAGAGCTCTACAAGAAGAGTACTACCAGAATACTTCAAAGATGTATCTCCGAAGAAGAAGGACGGCAGCTCTTGGCCGAAATCCATGCTGGTCTTGGTGGTCACCACGCCATAGCCCGGGCTCTTGTAAGCAAGGCCTTCCATACCGGTTTCTTTTGGCCGATGGCCCGAGCAGATGCACATGACCTTGTCCAACGTTGCATGGGATGCCAGCTTTTCGCCAATCAAAGCCATATGCCGCCTACCGCCTTACAAACAATCCCCATTACTTGGCCTTTCACGGTCTGGGGGCTTGATATGGTCGGACCCCTCAAAGGGGGAAGCCATTACAAAAAATATCTGCTGGTCATGGTAGATAAATTCACTAAGTAGATAGAGGCCAAGTCGGTTAAAACGACCGAAGCCAGACCAGTGATAGACTTTATATCCGGTGTCGTACATCATTATGATGTCCCACACAGCATCATCACCGATAACGGCTCCAATTTTACAGCCGAGGAAGTGAAAAAATGGTGTGCTAACCTGGGCATCAAGCTCGATTATGCCTCCGTCTATCACCCCAAATGAATGGTCAAGTTGAACGAGCTAACGGTCTTATCATGAAAGGCATTAAGCCTAGACTAGTACGGTCTTTAAAAGAGTCAGACAAACAGTAGGTCGAGGAGCTCGACTCCGTACTCTGGGGGCTGCGGACCACGCCCAATCGCACTACCAGTCACACACCATTTTTCATGGTGTACGGCGTGAAGGCTATTTTGCCCTGCTACATTATTCATGATTCACCTCAAGTGCGCATGTACGAAGAGGGAGAAGCCAAGCTAGATCGGAAGGACAGTCTAGATACCCTGGAGGAGGAGCGCGATGTTGTAAAGGCCCGTTCCGCATTCTATCAACAACAAGCTCGCAGATACCAAAGCAAAGAGGTGCGGGCCAAGATTTACAATGTTGATGAACTCGTTCTACGCTTGCAAGAGAAGAAAAAGGACAAACTGAAGCCCAAGTGGGAAGGTCCCTTCATTATAGATGAAGTTCTCACTGGAGGTGTGTACCGTCTATGTGACGCATCGGATAATCGCTTAGAGCCGAACCCGTCGAATGCCGCCAGACTCCGAAGATTCTACGCCTAGAGCCGGACTCATCGTTCATTTTCTTTTTTGCTCCTCTTTTCATTTTTTCTCTCTTTAAATATTTTTCTTTAGCTTTATAGCTCTTGTGCGGCTAGAGTGCACACTTATGAGGTACACATCCTTGAATGTATACGCCCATAACACCTGGGGGCTTCTTTTACAGAAGCTTATTATCATTCTCCGAGCATCAAGCTCGCCACATATATGTCCTTTTCTCATATATACCTTTTCTTCGCCATGATATGCACCTTTATGAATTAAGTTTTTGCCAAGCTAGGTTGCCTGGCTCCTGTGCTTATGCCCTATGTTCCTATTAGTTCGGCTAGGGCATAAAGGGAGCACCTCTGCGATTGTTACAGCCGGGTTATCCGGAGTTGTACCTCAGACTGGGTGAAGCCGAAAGCTAGCGTTCTTAAGGGAACTATCGGTCGGCGGGCTAAAGCCGTTTTACCCTCGTGACACCATGAACCCCTAGATATTATGTATACTGTGATTTTTGTTCGAATCATAGTTTGGGCATGCATACGAACGCATGTTCACCCAAGGAAAGGAACCCTTAACGGAACTATTCTCTCTGGAAGATGTTTATTACAATCAATAAGTAATATAACATAGCTAGCCGAATACAACTTGTCTGTTCAAGTAACTATGACCCCTATGCCTGGTTTCGACGCATGCCCCGGTATTTATTGTCGGTCCGGTATTCAGAAACACTCCGCACCTTCGGGTCCGGAGGTCGAAGCGAAAAGGTCTGTCATGACAATCGTTTTACAATTCGGCTAGGGACAAAATTGTCAATTGAAGTACATAGTCACATGGACTCAAAAACTTCTTCCTCTATACCGTCTAACAGGCTGTCTAGTTTACAGTCCTGTTGTAAAAATTTTGTGGCTATCTTTACTTGGTCATATACCAAGCTCACTGGAATCTCTTGTCCATCCGACCCTTGAGATCTGACCCGGGCCATATGATTAGGATCAAGTCCAGTGTACCGTGTTTTCACCATGGCCCAGGCCTCTTACGCGCCTTCCTGGCAAGACGATATCTTCCATAATCTGAAGCGGTGTCGAGCTCCCTTGAATAGCTTCACCAGATCCTCCATACTTCCTGGAGGGGATGCAGATGGCCATAAAGCCTTGGCAATACTCCGCATCACTTTCCGTGCTCGCTCATACACTTCAAACAGCTCTTGTAACAGATCGCCTTAGAAGCTGGATGCCTCTTCTTTGGGCCACCCAGTCAAAATACGTATAGGAATAAACTTATCAAAAGCCTCCTTAGCGAACTGTACGATAATAAGTTGAAAGACATACTGAATATGCCGCCTCGCAACTTTTTGTTCTCATTTATAGCATCCGCTAGTTGGGCCCGCACATCCTTCAGCTCTTCGCCGAGCTGGGTATTGGCATCCTGCAGCTTGTTCTTTTCGTCCCTGGTCCATGTCAGTACACGTTGACCAGCGACCTCTTGCCTTTCGGCGTGTTCCTTTTCCGCCTATGCGGCCTTTAGCTTCTCTTCCATCTGAGCCAACGAGCCTACCATCATATAATGCAGCAATGTTTCTTCATATAAACACGACTGGCACATGATTACACTTTCCGGATAGAAGGGAACCTTACCAGTCGGTGCCTCCTTGGACTTCCCCAGTTCGGCGGTAACAACGCAGTTAGCTGGGTCTGGTACTGTTCCAGCTCCTGAGATAGCATGTTGTTCTTCTCCGTGAGAACCTGATTATACAATGATCCTTAAATCAGTTGTTTCAACTGCTTCAAGTCTCATGGGCTACTCGTATATGGTTACCATATCTATACAATGCATACTTACCCGCATATCTTTCAAGTACTGGTCAGTAGCTCGGGCAAGCCCATCCCGAGCAGCTCGGATGTATGCATCAGACGAGCTGAAGGCATTGAACTCCTCTTCAATAAAGCTGGGGTCGCGAAGAGCAGCCCTCCGTTGCCGATGATTCATGGCGCTCTCTACTTCAGAGTTCGTGACGTACACATCATCCGAATCCTCTGAAGGAGGACAATCTGGCATCACTCCCGTATCAGCCCCCGCCCCAGAGGCAAGGTCTGGAGCCTGATTGGTAGAGGCGCGACTAGCAGGATCCCCGGACATACTCCGGCGAACACTCTTCCTGATAAAACACAGCGAACAATGTCACAGTTTGATGTGATTGCCAGGGGGCGTATTCGAATCCGTACCTCTTTGATGAAGGCTCGATCGTGTTGACATCTGCCTTCCTCTTCGAAGACCCGCTCGGTGCAGGCGTCGCTCTCCTATGAGATGCCTCTGGTGCAGCATGGCGCGCCGAGCGCCTCCCCTTCGAAGCACGAGACAATGCGGTGGGTGAGGCACAATGAGGAAGCTCTTTTGGAGGAGATGCTTGATATGTCTCTGTCGTATCTACTTTTTCAAACACTTTTGCCCTTGTTTTGGACTCTAACTTGCATGATTTGAATGGAACTAACCCGGACTCATGCTGTTTTCAGCAGAATTGCCATGGTGTTATTTTTGTGCAGAAATAAAAGTTCTCGGAATGACATGAAATTCAACGGAGATTATTTTTGGAATATATAAAAAATACTGGAAGAAGAATTCACGTCAGGGGGCCCACACCCTGTCCACAAGGGTGGGGGGCGCGCCTACCCCCCTAGGCGCGCCCCTGCCTCGTGGGCCCCCTGACGCTCCACCGACCTCAACTCTAACTCCATATATTCATGTTCGGGGAAAAAATCAGAGAGAAGGATTCATCATGTTTTACGATACGGAGCCGCCGCCAAGCCCTAAACTCTCTCGGGAGGGCTGATCTGGAGTCCGTTCGGGGATCCGGAGAGGGGAATCCATCGCCATCGTCATCATCAACCTTCCTCCATCACCAATTTCATGATGCTCACCGCTGTGCGTGAGTAATTCCATCGTAGGCTTGCTGGATGTTGATGGGTTGGATGAAATTTATCATGTAATCGAGTTAGTTCCGTTAGGGTTTGATCCCTAGTATCCACTATGTTCTGAGATTGATGTTGCTGTGACTTTGCTATGCTTAATGCTTGTCACTAGGGCCCGAGTGCCATGATTTCAGACCTTAAGCTATTATGTTTTCATGAATATATGTGAGTTCTTGATCCTATCTTGCAAGTCTATAGTCACCTATTATGTGTTATGATCCATTAACCCCGAAGTGAGAATAATCGGGACCATTATCGGTGATGACCGTAGTTTGAGGAGTTCATGTATTCACTATGTGTTAATTCTTTGGTCCGGTACTCTATTAAAAGGAGGCCTTAATATCGCTTAGTTTCCTATAGGACCCCGCTGCCATGGGAGGGTAGGACAAAAGATGTCATGCAAGTTCTTTTCCATAAGCACGTATGACTATATTTAGAATACATGCCTACATTACATTGATGAGCTGGAGCTAGTTCTGTTCACCCTATGTTATAACTGTTGCATGATCGATCGCATCCGACATAATTCTCCATCACCGATCCAATGCCTACGAGCTTTTCATATATTGTTCTTCGCTTATTTACTTTTCCGTTGCTACTGTTACAATCACTATAAAACCAAAACTACTACAGTTACTTTTGCTACCGTTACCACTACTATCATATTACCTTGCTACTAAACACTTTGCTGCAGATACTAAGTTTCCAGGTGTGGTTGAATTGACAACTCAGCTGCTAATACTTGAGAATATTCTTTGGCTCCCCTTGTGTCGAATCAATAAATTTGGGTTGAATACTCTACCCTCGAAAATTGTTGTGATCCCCTATACTTGTGGGTTATCAAGACTATTTTCTGGCGCTGTTGTTGGGGAGCATAGCTCTATTCTTTGAGTCACTTGGTATTTATATCTGGTTATCATTATGAAGAACTTGAAAGATCAAAGAACCAAGATTTTTCCCTCAACTAGGAGGGGAGGTAAGGAACTGCCATCTAGCTTTGCACTTGATTCACCTTCTGTTTTGAGTAAACTTGCGACACCTACACGTGCTATTGATTCCGATAGGTCGCATGTTATTGATGATGCCACTTCTGCTTTGCATGATATTTATGATGAAACTACTTCTATGCTTGATAATGATGTGCCACTAGGTGAATTTCTTGATGAACAGCTTGCTAGGGCTAGAGAGAATGAAATTATTGAAACTGATAATATTGATGAAAGTGATGATGAAGATTCTCCCCCTAGATATGAATTGCCTGTTGTTCCTAAGGGTTATGCTATGGATGAAGAAACCACTAGAGACTTCTTAGCTTGCAATGATAGATCTGATCTTAAGAAATTATTAGCTAAGCTTAAAGAAAAGTCTTTGAATGCTAGAATGAAATATGACCCTGCTTTTGCTACTTCACCTATCTTTATTACCGATAAGGACTATGATTTCTCTGTCGATCCTGAGTTCATTACTTTGGTTGAATCTGATCCTTTCTATGGCTATGAATCTGAAACTGTTGTGGCACATCTTACTAAATTAAATGATATAGCCACCCTGTTTACTCATGATGAGAAAACTCGCTATTACGGTATCCTTAAGTTGTTTCTGTTCTCATTAAAGGGTGGTGCTAAAACATGGTTTAATTCTCTTGATCCTGGTTGTGTGCGTAGTCCCCAAGATATGATTTATTACTTCTCTGCTAAATATTTCCCCGCTCATAAGAAACAAGCTGCTTTAAGGGAAATATATAATTTTGTGCAAATCGAGGAAGAGAGTCTCCCACAAGCTTGGGGGAGGCTTCTCCGATTACTTAATGCTTTGCCTGATCATCCTCTCAACAAAAATGAAATACTTGATATCTTTTATAATGGACTAACCGATGCTTCCAGAGACCAGCTGGATAGTTGTGCTGGTTGTGTTTTCAGGGAAAGAACTGTTGATCAAGCTGAATTGTTATTGAATAATATGTTGACTAATGAAAATAATTGGACACTTCCTGAACCAACTCCTAAGCCAACTCCGGAGAAGAGGGGTATTCTATTTCTCAGTCCTGAAGATATGCAAGAGGCAAAGAAATCTATGAAATAAAAAGGTATTAAAACTGAAGATGTTAATAATTTACCACCTATTGAAGAAATACATGGTCTTAATTTGCTGTCTGTTGAAGAAATACATGGTCTTGATAACCCGACACAGGTAGTAAAGGTAAATTATCTCTATAGATTTGATAAATGTGAAATCCCATTTACTAAGTTTGCTAGCCTATGCTTGGATGAGTTTGATGACTTTATGGTTAAACAAGAAAACTTCAATGCTTATGTTGGTAGACAATTGAAACACAATGCTGATATGCTTGAACACTTGGGTGATTATATGGCTACTGTTAAAGGTGAACTTAAACTTATTAGTAAACATGCTTCTATGGTTACCACTCAAGTAGAACAAGTACTTAAAGCTCAGAATGATTTGCTCAATGAATTAAATAATAAGAAGAATGATAATGCTGTTGGAGTTATGACTAGAGGTGGTAAAATGACTCAGGAGCCTTTGTACCCTGAAGGCCACCCTAAGAGAATTGAGCAAGATTCTCAGAGAGCTAATGTAGATGTACCTAGTCCTTCTAAGAGGAAGAAAAATAAAAATGATAGGACTTTGCATGCTTCTAGTGAACCTGTTATTGACACACCTGAGAATCCCAATGATATTTCTATTTCTGATGCTGAAACACAATCTGGTAATGAACATTGAAAGGGCATGTAGCCCCTAAGTGTGGTTTTGGTAATTAAATGACCATCTCTATGGACTAATGTTTCTCAATGAGATATATTTGAAGGTTTTGTCCATAGATGGTGTCTCAAGGATATTGGATGGAATCAAGGATGAAGTCCATATATATGAAGATATGTTTGATGTATGCTTTGGAGTTAAATGACAATTCCTATGGAGCATAAAGTGCATTGAATCTTATATGAAGATATGTTCCATAGTGATGCTTGAAGTTCATTGGGTTGTTTTGTGAAGTCTTCCATCAAAGCATCTGAAGAAGTCCTCATGGTATCCTTCTCTGGATATCCCTTACACACGGGCTTGTACCATGCGCATGGGGTCGAGTGTCAACTCTCTGGATACCCCATGATCATGAGGACTAGGTGTTGGCTCTCGAGATCCCATATCCAGTGAGGTTTCAAGTTGGTCTTCGAGTACTTCTATTGAATCCATCAAGATTGATTTCTATGCCTAATCTAATTATGTTCATGGTGGAGTTCATTGGAGGATCTCTAAGACTGACATATTTGGGCTTTTAAGGATCAAGGGCTTGAGAGAATAATCAAAGAGAAGAATTCAAGTTATGGTTTCAAGACAAGATCGTGGTGAGCTCATGTGTTGGGTTTAGGTTGGTCAAGTCTTGAAGCAAGCAACTAGAGTGAAGAATTCATTGTGCCTCTCAAGATATTATGATGGAGGACTTTTAAGGATCAAGAGTTTGAGAGAATAATCAAAGAGAATAATTCAAGTTATGATTCAAGACAAGATCATGGTGAGCTCACGTGTTGGGTTTCAGTTGATCAAGTCTTAAAGCAAGCAACTAGAGTGAAGAATTCATTATGCCTCTCAAGAGATTGTGATGGAGTTTTTTAGAAGGGAAAGTGGTGATCAAGATGATATTCATAGTGGAACTTGATATGGTCATGAAAGAGTCTATGGTGATATTGTCTTGAAGCAATGAAGGAAAATGAAGAGTTCATTGTGGTTTTCAAGAAACCAAGATGGATCTTGGAGTAAAGATGTTGGTTGACCAAGATGAAGCTCGAATATTATATCTAGATGGTCAACTCTCAAAGCGCAAACATTGTACCACGTGGGATCAAGTGATCTAGTGGTATGGTAAGTAATTGTGAATTGTGCTTTGTTACCTAACCTATGCTATGTGTTTGTTATGTCTATGTGGGTTAGGTGTTTCTCATGGGCTTGCATCAAAAGGAAAGATCTCAAGTAGCCTATGTGTGGATGACATCAAGTAGTGACGGTCATCGAGTTCGAGGAGTCCAAGTACAAGATGAGAAGCCGGAGGTTATATGCTTTGAAGCTTGTGGTCCACATCATGATAATGCTCATGTGAAGATGGGCTTAAGTTAAGGCTTCCCTCATTGCAATATGAGGAAGCAATTCAAGCATCTTCACCAAGTGGTTGTGGACAAGAAAGGGATTCCAACTTGAGACAAGCATTGGAGTCATCACCAAGCTCAAGTTGAATATGCAAGGCAAAGGTATACCTTAGCTAGGTTTTCCTAGTTTTGCCGGTCTCATGGTGCTTGGAGGGAGACCGGATTATAGGTTTGATAGCCGTACTATCAAGAGGGACTCTCGGGCAAGTAGCTTGATCATGTCGCATGTAGAGAGCTCAAACCTTTGTATTACTTGCATAATTATTTCTTGTTGTTCTTGGGTGGTTCTCTATGTGAGGACCTTGGGCTTTTCCATAGCTTCAAAACGAGCCCAAGATCATCGAATTCGGAGTCCGTATGCCAAAGTTATCACTGTTTTAGTGAGCTGCTGCAGGCTGATCTGGGTACCCCGTGGACACGGGGTTTTTAACCCTCGTGGGCACGGGGCCCCATGCACACAGACTTGTATCATGCGCACGGGACCCCGTGGGCACGGGGTGTCCAGGAAGTGTCCGTTGGAGCCCCAACGGCTAGTTTTGGAAGTTGGCTATAAAAGAGCCCTTCCTCCCCACCGGTTTGGGGGTTGTTTATTTCACATTCTAAACATCATTTGGAGCCTCTTACCACCTCTCCCAAACCCCTATCTCCCCTCTAAGTGAAGGGGGATTTGTGGATGGATCTTGGAGTCATTTGTTGATTTCCTCCATTGCATCCCCTCTCTTCAATCCCCTACTTTCTTGAGTTGCATCTTGCGAGATTGAGAGAGTGAGTTGAGCATTTGTTGCTTGACCTTGCATTGCATTTGTTGCCTTGGTTTGAGCTCCCTGCATCGATTTGTTCGAGTGAGAGCCCGTGAGTTTATTACTCTTGGAGGCTTCGCCTCCTAGACGGTTTGGTGATACATTGAGAAGATTGTGAAGAGGCCTATGTGGCCAAGGTTCCCCCGGAAGCTTCCTTTTGTGGTGTGCTCCGGGGAAGGGTGTTGAAGTGGCCTAGGTGGTCAAGTTCCTCCGGAAGCTTCCGTGGCTGCGGTGTGCTCCGGAGAAGTTTGTAAAGGTGTGGTGGTCTCCTTCAAGACCAACCCCGAGTGAACCGAGGCTCATCCGTTGGGGGTGACTCGGAAGGGAGAATACGGTGAGTCACTTGGTGACGCCCCGGAGCTTTGGCTTTGGCACCGCTCTAACGGACACTCTCACGAGTGTGAACTTCGGGATAAATCCGCGTCTCCGACTCACTTGTGGTTATCTCATACCCACACCCTTTACTTTCTGCAATTCATACTTGCTCATATTGAATTATTGATATATCTTGTGCTAGTTGAATTGCTTAGTAGTTCCTACATTTCCTTCTCTTGTGATATAGTTTGTGCTTTCTAGTTTCCTTTAGTGCCTATCTTATTTAGCATAGGTCGTTGGTGCACTTAATTGAGCCTAACATATTTAGGATTTGTGCATGAAAAGTATCCGTTAGTTTAATTCCGCATTAGGATAAAGCCAAATCCGTAAAAAAAATAAAACGCCTATTCACCCCCCCCTCTAGTCGTCATCTAGATCTTTTCAAACATGAACCTAGTGATAATGTTAATGATGATGTTCATGTTGATGCTCAACCTAGCAATGATATTGATGTAGAGATTGAACCTGCTGTTGATCTTGATAACCCACAATCAAAGAATCAACGTTATGATAAGAGAGACTTTGTTGCTAGGAAGCACGGTAAAGAAAGAGAACCATGGGTTCAGAAACCCATGCCTTTTCCTCCTAAACCATCCAAGAAAAAGGATGATGAGGATTTTCAGCGCTTTGCTGAAATGATTAGACCTATCTTTTTGCGTATGTGTTTGACTGATATGCTTAAAATGAACCCTTATGCTAAGTGCATGAAGGAAATTGTTACTAATAAAAGAAAGATACCGGAAGCTGAAATTTCCACCATGCTTGCTAATTATACTTTTATGGGTGGAATACCAAAGAAACTTGGAGATCCAGGAGTACCAACTATACCATGGTCCATTAAAAGAAACTATGTTAAAACTGCTTTATGTGATCTTGGAGCCGGTGATAGTGTTATGTCTCTCTCTTTATATCGTAGACTTGATTTGAATAAGTTGACACCTACTGAAATATCTTTGCAAATGGCTGACAAATCAACTGCTATACCCGTCGGTATTTGTGAGGATGTGCCTATTATGGTTGCAAACGTTACTATTTTAATGGACTTTGTTATTCTTGATATTCCCGAGGACAATAGCATGTCTATTATTCTTGGAAGACCCTTTTTGAATACTGCAGGGGCTGTTATTGATTGCACCAAAGGTAATGTCACTTTTCATGTTAATGGTAATGAGCATACGGTACACTTTCCGAGGAAACAACCTCAAGTCCACAATATCAATTCTATTGGAAAAATTTCAACAATCACAATTGGAGGTTTCGAATTTCCTCCTCCTACTGTCAAGAAGAAATATGATATTCTTATTGTTGGGGATGTGCATATCCGCGTTGAGGTAACCTAGTGTTATTCAAAAATTCTCTGGTTTCATGTTATTCGAAATGAGTTTGTTAACAAGACCTGATCAACCTTGTTAGTGGATTCCTTTTAATGAGCATGAGATGGATGAATTTAGAAAACACAACTCTCTGTACCCTCTTTTTACCTTATGTTATTTATATTAAATAAAGCAAAATAGTATTTTCTATCTGTTTTTTGAATTATCCATGCAATAAAACATACCCCGCAAATAAAAGTTCTCCAAATGCCCTGAAATTTAAATATGATTTTTTCTAGAATATTTTAGAATATCTGGCACTGAAAACACACCAGGGGGAGTAGCCATGTGCCCACGAGGGTGGAGGGCGCGCCCCTGCCTCGTGGACCCCGCGTGGGTCCCCTCCACTTATTCCAGCCACCACACACTCCTTCTTCCTCCCAAAAAAATCACTAGCATACATTTTCCTGTTCTACGTTACTTTGCAATATTTGCTAGTAGATGCTTAATTGGTCGCGGGAACTGTTGGAACCTTAGTGCTCCTGATATTGTTATTTTGCACCATGCCTTATTCCAAGATACTACTTTCAGTTTAGGCGCTATTGTTGCTAAACGTTTAAATCTGAACCATACTAAGGGCCCCGTCCTTGGAGGCATTTTTGCCTCGCACCTAGCTGCACACTATAACATACCTATCAGGCATTATGAGAAAGAGGAAAAGTTGATGCCTAATATTTTTCTATATTATAGGAGCATGGTAGCACATGATTTTATTGTTAAGAATAAGAAGAAGATGCTTAACTATAGACTGATTTTTGGTAAGAATAACTTTGAGACTATTACCTTGCCTGCTCCCTCTTTGTTTAACATATTTTCAGGCAAGTACCTTGTTTTACCGGAGGACGTTTATGCATACTGGAGTGTGACACCAGCTCCAGAGCCTGAGCCGGAACCACCCCAGGACCCTTATCGACAGTCAGTTTATCAATGGAATCCTGAGGAGATTGCCAACCAGTGGCACCCAGAGGACACTCCTCCTTACACCGGAGAGGGCCACTTTGATCCATGGGCATAGACCAACTTAGGCCAAAATCCTAAGCTTGGGGGAGTACGTATTTCTCACCTTCATTACATTTATGTTCACACACTCATGCCAGTTGTCGGTGCTCATACTTTTTCATTGTGTCATCCATGCTAGTTTATTTTCTTTTCAAGCTTTCTTCTTGTGTGTTTGAAAAACCTTAAGAAAAACAAAAAAAATAGTTGTAGATTTTAGTTAGTTTACTTTCCATGCCTGTAGTAGTAGTAATTAAAAAGAAAACCCAAAAAGATTTCTCATTCTTGTTTTTCTTGTTGGGAGCTTTCCCGTGTAAATAGTTTTGTTTCTTTTTTTTCCTTGGGGGTCGAGAGGAGAAGACCACAATGAAAATTTTGAGTGGCTCTTATATGCATTATTGTTGATCTAACAAAGAGCCCATATTACCTTGTCTTCTCTCTTGAATTGAATGCTTGCAGATTCCAGCTTAGTCCAATGCACGTGCACTATTATTATTATCCACACTATTCGGTCGTGCAAGTGAAAGGCAGTAATGATGATTATATGATGAACTTATTGAGATGAGGAAAGCTGGTATGAACTCGACCTCTCTTGTTTTTGTAAATATGATCAGTCCATCGTTCCTGATTCAGCCTATTATGAAAGAACATATTTGCAATGACAATTAGAGATTATAGTTGCTTATGCCAAGCTTAATTAGCTAGGAGTTTATAATGGTTTACCTTGCGTGTCAATATGCTATTAAAATGGTTGTGATGTGGTATGATAGGGTGGTATCCTCCTTTGAATGATTCGAGTGGCTTGACTTGGCACATGTTCACACATGTAGTTGAAACAAAATCAACATAGCCTCCACATATTTATGTTCATGGTGCATTATATCCTACTCATGCTTGCTTTCGGTGTTGATTAATTTTAATGCATGTTCATGACCGTTGTCGCTCTCTAGCTGGTCGCTTACCAGTCTTTTTCTAGCCTTAACTTGTACTAAGCGGGAATACTGCTTCTGCATCCAATTCCATAAACCCCAAAGTTATTCCATGTGAGTCCACCATACCTACCTATACACGGTATCTACCTGCCGTTCCAAGTAAATTTGGATGTGCCAAACTCTAAACCTTCAAATAAACATTCTGTTTTGTATGCTCGAATAGCTCATGTATCAACTAGGGATGTATGTATCCTCCATGCTAGGCGGGTTATTCTCAAGAGGAGTGGACTCTGCTCCTCATTCACGAGAAAATGGCTGGTCACCGGGATGCCCAGTCCCATGCTCAAATCAAATCAAAATAATTGCAAATAAAACTCCCCCAGGATTGTTGTTAGTTGGAGGCACCCGTTGTTTTGGGAGATCCATGGATTGATGCTTGTTGGTGGCGGGGGAGTATAAACTTTACCATTCTGCTTGGGAACCGCCTCTAATGTGTGTAGCATGGAAGATATCGAGATCTCTCGGTTGTTATGTTGACAATGAAAGTATACCACTCAAAATATTATTCATATCTATTTCAAAACCAAGCTCTGGCACATCTACAAATCCCTGCTTCCCTCTACGAAGGGCTTATCTATTTACTTTTATGTTGAGTCATCATCCTCTTATTAAAAAGTACCAGTTGGAGAGCACCTCTGTCATTTGCATCCATTACTGTTAGTTTACATTGAGTATGACTGTGACTGGATCTTTTTTACCATGAATTACAATGTCTAGTCAGTCCTTGATCTTTAAAGGTGCTCTGCATTTATGTTTTGCGGTCTCAGAAAGGGCTAGCGAGATACCATCTTGTTATATCATATCATGATTGTTTTGAGAAAGTGTTGTCATCTGAGATTTGTTATTATTGCTCACTAGCTAATTATGCCATTGATATGAGTAAACATGAGACCTAAATGTTATTGTGAATATGGTTGGTTCATAATCTTTGATGAAAACTTGAATACTGGCTTTACATATTTACAACAACAAGGGCAAACAGAGTTTGTAAAAGTTTTTCTTTATCACTTTCAATTTATCAACTGAATTGCTTGAGGACAAGCAAAGGTTTAAGCTTGGGGGAGTTGATACGTTTGCGTTGTATCTACTTTTCCAAACACGTTTGCCCTTGTTTTGGACTCTAACTTGCATGATTTGAATGGAACTAACCCGGACTGACGTTGTTTTCAGCAGAACTGCCATGGTGTTATTTTTGTGCAGAAATAAAAGTTCTCAGAATGACCTGAAAATCAACGGAGATTATTTTTGGAATATATAAAAAAAATACTAGAAGAAGAATCCGCGTCAGGGGGCCCACACCCTGTCCACGATGGTGGGGGCGCGCCCCCTGCCTTGTGGGCCCCCTGACGCTCCACCAACCTCAACTCCAACTCCATATATTCGTGTTCGGGGAGAAAAAAATCAGAGAGAAAGATTCATTGCGTTTTATGATACGGAGCCGCCGCCAAGCCCTAAACTCTCTCGGCAGGGCTGATCTGGAGTTCGTTCGGGGCTCCGGAGAGGGGAATCCATCGCCATCGTCATCATCAACCTTCCTCCATCACCATCATGATGCTCACCGCCGTGCGTGAGTAATTCCATTGTAGGCTTGCTAGACGGTGATGGGTTGGATGAGATTTATCATGTAATCGAGTTAGTTTTGTCAGGGTTTGATCCCTAGTATCCACTATGTTCTGAGATTGATGTTGCTATGACTTTGCTATGCTTAATGCTTGTCACTAGGGACTGAGTGCCATGATTTCAGATCTGAACCTATTATGTTTTCATGAATATATGTGAGTTCTTGATCCTATCTTGCAAGTCTATACTCACCTATTATGTGTTATGATTAACGTTAACCCTGAAGTGACAATAATCGGGACCATTACCGGTGATGACCGTCGTTTGAGGAGTTCAGGTATTCACTATGTGTTAATGCTTTGGTCCGGCACTCTATTAAAAGGAGGCCTTAATATCCCTTAGTTTCCAATAGGACCCCGCTGCCACGGGAGGGTAGGACAAAAGATGTCATGCAAGTTCTTTTCCATAAGCACGTATGACTATATTCAGAATACATGCCTACATTGCATTGATGAACTGGAGCTAGTTCCGTGTCACCCTATGTTATAACTGTTGCATGATCGATCGCATCCGACATAATTCTCCATCACCGATCCAATGCCTACGAGCTTTTCATATATTGGTCTTCGCTTATATAATTTTCCGTTGCTACTATTACAATCACTATAAAACCAAAACTACTACCATTACTTTTGCTACCTTACCACTACTATCATATTACCTTGCTACTAAACACTTTGCTGTAGATACTAAGTTTCCAGGTGTGGTTGAATTGACAACTCAGCTGCTAATACTTGAGAATTTTCTTTGGCTCCCCTTGTGTCGAATAAATAAATTTGGGTTGAATACTCTACCCTCGAAAACTGTTGTGATCCCCTATACTTGTGGGTTATCAATGCTCCCTGCGCACTTACGTGGGAAGACGGCATGAGACCGGGGTAATCGGCTATGATGGACACTTCTGTGCCATCGTAGCTTGCCTAATGGAAAACCCCCTCCTTAAGCTCTACAAATATATCCGGATCCTCCTCAAATCCGAGATCTAGGTCCCGAATATGATTCTCTAGCTGCGGAGTAGGGCTATAGATCCCCGCGGTGGCCTTCCGCCATTCCTGTTAAAGATGGTCGGTTTGAGTCCAATTAGTTGAGGCTTAAGATAAGGATTGAATAAGATTCTGGGTTGAAAGCTTACCCAGCTAGGGGGGTTGTACATGGAGAATCCGTCCTGGCACTTAAGACGAGTAAATTCTTCTTTCTCCGCTTTATAAAGATCCGCCAACATGGAGGCTAGGGTGGCAAAGTCATCTGGACCCTTACACCCGTAGCGAGATGTATGATCCTCCCCAATGTAGTTCCACACGGGGAGTCCTCTGGATTGGAGTGGCTGGATGCCTCGCGTTATGGAAATTTTCATGACCTCGATCATGGATAGTCCGGATTGGGTGAGTATTTTTATCTTGTCCATTAACATCTTGACTTCCATGCTATCTTCCTCCTCGAGGCTCTGAGGGCGCCAGCTATGGCGTTTCTTTAGTGGTGCGCTGGAAAATTCGGTAAGGCCCATTCGGACTGGGTCGGGGAGGGCGACATCTTCAATATAAAACCACTCTGAGGGACACTCCTCAGATGCCTTCTTCGACGTGCCGGACAGGTATCCGGTTCTGGCTATGCGCCATATCTCGACGCCGCACACCTCGAATATGGATCCCTTTTGGGAGCGAGGGACGAGGCAGGACAATTTTCTCCATAACTCAAAGTGGGCCTCACAACCTAGGAACAACTCGCAAAGAGCGATGAAGCCCGTGATGTGTAGAATGGAGCCCGGCATAAGATTGTGCAGTTGGAGGCCATAATACTCCAAGAGACCTCAGAGGAAAGGATGGATTGGAAATCCAACGCCCCTCAAGAGAAAGGAAAGGAAGCACACTCGCTCCCCTTCTGAAGGATTCGGGAAACTTTTTGCCAGGGCTTCGCCCGTAAAAGAAGTTAATTCCGCCCGTACCAGGACTAGATTCGCAGGGGGAAGGTAGTCTTGCGCCTGGAGCTTGGTCAGCTGGGCGTGGGATATTGAGCATCTCTCCCAATCGCCTTTTTCGGAGCCATGAGGGCGGGAGTAAGAACTGGGAGCGCTAGCCATGTTTGAGTGGTTTCTCCTAGCAAGCTCTAAAGATTTTCCGCCTGGTGTGGAATGGCATCTGAGATCCAATCCCTTTAAAGAGATGCCTTTTTTACGTGTTATGTGCAAAAAAATACTCTAACCTTTTGTATTCGTTCGACATGTGGAAGCAGAAGAGATGGAGGCGCGGGAGCCGAAGGGTATGACATTAAATGAAAAGCCAAACATAACTCTTCGGGTCAAGATGCTTTGAAGTATTCGGAGGAGGAACCCGCCTTGCAATGCCGAAGACAACCTGCACGCCAGACACGCCGTCATTGAAGCCTGATTCGGGGGCTACTAAGGGAGTCCTGGATTAAGGGGTCCTCGGGCGTCCGGACTATATGACATGGGCCGGACTGATGGGCCGTGAAGATACAAGACAGAAGACTTCCTCCCGTGTCTTGATGGGACTCTCCTTGGCATGGAAGGCAAGCTTAGCATGCAGATATGAATATTCCTTTCTCTGTAAACTGACTCTGTACAACCCTAGCCCCCTCTGGTGTCTATATAAACCGGAGGGTTTAGTATGTAGAGGCAATCATAATCATATAGGCTAGACAATTAGGGTTTAGCCATTACGATCTCGTGGTAGATCAAATCTTGTAACCCCTATACTCATCAAAGTCAATCAAGCAGGACGTAGGGTATTACCTCCATCAAGAGGGCCCGAGCCTGGGTAAAACATCGTGTCCCTTGTGTCCTGTTACCATCAATCCTTAGACGCACAGTTCGGGACCCCCTACCCGAGATTTGCCGGTTTTGACACCGACAACATGACCACAGAAGGTTTTATTCATGTAAACAGAACAACAATTATTCTCTGACTTAAATGAATAACTGTATTGCAATAAACATGATCTAATCATATTCATGCTTAACACAAACCCCAAATAACATTTATTTTAGGTTCATCACTAATCCCGAAGGTAGAGGGAGTGTGCGATGGTGGTCTTATCAACCTTGGAATCACTTCCAACACACATCGTCACCTGGCCCTTAACTAGTCTCTGTTCATTTTGCAACTCCTGTTTTTGAGTTACTAATCTTAGCAACTAAACCAGTATCATATACCCTAGGGTTACTATGAACACTAGTAAAGTACACATTAATAACATGTATATCAAATATACTTTTGTTCACTTTGCCATCCTTCTTATCCGCCAAGTATCTGGGGTAGTTCCTCTTTTAGTGACTATTCCCTTTGCAGTAGAAGCACTCAGTTTCAGGCTTAGGTCCATCTTTGGGCTTCTTCACGGGAGTGGCAACTTTCTTGTCATTCTTCTTGAAGTTCCCTTTCTTTTCATTTTCCCTTATTCTTGAAACTAGTGGTCTTGTCAACCATCAACACTTGATACTTTTTCTTGATTTCTACCTTTGCCGATTTCAGCACCGCGAAGAGCTCGGGAATCGTTTTTGTCATCCCTTGCATATTATAGTTCATCATGAAGTTCTAGTAACTTGGTGATAGTGACTAGAGAAGTCTCTCAATCACTATCTTTTCTAGAAGATTAACTCCCACTTGATTCAAGCGATTGTACTACCCAAATATTATGAGTACATGCTCATTGGCTGAGAAATTCTCCTCCATCTTGTAGGCAAAGAACTTGTCAGAGGTCCCATACCTCTCGACATGGGCATGAGTCTAAAATACCAATTTCAACTCTTGGAACATCTTATATGCTCTGTGGCGTTCAAAACGTTTTTGAAGTCCCGGTTCTAAGCTGTAAAGCATGGTGCACTAAACTATCATGTAGTCATCATATCGATCTTGTCAAACGTTCATAACGTCTGCATCTGCTCCTGCAATAGGTCTGTCACCTCGTGGTGCATCAAGGACATAATTCTCCTATGCAACAACGAGGATAATCCTTAGATCACGGACCCAGTCCGCATCATTGCTACTATCATCTTCAACTTAGTTTTCTCTAGGAACATATCAAAAAACATAGGGGAGCTACAACGCGAGCTATTGATCTACAACATAGATATGCAAAAACTATCAGGACTAAGTTCATGATAAATTAAGTTTAATTAATCATATTACTTAAGAACTCCCACTTAGATAGACATCCCTCGAGTCATCTAAATGATCACGTGATCCAAATCAACTAAACCATGTCTGATCATCACGTGAGATGGAGTAGTCTTCAATGGTGAACATATCTATGTTGATCATATCTACTATATGATTCACGTTCGGCCTTTCGGTCTCCGGTGTTCTGAGGCCATGTCTGTACATGCTAGGCTCGTCAAGTTTAACCCGAGTATTCCGCATGTGCAAAACTGTTTTGCACCTGTTGTATGTGAACTTAGAGCCTATCGCACCCGATCATCACATGGTGTCTCAGCATGACAAACTGTCGCAATGGTGCATACTCAGGTAGAACACTTATGCCTTGAAATTTTAGTGAGGGATCATCTTATAATGCTACCGCCATACTAAGAAAAATAAGATGCATAAAAGATAAACATCACATGCAATCAGAATATGTGACATGATATGGCCATCATCATCTTGCGCCTTTGGTCTCCATCTCCAAAGCACCGTCATGATCGCCATCGTCACCAGCTTGACACCTTGATCTCCATCATAGCGTCATGGTCGTCTCGTCAATTATTGCTTCCACAACTATCACTAACGCATAGTGATAAAGTAAAGCAATTACATGGCGTTTGCATTTCATACAATAAAGCGACAACCATAAGGCTCTTGCAAGTTGCCGATAACTTTTACAAAACATGATCATCTCATACAGTAATGTATATCACATCATGTCTTGACCATATCACATCACAACATGCCCTGCAAAAACAAGTTAGACATCCTCTACTTTGTTGTTGCAAGTTTTACGTGCTGCTACGGCCTTCTAGCAAGAAACGTTCTTACCTACGCATCAAAACCACAACAGTGCTTTATCAAGTTTGCTGTTTTAACCTTCAACAAGGACCGGCCGCAGTCAAATTCGATTCAACTGAAGTTGGAGAAACAGACACCAGCCAGCCACCTTTATGCAAAACTAGTTGCATGTCTGTCGGTGGAACCAGTCTCATGAACATGGTCATGTAAGGTTGGTCCGGGCCGCTTCATCCAACAATACCGCCGAATCATAATAAGACATTGGTGGTAAGTAGTATGACTATCACCGCTCACAACTCGTTGTGTTCTACTCGTGCATATCATCTACGCATAGACCTGGCTCGGATGCCACTGTTGGGGAACGCAGCATGCAATTGGAAAAAATGTCCTACGATCACGCAAGATCTATCTAGGAGATGCATAGCAACGAGAGCGGCAGATTGTGTCCACGAACTCTCGTAGACCGAAAGTGGAAGCATTAGTTTAATGTGGTTGATGTAGTCGAACGTCTTCTCGATTCAACCGATCAAGTACCGAACATACGACACCTCTGATTTCTGCACACGTTCAGCTCGATGACGTCCCTCAAACTCTTGATCCAGAAAAGTGTCGAGGGAGAGTTTCATCAGAATGGCGGCATGGTGACGGTGATGGTGAAGTGATCCGCGCAGGGCTTCGCCTAAGCACTATGACAATATGACTAGAGGAGTAAACGATGGAGGGGGGGGGGCGCCGCACACGGCTAGGAACAATTGTTGTGTGTTAGAGGCGCCCCCGCCCCCGTATATAAAGGAGGGAGAGGGTAGGAGGCTGGCCTAGAGGCACCCCAAGTGGGAGGTGTCCCACTTGGGCTCCTAGTCCAATTCGCCCCCTTCCTTTTATCGGACAGGGAAAGGGGAAAGGAAAGGGAGAAGGAGAAGGGAAGGGGGGCCGCGCCCCCTCCCCTAGTCCAATTCAGACTCCTCCCTTGGGAAGGGCGCGCCACCCTTGTGGGCTGGCTTGCCTCCCTCCTATGGCCCATGTGGCCCATATCTTCCCCCCCCCGGGGGGTACCGGTAACCCCCGGTACTCCGATACGTACCCGATACATTCCGAAACACTTCCGGTGTCTGAATACTATCGTCCAATATATCAATCTTTACCTCTCGACCATTTCGAGACTCCTCGTCAGGTCCATGATCTCATCTGGGACTCCAAACAATCTTTGGTCACCAAAACACATAACTAATAATACAAATCATCATCAAACGTTTAGCGTGCGGACCCTATGGGTTCGAGAACTATGTAAACATGACCAAGCCACCTCTCCGGTCAATAACCAATAGCGGAACCTAGATGCTCATATTGGTTCGTACATATTCAACAGAGATCTTTATTGGTCAAACTGTAATGACAACATACATCATTCCCTTTGTCATCGGTATATTACTTGCCCGAGATTCGATCGTCGGTATCTTCATACCTAGTTCAATCTCGTTACCGGCAAGTCTCTTTATGACGGAAATATGCCCTAGAGGCAATAATAAAGTTGTTATTTTATATTTCCTTATATCATGATGAATGTTTATTATTCATGCTAGAATTGTATTAACCGGAAACTTGATACATGTGTGGATACATAGACAAAACACCGTGTCCCTAGTAAGCCTCTACTAGACTAGCTCGTTAATCAAAGATGGTTAAGTTTCCTAACCATAGACATGTGTTGTCATTATGATCGTACAGTTTTATTGCTATTGCTTTCTTCATGACTTACACATATTCCTTTGACTATGAGATTATGCAACTCCCGAATACCGGAGGAATACCTTGTGTGCTATCAAACGTCACAACCTAACTGGTTGATTATGAAGATGCTCTACAGGTATCTCCAAAGGTGTTTCCTGGGTTGGCATAGATCGAGATTAGGATTTGTCACTCCGAGTATCAGAGAGGTATCTCTAGGCCCTCTCGGTAATACACTTCATGATAAGCCTTACAAGCAATGTGAATAATGAGTTAGTTACGGGATGATGCATTACGGAAAGAGTAAAGCGACTTTCCGGTAATGAGATTGAACTAGGTATGAAGATACCAACTTCGAATCTCGGACAAGTAACACACCGATGACAAAGGGAATGACGTATGTTGTCATTGCGGTTTGACCTATAAAGATCTTCATAGAATATGTAGGAACCAATATGAGCATCCAGGTTCCGCTGTTGGTTATTGACCGGAGATGTGTCTCGGTCATGTCTACATACTTCTTGAACCCGTAGGGTCCACACGCTTAACATTCGATGACGATTTGTATTATGAGTTATGTGTTTTGGTGACCGAAGATTGTTCGGAGTCCTGGATGAGATCACAGACATGATGAGGAGTCTCGAAATGGTCGAGAGGTCAAGATTGATATATTGGATGATAGTATTCAGACACCGGAATGGTTTCGGAGCGTTTTGGGAATTTATCAGAGTATCGGGGTTACCAGAACCCCCCGAGGGAAGTAATGGGCCTTATGGGCCATAGGGGAGAGGCAGGGCAGCCCACAAGGAGTTGGCACGCCCCATCCCATGGGGAGTCTGAATTGGACCAGGGGAGGGGGCGCGTCCCCCCTTTCCTTCTCCCTCTCCCTCTCCTTTCCCCTCCCCCCTCCGGTAAAAGAAAGGGGGGTGAATTGCACTTGGAGTTCTAGTAGGACTCCTCCCCCCTTGGGGGCGTGCCTAGGGAGGCCTCCTCCCTCTCCCTCCTTTATATACGGGGGGAGGGGGGCACCTCTAAGCACATCACTTGTTTCTTAGCCGTGTGTGGTGCCCCCCTCCACCGTTTACTCCTCCGGTCATATTGTCGTAGTGCTTATGCGAAGCCCTGTGCGGATCACATCACCATCACCGTCACCACGCCGTCGTGCTGATGAAACTCTCCCTCGACACTTTGCTGAATTAAGAGTTCAAGGGACGTCATCGAGCTGAACGTGTGCTGAACTCGGAGGTGTCGTATGATTGGTTGAATCGAGAAGACGTTCGACTACATCAACCGTGTTAAACTAACGCTTCCGCTTTTGGTCTACGAGGGTACGTGGACACACTCTCCGCTCTCGTTGATATGCATCTCCTAGATAGATCTTGCGTGATCGTAGGATTTTTTTTGAAATTGCATGCTACATTCCCCAACACT
The DNA here is from genome assembly GCF_018294505.1 of Triticum aestivum. Lineage (NCBI taxonomy): Eukaryota > Viridiplantae > Streptophyta > Magnoliopsida > Poales > Poaceae > Triticum > Triticum aestivum. Next base: position 358,065,526 of record NC_057794.1, read on the forward strand.
TTGCTCGTTCCGTTATGCATCATCCTGTAACTAACTCATTAGTCACATTGCTTGTAAGGCTTATCATGATGTGCATTACCGAGAGGGCCCAGAGATACCTCTCTGATACTCGGAGTGACAAATCCTTATCTCGATCTATGCCAACCCAACAAACACCTTCGGAGATACCTGTAGAGCATTTTTATAATCACCCAGTTACATTGTGACATTTGATAGCACACAAGGTATTCTTCCGGTATCCGGGAGTTGCACAATCTCATAGTTAAAGGAATATGTATAAGTCATGAAGAAAGCAATAGCAATAAAATTTAACGATCAATATGCTGAGCTAACGGAAGGGTCTTGTCCATCACATCATTCTTCTAATGATGTGATCCCGTTCATCAAATGACAACACATGTCTATTGTTAGGAAACTTAACCATCACTGATTAACGAGCTAGTCTAGTAGAGGCTTACTAGGGACATTGTGTTTTGTCAATGTATCCACACATGTATCAAGTTTTTGGTTAATAAAATTCTAGCATGAATAATAAACATTTATCATGATATAAGGAAATATAAAATAACAACTTTATTATTGCCTCTAGGGCATATTTCCTTCAAAACGCACCAGCCACAAGGGACTGTTGCGCCCCCCATATGGGCCAGCATAAGAGGAGAAGGAAAGAAGGGAAGGGGAAGCAAAGAGTGGAATATGATTCCCCCTTCCTTCCCTCTCTCCCCCCTCTTTCCTTCCCCCTCCGACAAATATGGCAGGGAGGCGCGCGGCTTGGGAGGAGCCCAAGTAGGATTCGGTCACATGACTTAGCCGTGTGCGGCGCCCCCCTCCACTGTTTACACCCCCGGTCATATCTTTGTAGTGCTTAGGCAAAGCCCTACGAGGATCACTTCATCATCACCGTCACCATGCCATCATGCTAATGGAACTCATCTACTACATCGACATCTTGCTGGATCAAGAAGGCGAGGGATGTCACTAAGCTGAACGTGTGCAGAACACGGAGGTGTCGTGCATTCAGTACTTGATCGGTTGAAACATGAAGAAGATCGACCACATCAACTGCGTTGAGAAACGCTTCCGCTTACGGTCTATGTGGGTATGCAGACACACTCCCCCCTTGTTGCTATGCATCTCCATGGATAGATCATTGCGTGTGTGTAGAATTTTTGGTTTTCCATGCAACGGTTCCCAACAAAGCAGAGGCGTCCACGTCCTGTCGATCACCACACGTCATCCTGGCCCGCAGGTGGTTGGGGCCTATGGAACTTTGCCCTTGCCCTTTGGCTTCGCCTCGAAGCCAAGCCCGAGCGCGCCTTGGGCCCGGGGGCTACTGTCGGCGTTCTCGGAACCAGGGTACCTAGACCTGTCTGCTTGCAGCCCACAGCATGGCTCCCTCGATGGCTTGGTATGGCCCATCTGCAAGACCGCCAAGACAAGACCCTCGCGAGGGCCCCCTGGCCTCGCGAGGTAGATGACACCAAGACCTCCATAAGGAGCGGTCTTCCCAGGCTACCTCCTAAGGAGCGGAGATTTCTGTGCAGGTACCCAGCCTCACGAGGCTGCCATGACGCAAGCCATGACGACCAAGGCCAGGCGGGAGCCAGCGGGCGCAGAGGAGGCAGTTTTCTCTTTGGTTCTAAGGAGGCAAGGACAGGTGTGGGTTCCCGAGGAATCGGCCAAAGGTTTCCATTATGATGCAACGAGACCAAGACCACGAGCTCGGCAGGACATATGTCATCGCCGAGCCCACCATTGTGTCACGACGAGAAGCTTTGCAGGTGAAGATCACCTTTCGTTAGGATAAGATGTACTACTTGTACCCTTTCAAATTGGCCACTGTGGGATCCCTTCCCACAAACATTTCGTGGAAGAGGACCAAGGCCACTATAAATATAGGTTAGCCACTGATACGTCTCCAACGTATCTATAATTTTTGATTGCTCCATGCTATATTATCTACTGCTTTGGACTATATTGGGCTTTATTTTCCACTTTTATATTATTTTGGGACTAACCTATTAACTGGAGGCCCAGCCCAGAATTGCCATTTTTTGCCTATTTCAGTGTTTCCGATAAACAGAATATCAAACGGAGTCCAAATGGAATAAAATCTTCGGGAACGTGATTTTCTCACCGAACGTGATCCAAGAGACTTGGACCCTACTGGAAGGGATCAAAGAGGAGGTCACGAGGGTGGGGGGCGCCCCACCCTAGGGCGCGCCCCCTGCCTCGTGGGCCCTTCAGTGCTCCAGCGACGTACTCCTACCTCCTATATATACACACGTACCCCCAAACAATCAGAACAGGAGCCAAAAACCTAATTCCACCGCCGCAACTTTCTGTATCCACGAGATCCCATCTTGGGGCCTGTTCCGGAGCTCTGCCGGAAGAGGGCCGTCATCACGGAGGGCTTCTACATCATCCTAGCCCCTCCGATGAAGTGTGAGTAGTTTACCTCAGACCTTCGGGTCCATAGTTAGTAGCTAGATGGCTTCTTCTCTCTCTTTGAATCTCAATACAAAGTTCTCCCCCTCTCTTGTGGAGATCTATTCGATGTAATCTTATTTTTGCGATGTGTTTGTTGAGACCGATGAATTGTGGGTTTATGATCAAGTCTATCTATGAATAATATTTGAATCTTCTCTGAATTCTTTTATGTATGATTGGTTATCTTTGCAAGTCTCTTCGAATTATCCATTTGGTTTGGCCAACTAGATTGGTAGTTCTTGCCATGGGAGAAGTGCTTAGCTTTGGGTTCGATCTTGCGGTGTCCTTACCCAGTGACAGAAGGGGCAGCAAGGCATGTATTGTATCCTTGCTATCGAGGATAACAAGATGGGGTTTATTTCATATTGCATGAATTTATCTCTCTACATCATGTCATCTTGCTTAAGGCGTTACTCTGTTTTTAACTTAATACTCTAGATGCATGCTGGATAGCGGTCGATGAGTGGAGTAATAGTAGTAGATGCAGAATCGTTTTGATCTACTTGTCACGGACATGATGCCTATATACATGATCATGCCTAGATATTCTCATAACTATGCTCAATTCTGTCAATTGCTCAACAGTAATTTGTTCACCCACTTTAGAATACTTATGCTCTTGAGAGAAGCCACTAGTGAAACCTATGGCCCCCGGGTCTATTCTCATCATATCAATCTCCATTACTTTAATATTGTTTTGCTTTTTTACTTTGCCTTTACTTTTTTACTTTACATCTTTATATCAAAAATACCAAAAATATTATATCTATCAGATCTCACTCTCGTAGGTGACCGTGAAGGATTGACAACCCCTAATCGTGTTGGTTGCGAGTAGCTATCGCTTTGCGCAGGTACGAGGGACTTGAGCGTGGGCTCCTACTGGATTGATACCTTGGTTCTAAAAAACTGAGGGAAATACTTACGCTACTCTGCTGCATCATCCCTTCCTCTTCGGGGAAAACCAACGCAAGATCAAGACGTAGCAAGAAGGATTTCTGGCGCCGTTGCCGGGAAGTCTACGCAATAAGTCAATATACCAAGTACCCATCACAATCCCTATCTCTCGCATTACATTATTTGCCATTTGCCTCTCATTTTCCTCTCCCCCCAATTCACCCTTGCTGTTTTATTCGCCCTCTCTCTCTATCCTCCCTCTCTATCCGCCTCTTTGTTTGCTTGTCGTCATGGCTAGTCTCATATCTTCTCCGTTGTCACCCGAGAGTGAAGTTCTAAATTTTAAACAAAGGGAGGGAGAAAATCAAAAGGATGCTTGGTATAGAATTTGCAATGCTCAAAATAGATCTACCAGGAAACAATCTACCTTAGTTCTTCTTCGCAATTTTTATGTAGGTGTTAATCCTTGGTATAGATATATCCTCGATACCATTACCGGTGGGAACTTCTTGGGTAGCCATACTTTTGATTCTTATAATGCTATGATAGATTTATTTGGCTCACCACCTCTTTTGGTTAATGGAACCATGTTAACTTTGGAGCATGTTATGCAAAGACTTGAAATTATTGAAAACAAAGTTGCCACTCTTGAATCAATTGAAAATCTAGATAAAAAGATCCACAATCAAATTACTCAATATAGATCTAAGGTAGGGAATGACTTTGAACAATATTAAGGAAAAGGAACCCATAGTTAATGAGAAGATGAACTTAGATTCTACTAGAATTGATAAACTTGAGGGTATCATTACAAATTTGGGAACTGCTTTTTCTTCCGTAAAAAATATTCCTAGTCCTCCTACTAAAATTGCCAAGCTTATGTATGTTCCTAAAAATAAGGGTGAATCATCTAGTAAGGAAACTGCTGATCTTAAATCTATAAGTATTCATCCCAATCTTTTTGCTATCATTAAAGAACCATTCATTACAAATGAATTTTTCGATCTTGTGCCTAAAAGTTTGATAATTAATAAAATAAAGAAATTCCTAAAGATGTTAGATGCCTAATTGAAGAATTGCCTACCAAAGATGGCAATACCTAGATCTATCCTTGCTTGTTATGCCTAGCTAGGGGCGTTAAATGATAGCGCTTGTTGGGAGGCAACCCAATTTTATTTTTATTCCTTGATTTTTGCTCCTGATTAGTAATAAATAAATTATTTAGCCTCTGTTTTGGTTCTGTTTTTTGTGTTTAATTAGTGTTTGTGCCAAGTAGAACCGTTGGGAAGACTTGGGGAAAGTCTTGTTGAACTTGCTGTAAAAAACAGAAACTTTAGCGCTCACGAGAACTGCTGTAATTTTTATTTGAAGAGCGATATTTAGTTAATTCTTTTTGAATATGATTAATAGATAAATTCCTCACGTCCAGAAATTTATTTTAGAATTTTTGGGGTTCCAGATCTTGCGCTAGCTACAGATTACTACAGACTGTTCTGTTTTTGACAGATTCTGTTTTTCGTGTGTTGTTTGCTTATTTTGATGAATCTATGGCTAGTAAAATAGTTTATAATCCATAGAGAAGTTGGAATACAGTAGGTTTAACACCAATATAAATAAAGAATGAGTTCCTTACAGTACCTTGAAGTGGTCTTTTGTTTTCTTTCGCTAACGGAGCTCACGAGTTTTCTATTTTGAGTTTTGTGTTGTGAAGTTTTCAAGTTTTGGGTGAATTCTTTTGATGGATCATGGAACAAGGAGTGGCAAGAGCATAAGCTTGGGGATGCCCATGGCACCACCAAGATAATCCAAGGACACCAAAAAGTCAAAGCTTGGGGATGCCCCGGAAGGCATCCCCTCTTTTCGTCCACTTCCATCGGTAATTTACTTGGAGCTATATTTTTATTCACCAACATGATATGTGTTTTGCTTGGAGCGTATTGTATTATTTGTGTCTTTGTTTGTTAGTATGCCACAATCATTGTTGCTGTACACACCTTTTGAGAGAGCCATACATGAATTAAAATTTGATAGAATACTCTATGTGCTTCACTTATATCTTTTGAGCTAAGTAGTTTTGCTCTATGTGCTTCACTTATATCTTTTGAGCGTTATAATTTTTCTCTATGTGCTTCACTTATATCTTTCAAGCTAGATAATTTTGCTCTATGTGCTTCACTTAAATCTTTTAGAGCACGGTGGTGGATTCGTTTTAAAGAAACTATTGATCTCTCATGCTTCACTTAAATTAATTTGAGAGTCTCTTAATAGCATGGTAATTTACTTAATAATATGCTTGGTATTCAAGATTTGTGAAACTTTCTTTTGAGTGTGTTGAATACTAAGAAAAGATTGAAGCATGATAATTTTTTTGAGATATGGAGGTGATAATATTAAAGTCATGCTAGTTGAGTAGTTGTGAATTTAAAGACTACTTGTGTTGAAGTTTGTGATTCCCGTAGCATGCACGTATGGTGAACCGTTATGTGATGAAGTCAGAGCATGATTTATTTATTGATTGTCTTCCTTATGAGTGGCGGTCGGGGATGAGCGATGGTCTTTTCCTACCAATCTATCCCCCTAGGAGCATGCGCGTAATACTTTGCTTTGATAACTTCTAGATTTTTGCAATAAGTATATGAGTTCTTTATGACTAATGTTGAGTCCATGGATCATACGCACTCCCACCCTTCCACCCTTGCTAGCCTCTCTAATACCGCGCAACTTTCGCCGGTATCATACACCTACCATATACCTTCCTCAAAACAGCCACCATACCTACCTATTATGGCATTTCCATAGCCATTTCGAGACATATTGCCATGCAATTTTCCACCATCTAGTTCATCATGATACATCCATCATTGTCATATTGCTTAGCATGATCATGTAGTTGACATAATATTTGTGGCAAAGCCACCGTTCATAATTCTTTCATACTTGTCACTCTTGATTCATTGCATATCCCGGTACACCGCCAGAGGCATTCATATAGAGTCATACTTTGTTTTAGTATTGAGTGGTTATCATTGAGTTGTAAAAAAATAGAAGTGTGATGATCATCATTCAATAGAGCATTGTCCCAAAAAAGTCCAAAAAAAGAAGGACCAAAAAATAAAATAAGGGGCAATGCTACTATCCTTTTTTTCCACACTTGTGCTTCAAAGTAGCACCATGATATAGCGAGTCTCATGTATTGTGATTCAAAGTAGCACCATGTTCTTCATATAGAGAGTCTCATATGTTGTCACTTTCATATACTAGTGGGAATTTTACGTTATAGAACTTGGCTTGTATATTCCAATGATGGGCTTTAAGGGAGTCCTGGATTAGGGGGTGTTCGGATAGCCGGACTATACCTTCAGCCGGACTCCTGGACTATGAAGATACAAGATTGAAGACTTCGTCATGTGTCCGGGAGGGACTTTCCTTGGCGTGGAAGGCAAGCTTGGCGATACGGATGTGTAGATATCCTACCATTATAACCAACTCTATGTAACCCTAACCCTATCTGGTGTCTATATAAACCGGAGGGTTTTAGTCCGTAGGACAACATAGACAACAATAATCATAGCATAGGCTAGCTTCTAGGGTTTAGCATCCTCGATCTCGTGGTAGATCTACTCTTGTACTACCCATATCATCAATATTATCAAGCAGGGCGTAGGGTTTTACCTCCATCGAGAGGGCCCGAACCTAGGTAAAACTTTGTGTCCCTTGCCTCCTGTTACCATCCGGCCTAGACGCACAGTTCGGGACCCCCTACCCGAGATCCGCCGGTTTTGACACCGACATTGGTGCTTTCATTGAGAGTTCCTCTATGTAGTCGCCATCAAGCTCGATGGCTCCTACGATCATCAATAGAGATGCAGTACAGGGTGAGACCTTCCTCCCCGGACAGATCTTCGTCTTCGGCGGCTTCGCACTGCAGGCCGATTCACTTGGCCGTCTGGAGCAGATCAAAAGCTACGCCCCTGGCCGTCAGGTCAGATTTGGAAGTTTAAACTACACGCCTGACGTCCGCGGGGACTTGATCTTCGACGGATTCGAGCCATTGCCGAGCGCGCCGCACTGTCCCGACAAGCATGATCTAGCTCTGCCGCCGAATAGTGCCCTGAAGGCCGCACCTGCATTAGCTTCGACCCTTAATTCGGAGCCAACTGCGCCGATCGAGGATGGGCGGTTGGACGCCACCTCGGGGGCTGCGATCCCAATGGCGATTGAGCCGAACACCAGCCCCATACTCTGCGAGACTCATGACTCCAAGGAGCCGGACTCCTCTCCGGACTCCGAACCCTCTGCGCCCCTGCCGATCGAATCCGATTGGGCGCCGATCATGGAGTTTACTGCCGCAGACATCTTTCAGCACTCGCCTTTCGGCGATATCCTGAAGACACTGAAGTCTCTCTCTTTGTCAGGAGAGCCCTGGCCGGACTGCAGTCAGCAAGGTTGGGGTACGGACGATGAAGAAATTCAAAGCCCACCCACCACCCACTTTGTAGCCACTGTCGATGATTTAACCGACATGCTCGACTTCGACTCCGAAGACATCAACGGTATGGACGCCGATGAAGGAGATGATGAAGAACCAGCGCCTACTAGGCCCTGGAAAGCCACCTCGTCATATGACATATACATGGTGGACACCCCAAAAGAGGGAGATGGTGATGGAACAGTGGAGGATGACCCCTCCAAGAAACAGCCTAAGCGCCGGCGTCAGCAGCGCCGCTCAAAATCCCGCCAATACAAATACGGTGATTCCAGCACGGGAGACAATAATACTCCGGAAAGTGCCGAAGAAAACCCCCTCCAGCAAGATTTAGCACAGGAGGATGGAGAAACCAGCCCTCATGAGAGAGCAGCAGACAGAGAGGTCGAGGATGATAATTATATGCCTCCCTCCGAAGACGAGGCAAGCCTCGACGATGATGAATTCGTCGTGCCAGAGGATCTCGTCGAGCAAGAGCGTTTTCAACGCAGGCTTATGGCCATGGCAAGAAGCCTCAAGAAAAAACAGCAACAACTTAGAGCTGATCAAGATTTGCTAGTCGACATATGGACTGAAGTCCTTGCGGCCGAAGAGCATAAACTCGAACGCCCCTCCAAGAGCTACCCAAAGCGCAGGTTGCTACCCCGATTAGAGGAGGAAGCACTTGATGCGGCCGACTGGCCACCTCGTGGCCACGACAGAGAGGCCTCTCAGCCCTCCACTCAAGCCGCACCCCATACCAAGGCACGGGAATATGCGCCGGACTTACAAGACATGTTAGAGGACAAGCAAGGCAAACAAGATCGATCTACGGATCGCGTGGGTGCCCCACGACTCGAGACGGTAACCGTCACACCGGCCACAAATTCGGCAGGGCCGAACACAGTAGACAAAGCTCATTGGAGCTACGTCATGATATAGCCCAGTACAGAGGCGCCGCACACCCACTATGCTTTACAGACGAAATAATGGATCATCAAATCCCCGAGGGTTTCAAACCCGTAAACATCGAATCATATGATGGCACAACGGATCCTGTGGTATGGATCGAGGATTATCTCCTTCATATCCACATGGCCCGCAGCGATGATTTCCACGCCATCAAATACCTCCCACTCAAGCTTAAAGGACCAGCTCGGCATTGGCTTAACAGCTTGCCAACAGGATCAATCAGTTGTTGGGAGGACCTGGAGGCCGCATTCCTCGACAATTTCCAGGGCACTTATGTGTGACCCCCAGACGCCGATGACCTAAGTCACGTAATTCAGCAGCCAGAGGAATCGGCCAGGCAATTCTGGACACGGTTCCTAACAAAGAAAAATCAAATAGTCGACTGTCCGAACGCTGAGGCCCTAGCAGCCTTCAATCACAATATCCGTGACAAGTGGCTGGCCCGGCACCTTGGACAGGAAAAGCCAAAATCTATGGCAGCACTCATGACCCGCTTTTGCGCGGGAGAAGACAGCTGGCTTGCTCGTAGCAACAATATGACCAAGAACCCTGGTAATTCGGACACCAGGGACAGTAGTGGCAGGTCGCGTCGCAACAAGCAGAAGCGCCGCATTAACGGCGACAATACTGAGGATACGGTAGTTAATGCCGAATTCAGAGGCTCTAAATCCGGTCAGCGGAAAAAGTCATTCAAAAGGAATCCTAGGGGCCCGTCCAGTTTGGACCGAATACTCGACCGCTTGTGCCAGATACATGGCACCCCCGAAAAGCCGGCCAATCACACCAACAGGGATTGTTGGGTGTTCAAGCAGGCAGGCAAGTTAAACGCCGAAAATGAAGACAAGGGGCTGCATAGCGATGACAACGAGGAGCCCCGGCCGCCGAACAACAGTGGACAGAAGGGTTTTCCCCCACAAGTGCGGACGGTGAACATGATATATGCAACCCACGTCCCCAAAAGGGAGCGGAAGCGTGCGTTAAGGGACGTATACGCGGTAGAGCCAGTCGCCCCAAAGTTCAACCCCTAGTCCTCCTACCCGATCACCTTTGATTGAAGGGACCATCCCACTAGCATCCATCATGGCAGATTCGCCGCATTGGTTCTAGACCCAATCATTGACGGATTTCATCTCACTAGAGTCCTTATGGACGGCGGCAGCAGCCTGAACCTGCTTTACCAGGATACAGTGCGGAAAATGGGCATAGATCCCTCGAGGATTAAGCCCACCAAAACGACCTTCAAAGGCGTAATACCAGGTGTAGAGGCCAACTGTACAGGCTCAGTCACACTTGAAGTGGTCTTCGGATCTCCGGATAATTTCTGAAGCGAGGAATTAATCTTCGACATAGTCCCGTTTCGCAGTGGTTATCACGCACTGCTCGGGCGAACCGCATTCGCTAAGTTCAATGCGGTACCGCACTACGCATACCTTAAGCTCAAGATGCCAGGCCCTTGAGGAGTAATTACGGTCAATGGAAACACCAAACGCTCCCTCCGAACGGAGGAGCACGCGGCGGCCCTTGCAGCGGAAGTACAAAGCAGCCTCTCCAGGTAGTTCTCCAGTCCGGCCACTAAACGACCGGACACCATCAAGCGCGCCCGGAGTAACCTACAACAAGACCGCCTGGCACGATCCGAGCACGCGTAGCAATGCGGCCCCAACCCCAACCCTCGCAAAAAGGTGACGCCAGTACTTCACGTACATAACTACACTCTAGAGATACCATGGGTATAGGGGGAGGGGCACCATCACGGCACGCCCAAAACATGGTTTAAACCGTACCAGGGGCTGCCAATTTTTTAATTTTCTCTTACTTTCAGGACTCCATCTTTCGGAAGGCCTTTTCGGCAGTTCAATTGCCGCACAAACGATGCAAGAACCAGGGAAGCAGACAAGCCACGCCGCATTACGGAACTCCCAGGTGGTCTCTATCATGAGCAGTATACCTGTTCCGCATACTATTCCGCAGCTTGCCCCTGGAACGGACATGTTAACTAGTCCAACCTTCCACTTATCGCATTATTTGTATCATTCTGCTTTGATCGCAGCCCCTATTTAATAAACAATGCATAGCTTTCATCTATTTTTGCATTACCTTTTTTTCTTTATATGTATTCCTTAAACGACATGTTGCACCCGTACACGTTGGTATGGCCAAAATACGCCAGGGGCTTTAGTACCCCTCAATATGGTGTGAGAAGTCCGAACACTTTAACAAGTGCGGCACCCCGAACTTATAGCATTATATGCATCGGCTCCGAATCATGTCTTGGGTCAATAGTTGGGTTTGCTCGGCTCCTATGTTTTGGTGCCTTACGTTCCGCTATATCGGCTAAGGTAGCACTAGGAGAACCACTGCGATTGTGCCCCAGTTGAGCTGGGTCGAGCACCTCAGTGGAGAAAGCTAAAACTGACTGTCATGATGAAGCGAGAGCTGGTCGCTGTTCGAGAGGTTTTTTCGAGTCCCTAAAGACTTATGCCGCTTAGGGCGAGGAGCCGGCTCTGTCCGGCGAAGGCGTGGATAGCGCCCCGAACTCGGTCTTCCGAATACCAGGGGCTTCGCCGAAATTTAAAATTATAGAATTCTATGGCTAAGTGAGAGTGTCCACGCATTATAGTCTGATTGCCTTGTTCGTTGGGTTGAGCGCCTCCCTCGAAGGACCCAAACATGGGAAAAAGAGCGCTTAGGTTTATCCCCGAAAACCCCAGCACTAGCGGCACGGGGGCAGAAGCCGACGACTCGCCATCTCTCAGAATTGATAAACAGCTGCACAAAAGGTAATATTTTAAATTCCAACAGCATTGCTTAGCGCATATAAACAAGTTTTCAGCACACAGGACAAAACGAGCAAGTCTCACTCAAAAATTACATCCCTAGAACATTCATCCGCCACAAGGCAGGCACCCTTCAGAACATCCTTATAGTAATTCTCGGGCTTGCGATGCTCTTTCCCCGGCGGTGGCCCGTCCTTCACCAGCTTCTCAGCATCCAGCTTTCCCCAGTGCACCTTAGCATGGGCAAGGGCCCTACGGGCACCTTCAACGCAGACGGGGCGCTTGATGATTTCGAGTCTTGGACAGGCCTCCACCAACCACTGCACCAGCCCGAAATAGCTCCCAGGCAGAGCCCCTCCAGGCCACAGCCAAACAATGAGGCCCTTCATGGCCTGTTCGGCCGCCTTGTGGAGCTCGACCAGTTGCTTCAGCTGGTCGGTCAGGGGCACGGGGTGTCCGGCCTCAGCATACTGAGACCAGAACACCTTCTCTGTCGAGATGCCCTCCTCGGCTCGATAGAATGCGGCGGCATCGGACACACTCCGGGGAAGATCAGCGAATGCTCCCGGGGAGCTCCGGATTCGGGTAAGTAACAAGTAACTCGCGTTTATGTGTTTGCTTTGCATAAAGAATGCCTTACCCGCCGCTATCTTCTTCACCTCATCCAACTCCTGGAGGGTCTTCTGGGATTTGGCCTTGGCAGACTTGGCATTTTCAATAGCCACCGCGAGCTCGGACGCTCGTGTCTTTGAGTCAAGCTCCAAACTCTCATGTTTTTCCATGAGAGCCTGGAGCTCCTGCCGCACCTTGCCAACCTCGGCCTCATACTTCTCCTGCTCGGTGCGCTCCGAGGCCGCCCTCTTCTCGGCCTCGACCAGCGCTTGCTTAAGGGTCGCCACTTCAGTCGTGGCCCCTAAAATAGCCACGATATCCTATCATTCTTTGCAATTGCACCTTTTTATATATATTTAAAAACAAGGTATTTCTTACCTTCATTGTCCTCGAGCTGCTTCTTGGCACGCCCGAGCTCTTGCTCGGACCGCTCGAGGTTGTGCTTTAGCGTGTCCACTTCCGCAGTCAGTGCGGCGGACGCAAGCAGGGAAGCCTGCATATGCATATTGACTCATTTTTGTTAGACTCCTGCGAATTCTATTTGATCCTCTATTCGGCTTTTCTTCCCGAACGCCAAATAGAGCATCAGGGGCTACTGTCTATGCGGTACTATTATTTACACATTCTTTACTTACCTCAAAGCCTGTCAAAAGGCTAGTACAAGCTTCAGTCAGTCCGCTCTTGGCGGACTGAACCTGCTGGACCACCGCACTCATAATAGTGCGGTGCTCCTCGTCGATTGAGGCGCCTTGGAGCGCCTCCAACATATTGTCCGGCGCCTCCGGTTGGACAGGGGCCACCGGCACGGTGGACTTGCTCCTCTTGGAAGGAGGTCCCCAGCCGGACTCTGGAACCTTTGAAGGTTCTGGAGCGGTGTCCGGCCTAGAGCCGGACTTCGAGCCCTGGGGGGTTTCATCCCCTTTACTCCTGGAGTCCGGGAGGTCGCCCTGCGGCGCCTCCAGGACCACCTCCTCCCGGCTTGGAACCTGTTGGGACAACACTTCGGTGTCATCCGTAGGGCGGGGGGAGGAAGCCGTCGGAAGCGAGTTCACATCCAACGAGTCCAGTGAGCCGCTCGACGACGCGTCGAGCCGGTCCTTGGGTGGGCTGCATAAACATATTCGACGTAAGGGAAAGCTATGCAATAAACGAATACTATGAATTACTCTGGTATCCGGATACTTACGATTTTGCCAGGGGCTTGACCCTGGGCTGCCACTCCTCTCCGTTGTCGGCGTCGCTGGAGTAGTCCGGAGGAAGGGTTTTCCCCTTCTTGGACCCTCCGGCCTCCCCAGAGAGGGCGGCCTTCCTTTACTTTTCTCCTCCCGCCGGAGGGGGAGAGTTCTTCTCTTCTTCCTCCTCGTCTTCATGGGAGGAATGCGCCTCGGAACCATCGGATGATGGATCCGACACCTCCTGGCGCCGGGCACTCTTTCGAGTCCCCGCGGCCTTTTTCGCGGCCTTCTTCTCCGGCACCACATAGGGTGCCGAAACCAGCAGCTTCGCCAAGCGAGCGTCTGCTGGGCCTTCGGGCAAAGGAGCCGGACAGTTGATCTATCCGGATGTCACCTGCCAATCCTGTCAAAGGTAAGGGAGCTTAGATCCCGCATGGAGTCAAACTATGAAAAACTGATACCCTGTAAAAGGAGAAAAATAGCTTACCGCGAGAGCATGACGCTGCGCACTGAATCTGTGATCCTCGGTAGCGGATGCGAGAGCGTCGGCGCCTTTGAAAAGCACCTTCCAGGAATCTTCGTACGTCGTGTCGAAGAGCCTGCTCAGAGTTTGGTGCCACGCCGGGTCAAACTCCCACAGGTTGAAAGCCCGTTGTTGACACGGGAGGATCAGGCGGATGAGCATAACCTGGACTACATTGACAAGTTTGAGCTTCTTGTCCGCTAGGGTTTGGATGCATGTTTGGAGTCCGGTCAGCTCTCCTTTTTTACCCCAAGACAGGCCCGTCTCCTTCTAGGAGGTGAGCCGCGTAGGGGGTCCGGATCAAAACTCGGGGGGTGCGGCCCATTCGGCGTCGCGCGGCTCGGTGATGTAAAACCACCCCGATTGCCACCCCTTCAGGGTCTCCACAAAGGAGCCCTCGAGCCATAGGACTTTGGCCATCTTGCCCACCATGGCGCCTCCGCACTCCGCCTGGTTGCCGCGCACCACCTTCGGCTTGACGTTGAAAGTCTTGAGCCATAGGCTGAAATGGGGACGAATGCGGAGGAAGGCCTCGCACACGACGATAAACATTGAGATGTTGAGGACGAAGTTCGGGGCCAGATCATGGAAATCCAGGCCGTAGTAGAACATGAGCCCCCGGACGAATGGGTGGAGAGGGAAGCCCAGTCCACGGAGGAAATGGGGGAGGAACACCACCCTCTCATGGGGCCTAGGGGTGGGGATGAGCTGCCCCTTTTTGGGAAGCCAGTATGCGATGTCGTTAGACAGGTATCCGGCCTTCCTTAGCTTTTTGATGTGTCCCTCCATGACGGAGGAGACCATCCACTTGCCTCCCGCTCCGGACATGGCTGGAGAAGGTTGAGGTGGGGAGTGCGGACTTGGGTGCTGGAGCTCGAGTGCGCAAGAATGGATAGGCGAAGGAGGAAGAAGGCGTAGGTGAAAAGGTGGATCTTTATCCCCTTATATGGGTGGACGCAACTACATGTCCCCACCAGCCTGGTAAAACTCGCTTATCTCCAAGCGCCGTAATCAATGGCGCGGTTGGTTTACCCATGCCCGTATTGATGAGAATCCTGGGATAAGGGGACATGATCTCTGCTTTAACAAGACATGCCAAGGAAACCGCCTCGCATAACACGCTGCGGTGGGATAATGAAACGACTCGGATAAAGGCTTGGCCGTGGTGTGTCACGCTACGGAATACGTCAGTAGATTAGATTGGTGTAAATATCGTTCTCTCTATGGCAATATGTGGAAACTTATTTTGCAGAGCCGGACACTACCTTTGTGTTCAAAATCTTCTACGAAGTACTTGGAGGAGGAACCCGCCTTGCAATGCCGAAGACAATCTGCGCGCCGGACTCGTCGTCATTGAAGCCTGGTTCAGGGGCTATTGAGGGAGTCCTGGATTAGGGGGTGTTCGGATAGCCGGACTATACCTTCAGCCGGACTCCTAGACTATGAAGATACAAGATTGAAGACTTCGTCCCATGTCCGGGAGGGACTTTCCTTGGCGTGGAAGGCAAGCTTGGCGATACGGATGTGTAGATCTCCTACCATTGTAACTGACTCTATGTAACCCTAACCCTATCCGGTGTCTATATAAACCGGAGGGTTTTAGTCCGTAGGACAACATAGACAACAATAATCATACCATAGGCTAGCTTCTAGGGTTTAGCCTCCTCGATCTCGTGGTAGATCTACTCTTGTACTACCCATATCATCAATATTAATCAAGCAGGACGTAGGGTTTTACCTCCATCGAGAGGGCCCGAACTTGGGTAAAACTTCGTGTCCCTTGCCTCCTGTTACCATCCGGCCTAGACGCACAGTTCGGGACCCCCTATCCGAGATCCGCTGGTTTTGACACCGACAGGCTTCCTCAAATTGCCCTAGGTCTTCGTGAGCAAGCAAGTTGGATGCACACCCACTAGTTTCTTTTGTTGAGCTTTCATACATTTATAGCTCTAGTGCATCCGTTGCATGGCAATCCCTACTCACTCACATTGATATCTATTGATGGGCATCTCCATAGCCCGTTGATACGCCTAGTTGATGTGAGACTATCTTCTCCTTTTTGTCTTCTCCACAACCACCATTCTATTCCACCTATAGTGCTATATCCATGGCTCATGCTCATGTATTGCGTGAAAATTGAAAAACTTAGAGTCTGAAACAATTGCTTGGCTTGTCATCGGGGTTGTGCATGATTTAAATACTTTGTGTGGGGAAGATGGAGCATAGCCAGACTATATGATTTTGTAGGGATAACTTTCTTTGGCCATGTTATTTTGAGAAGACATAATTGCTTTATTAGTATGCTTGAAGTATTATTATTTTCTATGTCAATATAAACTTTTGTCTTGAATCTTTCTAATCTGAATATTCATACCACAATTAAGAAGATTTGCATTGAAATTATGCCAAGTAGCACTCCGCATCAAAAATTCTCTTTTTATCATTTACCTACTCGAGGACGAGCAGGATTTAAGCTTGGGGATGCCTGATACGTCTCCAACGTATCTATAATTTTTGATTGCTCCATGCTATATTATCTACTGGTTTGGACTATATTGGGCTTTATTTTCCACTTTTATATTATTTTTGGGACTAACCTATTAACCGGAGGCCCAACCCAGAATTGTTGTTTTTTTGCCTATTTCAGTGTTTCGGATAAACAGAATATCAAATGGAGTCCAAACGGAATAAAATCTTCGGGAACGTGATTTTCTCACCGAACATGATCCAGGAGACTTGGACCCTACTGCAAGGGATCAAAGAGGAGGTCATGAGGGTGGGGGGCGCCCCCCCCCCTAGGGCGCACCCCCTGCCTCGTGGGCCCCTCGGTGCTCCACCGACGTACTCCTTCCTCCTATATATACACACGTACCCCGAAACGATCAGAATAGGAGCCAAAAACCTAATTCCACCACCGCAACTTTCTGTATCCACGAGATCCCATCTTGGGGCCTATTCCGGAGCTCCACCGGAAGAGGGCCGTCATCATGGAGGGCTTCTACATCATCCTAGCCCCTCCGATGAAGTGTGAGTAGTTTACCTCAGACCTTTGGGTCCATAGTTAGTAGCTAGATGGCTTCTCCTCTCTCTTTGAATCTCAATACAAAGTTCTCCCCCTCTCTTGCGGAGATCTATTCGAAGTAATCTTCTTTTTGCGGTGTGTTTGTTGAGACCGATGAATTGTGGGTTTATGATCAAGTCTATCTATGAATAATATTTGAATCTTCTCTGAATTCTTTTATGTATGATTGGTTATCTTTGCAAGTCTCTTCGAATTATCCGTTTGGTTTGGCCAACTAGATTGGTAGTTCTTACCATGGGAGAAGTGCTTAGCTTTGGGTTCGATCTTGCGGTGTCCTTACCCAGTGACAGAAGGGGCAGCAAGGCACGTATTGTGTCGTTGCCATCGAGGATAATAAGATGGGGTTTATTTCATATTGCATGAATTTATCTCTCTACATCATGTCATCTTGCTTAAGGCGTTACTCTGTTTTTTAACTTAATACTCTAGATGCATGCTGGATAGCGATCGATGAGTGGAGTAATAGTAGTAGATGCAGAATCGTTTCGATCTACTTGTCACGGACGTGATGCCTATATACATGATCATGCCTAGATATTCTCATAACTATGCTCAATTCTGTCAATTGCTCAATAGTAATTTGTTCACCCACCGTAGAATACTTATGCTCTTGAGAGAAGCCACTAGTGAAACCTATGGCCCCCGGGTCTATTCTCATCATATCAATCTCCATTACTTTAATATTGTTTTGCTTTTTACTTTGCCTTTACCTTTTACTTTGCATCTTTATATCAAAAATACCAAAAATATTATATCTATCAGATCTCACTCTCGTAAGTGACCGTGAAGGGATTGACAACCCCTAATCGCATTGGTTGCGAGTAGCTATCGCTTTGTGCAGCTATGAGGGACTTGAGCATGGGCTCCTATTGGATTGATACCTTGGTTCTCAAAAAATGAGGGAAATACTTACGCTACTCTGCTGCATCATCCCTTCCTCTTCGGGGAAAACCAACACAAGCTCAAGACGTAGCAGCCACCATCGTAGAGGGGGATCAGATCCTTTCCACCCTCACCTCCTGAGCCCTCGCGAGGCAGCTCCGCCACTGTACTAGTTCATCCCCAAACCTCCTCATGAGGCCAATCCGCCACAAAGTAGGAGTAGGGTTTTACACCGCAAGGTGGCCTCAACCTGGGTAAACTATTGTGTTCATCTTCCTCCCTTCTCACGTGGATACGGAAAGGCTATGCTATTGGGCGACGAGTTGGCGGGCTCAAGAGGTTGAGTTCTTCACTCACGCCCTGGAGTTCTAACCTTTGTGGGTCTGCGGAGCCCCGAATCTGACAGTATTGCAGTTCTTTTCCTTGGTTTGCTAGTGGCCGCAATAAGAATGGTCCACATATGGGCCATTGTCACCATGGCCCTCCTACGGGCCGTAGGATCCATGGTTCATTTCCAACTTAATCATGGGCCATTGATGGGTATAAATCATTACTGTTCATTATGGGCTAGAACCACCACAGGTCGTTGAAGGGCTAAGAGATACAAAAGGCCTCATATGGGCCGAAAGACGTCACAGGTCATACATGTGTCGAAAGTGACAATGGGCTAGAATTATATTTGATGGCCCACATGACGCTACTAGGCTGAAATCGGAAAGACCATAATGGGCCATGAGTTACCGGGCCGTAAATGGGCTATATGCTAACAGGCCGTTAACAGGCTTTCTATGGGCCGACCCACTAACTTTTGACCAAGTCAAACAGACCAGACATTTTAGCCTATATGGGCCACTGTTGGACCGTGACATGTGTTGACATATCATGGATGCGTACCGTCCATTGGATGGATGGCATCTGTCCCAGCGTGGAGCTGACACATGGTTCCGTCGGCCAATAAAATTTTACACATGGAAAATCACCATTGGGTCGCTCTATTAATGGGTTATCGGATCCAAGCCGGAACCTGATAGCTTAACGACAACCCGTTATGGTGGATGCCACGTGTTGGTTACCCTTGACAAAAATACTTCCATGACATGGCATTTATCATTATGAAAATTGACACTTTCATGAGATAATTTGAGTACTGTCATGGAACACTTCTACGACAACACATATATTACTATCTAGATTCTATCATTAAATCATCACGGATGTAAATGCATGACAGAAAACGTGACCTACCGTGACAAACACGTATCATCACGCAAGTGTTTTTTGTAGTGATCACATGATATGAGTTTTGCTTGGAGTGTCTTGTATTATCGGAAGAAATACAAAGCTATAACAATCATGTATAATAAAGTTCAAAAAAGACTCAATTACTTTCAATGAATAATTATGATCATAAACCCCCAATTCATCGGATCCCAACAAACACACTGCAAAAGAAGATTACATCAGATAGAACTCCGAGAAGATTGAGGAGAAAAAGGTATTGAAGATCAAAGAGAGAGAGAAGAAAGCCATCTAGCTACTAGCTATGGGCCCGTAGGTCTGTGCTGAACTACTCGCGCATCATCGGAAGGAAGCACGGATGACGTAGAAGACCTCCGTGACCGATTCTCCCTCTGAAAGAGTACCCGAAAAGGCCTCCAGATGGGATCGCGGAAGAACAAAAGCTTACGGTGGCAGAAAAAGTGTTCCGGGTGGCTCTCTGTTTGTTTCGGAATATTTGGGAATTTATAGAAGTGGAATTAGGTCAAACGGAGTTGCATGGGAGTCATGAGCTCAGGGGGCCCGCCTACTCCCTTGGGGCACGCCCTGTGAGCTCATGGCTTCCCGTAAATATTTTGGCCTCCTCCCGAACCTTCTAGGGTCCCTTCTAATCCAAAAAAATCACTGTAAAGTTTCATCGTGTTTGGCCTTTGTTTGGTACTAATTTTCTGAAAAGCCAAAAACAAGAAAAACACGAACTAACACTGGGCACTGGATTAATAGATTAGTCCTCCAAAATGATATAAAATTGCATAAAATGCATATAAAGCATCCAAGATTGATAATATAGCATGAAACAATAAAATATTATAGATACGTTGGAGATGTATCAATAGCAACCGTGTTGGGGAACACAGTATTTCAATAATTTTCCTACGATCATGCAAGATCTATCTAGGAAATGCATAGCAATGAGAAGGGAGAGTGTGTCCACGTACCCTCATAGACCAAAAGCGGAATCGTTTAGTAACACGGTTGATGTAGTCGAACGTCTTCGCGATCCAACCAATCCTAGCACCGAACGTATGGCACCTCCGTGTTCAGCACATGTTTAGCTCGATGACGTCCCTCGATCTCTTGGTCCAGTTGAGGACGAGGGAGAGTTCCGTCGGCATGACGGTGTGGCGATGGTCATGATGAAGTTACCGGCGCAGGGCTTTGCTTAAGCACTACGAAGATATGACCGAGGTGTGTAACTGTGGAGGGGGCACCGCACGCGGCTAAGAGAAGACTTGGTGTGTATTTGGGGTGCCCCCTGCCCACGTATATAAAGGAGGGAGGGAGAGACGCCGCCCCCCTAGGGGCGCGCCAAGAGTATGGAGTCCTACTAGGACTTCCAAGTCCTAGTAGGAATCCCTTTCCTTTTCGGAGCGGGAGAGAAGGAAAGAGGGAAAGAGAGAGGGAATAGGAAATGGCAAGGGGGCACTGCCCCCTTCCCCTATTCCAATTCGGACCCATGGGGGGGGGCGCCACCTCCACTTGGCCTGCCTCCTCTTTTCCCGTATGGCCCAATAAGGCCCATTACTTCTCCCGGTGAATTCCCGTAACTCCCCGGTACTCCGAAAAATACCCGAATCACTCAGAACCTTTCCGATGTCCAAATATAGCCTTCCAATATATTGATCTTTACCTCTCGACCATTTCGATACTCCTCGTCATATCCGTGATCTCATCCGGGAGTCCGAACAAACTTTGGTCATCAAATCAACTCACAATACAAATTGTCATTGAACGTTAAGTGTGCGGACACTACGTGTTCCAGAACTATGTAGACATGACCGAGACACATCTCCGGTCAATAACCAATAGCGGAACCGAGATGCTCATATTGGTTCCTACATATTCTACAAAGGTCTTTATCGGTCAAACCGGATGACGACATCGTCATTCCTTTTGTCATCGGTATGTCACTTGCCCGAGATTCGATCATCGGTATCATCATACCTAGTTCAATCTTGTTACCAGCAAGTCTCTTTACTTGGTCCGTAATGCATCATCCCATAACTACCCCATTAGTCACATTGCTTGCAAGGCTCATAGTGATGTGCATTACTGAGAGGGCCCAGAGATACCTCTCGGATACTTGGAGTGACAAATCCTAATCTCGATCTATGCCAACTCAACAAACACCATCGGACACACCTGTAGAGCCTCTTTATAATCACACAGTTACATTGTGACATTTGATAGCACACAAGGTGTTCCTCCGGTATTCGGGACTTGCATAATCTCATAGTTAGAGGAACATGTATAATTCATGAAGAAAGCAATAGAAATAAAACTAAACGATCATAATGCTAAGCTAATGGATGGATCTTGTCCATCACATCATTCTCTAATGATGTGATCCCTGCTACCTCTTGAGAACTGCGTTGGTTTTCCCTTGAAGAGGAAAGGGTGATGCAGCAAAGTAGCGTAAGTATTTCCCTCAGTTTTGAGAACCAAGGTATCAATGCAGTAGGAGGCCACACGCAAGTCCCTCGTACCTACACAAACAAATAAGAACCTCGCAACAAATGCGATAAAGGGGTTGTCAATCCCTTCACCGTCACTTACGAGAGTGAGATCTGATAGAGATAATAATGATAAGATAAATATTTTTGGTATTTTTATGGTATAGATTGAAAGTAAAGATTGCAAAGTAAAATAGATTGGAAACTTATATGATGGAAGATAGACCCGGGGGCCATAGGTTTCATTAGTGGCTTCTCTCAAGATAGCATAAGTATTACCGTGGGTGAACAAATTACTGTCCAGCAATTGATAGAAAAGCGAATAATTATGAGAATATCTAGGCATGATCATGTATATAGGCATCACGTCCGTGACAAGTAGACCGACTCCTGCCTGCATCTACTACTATTACTCCACACATCGACCGCTATCCAGCATGCATCTAGAGTATTAAGTTCATAAGAACAGAGTAACGCCTTAGGTAAGATGACATGATGTAGAGGGATAAACTCAAGCAATATGATATAAACCCCATCTTTTTATCCTCGATGGCAACAATACAATACGTGTCATTTCCCTTTTTGTCACTGGGATCGAGCACCGCAAGATTGAACCCAGAGCTAAGCACTTCTCCCGTTTCAAGAAAAATCAATTTAGTAGGCCAAAACAAACTGATAATTCGAAGAGAATTGCAAAGATAACCGATCATGCATAAAAGATTTCAGAGAAGAATCTAATATTGTTCATAGATAGACTTGATCATAAACCCACAATTCATCGGATCTCGACAAACACACCGCAAAAAGAGTTACATCGAATAGATCTCCAAGAAGATCGAGGAGAACTTTGTATTGAGATCCAAAGAG
Source organism: Triticum aestivum (assembly GCF_018294505.1). Lineage (NCBI taxonomy): Eukaryota > Viridiplantae > Streptophyta > Magnoliopsida > Poales > Poaceae > Triticum > Triticum aestivum. The sequence goes on from NC_057794.1 coordinate 358,087,996, forward strand.
AGAGAAGAAGCCATCTAGCTAATAACTATGGACCTGAAGGTCTGAAGTAAACTACTCACACATCATCGGAGGGGCCATGGAGTTAATGTAGAGGCCCTCAGTGATCAATGCCCCCTCAGGCGGAGCTCCGGAAAAGGACCAAAGATGGGATCTCTTGGGTACAGAAGGTTGCGGTGGTGGAAATAGGGTTTCGTGGTGCTCCTGGATGTTTTCAGGGTATGTGAACATATATAGGAGGAAGAAGTAGGTCGGTTGAGCCACGAGGGGGGAGGGTGCGCCCAGGGGGGGTAGGCGCGCCCCCCTGCCTCGTGGCCACCTCGTTGGTTGCTTTACGTCCACTCCAAGTCCTCTGGATCACGTTTGTTCCAAAAATCAGGCTCCCAAAGGTTTCATTCCGTTTGGACTCCGTTTGACATTCCTTTTCTACGAAACACTAATTAGCCGTGTGCGGCGCCCCCTCCACTATTTACACCCCCGGTCATATCTTTGTAGTGCTTAGGAAAAGCCCTACGAGGATCACTTCACCATCACCATCACCATGCCATCATGCTAATGGAACTCATCTACTACATCGACATCTTGCTAGATCAAGAAGGCGAGGGATGTCACCAAGCTGAACGTGTGCAGAACGTGGAGGTGCCGTGCATTCGGTACTTGACTGGTTGAAGCGCGAAGAAGATCGACCACATCAACCGCGTTGAGAAACGCTTCCGCTTACGGTCTACGTGGGTATGCGGACACACTACCCCCTCGTTGCCATGCATCTCCATGGATAGATCATTGCGTGTGCGTAGATTTTTTTTTCATGCAACGGTTCCCAACAAAGCGGAGGCGTCCACGTCCCGTCAATCACCACACGTCATCCTGGCCCGTAGGCGGTTGGGGCCTGCGGCACTTCGTCCTTGCCCTTTGGCTTCACCTCGAAGCCAAGCCCGAGCGCGCCTTGGGCCCGAGGGCTACTGTCGGCGTTCTAGGAACCAGGGTACCCAGACCTGTCTGCTTGTGGCCCACATCGTGGCTCCCTCGACGGCCTGGTACGGCCCATCTGCAAGACCGCCAAGACAAGACCCTCATGAGGGCCCCCTGGCCTCGCGAGGCAGACGACACCAAGACCTCCAGAAGGAGCGGTCTTCCCAGGCTACCTCCTGAGGAGCGGAGATTTCTATGGAGGTACCCAGCCTCACGAGGCTGCCATGACGCAAGCCATGACGACCAAGGCCAGGCGGGCGCCAGCGGGCACAGAGGAGGCAGTTTTCTGTTTGGTTCTAAGGAGGCAAGGACAAGCATGGGTTCCCGAGGAATCGGCCAAAGGTTTCCATTCTGATGCAACGAGACCAAGACCACGAGCTCGGCAGGACAGATGTCATCGCCGAGCCCACCGTTGTGCCACGACGAGAAGCTTTGCAGTTGAAGATCACATTTCGTCAGGATAAGATGTACTACTTGTACCCTTTCAAATTGGCCACTGTGGGATCCCTTCCCGCCTACATTTCGGGGAAGAGGACCAAGGCCACTATTAATATAGGTTAGCCACCACCATAAAGGGGGATCGGATCCTTTCCACCCTCACCTCCTGAGCCCTCGCGAGGCAGCTCCGCCACTGTACTAGTTCATCCCCAAACCTCCTCGTGAGGCCAATCCGCCACAAAGTAGGAGTAGGGTTTTACACCGCAAGGTGGCCCGAACCTGGGTAAACTGTTGTGTTCATCTTCCTCCCCGCTCACGCGAATCCAGAAAGGCTAGGCTATTGGGTGACGAGTTGGTGGGCTCGAGAGGTTGAGTTCTTTGCACACGCCCTAGAGTTTGAACCTTTGTGGGTCTGCGGAGCCCCGAATCTGACAATATTGCAGTTCTTTTCCTCGGTTTGCTAGTGGCCGCAATAAGAATGGTCCACATATGTGCCATTGTCACCATGGCCCTCCTACGGGCCGTAGGATCCATGGTTCATTTCCAACTTAATCATGGGTCATTGATGGGTATAAATCATTTACTATGCATTATGGGCCAGAACCACCATAGTTCGTTAAAGGGCTAAGATATACAAAAGGCCTCGTATGGGCCGAAAGACGTTACGAGCCATACATGTGCAGAAAGTGACAATGGGCTAGAATTGTATTTGATGGCCCACATGACGCTACTAGGCTGAAATTGGGAAGACCATAATGGGCGGTGAGTTACCGGGCCGTAAATGGGCTATATGCTAACAGGCTGTTAACAGGCTTTCCATGGGCCGGCCTGCTAACTTTTGACCAAGTCAAACAGGTCGGACTTTTAAGCCTATATGGGCCACTGCTGGACCGTGACATGTGTCGACATATCATGGATGCGTACCGTCCATTGGATGGATGACATCTGTCCCAACGAGGAGCTGACACATGGTTCCTTCGGCCAATAAAATTTTACACATGGAAAATCACCATTGGTTCACTCTGTTAACGGGTTATAGGATCCAAGCCGAAACCCGATAGCTTAACGACGACCCGTTATGGTGGATGCCACGTGTTGGTTACACTTGACGAAAATACTTCCATGACATGCCATTTATCGTTATGGAAATTGACACTTTCGTGAGATAATTTGAGTACTGTCATGGAACACTTCTACGACAGCACAGATATGATTATCTTGATTCTATCATTAAATCGTCACGGATGTAAATGCATGACAGAAAACGTGACCCAAGGAGTCCTGGATTAGGGGGTGTCCGGATGGCCGGACTATACCTTCGGCCGGACTCCTGGACTATGAAGATACAAGATTGAAGACTTCGTCCCGTGTCCGGAAGGGACTTTCCTTGGCGTGGAAGGCAAGCTTGGCGATACGGATATGTAGATCTCCTACCATTGTAACTGACTCTGTGTAACCCTAGCCCTCTCCGGTGTCTATATAAACCGGAGAGTTTTAGTCCGTAGGACGAACACCAATCATACCATAGGCTAGCTTCTAGGGTTTAGCCTCTCTGATCTCGTGGTAGATCTACTCTTGTACTACCCATATCATCAATATTAATCAAGCAGGACGTAGGGTTTTACCTCCATCAAGAGGGCCCGAACCTGGGTAAAACATCGTGTCCCCTGCCTCCTGTTACCATCCGACCTAGATGCACAGTTCGGGACCCCCTACCCGAGATCTGCCGGTTTTGACACCGACATTGGTGCTTTCATTGAGAGTTCCTCTGTGTCGTCGCTTTTAGGCCCAATGGCTTCTCCGATCATCAACAGCGATGCGATCCAGGGTGAGACTTTTCTCCCTGGACAGATCTTCGTATTTGGCGGCTTTGCACTGCAGGCCAATTCGCTTGGTCATCTGGAGCAGATCGAAAGCTACGCCCCTGGCCATCACGTCAGATTTGGATGTTTGAACTACACGGCCGACATCCACGGAGACTTGATCTTCGACGGATTCGAGCCATAGCTGAGCGCGCCGCACTGTCACGATGGGCATGATTTAGCTCTGCCGCCGAACAGTGCCGTGGAGGCCACACCTGTGTTTGCTCCGACCCCTAGCTCAGAGCCAATCACACCAACCGAGGATGGGTGGTTATACACCGCCTTGAGGGCTGCAATTTCTACGGTGATCGAGCCGAACACCAGCCATGTTCTCTGCGAAGCCCGTGACTCCAAGGAGCCGGACTCCTCAACAGACTCCGAGCCCTCCGCACCCCGATCAATCGAACCCGATTGGGCGCCGATCATGGAGTTCACCGCCATGGAAATCTTTCAGCACTCGCCCTTCGGCGATATTCTGAAGTCACTAAAGTCTCTCTCTTTGTCAGGAGAGCCCTGGCCGGACTATGGTCGGCAAGGTTGGGATGCGGATGATGAAGAAATTCAAAGCCCACCCACCACCCACTTCGTAGCCACTGTCGATGATTTAACCGACATGCTCGACTTCGACTCCGAATATATCGACGGTATGGACGCCGATGCAGGAGACGATCAAGAACCAGCACCTATATGGCACTGGAAAGCCACCTCGTCGTATGATATATACATGGTGGACACCCCAAAAGAAGGCAATGGCGATGGAACAGCGGAGGATGACCCCTCCAAGAAGCAGCCTAAGCGCTGGCATTAGCAGCGCCGCTCTAAATCCCGCCAAAACAAAAATGGTGATTCCGGCACGGGGGATAATAACACCCCGAACAGTGCCGAAGACAACCACCTCCAGCAAGATTCAGCACAGGAGGATAGAGAAGCCAGCCCTCATGAGAGAGCGGCAGACAGAGAGGTCGAGGACGATAATTAATGCCTCCCTCTGAAGACGAGGCAAGCCTCGACAACAACGAATTTGTCGTGCTGGAGGATCCCGTTGAACAAGAGCGTTTCAAACGCAGGCTTATGGCCACGGCGAACAGCCTTAAGGAAAAATAGCAATAGCTTAGAGCTGATCAGGATTTGCTAGCCGACAGATGGACTGAAGTCCTTGCGGCCGAAGAGTATGAATTCGAACGTCCCTCCAAGAGCTACCCAAAGCGCAGGTTGCTACCCCAATTAGAGGAGGAAGCACTTAAACCTACATCACCAGCGCATGATGCGGCCAACCGGCCACCCCATGGCCGCGACAGAGAGGCCTCTCGGCCCTCCACTCAAGTCGCACCCCAGCACCGCTCAAAAACTACCAAGGCATGGGAAAATGTGCAGACCTGCGAGACATATTGGAGGACAAGGCAAGGCAAACAAGATCGATCTACGGATCACGTGGGCGCCCCACGGCACGAGACGGTACTCGTCACGCCGGATATAGTAAATCCGGCCGGGCCGAACACAATAGACAAAGCTCGTTTGAGCTGTGTCGTGATATAGCCCAGTACAGAGGCGCCACACACCCACTATGCTTCACAGATGAAGTACTGGATCATCAAATCCCCGAGGGTTTCAAACCCGTGAACATCGAATCATATGATGGCACGACAGATCCTGCGGTATGGATCGAGGACTATCTCCTCCATATCCACATGGCCCGCGGTGATGACTTACACGCCATCAAATACCTCCCACTCAAGCTTAAAGGACCAGCTCGGCATTGGCTTAACAGCTTGCCAGCAGAATCAATTGGTTGTTGGGAGGACCTAGAAGCCGCATTTCTCGACAATTTCCAGGGCACTTATGTGCGACCACCAGACGCCGATGACCTAAACCATATAATTCAGCAGCCAGAGGAATCGGCCAGACAATTCTGGACACGGTTCCTAACCAAGAAAAATCAAATCATCGACTGTCCGGACGCAGAGGCCCTAGCAGCCTTCAAGCATAACATCCGCGATGAGTGGCTTGCACGGCACCTAGGACAGGAAAAGCCGAAATCTATGGCAGCCCTCACGACACTTATGACACGCTTTTGCGCGGGAGAAGACAGCTGGCTAGCTCGCAGCAATAACATGACCAAGAGCCCTGGTAATTCGGATACCAAGGACAACAGTGGCAGGTCGCGTCGCAACAAGCAAAAGTGCCGCATTAACAGCAACAATGCTGAGGATACGATAGTTAATGCCGGATTCAGAGGCTCTAAACCCTGTCAGCGGAAAAAGCCATTCAAAAGAAATACTCCGGGCCCGTCCAATTTGGACCGAATACTCGACCGCTCATGCCAGATACATGGCACCCCCGAAAAACCAGCCAATCACACCAACAGGGATTGTTGGGTGTTCAAGCAAGCAGGCAAGTAAAATGCCGAAAGTAGAGACAAGGGGCTGCATAGCGATGACGAGGAGGACCCCCAGCCGCCGAACAACAGTGGACAGAAAGGTTTTCCCCCACAAGTGCGGACGGTGAACATGATATACGCAACCCACGTCCCCAAGAGGGAGGGGAAGCGTGTGCTAAGGTACGTATACGCAATGGAGCCAGTCGCCCCAAAGTTCAACCCATGGTCTTCCTACCCGATCACTTTTGATCGAAGGGACCACCCCACTAGCATCCGTCATGGCGGATTCGCCGCATTGGTTCTAGACCAAATTATTGACAGATTTCACCTCACTAGAGTCCTTATGGACGACGGCAGTAGCCTGAACCTGCTTTATCAGGATACAGTGCGGAAAATGGGCATCGATCCCTCGAGGATTAAACCCACCAGAATGACCTTTAAAGGCGTCATACCAGGTGTAGAAGCCAACTGTATAGGCTCAGTTATACTTGAAGTGGTCTTCGGATCTCCGGATAATTTCCGAAGTGAGGAGTTAATCTTCGACATAGTCCCGTTCTGCAGTGGCTATCACGCACTGCTCGGGCGAACCGCATTTGCCAAATTCAATGCGGTGCCGCACTACGCATACCTCAAGCTCAAGATGCCAGGCCCTCGAGGCGTCATCACGGTCAATGGAAACACCGAACACTCTCTCCGAACGGAGGAGCATACGGTGGCTATCGCGGCGGAAGTACAAAGCAGCCTCTCAAGGCAATTCTCTAGTCCGGCCATTAAACGTCCGGACACCGTCAAGCGCGCCCGGAGTAACCTACACCAAGACCGCCCGACACGTTCAGAGCAAGCGTAGCAATGTGGCCCCAACCCCAGCCCTCGCGAACTTGCGAAACCAGTGCTGCGCGTACATAATTACGCTCTGGAGATACCATGGGCAAAGGGGGAGGGGCACCATCACGGCACGCCTGAAACGCGGCTTAAACCGCACTAGGGGCTGCCGATTTCTTAATTTTCTCTTATTTTCAGGACTTTATTCTTCGGAAGGCTTGTCCGGCAGTACAATTGCCGCACAAACGATACAACCAGGGAAGCAGAAAGCTACGCCGCACTACAGAACTCTAAGGTGGTCTCTATAACAAGCAGTATACCTATTTCGCATAACATTCCGCAGCTCGCCCCTGGAAAGGACATATTTGATAGTCCCATCTTTTGCTTATCGCACTATTTGTATCGTTCTACTTTGATCGCAGCTTTTTTAAATAAACAATGCATAGCTTCCGTCTATTATTGCATTACCTTTTTTTACGAATATATGTTCATTAATGACATGTTGCACCCGTACACTTTGGTACGGCCAATACGCCAGGGCTTAAGTACCCCACAACATGGGGTGAGAAGTCCGAACACTTTCACGAGTGCGGCACCCCGAACTTATAGCGTTATATGCATCGGCTCCGAATCATGTCTTGGGTCAATAGTTGGGTTTGCCCAGCTCCTATGTTTTGGTACCTTACGTTCCGTCATATCGGCTAAGGTAGCACTAGGAGAACTACTGCGATTGTGCCCCAGTTGAGCTGGGCTAAGCACCTCAGTAGAGAAAGCTAAACTGACCGTCATGATGAGGCGAGAGCTGGTCGCTGTTCGAGAGGTTTTCGAGTCCCTAAACACTTATGCCGCCTAGAGCGAGGAGTCGGCTTTGTCTGGCCTAGGCGTGGATAGCGCCCCGAACTCAGTCTTCCGAACACTAGGGGCTTCGCCGAAATTTAAAATTATAGAATTATATGGCTAAGTGAGAGTGTTCAAACACTATAGTCCGATTGTCTTGTTCGTTGTGTTGAGCGCCTCCCTCGAAGGACCCAAGAATGGGAAAAAGAGCGCTCATGTTTATCCCGAACACCCCAGCACTCGTGCCATGGGGGCAGAAGCCGACGACTCGCCATCTCTCAAATTTGATAAACGGCCGCACAGAAGGTAATATTTTAAATTCAAAAAGCATTGCTTAGCGCACATGAACAAGTTTTCAGCGCACAGGACAAAACGAGCGAGTTCATTGAAAAATTACATTCATGGAACATTCATCCGCCACAAGGCGGGCACCCTTCAGAACGCCCTAGTAATACATCTCGGGCTTGCAATGCTCCTTGCCTGGCGGTGGCCCGTCCTTCACAAGCTTCTCAGCATCCAGCTTGCCCCAGTGCACCTTCGCACGCGCAAGCGCCCTATGGGCACCCTCGATGCATACGGAGCGCTTGATGACTTCGAGACTTGGACAGGCCTCCACCAGCTGCCTCACCAGCCCGAAGTAGCTCCTAGGCATGGCCTCTCCAGGCCACAGCCGGACTATGAGGCCCTTCATGGCCTGTTCGGCCACCTTATGGAGCTCGACCAGCTGTTTCAGCTGGTCGCTTAAGGGCACCGGGTGTTCGGCCTCAGCATACTAAGGCCAGAACACCTTCTTCGCCGAGCTTCCCTCCTCGGCGCGGTAGAAGGCGGCGGCATCCGACACGCTACGGGGCAAGTCTGCGAATGCTCCTGGAGAGCTCCGGATTCGGGTAAGTGACAAGTAATTCACTTTTACGTGCTTGCTTTGCATAAAGAATGCCTTACCCGTCGCTATCTTTTTTACTGCCTCAACCTCCTGGAGGGCCTTCTGGGCTTCGGCCTTGGTAGACTTGCATCTTCAATGGCCGCCGCGAGCTCAGACTCTCGCGTCTTCGAGTCAAGCTCCAAACTCTCATGTTTTTTCATGAGAGCCTGGAGCTCTCGCCGCACCTCGCCAACCTGCGTCTCATGCTTCTCCCGCTCGGTGTGCTCCGTGGCCGCCCTCTTTTTGGCCTCGAACAGCGCTTGCTTAAGGGTCGCCACCTCGGTTGTGGCCCCTACAGTAGCCACGTTAATCCTGTCACTTTTTGCAATTGCACCTTTCACATATTTCAATAAGGTATTTCTTACCTTCCTTCTCCTTGAGCTGCTGCTTGGCTAGGCCGAGCTCTTGCTCGGACCGCTCGAGGTTCTTCTTCAGCGTATCCACCTCCGCAGTCAGTGCGACGGAGGCCAGCAGCGAAGCCTGCATACGCATATTGACTTGATAATGTTAGACTCCTGCGATTATTAGATCCTCTATTCAGCTTTTCTTTCCGAACACCGAACAGAGCATCAGGGGCTACTATCTATGCGGTAATATTTTTACATAACTCAAAGCCTGTTAGAAGGCTGGCACAGGCTTCAGTCAGTCCGCTCTTGGCGGGCTGAACCTTCTAGATCACCGCACTCATAATAGTGCGGTGCCCCTCGTCGATGGAGGCGCCGTTAAGCGTCTCCAGCAAATTTTCCGGTGCCTCCGGTTGGACGGAGGTCACCGGCTCGGTAGGCTTGCTCCTCTTGGAAGGAGGCTGCCTACCGGAGTCCGGAACCGTTGAAGGTTCCAGCGTGGTGTCCGGCTCAAGTCCGGACTTGGAGCCCTTGGGAGTTCTATCCCCTTTACGCCTGGAGTCCGGGAGGTTGCCTTGCGGCGCCTCCAGGACCACCTCCTCCTGGCTTCGAACCTGTTGGGACGCCACCTCGGGGCCGTTCGTAGGGTGGGGGGAGGAAGCCGTCGGAAGCGAATTCACATCCGATGAATCCAGGGAGCCGCTCAACGACTTGTCGAGCCCGGCCTTGGGCGGACTGCAAAATCATGTTCGAGTAAGGAAAAGCTGTGCAATGGGGGAATACTATGAATCACTCGGGTATCCGGATACTTACGATCTCGCCAGGGGCTTGGCCCTGTGCGGCCACTCCTCTTCGCCGTCGTCGGTGTTGGTGGAGTAGTCCGGAGGAGGGGTCTTCCCCCTCTTGGACCCTTCGGCCTCCCCGGTTGGGGCGGCCTTCCTTTTCTTCCCTCCCCCCGCTGGGGGGGAGAGGTCTCTTCTTCCTCCTCCTCGTCTTCAGGGGAGGAGCGCGCCGTGGAGTCGTCGGATGGTGAATCCAACACCTCCTGGCGCCGGGCACTCTTTCGAGTCCCCGTGGCCTTCTTCTTGGCCTTCTTCTCCGGCACCACGTAAGGTGCCGGAACCAACAGCTTTACCAAGCAAGCGTCCGCTGGGCCTTCGGGCAAAGGAGCCGTACAGTTGATCTGTCCGGACCTCTCCTACCAATCCTGTCAAAGGTAAGGGAACTTAGATCCCAGATGGAGTCAAACTATGAAAAACTAATACCCTGTAAAAGGTCAAGACAGCTTACCGCACGAGCGTGACGCTGCATGCTGAATCCGCGATCCTCGGTAGCGGATGCAGGGGCCTCGGCACCCTTGAAAAGCACCTTCCAGGCATCTTCGTACGTCGTGTCGAAGAGCCTGCTCAGAGTTCGGTGTCGCGCTGGGTCGAATTCCCACAGGTTGAAAGCCCGTTGTTGACACGGAGGATCCGGCGGATGAGCATAACCTGGACTACGTTGACAAGTTTGAGATTCCTGTCCACCAGGGTTTGGACGCATGTTTGGAGTCCGGTCAGCTCTCCTTTTTTACCCCACGACAGGCCCGTCTCTTTCCAGGAGGCGAGCCGTGTAGGGGGTCCGAATCGGAACTCGGGGGCTGCGACCCATTCAGGGTCGCGCGGCTCGGTGATGTAAAACCACCCCGACTGCCACCCCTTTAGGGACTCCACGAAGGAGCCCTCGAACCATAGGACGTTGGGCATCTTGCCCACCATGGCGCCTCCGCACTTCGCTTGGGTGCCACACACCACCTTCAGCTTGACATTGAAAGTCTTGAGCCATAGGCCGAAATGAGGGCGGATGCGGAAGAAAGCCTCGCACACGATGATAAACGCCGAGATGTTGAGGACAAAATTCGGGGCCAGATCATGGAAATACAGGCCATAGTAGAACATGAGCCCCCGGACAAATGGGTGGAGAGGGAATCCCAGTCCGCGGAGGAAATGGGGGAGGAACTCCACCCTCTCATGGGGCCTAGGGGTGGGGATGAGCTGCCCCTCTTCGGGAAGCCGGTGCGCAATGTCGTTAGACAACTATCCGGCCTTCCTCAGTCTTTTGATGTGTCCCTCCGTGACGGAGGAGACCATCCACTTGCCTCCCGCTCCGGACATGGCTGGAGAAGGTTGAGGTGGGGTGTGCGGACTTGGGCGCTGGAGCTCGAGTGCGCAGAAATGGTAGGCAAAGGAGGAAGAAGGAGTGGATGAAAAGGTGGATCCTTATCCCCTTATATGGGCGGACGCGACTATGCGCCCCCATCAGCCTGGTAAAACTCGCTTATCTCCCAAGCGCCGCAGCCAATGGCGCAGTTGGGTTACCCACACCCGTATTGATGAGAATCCCGGAATAAGGGGACACGATCTCTGCTTTAACAAGACGTGCCAAGGAAACTGCCTCGCTAAACGCGCTGAGGTGGGACAGTAAAGCGATTCGAATAAAGACTTGGCCGTGGTGTGATGTCACACTATGGAATATGTCAGCAGATTAGATTTGTGTAAATATTATTCTCTCTATGGCAATATGTGGAAACTTATTTTGAGAGCCGGACACTACCTTTGTGTTCAAAATCTTCTATAAAGTACTTGGAGGAGGAACCCTCCTTGCAATGCCGAAGACAATCTGCGCACCGGACTCGTCGTCATTGAAGCCTTGTTCAGGGGCTACTGAGGGAGTCCTGGATTAGGGGTTTCCGGATGGCCGGACTATACCTTCGGCCGGACTCCCGGACTATGAAGATACAAGATTGAAGGCTTCGTCCCGTGTCCGGAAGGGACTTTCCTTGGCGTGGAAGGCAAGCTTGGCGATACGGATATGTAGATCTCCTACCATTGTAACCGACTCTGTGTAACCCTAGCCCTCTCCGGTGTCTATATAAACCAGAGAGTTTTAGTCCGTAGGACGAACAACAATCATACCATAGGCTAGCTTCTAGGGTTTAGCCTCTCTGATCTCGTGGTAGATCTACTCTTGTACTACCCATATCATCAATATTAATCAAGCAGGACGTAGGGTTTTACCTCCATCAAGAGGGCCCGAGGCTGGGTAAAACATCGTGTCCCCTGCCTCCTGTTACCATCCGACCTAGACGCACAGTTCGGGACCCCCTACCCGAGATCCGCCGGTTTTGACACCGACAGTGACCTACCGTGACAAACACGTATCATCACGTAAGTGTTTTTTTTGTAGTGATCACATGATATGAGTTTTGCTTAGAGCATCTTTTATTATCGGAAGAAATACAAAGCTATAACAATCATGTATAATAAAGTTCAAGAAAGACTCAATTACTTTCAGTGAATAATTATGATCATAAACCCACAATTCATCGGATCCCAACAAACACACCGCAAAAGAAGATTAAATCGGATGGAACTCCAAGAAGATTGAGGAGAACATGGTATTGAAGATCAAAGAGAGAGAAGAAAGCCATCTAGCTACTAGCTATGGGCCCATAGGTCTATGGTGAACTACTCGCGCATCATCGGAAGGAAGCAAGGATGATGTAGAAGTCCTCCGTGATCGATTCTCCCTCCGACAGAGTACCCGAAAAGGCCTCTGGATGGGGTCGCGGAAGAACAGAAGCTTACGGTGGCAGAAAAAGTGTTCCGGGTGGCTCTCTGTTTGTTTTGGAATATTTGGGAATTTATAGAAGTGGAATTAGGTCAAACGGAGTTGCATGGGAGTCATGAGCTCAGGGGGCGCGCCTACTCCATTGGGGCACACCCTATGAGCTCATGGCTTCCCGTAAATATTTTGGCCTCCTCCCGAACCATCTAGGGTCCCTTCTAGTCCAAAAGAAATCACTGTAAAGTTTCATCGTGTTTGGACTTTGTTTGGTACTAATTTTCTGAAAAGCCAAAAACAAGAAAAACACGAACTCGCACTAGGCACTGGATTAATAGGTTAGTCCCCCAAAATGATATAAAATTGCATTAAATGCATATAAAGCATCCAAGATTGATAATATAGCATGAAACAATAAAATATTATAGATACGTTGGAGACGTATCAATAGCAACCCTATTGGGGAACACAGTATTTCAATAATTTTCCTACAATCACGCAAGATCTATCTAGGATATGCATAGCAATGAGAAGGGAGAGTGTGTCCATGTACCCTCGTAGACCAAAAGCGGAATCGTTTAGTAACACATTTGATGTAGTCGAATGTCTTCGTGATCCAACCGATCCTAGCACCGAACGTACGGCACCTCCGTGTTCAGCACACGTTTAGCTCAATGACGTCCCTCGATCTCTTGATCCAGTTGAGGACGAGGGAGAGTTCTGTCAGCACGACGGTGTGGCGATGGTGATGATGAAGTTACCGGCGCAGGGCTTTGCCTAAGCACTACGAAGATATGACTGAGGTGTGTAACTGTGGAGGGGGCACCGCACACGGCTAAGAGAAGACTTGGTGTGTCTTTGGGGTGCCCCCTGCCCACATATATAAACGAGGGAGGGAGAGAGGCCGGCCCCTAGGGGCGCGCCAAGAGTATGGAGTCCTACTAGGACTTCCAAGTCCTAGTAGGAATCCCTTTCCTTTTCGGAGCAGGAGAGAAGGAAAGAGGGAAAGAGAGAGGGAACAGGAAAAGGCAAGGGGTGCACCGCCCCATTCCCCTAGTACAATTCAGACCCATGGGGGTGCCATCTCCCCTTCGCCTGCCTCTTCTTTTCCCGTATGGCCCATTACTTCTCCCGGTGAATTCCCGTAGCTCCTCGGTACTCCGAAAAATACCCGAATCACTCGGAACCTTTTCGATGTCCAAATATAGCCTTCCAATATATCAATCTTTAGCTCTCGACCATTTTGAGACTCCTCGTCATGTCCGCGATCTCATCTGGGACTCTAAACAAAATTCGGTCATCAAATCAACTCACAATACAAATTGTCATCGAACGTTAAGTGTGCGGACCCTACGGGTTCGAGAACTATGTAGACATGACCGAGACACATCTCCAGTCAATAACCAATAGCGGAACCTACATGCTCATATTAGTTCCTACATATTCTACGAAGATCTTTATCGGTCAAACCGCATGACAACATCGTCATTCCTTTTGTCATCGGTATGTCACTTGCCCGAGATTCGATCGTCGGTATCATCATACCTAGTTCAATCTTGTTACCGGCAAGTCCCTTTACTTGGTCTGTAATGCATCATCCCATAACTAACTCATTAGTCACATTGCTTGCTAGGCTCATAGTGATGTGCATTACCGAGAGGGCCCAGAGATACCTCTCGGATACTTGGAGTGACAAATCCTAATCTCGATCTATGCCAACTCAACAAACACCATCAGACATACCTGTAGAGCATCTTTATAATCACACAGTTACGTTGTGACATTTGATAGCACACAATGTGTTCCTCCGGTATTCGGGAGTTGCATTATCTCATAGTTAGAGGAACATGTATAATTCATGAAGAAATCAATAGCAATAAAACTAAACGATCATAATGCTAAGATAATGGATGGATCTTGTCCATCACATCATTCTCTAATGATGTGATCCCTGCTACCTCTTGAGAACTGCGTTAGTTTTCCCTTGAAGAGGAAAGGGTGATGCAGCAAAGTAGCGTAAGTATTTCCCTCAGTTTTGAGAACCAAGGTATCAATCTAGTAGGAGGCCACAAGCAAGTCCCTCGTACCTACACAAACAAATAAGAACCTCGCAACCAACGCGCTAGAGGGGTTGTCAATCCCTTCACGGTCACTTACGAGAGTGAGATATGATAGAGACAATAATGATAAGATAAATATTTCTGGTATTTTTATGGTATAGATTGAAAGTAAAGATTGCGAAGTAAAATAGATTGGAAACTTATATGATGGAAAATAGACCCGGGGCCATAGGTTTCACTAGTGGCTTCTCTCAAGATAGCATAAGTATTATGGTGGGTGAACAAATTACTATCGAGCAATTGATAGAAAAGCGAATAATTATGAGAATATCTAGGCATGATCATGTATATAGGCATCACGTCCGTGACAAGTAGACCGACTCCTGCCTGCATCTACTACTATTACTCCACACATCGACCGCTATCCAGCATGCATCTAGAGTATTAAGTTCATAAGAACAGAGTAACGCCTTAGGTAAGATGACATGATGTAGAGGGATATACTCAAGCAATATGATATAAACCTCATCTTTTTATGCTCGATGGCAACAATACAATACGTGTTGTTTCCCTTTCTGTCACTGGGATCGAGCACCGCAAGATTGAACCCAAAGCTAAGCACTTCTCCCGTTGCAAGAAAGATCAATCTAGTAGGCCAATCCAAACTGATAATTCGAAGAGACTTGCAAAGATAACCAATCATGCATAAAAGATTTCAGAGAAGAATCAAATATTGTTCATAGATAGACTTGATCATAAACCCACAATTCATCGTATCTAGACAAACACACCGCAAAAAGAGTTACATCGAATAGATCTCCAAGAAGATCGAGGAGAACTTTGTATTGAGATCCAAAGAGAGAGAAGAAGCCATCCAGCTAATAACTATGGACCCAAAGGTCTGAAGTAAACTACTCACACATCATCACAGGGGCCATGGAGTTGATGTAGAGGCCCTCTGTGATCAATGCTCCTTCCGGCGGAGCTCCAGAAAAGGCCCCAAGATGGGATCTCTTGGGTACAGAAGGTTGCGGCAGTGGAAATAGGGTTTCGTGGTGCTCCTGGATGTTTTCAGAGTATGTGAGCATATATAGGAGGAAGAATTAGGTTGGTTGAGCCACGAGGGTCCCACGAGGGGGAGGGTGCGCCCAGGGGGGGTAGACGCGCCCCTGCCTCGTGGCCACCTTGTTGGTTGCTTGACGTCCACTCCAAGTCCTCTGGATCACATTTGTTCCAAAAATCAGGCTCCCAAAGGTTTCATTCCATTTGGACTCCTTTTGATATTCCTTTTCTGCGAAACACTGAAATAGGCAAAAAAACAGCAATTTGCACTGGGCCTTGGGTTAATAGGTTAGTCCCAAAAATAATATAAAAGTGTAGAATAAATCCCATTAACATCCAAAACAGATAATAAAATAGCATGGAACAATCAAAAATTATAGATATGTTGGAGACGTATCAGCATCCCCAAGCTTAATTCCTGCTTGTCCTCGAGTAGGTAAATGATAAAAACAAAAAATTTGATGTGGAATGCTTTCTAGCATGTTCTTCAATGTATTTTTCTCTATTGTGGCATGAATGCTCAGATCCGAAAGATTCAAGATTACAGTTTATTGTTGACATAAAAATAGTAATACTCTAAGTATGCTAATCAAGCAATTATGTCTTATCAAAATACCATAGCCAAAGAAAACTTATCCCTACAAAGTCATATAGTTTGGCCATGCTTCATTTTCATCACACAAAATGCTCCCATCATTCACAACCCCGATGACAAGCCAAGCAATTGTTTCATACTTAGCCTTTTCAAACTCTTTCAACTTTTACGCAATATATGAGCGCGAGCCATGGACATAGCACTATGGGTGGAATAGAATATGATGATTGAGGTTGTGTGAGAAGACAAAAAGGGAGAAAGTCTCACATTGACGCGGCTAATCAATGGGCTATGGAGATGCCCACCAATTGATGTCAATGCAAGGAGTAGGGATTGCCATGCAACGGATGCACTAGAGCTATAAATATATGAAAGCTCATCAAAGAAACTAAGTGGGTGTGCATCCAAGTTGCTTGATCACGAAGACCTAGGGCATTTGAGGAAGCCCATCATTGGAATATACAAGCCAAGTTCTATAATGAAAAATTCCCACTAGTATATGAAAGTGACAAAATAAGAGACTCTCTATCATGAAGATCATGGTGCTACTTTGAAGCACAAGTGTGGAAAAAGGATAGTAACATTGTCCCTTCTCTCTTTTTCTCTCATATTTATTTATTTATTTATTTATTTGGGCCTTCTTTTCTCTCTTGTTATGGCCTCTTTTTTTCGTCCGGTGTCTCATCCCGACTTGTGGGGGAATCATAGTCTCCATCATCCTTTCCTCACATGGGACAATGTTCTAATGATGATCATCACACTCTTATTTACTTACAACACAAGAATTACAACTTGATACTTGGAACAAAATATGACTCTACATGAATGCCTCCAGCGGTGTACCGGGATTGCGATGAATCAAGAGTGACATGTATGAAAAATTAAGCATGGTGGCTTTGCCACAAATACGATGTCAACTACATGATCATGCAAAGCAATATGACAATGATGATGTGTGTCATAATAAATGGAACGGTGGAAAGTTGCATGGCAATATATCTCGGAATGGCTATGGAAATGCCATAATAGGCAGGTATGGTGGCTGTTTTGAGGAATATATAAGGAGGCTTATGTGTGATAGATCATATCATATCACGGGGTTTGGATGCACCGGCGAAGTTTGCACCAACTCTCAGGGTGAGAAAGGGCAATGCACGGTACCGAGGAGGCTAGCAATGATGGAAGGGTGAGAGTGCGTATAATCCATGGACTCAACATTATTCATAAAGAACTCACATACTTATTGCAAAAATCTACAAGTCATCAAACCAAGCACTACGCGCATGCTCCTAGGGGGGTAGATTGGTAGGAAAAGACCATCGCTCGTCCCCGACCGCCACTCATAACGAAAGCAATCAAAGAACACCCCATGCTTCAAATTTGTCACACAATGTTTACCATACGTGCATGCTATGGGACTTGCCAACTTCAACATAGGTATTCATCAATTTCACAATTACTCAACTAGCACACCTCTAATATTACCACATTTATATCTCAAAACAACTACCAAGCATCCAACTTCTCTTAGCATTTAAAATTTATAACCAAAGTGAATTACCATGCTGTTCTAAAGTACTCTCAAAATGATATATAAGTGAAGCATGAGAGATCAATTATTTCTATAAAATAAAACCACCGCCGTGCTCTAAAAGATATAAGCGAAGTACTAGAGCAAAAATTATCCAACTCAAAAGATATAAGTGAAGCACATAGAGTATTCTAATAAATTCTAATTCATGTGTGTCTCTTCCAAAAGGTGTGTACAGCAAGGATGATTGTGATAATATAAAAAGCAAAGACTCAAATCATACAAGACGCTCCAAGCAAAATACATATCATGTGGCAAATAAAAATATAGCTCCAAGTAAAGTTACCGATGGACGAAGACGAAAGAGGGGATGCCTTCCGGGGCATCCCCAAGCTTAGGCTTTTGGTTTTCCTTGAATTTTACTTTGGGGTTCCTTGGGCATCCCCAAGCTTAGGATCTTGCCACTCATTGTTCCATAATCCATCAAATCTTTACCCAAAACTTGAAAACTTCACAACACAAAACTTAAAAGAGAATCTCGTGAGCTCCGTTAGTAAAAGAAAACAAACCACCACTTCAAGGTACTGTAATGAACTCATTCTTTATTTATATTAGTGTTAAACCTACTGTATTCCAACTTTTTTATGGTTCATAAACGCTATTACTAGCCATAGATTCATCAAAATAAGCAAACAACACACGAAAAACAGAATCTGTGAAAAACAAAACAGTCTGTAGTTCTGTAGATTTCGAATACTTCTGGAACCCCAAAAATTCTAAAATAAATTTTTGGACGTGAGGAATTTATCTATTAATCATCTGCAAAAAGAATTAACTAAATAGCACTCCAATAAAAAAGGCAGGAAATCTCGTGAGCGCTAAAGTTTTTGTTTTTTATAGCAAGATCGCAAAGACTTCCCCCAAGTCTCCCCAAAGGTTCTACTTGGCACAAACACTAATTAAAAGCATAAAACCACATATAAACAGAGGCTAGATGAATTATTTATTAGTAAACAAAATCAAAAAGCAAGAAACAAAAAAATAATTGGGTTGGCTCCCAACAAGCGCTATCGTTTAATGCCCCTAGCTAGGCATAAATAATTTTAATGATGCTCACAAGAAAGACAAGAATTGAAGCACAAAGAGAGCATCATAAAACATGTGACAAGCACGTCTAAGTCTAACATACTTCCTATGCATAGGCATCTTATGGGCAAACAAATTATCAAGGCAAGCAAAAACTAGCATATGCAAGGAAGCGGAAAGAAACAATAGCAATCTGAACATAACGAGAGGCAATTTAGTAACACGAAAATCTCTACAACCATATTTTCCTCTCTCATAATAATTACATGTAGGATCATAAGAAAATTCAACAAAATAGCTATCACATAAAATATTTTCAACACGATCCACATGCATGCAAAGTTGACACTCTTCCAAAATAGTGGGATTAACATTAACTAAAGTCATGACCTCTCCAAACCCACTTTTATCAAAAACTTCATAAGATTGAACATTCTCCAAATATGTGGGATATAAATTTGACACTCTTCCGAACCCACTTTAAATAATATTTCAAACACTATTATCAATCTCATATTTATCATGGGGCTTAAATAAATTTTCAAGTTCATAAGAAGAATCACCCCAATCATGATCATTGCAACATCAAGCTTGAGGTTTTGCATATCATTAACACAATTTTCATTAAGAGAATTTATGATAACATCATTGCAATCATGCTTTTCATCGAAGGAACTATCAAGTATGGGTGCAATAGCAACGATCTCATGTTTAACATAAGGAACTATAGCAAATTCATCTTCATAAATATTGGCATCATGGCCACAAGAATAGCAAGCATCAAGTTCATCAAGGGATATTTCAATCAAATCATCGGAATCATAATTATCTATAGATTCATGCATATCATTATTTTCTTCCGAAGCAATGGTCATTCTTTCAATAAATTCTTTGACATAGACATTATGAGCATAGTTTTCATAGCAATATTTAAGTATGTCAAAATTTTCAGATTCATAGAGAGTAAGTTCATACTTTTCAATCAAAGAAGCAACTTCATAAGAACCCTTAAAAGCAACAAATTCTTCAATTTGTTCGATATCGTAGTAACTATAAACACCCTTTGCATAAGAAGATAAGATTTCATTGTCATTAAACTCACATAGGTAGGGGAGGTGTTTTTTAGGGTTCTTAGAGCAACAAGTAAGATCACAAATTTCACAAAGATTCCAAGCATAACATAGTAATCTATTTATTTGATCCCATAAGAGTATCCCTTTTTCAGACAAACAATGACGCACAAAATGAGCATGCTCATCTAAAGATTTCCCATCAACTAGGCTAGTTGAGGTTTCAACACGAGCGCATAAGGATCAAAGATGATCCAAGTAGAATACTTTAAGTGGATCCGTATTAATAGATTTTTAGCAAGCAAAGATGCAAGCAAATAGAAGGCACATGGCAACACAAAGAAAGATACATACGGGAAGAAGGCGAACGGAAAAAGGGCGAATAAAACTGCAAGGGTGAAGTGGGGGAGAGGAAAACGAGAGGCAAATGGCAAATAATGTAATGCGAGGGATAAGAGTTTCTGATGGGTACTTGGTATGTCTTGACTCGTGCGTAGACTCCCCGGCAACGGCGCCAGAAATCCTTCTTGCTACCTCTTGAGCACTGCGTTGGTTTTCCCTTGAAGAGGAAAGGGTGATACAGCAAAGTAGCGTAAGTATTTCCCTCGGGTTTTGAGAACAAAGGTATCAATCCAGTAGGAGGCCACACGCAAGTCCCTCGTACCTACACAAACAAATAAGAACCTCACAACCAACGTGATAAAGGGGTTGTCAATCCCTTCACGGTCACTTACGAGAGTGAGATCTGATAGAGATAATAATGATAAGATAAATATTTTTGATATTTTTATGGTATAGATTGAAAGTAAAGATTGCAAAGTAAAATAGATTGGAAACTTATATGATGGAAAATAGACCCGGGGCCATAGGTTTCACTAGTGGCTTCTCTCAAGATAGCATAAGTATTACGGTGGGTGAACAAATTACTGTCGAGAAATTGATAGAAAAGTGAATAATTATGAGAATATCTAGGCATGATCATATATATAGGCATCACGTCTGTGATAAGTAGACCGACTCCTGCCTGCATCTACTACTATTACTCCACACATCGACCGCTATCCAGCATGCATCTAGAGTATTAAGTTCATAAGAACAGAGTAATGCCTTAGGTAAGATGACATGATGTAGAGGAATAAACTCAAGCAATATGATATAAACCCCATCTTTTTATCCTCGATGGCAACAATACAATACGTGTCGTTTCTCTTTCTGTCACTGGGATCGAGCACCGCAAGATTGAACCCAAAGCTAAGCACTTCTCCCATTGCAAGAAAGATAAATCTAGTAGGCCAAACCAAACTGATAATTCGAAGAGACTTGCAAAGATAACCAATCATGCATAAAAGATTTCAGAGAAGAATCAAATATTGTTCATAGATAGACTTGATCATAAACCCACAATTCATCGGATCTCGACAAACACACCACAAAAAGAGTTACATCGAATAGATATCCAAGAAGATCGAGGAGAACTTTGTATTGAGATCCAAAGAGAGAGAAGAAGCCATATAGCTAATAACTATGGACCCGAAGGTCTGAAGTAAACTACTCACACATCATCGGAGGGAAATGGAGTTGATGTAGAGGCCCTCTGTGATCAATGCCCCCTCCGATGGAGCTTCGGAAAAGGCCCCAAGATGGGATCTCTTGGGTGCAGAAGGTTGTGGTGGTGGAAATAGGGTTTCGTGGTGCTCCTGGATGTTTTTAGGGTATGTGAACATATATAGGAGGAAGAAGTAGGTCGGTTGAGCCACGAGGGGGGAGGGTGCGCCCAGGGGGTAGGCGCGCCCCCTGCCTCGTGGCCACCTCGTTGGTTGCTTGATGTCCACTGCAAGTCCTCTGGATCATGTTTGTTCCAAAAATCACGCTCCCGAAGGTTTCATTCCGTTTGGACTCCGTTTGATATTCCTTTTCTGCGAAACACTATAATAGGCAAAAAAGACAGCAATTTATACTGGGCCTTGGTTCAATAGGTTAGTCCCAAAAATAATATAAAAGTGTAAAATAAAGCCCATTAACATCCAAAACAGATAATAAAATAGCATGGAACAATCAAAAATTATAGATACGTTGAAGACGTATCAATCCCGTTCATCAAATGACAACACATGTCTATGGTTAGGAAACTTAACCATCTTTGAGTAACGAGCTAGTCAAGTAGAGGCATACTAGGGACACTCTGTTTGTCTATGTATTCACACATGTAATAAGTTTCCGGTTAATACAATTCTAGCATGAATAATAAACATTTATCATGATATAAGGAAATATAAATAGCAACTTTATTATTGCCTCTAGGGCATATTTCCTTCAGTCTCCCACTTGCACTAGAGTCAATAATCTAGTTCACATCGCCATGTGATTTAACACTAATAGTTCACATCACCATGTGATTAACACCCAAAGGGTTTACTAGAGTCAACAATCAAGTTCACATCGCCATGTGATTAACACCCAAAGAGTACTAAGGTGTGATCATGTTTTGCTTGTGATAGAAGTTTAGTCAGCGGGTCTGCCACATTCAGAGTCGTATATATTTTGCAAATTTTCCATGTCTACAATGCTCTGCATGGAGCTACTCTAGCTAATTGCTCCCACTTTCAATATGTATCCAGATTGAGACTTAGAGTCATCTGGATTGATGTAAAAGCCTGCATCGACGTAACTCTTTACGACGAACTCTTTATCACCTCCATAACTAAGAAATATTTCCTTAGTACTCTTAGGTAACTAAGGATAACTTTGACCGCTGTCCAGTGATCCACTCCTGGATTACTATCATACCCCCTTGCCAAACTCATGGCAAGCTACACAATAGGTCTGGTACACAGCATAGCATACTTCATAGAACCTATGACTGAGGCATAGGGGATGACTTTCATTCTTTTTCTATTTTCTGCCGTGGTCAGGTTTTGAGTCTTACTCAACTTCACACCTTGCAACACAGGCAAGAACTCCTTCTTTGACTATTCCATTTTTGAACTACTTCAAAATCTTGTCAAGGTATATACTCATTGAAAAATATTATCAAGCGTCTTGATCTATCTCTATAGATCATGATGCTCAATATGTAAGCAGCTTCACCAGGGTCTTTCTTTGAAAAACTCCTTTCAAACACTCCTTTATGCTTTCCAAAAAATACTACATCATTTCCGATCAACAATATGTCATTCACATATACTTATCAGAAAGGTTGTAGGCTCCCACTCACTTTCTTGTAAATACAGGCTTCACCTCAAGTCTGTATAACAATATATGCTTTGATCAACTCATCAAAGCGTATATTCCAACTCCGAGAGGCTTGCACCAGTCCATAAATGGATCACTGGAGCTTGCACACTTTATTAGCACCTTTAGGATCGACAAAACCTTCTAGTTACATCATATACAACTCTTCTTTAAGATATCCATTAAGGAATGCAGTTTTGACATCCATTTGCCAAATTTCATAATCATAAAATGCAGCAATTGCTAACATGATTCAGACAGACTTAAGCATCGCTACAAGTGAGAAGGTCTCATCGTAGTCAACTCATTGAACTTGTCGAAAACCTTTCGCAATAAGTCGAGCTTTGTGGACAGTAACATTACCATCAGCGTCAGTCTTCTTCTTGAAGATCCATTTATTCTCTATGGCTTGCCGATCACCGGGCAAGTAAACCAAAGTCCACACTTTGTTCTCATACATGGATCCTATCTCAGATTCATGGCCTCAAGCCATTTTGCGGAATCTGGGCTTATCATCGCTTCCTCATGGTTTGTAGGTTCGTCATGGTCAAGTAACATGACCTCCAGAATAGGATTACCGTACCACTCTGGTGACTCTGGTTGACCTAAGAGATTCGGTAGTAACTTGATATGAAGTTTCATGATCATCGTCATTAGCTTCCTCACTAATTGGTGTAGAGATCACAGGAACTGATTTCTGTGATGAACTACTTTCCAATTCGGGAGAAGGTACAATTACCTCATCAAGTTCTACTTTCCTCCCACTCACTTCTTTCGATAGAAACTCCTTCTCTAGAAAGGGTCCATTCTTAGCAATGAATATCTTGTCTTCAGATCTGTGATAGAAGGTGTACCCAACTGTCTCCTTTGGGTATCCTATGAGGACACATTTCTCCGATTTGGGTTCGAGCTTATCAGGTTGAAACTTTTTCACATAAGCATTGCCACCCCAAACTTTAAGAAACGACAACTTTGGTTTCTTGCCAAACCATAGTTCATACAGTGTCATCTCAACGGTTTTAGATGGTGCCCTATTTAACGTGAATGCAGCTGTCTCTAATACATAACCCCAAAACGATAGTGGTAATCAGTAAGAGACATCATAGATCGCACCATATCTAATAAAGTACGGTTACAATGTTCGGACACACCATTGCACTGTGGTGTTCCAGGTGGCGTGAGTTGTGAAACTATTCCACATTGTTTCAAATGAAGACCGAACTCGTAACTCAAATATTCGCCTCCGCTATCAGATCGTAGAAACTTTATTTTTCTTTTTACAATGATTTTCCTCTTCACTCTAAAATTCTTTGAACTTTTCAAATGTTTCAGACTTATATTTCATTAAGTAGATATACCCATATCTTCTCAAATCATCTGTGAAGGTCAGAAAATAACGATACCCGCCGCGAGCCTCAACACTCATCGGACCGCATATATCAGTATGTATTATTTCCAATAAGTTAGTGGCTCGCTCCATTGTTCCGGCGAACGGAGTTTTAGTCATGTTGCCCATGAGGCATGGATTGCAAGCATCAAATGATTTATAATCAAGTGATTCCAAAAGTCCATCCGCATGGAGTTTCTTCATGCACTTTATACCAATATGGCCTAAACGGCAGTGCCACAAGTATGTTGCACTATCATTATCCACTTTGCATCTTTTGGCATCAATATTATGAATATGTGTATCACTACGATCGAGATTCAATAGACCATTTATATTAAGTGTATGACCATAGAAGGTTTTATTCATGTAAACAGAACAACACCTATCTTTGACTTAAATGAATAACCGTATTGCAATAAACATGATCCAATCATATTCATGCTCAATGCAAACACCAAATAACATTTATTGTAGGTTCAACACTAATCCCGAAGGTAAAAGGAGTGTGCGATGGTGATCTTATCAACCTTGGAATCATTTCCAACACACATTGTCACCTTGCCCTTAACTAGTCTCTATTCATTTTGCAACTCTTGTTTCGAGTTACTAATCTTAGCAACTGAACTGGTATCAAATACCTAGGGGTTACTATGAACACTAGTAAAGTACACATCAATAATCTGTATATCAAATATACCTTTGTTCTCTTTGCCATCCTTCTTATTCGCCAAATGTTTGGGGTAGTTCCGATTACAGTGACCATTCCTTTTGCAGTAGAAGCACTCGGTTTCAGGCTTAGGTCTAGCTTTGGGTTTCTTCACAGGAGTGGCAACTTGCTTTCCATTCTTTCTTGAAGGTCCCTTTCTTTTCCTTTGCCCCTTTTCTTGAAACTAGTGGTCTTGTTAACCATCAACACTTGATGCTCTTTCTTGATTTCTACCTTCGCCGGTTTTAGCATCGCGAAGAGCTCGGGAATCGTTTTCGTCATCCCTTGCATATTATAGTTCATCACGAAGTTCCAGTAACTCGGTGATAGTGACTAGAGAACTCTATCAATCACTATCTTATGTGGAAGATTAACTCCCACTTGATTCAAGCGATTATAGTACTCAGACATTCTGAGCACATGCTCGCTGGTTGAGCTATTCTCCTCCATCTTGTAGGAAAAGTACTTGTCAAAGGTCTCATACCTCTTGACTCGGGCATGAGTCTAAAATACCAATTTCAGCTCTTGGAACATCTTATATGCTCCGTGGCGTTCAAAATGGTTTTTGAAGTCCCTGATTCTAAGCCGTAAAGTATGGCGCACTAAACTATCAAGTAGTCATCATACCGAGCTTGCCAAACGTTCATAACGTCTGCATCTTCTCCTGCAATAGGTCCATCACCTAGCAGTGCATCAAGGACATAATTATTTTGTGCAGCAATGATGATAATCCTCAGATCACGGATCCAGTCCGCATCATTGCTACTATCATCTTTCAACTTATTTTTCTCTAAGAACATATCAAAAATAAACGGGGAGCTACATTGCAAGCTATTGATCTGCAACATAATTTGCAAATACTATCAAGACTAAGTTCATGATAAATTAAAGTTCAATTAATCATATTACTTAAGAACTCCCACTTAGATAGACATCCCTCTGGTCATCTAAATAATCATGTGATCCATATCAACTAAACCATGTCTGATCATCATGTGAGATGGAGTAGTTTTCAATGGTGAACATCTCTATGTTGATCATATCTACTATATGATTCATGTTCGACCATTCGGTCTCAGTGTTTTGAGGCCATATCTGCATATGCTAGGCTCGTCAAGTTTAACCCGAGTATTCCGCGTGTGCAAAACTGGCTTGCACACGTTGTATGTGAACGTAGAGCTTATCACACCTGATCATCACGTGGTGTCTCGGCACGACGAACTGTCGCAACTGTGCATACTTAGGGAGAACACTTATACCTTGAAATTTAGTGAGGGATCATCTTATAATGCTACCGCCGTACTAAGCAAAATAAGATGCATAAAAGATAAACATCACATGCAATCAAAATATGTGACATGATATGGCCATCATCATCTTGTGCCTTTGATCTCCATCTCCAAAGTACCGTCATGATCTCCATCGTCACTGGCATGACACCATGATCTCCATCATCCTGATCTCCATCAACATGTCGTCACATGGTCGTCTCGCCAACTATTGCTTTTGCAACTATTGCTATCGCATAGCAATAAAGTAAAGCAATTATATAAGGCTTGCATCTTATGCAATAAAGAGACAACCATAAGGCTCCTGCTAGTTGCCGATAACTTTAACAAAACATGATCATCGCATACAACAATTTATATCTCATCACGTCTTGACCATATCACATCACAACATGCCCTGCGAAAACAAGTTAGACGTCCTCTACTTTGTTGTTGCAAGTTTTACGTGGCTGCTACGGGCTTCTAGCAAGAACTGTTCTTACCTACGCATCAAAACCACAACAATTTTTCGTCAAGTGTGCTATTTTAACCTTCAACAAGGACCGGGCGTAGTCAAACTCGATTCAACTAAAGTTGGAGAAAAAGACACCCGCTAGCCACCTGTGTGCGAAGCACGTCGGTAGAACCAGTCTCATGAATGCGGTCATGTAATGTTGGTCCAGGCCGCTTCATCCAACAATACTGTCGAATCAAAGTAAGACATTGCTGGTAAGCAGTATGACTATTATCGCCCACAACTCTTTGTATTCTACTCAGGCATAAAACATCTACGCATAGACCGGGCTCGGATGCCACTGTTGGGGAACGCAGTATTTCAAAAAAAATCCTATGATCACGCAAGATCTATCTAGGAGATGCATAGCAACGAGAAGGGAGAGTGTGTCCACGTACCCTCATAGACCAAAAGAGGAAGCATTTAGTAACGCGGTTGATGTAGTCGGACGTCTTCGCGATCCAACCGATCCTAGCACCGAACGTATGGCACCTTCGCGTTCAGCACATGTTTAGCTCGATGACGTCCCTCGATCTCTTGATCCAGTTGAGGACGAGGGAGAGTTCCGTCAGCACGACGGTGTGGCGACGGTGATGATGAAGTTACCGGCACATGGCTTTGCCTAAGCACTACGACGATATGATCGAGGTGTGTAACTGTGGAGGGGGGCACCACACACGGCTAAGAGAAGACTTGGTGTGTCTTTGGGGTGCCCTTTCCCACGTATATAAAGGAGGAAGGGAGAGAGGCTGGCCCCCTAGGGGCGCACCAAGAGTATGGAGTCCTACTAGGACTTCCAAGTCCTAGTAGGAATCCCTTTCCTTTTCGGAGCAGGAGAGAAGGAAAGAGGGAAAGAGAGAGGGAATAGGAAAAGGCAAGGGGGGCGCCGCCCCCTTCCCCTAGTCCAATTCGGACCCATGGGGGGTGCCACCTCCCCTTGGCCTGCCTCCTCTTTTCCCATATGGCCCAATAAGGCCCATTACTTCTCCCGGTGAATTCTCGTAACTCCTTGGTACTCCAAAAAATACCCGAATCACTCGAAACCTTTCCGATGTCCGAATATAGCCTTCCAATATATCGATCTTTACCTATCGACCATTTCGAGACTCCTCGTCATGTCTGTGATCTCATCCGGGACTTCTAACAAACTTCGGTCATCAAATCACATAACTCATAATACAAATTGTCATCGTACGTTAAGCGTGCGGACCCTATGGGTTCGAGAACTACATAGACATGACCGAGACACATCTCCAGTCAATAACCAATAATGGAACCGGGATGCTCATATTGGTTCCTACATATTCTACGAAGACTTTATCGGTCAAACCGCATGACAACATACGTCATTCCTTTTGTCATCGGTATGTTACTTGCCCAAGATTCGATCGTCGGTATCATCATATCTAGTTTAATCTCATTACCGGCAAGTCTCTTTACTCAGTTCGTAATGCAGCATCCCGTAACTAACTCATTAGTCACATTGCTTGCAAGGCTCATAGTGATGTGCATTATCGAGAGGGCCCAGAGATACCTCTCCAATACTCAGAGTGACAAATCCTAATCTCGATCTATGCCAACTCAACAAACATCATCGGAGACACTTGTAGAGCATATTTATAATCACACAGTTACGTTGTGACGTTTGATAGCACACAAGGTGTTCCTCCAGTATTCGGGAGTTGCATAATCTCATAGTTAGAGGAACATGTATAAGTCATGAAGAAAGCAATAGCAATAAAACTAAACAATCATAATGCTAAGCTAACGGACGGGTCTTGTCCATCACATCATTCTCTAATGATGTGATCCCGTCCATCAAATGACAACACATGTCTATGGTTAGGAAACTTAACCATCTTTGATTAACGAGCTAGTCAAGTAGAGGCATACTAGGGACACTCTGTTTATCTATGTATTCACACATGTAATAAGTTTTTGGTTAATACAATTCTAGCATGAATAATAAACATTTATCATGATATAAGGCAATATAAATAACAACTTTATTATTGCCTCTAGCGCATATTTCCTTCACACCCCTCTCCAACGAGTTTCGTTGGCTGCTTCCCTTGAGATTCTAAGAAGATTGATTGAGCACCCCTCTCTTAGAGATTTGAGTTTAAAATCAACTGAGAAAAAATCAAGAGATATAAACTTAGATGGTGGTTGAGCATCACAATAGATTTGAGTTGAGAGTTCTTGTACCTATCACTCCTGAGAGTCGCATACTCTCTAGACGGATAGGTGTCGGCTCAAGTGATGAAGAATAATTGTCATCTCTGAGTCAAATTCTTCAGCAACCAAGAGTCATTGTGGTTTGCAAAGAGTGACCAAGAGTAGTCGTGGTCACCAAAGACAAAGTCTATCGAAGGTTTGGATATTGCCAAGAGGAACCTATGAGGAGTAAAATCAACGAAAGTTCGAGGGACTTATAATTGAGGAGAATAGGACGGAGTGAGTTTATCTTCCGTGTTTAATCATAAGTCTCTCCAACCAGACGTCGCTCTTTTGCAAAAGAGTGAACCGGTGTACCAAATCATGTGTTGCCATCTAGCACCACTAGTCATTTCTATCCTACTCCATTTCTTTTAGTAGTTTATTTTTGGTGTTCTTTATTGTCGATGGATATCTATCTATATACTGTGATACTTTGTCTCCCAAGCTTCTTTTTAGTACTATGATAGTGTTGGTGTTCCATATTTTCTTTCGCGAAACTTAAGGTTGTTTGTCTGTATGTTCATCTGCTTTTCATATGTTGCTACTTACTCATTGTGCCAAGTCTTGATCTAATGAACATTTCACAGTAGTGTGCATGTTTTGAATCTTTGATGTCTGTAATTCTATCTATGTTAACTTTTTGTTTATGTAGTAGTTTTGTTTCATAGAACTAAAACTGTTCGGTTCTATTTTTGAAATAGTTTTGTTTCGAGAACAGTTTTCTTTCAGAAATAGTTTTGTTTAGGAAATAGTTTTCTTTTGTTGAACAAAATTTGTTTAGTTTCCAGATGTGATGTACTGGAGTATTTAAGTTTTGAAAGAAATTTTAAATCTCCCATTCACCCCTCACTGGTTGATATACTTTGGCCCTAACAATTACCCATAATGAATCGTACCCTCCTCCAAGTAGATGGCCCTCTCAGTGTTAGGCATTGCCAGCAATCACCAAAGTACTTGCCCGAGGACAAGCCAATCCACGGAGAGCAAGTGGACTTAACCTGACCTTAGGTTTGTAAAAGTAAATGTTGACGCTACCTATTTTCAAGATGAAGAAGTGGGAGCTATTGATACATCTCCAACGTTTCTATAATTTTTTATTATTTCATGCTATTATATTATCAATCTTGGATACTTTATATGACTTTTTGTGCTATTTTATATAACTTTTGGGACTAACCTATTAACCTAGTACCTAGTGCTAGTTGTTGTTTTCTGCTTGTTTTTTCTAGAAAATCAGTACCAAATGGAGTCCAAACGGTACGAAATTTTTTGATAATTTTTTTCTGGACATGAGAGACCCTAGAAGTTTCAGGAGGAGACCAAATGACGATCGAGGACATGGCAAGGCAACAAGGCGCGCCCTGTTACCTCGTGGGCCCCACGAGGCTTCATTTGACCTAATTCCACTTCTATAAATTCTCAAATATTGAGAAACCAACAGAGAGCCACCTAAAACCCTTTTTCCGTTGCCGCAAGCTTCTATTCTTCCATGATCCCATCTGGAGGCCTATTATGGTACTCCGCCGAAGGGGGAATCGATCACGGAGGGCTTCTACATCATCCTTGTTGCCTTCCGATGATGCGTGAGTAGTTCACGACAGACCTACGGATCCATAGCCAGTAGCTAGATGGCTTCTTCTCTCTCTTTGATCCTCAATACCATGTTCTCCACGATCTTCTTGGAGTTCTATTCGATGTAATCTTCTTTTGCGGTGTGTTTTTTGGGATCCGATGAATTGTGGGTTTATGATTAGATTATTCATTGAAAGTAATTGAGTCTTTTCTGAACTTTATTATGCAGGATTGTTATAGCTTTGTATTTCTCCCCGATCTATCCGTTTGGTTTGGCCAACTAGATTTGTTTATCTTCAGTGGGAGAGGTGCTTTGTGATGGGTTCAATCTTGCGGTGCTCTATATCCCAGTGACAGAAGGGCACAAGACACATATTGTATTGTTGTCATTAAGTATAAAACGACAGGGTTCGTTCATATTGATTGGGTTTACTTTGTCTACATCATGTCATCTTGCTTAAGGCGTTACTTCGTTTTTTATGAACTTAATACCATGTATGCATGTTGGATAGCGGTCGGCTGGTGGAGTAATAGTAGTAGATGCAGGCAGGAGTCAATCTACTAGTCTCGGACGTGATGCATATATACATGATCATTGTCGTGAATAAGTCATAACTATACGCTTTTCTATCAATTGCCCAACAGTAATTTATTCACCCACCGTATGTTGTGTGTTTGAGAGAGAAGCCTCTAGTTAAAACTATGGCCACCAGGTCTACCTTTGTCATTATAAAATCCAAAATACCTTTGCTGCAATTTTATTACTTTCATTTTACTTTGAAATTTATCCATCTACCTATACACTTGCAAGTAACGAGTTCAAGGGGATTGACAACCCTCTTGCATGCGTTGGGTGCAAGTATTTGCTTTTGTGTGTGCACGTGTTATTCACGAGGCTTCGCGTGATTCTCCTATTGGTTCGATAAACCTTGGTTCTCACTGAGGGAAATATTTATCTCTACTGTACTGCATCTCCCCTCCTCTTCGGGGAAATCCCAACACAGCTCACAAGTAGTAGCTACCGCTACGATACTAAGTGATGAGAAGGGAGGCTTTGTTGCATCCTAATGTAAGTATATCGAGTATGCATCAGATGCTACCACAATAGATGCGTCAAAAATGCCTGATGGCCTCTCTTTGGCAAACTCTTTGGGGTTTAATCGGGTGGAGGTGGAATCTGACTCGCAAATTGTGGTTGATTTTCTGCATCGGACAATCAAGATGGTGGGACGAGGCTTCGATGATTCTTGCAGAGTGTGTGACGTTACTTCAATGATTGGGAAGGTCAATTATACACATTGTCTTCGCATGTGCTAGCTAATTTCTTTTATTGTAATAACACTTTGTCTAGTTGCTTTGAGGGGTCTCCTGACCAAATTGTGAGCGAGCTTGCAAATGAAGTACTCCTTATTTCTTAATAAAACTAGCCATGATGACCTTCCCTAAAAAAGGACAATTGACCATTAACTTTTCTGAAAAAAATTCATGGAGTTAAAAAATCATAAATTAAAAGAAAATATTTACGTGTTTTCATAAATGTTCACTGAATTTAAAATGTGTTTTTGAATTCAAAAATTATTTATTTCAAAAGGTTCGTGAATATCTAAAAAGTTCATGGTTTTTTAAAATGTTTATATATTAGAAAAAATGTTCACGATTTAGAAAAGAGTTCATGGATTAAAAACATGTTCACACATTTGAGAACATTTCAGGGATTATCAAAAAGTGCATGGATTTTGCGTATCTTAAAAAATATGGATTTGAAAATAAAATCTCAAGTTTGAAAAAAGGTTCACCAATTTTTTAAAATTCCACACATTTGAGCAATATTCATGATTTTTTTTAAAAATTATGAATTTGGAAATGTTCCTGGATTTAAGAATGTTTAAAAAATAAAAGTAATAAAAATGCAATAAAATAGAAAAAGTAAACCTAAAAGAAAAATTAAATTGAGAAAAAAGTAAAAAAGAACAAAAAATGATAGAAACCCCCAGCAGAAAAACGTAGAAAAGAGCAAACCGAAAACTGGTAGGATTCCAAAACCGGAACTAGTAGAAGATCACATGGACCTGCCCAGTAGGGGATGCACGTGAGCGCTACTTATACTAGAAACAAAGGAGCTCTAGTCCGGCGCCTAAAGCGTTCGAAGAGGGTGCAAGCGCCCTCGGAGATGGAAATGTGGGGTGGCCCATTAGGCTGGTCGTAATGGCGAGTATCATAGACTAATATCATACATATGATACTAGTGTATAATACTACATTCATAGTGCATAGTAGTCATAAGTTAGTATCATAGCTAATTTCATTTATTGTCGTGCATGACACATAGTAGCACACCATTTAATATGATATGGTATCATGATATGATACTCAATCCTTTCTTTTTTCATTTAATTCTATGCCACCTCATCAAATTTTTCTAGTTGGCACGCATGATACTACCTATGATACTACTATTACGACCAACCTTATACACGAGCGCTTCGTTCGATCGCTCGATTTTTTTGTCGGATCACTAGATGAAAAAAAGTGGTTGGTTGACCTTTGACCACGACCTTGCACCACTGTCCAGGTTGTTGACTGTTGATTTTTAAATAAAAGTTAACCAAAACTCATAAAAATCATAAAAATCATAAAAAAATCGAATTTGAAAAGAGTTCATCAAATTTGAAAAAAGGTCATCAAATTTGAAAAAAAATCATCCAATATGAAAAAAGCTCACCAAAATTGCAAAAAGTTCATCTAATTTAGAAAAAAAGTTCATCAAATTTGAAAAAAAAATGTTCATCAAATTTAAGAAAAGGTCATCCAATTGAAAAACTTCAGCGAATTAAAAAAATGTTGAACTCATCGCATTTGAAAAAAATCATCAAATATAGAAAAAAAGTTCATCGAATTTGAAAACAGTTAATCAAAATGGAAAAACTTCATCAATTTTGATTTGAAAAAAATCATGAATTTAAGAAAAGAAAAAAAGAAATGGGAAAAAAGGAAAACATGGAGGGGCATTGTGTGTATGTAGAAACGAAAAAAAGAAGCACTTATACATAAGCGTGAAGATGGTGTGGTGGCTAGGGCAGTTGGGTTGAAGCAAGGAGATTGCGAGTTGGAATCCTATCACTCTCATTCCCGAACCATTTTCGAGTTTTGGAACAGAAAAAAACATAAAAAAGGGCCGACATGGAACTGAGGTGTAGTGTGCGTCGGTTTCTAGGTTGAAATGAAACCGGCGCTTGAAGCGCCAAATAGGGTCAGCGAGAAATAAAAGAAACAACGCCAAAGGTGCCTTACAGGAAATGGTGGCAGATCCTACCTCCCTTGACATCACGCGCCATATTGGACCCACCCAGTTGGGTTTTTTCTCGCCGGTTTTTGGAAGGATCTAAAACCTTCCTACAACATTTTTCTTTGTCTTTCTATGTTTTTCTGCTGTTGTCTTTTTTTCATTTTCTTCTCTATTTTCAATTTCACAAGCATTTTTCGAATTTTTTGAAAAATTTGGAACATGTATTGAATCTATGATTTTTTTTTCAAAATTAAGAGAATTTTTTAATATGCCAACATGTTCTCACAATCATTAATATTTTTTGAATCCATGAATATTCTTTCAAAATCGTGAACATTTTTAAAATTTGCGAACATTTTGTCATATTTAAGATTTTTTCAATACACAAACGTTTTTTTAGAAGTCACAAAGTTGTTAACCAGGTTCTATTTTAATTTATTGCTTGAATAGAGAAGTTCCCTGCAGACGCCACAACAAACATGTACTCACTATTATAAGACTATTTTTGTGCCTACTATCTAGTTCGAGTCAAAGCATAAAGCTTGTGACTAAATTTAGTGCTTGCTTATAAAAAAGAAATATTGAAGAAAAATATTAGATTTAAATCAATATGGCACCCCTGGACCCTTTTATTTATTAAACGAAAGCACAGTATCAGGTAGAAGTTGATTCTGCTTATGCAAAAGAAAGCGACTTCTCCAACACGTTTGCTTCCATAGGAGTCCCTTGCTTGAATAAGTGCTTGCCATGAAACCGGCATAAGCAAATTGCATGTTTGCTTCCCTTGTTGGGTCCAATTTTTGTATATCCCTAGTTGGGTCCAGTTGAACCCTTAGACAACACACAAGCTTCCATAGGAGTGAGAAGTGGAAGTACCTAACAAAAGAATCTTTTTAATACCTGAACATTTCATGATTTTTTTATTTTTTTTTCAAAATCATGAACAGTTTTTGAATTTACACGATCTTTCTAAATTCACAAATATTTTTGAGTATGCGAACATTTATTTTGAAATCATGATGATATTTCCACAGTGCGCGAGGGTGGAGGCTATGAGTTTGCACGCTATCTCCGGACCTGCCGCAGGAGCTATATCTCACCCAAGGCGCTGCGCGACAGGGCCTGCCCAGAACAGTAGTTGTTTTGTGTGCTTCTTTTCTATGTGGTTTTTCTTTCTTCGGTCTTTCACTGTTTGGGTCCCGTTTTTCCTGTGTCATTTTCTTTGTCCAATTTTCACTATTTAAATCGGGTTTTCTTTTTTTTGTTTCTTATTTCTTCTGTTTTCTCTGGTTTTGCTTTTCATTTTTATGTTTCTCTTTGTTTTTTTGGTTTAACAGATTTTCTTTGGTTTTCTTTCATTTTCATTTCCCTTTTTCTTTTAATATACATGCTACATTTTATATCATAAACATTGTACATTTATATATGCATCAAGAACATTTTTCTAACTTTAACATTTTTCGTACACACTAGCCACCTCTCAACCATAGGTATAGGAGCCACACACGTGCCCCTCTCAGCCCAGGGGCCCTCCGCCGCTGCCGCGGCAACCATGGCAGCCACCACCGGTGACGTCACGGCCGCTAACGAGGGAGCCGACAAAGCTGTATGCAACAAGACGCCCACAGGCGTGGGACGCATCGCTTGCCCAACAGCGTCGTGGCGTGGCAACGGCCAGATCCGATGCGCAGTCGACCTTGCGCCATGCCCACAAGGCGCGAATGGGTGGCATCGCCCGGTCACGAAGGAGCTGTGGGGAAATGTAGTAGAAAACAAAAAACCGCCATAAGATCACCCAGGAACACTCGGAAGATGCGATGAACGGTTTGGATCAGATCGTTACCGACTCCGAATTGCAACGGAAAAAGATGAGTCAGCGTAGATCGTACTTGGAGTCCCGTGAACCGTACATGAACGCTCCCGCGAACCGCCCACACACAGTCCTCGAACGGAAGGCTGAAAGCACGGCCTCTCTACGAGTTGCAAGCGTACGATCTTCATGATCCAGTAGCGCTTCGCCGTCCAAATCTAATCATGCCCTGAGAATTAGAGGGAGGAGAATATAACCACACTAGGCTTCTAATTATTAGGATCAGAGAATCTAGGCCAGTCTCTAATTGAGCAACTAGGAGCAACTAGAACTAGAGAACTAGAGGAGGCTCCAAAACTTGTCTAGAGAGAAGGTGCAAAAGCCTCTAGTATATATAGGTTGAGGGGGGAAGGAGGGGCACCACACAAGGGGAAGGACCCCCTCCCCTTGCGCCGGCCCTAGGGGGACGAGGAGTCCTCCCCTTGTCCAATTCGGCCTCCCCAAGTGGGGAAAGGGGGCGCCTCCCCTATTGGGCCCTTGTGGCCCAATTCCCCTTCGACCTTTTGGGCTTTTACGGCCCGTTGATATTTAATTAAACCCCCTTTGTTCAATGACTGATAGCGGAACCGTGGATGTCCATATTGATCTTTATGAGTACACGAATGACATTCGAGTGAACCTTTGGTTATCATGTGATATTCCCT
The DNA here is from genome assembly GCF_018294505.1 of Triticum aestivum. Classification (NCBI taxonomy): domain Eukaryota; kingdom Viridiplantae; phylum Streptophyta; class Magnoliopsida; order Poales; family Poaceae; genus Triticum; species Triticum aestivum. Next base: position 358,124,275 of record NC_057794.1, read on the forward strand.
TTGCTTCGTGATACTTTACGAAATCCGAGGTGAGATATATCGTATCCTCTTGAGTCATACATATGCTCACAATATCGTTCTCCGCGTTACTGGTTTTGTTCTTCTTTCTCGTTGACATGTTTCGACATCCCCGTGACATGGTCACCTATGTCTGGCTAGACAATGATGGATGATGATATCACAAGAGAGGGACCTAATAATATCTCTCCATCATTGGAGGAGCAAATTCCACTCTCGAGCTATCTAGTCCCTTGTAAAACTTTCTGATGAACCTGTAAGTTGTCGTTATGAATCACCGTGTTACAGATAACATTTGAGAAACCCCAAAGTCCACCGTACGATAAGAAGTGACTACGATACTCTCATGGTCTAAGGAAATAAAACACACGTTAACACTCCGTGTCATAACAATTGAGTTATGATGATATTATCTCAGAGTATAACAAACAAGTTTGGGTCAATTCAATATGGCCGTTCTTCTAACGTCATACTCTCAATGTTGTTTTAGGGCTATCATTACACTTAACGATATCCTAAGATCCAGAAAACATGATCACCAACAACACTTGAGACAGTCTTAGAGGCAAGACTAGGAACCTATTCTTTACCTTTACCGTTTATCATTCCACACGTACATATGAGTTTTCCATTGAATCGCTTATTTAGGATCATAGCAGTTATAGCATAGAATATAAACTCTTAATTTATGAATATGGTATAATAATACACTATTATTTCCTTTAGGGCATATTTCCAATAGTCTCCCACTTACACTAAAGTCAATAATCTAATTAATATAGTTTCTCTAACACTTAGACTACCCACAGTGGGAGTAACATAGGTGGTAACATCATATATCTCTAGGCAAAACAAATGATGTGTCGAGTAATTAATGAGGAAAGAGAGGCATGTGGTAACATAGCTAGTTACTGTAACATCACACATACCAAGACAAGATGAGTCTACAACCTAATAAATGAAGTGTTGCATGACACCACACATATGTTACTCCCCATTATGGGGGTAGTAACATAGACTAGTAACATATGCATGTTACTAGTCAAAGTTACTATCAGCTGTGACTAGTCTTATGGCTATCCGGTGTTGCTTATGCTTTGCTCGTGGTAGAGCCTTCGTTGTCGGGTCTGACACATTCAAATCAGTGTCAACCTTGAGAACTTTCACAAAACCCTTCTCGACATACTGTCAAATAATGTGATACTTGTGTTTGATGTGTCTGGTCTTCATGTGGGATCTTGGTTCCTTTGCTTGAGCAACAACACCATCATTATCACAATAGAGCGTCATCACGTTCATTGCACTTGGGACCACACCAACTTCTTCAAGAACCTACTTGATCCAGACCGCCTCCTTTGAAGCTTCTGAAGCCGCAATATACTCTGCTTCTGTCATAGAATCCGCAACCATGTTCTGCCTAAAACTCTTCCAAACCACCACACCACCATTAAGTGAATAAACATATCCTGATTGAGATTTATAGTCATCTATATCAGTCATGAAGGTAGCATCGGTGTAACCATTTACTGATGGAAATATGCCCCAGAGGTAATAATAAAATAGTTATTATTATATTTCCTAAATCATGATAAAGGTTTATTATTCATGTGAGAATTGTATTAACCAGAAACTTAAATACATGTATGGATACATAAACAAATACCGTGTCCCTAGAGAGCCTCTACTAGACTAGCTTGTTGATCAAAAGACGGTTAAGGTTTCCTAACCATAGACATGAGTTGTCATCTGATAACGGGATCACATCATTAGGAGAATGATGTGATGTTCAAGACACATCCGTTAGCTTAACATATGATCGTTCAGTTTATTACTATTGCTTTCTTAATGTCAAATACATATTCCTTCGACTATGATATTATGCAATTCCCGGATACCGGAGGAATACCTTGAGTGCTATCAAACGTCACAATGTAACTGGATGATCATAAAGATGCTCTACAGGTTGATACGTCTCCAACATATCTATAATTTTTTATTGTTCCATGTTGTTATATTATCATTCTTGGATGTTTTACAATCATTTTATATCATTTTTTGGTACTAACCTATTGACATAGTGCCAAGTGTTAGTTGATGTTTTCTGCTTATTTTTTACATCGTGGGAAATCAATATCAAACGGAGTCCAAATGCAACGTAACTTTTTGTGGAATTTTTATGGACCAGAAGACACCCAACGGGCCGGAGAAGCACCTGGGGGGGGGGGTGCCCCGAGGGGGCACAACCCACCAGGGAGCGCCTGGGACCCCAGGCGCGCCCAGGTGGGTTGTGCCCACCTCGGTGGCCTCCCACACCACCTCTTTACTCTATAAATACCCCAATATTCCAGAAACCCCAGGTGGAGTCGATCAATTCCAGCCGCCACAAGTTCCAGAACCACCAGATCCAATCTAGACACCATCACAGAGGGGTTCAACGTCCTCATTGGTGCCTCTTCGATGATGCGTGAGTAGTTCATTGTAGACCTACGGGTCCGTAGTTAGTAGCTAGATGGCTTCCTCTCTCTCTCTTTTGATTCTCAATACAATGGTCTCTTGGAGATCTATTTGATGTAACTCTTTTTGCGGTGTGTTTGTTGGGATGGGATGAACTTTGAGTTTATGATCAGATCTATCTTTTTATCCATGAAAATTATTTGAGTCTTCTTTGATCTCTTATATGCATGATTGCTTATAGCCTTGTATTTATACTTCAATATTTGGGTTTTGTTTGGCCAACTTGATCTATTTATCTTGCAATGGGAAGAGGTGCTTTGTGACGGGTTCGTTCTTACGGTGCTTGATCCCAGTGACAAAGGGGAACTGACATGTATGCATTGTTGCTATTAAGGATATCATGATGGGGTCTATTTCTACATAAATAGATCTTGTCTACATCATGCCATCATTCTTATTGCATTACTCCGTTTCTCTATGAACTTAATACACTAGATGCATGCTGGATAGTGGTCGATGTGTGGAGTAATAGTAGTATATGCAGGCAAGAGTCGGTCTACTAATCTTGGATGTGATGCCTATATAATGATCATTGCCTGGATATCGTCATGATTATTTGAAATTCTATCAATTGCCCAATAGTAATTTGTTTACCCACCATTTGCTATTTTTCTCGAGAAAAGCCACTAGTGAAATCTACGGCCCCGGGTCTCTTCTTTGTTATATTTGCCTTCGCGATCAATTTTTATTTGCTTTTATTTTCATATATATTAAACCAAAAATACAAAAATACCTTGCTGCAATTATTATATATTTATTTTATCTCGTGTTCCCGTGAGATCTATTTATCCAATCTACTACAATTTTACCTATCTTTTTACCCGTGAGGGATTGACAACCCCTCTCTTACGCCGGGTTGCAAGTATTTGTTCTTTGTGTGCAGGAGCTATTTGCGTGGTGTTGCGTGGTTCTCCTACTGGTTCGATAACCTTGGTCTCATCACTGAGGGAAATACCTACCGTTGCTATGCTACATCATCCCTTCCTCTTTGGGGAAATACCGACGTAGTTCAAGCAAGCATCACAGATATCTCCGAAGGTGTTTGTTGAGTTGGCATAGATCGAGATTAGGATTTGTCACTCCCAATATCAGAGAGGTATCTCTAGTCCCTCTTGGTAATACACATCATAACAAGCCCTGCAAGCAAATGAGTAATGAGTTAGTTACGAGATGATGTATTACGGAACGAGTAAAGAGACTTTCCGGTAAAAAGATTGAACTAGGTATGGAGATATCGACGATCGAATCTTGGGCAAGTAACATACCGACAGACAAAGGGAATTACATATGTTGTCATAACGGTTCGACCGATAAAAGATCTTCGTGGAATATGTAGGAATCAATATGGTATCCATGTCCTGCCATTGGTTATTGATCAGAGAGGTTTCTCGGTCATGACCACATAATTCTCGAACCCGTAGGGTCGCACGCTTAACGTTCGTTGACGCTAGAGTAGTATTGGGATATTTGATGAGTGGTAACCAAATGTTGTTCAGAGTCCCAGATGAGATCCCGGACGTAACGATGAGTCTTGGAATGGTCGAGAGGTAAATATTTATATATGGAAAATCATATTTTGGGTTCCGAAAAAAGGTGCAATTTTTTCGGTATTGTACCGAGAAGCTTCCAGAAGGTTCCGGAGGATTTCGGAGGGGTCCGGAAGTCCACAAGTGGGTTCACCATGACCCAAGGGCTAGAATGGGCTGCGGGGAGGCGCTCTGGCCTTATTGGGCTAGGCGCACCAAGTCCTCAAAAGCCCATGTGGCTAGGGAAGGCAAAAAGGAAGGAGTCCTAGTTAGGAATAGGATTGGACCTGGAGTCCAAGTCCTCTCCCCCTTAGCTATTGTCACAGCCCTAGAATATTGTTTGTAAATAGTTGCATCTTCATCCAGGCATCATATTTAAATTTCTGAAATATGAATTGAGGATTGTTGAAGCCTCAAAACTTTAATTAAAAGCAGGGCAAAAGAACCCTGGAAATTGCATTCAGTGTTTCCAAAATGGCCTTAAATAATGTTGGTTATATTTGGCAAAGGTTTTTGCACCAAACCAAAAATAATGAGCATTTTTGAGGAATATTTTGGGCACTGAATTTAAATCATTATTTTATTTGCATTTGGAATTATATTCATAACTTGTATAGAATATATTTCCAAATACCCTGAAACATTTTATGTGCTTTTGGAAAAGTCCATTAAGCAACATAAATATATTCAGAGGAATTTTGACACTGGTTTGGATTTGTTCTATTTGAAAACAGTGGCAAAAGAAATAAACAAATTAAACAAAACAGAAGAAAAGTAAAACAGAGCAGAACTTACCTCAGCCTACCTGCGCGGCCCGCTACTGTTGCCGGCCCAGCTGTGCAGCCCAGCCCATCGAGGGCAGAGCCGTCTTCTTCCTCCTGCCAGTAGGCAGAGGGGAAGCGTGGCGCGCGCGCGTGCGTTCCCGGCCACCTCCTGCTTGCCGACGATCCCCTGGACGCGTGGACGACTTTCCCGTGTCGTCCCGATCCCGCTGACCCCCTCGCTCACTCTCCCCCTTCCCTGGCCCTCTCCTCCCCCCCATCGCTCGTCCCTGAGCTCGGTCTGGAGCAGCCATGGCCGCCACCCATCGTCCTCGCGGCCACCAGCCACCCCTCGCCCTTCCGCCGACTCTAGAAGCACCGAAGAAACCTCCTCGTCCTCCCAATCGAGCTACGGGACGCCGGGAGGCCCTGCATCGCTGTCAACCGTCGTCTTCAACCTCCGGATCCGACGGCCCCCTCCGGTCAATTTGCGGCCTCAGCGTGTCCCCGGCTACACCGAGTTGCTCCCCTTCACCGCTGTGAGCGCCCGCTTCGACTCCCCCTCTTCCTCGGCCTCTCCGCGTCCTCTAGGCCGTAGTTGCACGGACGCCGAAGCTCCACCGCCGCATATGCTCGCCGCCGCCGCCGCTACACACCGTCCCTGGCATCCCCACGGCCACCGTTGGATGCGCGCGAGTGAGGGCCTCCTCCCGGTGCCCTTCGCTCGCCCAGCCTGCTCCCTTGTGCATTGCAACGCCGCGCTCGCTCGGAGCCGAGCTCCGGCCGCCGCTTCGCTCGCTGCTGCCGACACCACAGTCCCACCCCGCACTTGCCACGGCCACCACCCGAAGCGCCGATGCAGCCGCTCTCGAACGCCACCAGCCGCGCAACCTCTCGTGGCCGGAGATGGCCAGACGAGGAGCGCCACCGCGTCTACTTACCGCCGGCGTTTAGTCGCCGGTTTAGATGACATGGCTCGTCATTAACTGTTAACAGCCCCGCTAATTAACCCCCAGGGGCAATGACAGCGGGCCCCGCGAGCTAATTACTTTCGTTAGGAGTTAAATAGTCACATAACTAGCACTATGACACTGACCAAAGGGCCCCACTGGTCAGGTTTGACCTGGCCGGCCCCGTTGACCGCTGACGTCACAGTGATGCAGTGCTGACGCAGTTAATTATTTTCTGGATTTATTCTTATATAGGAAATTCCAGAAAATGCCCTAAACTTCTAAAAATCATAGAAATTAATCTGTAACTCCAAATGAAATAAGTTATATATGAAAAATGATCAGAAAAATCCAATCTATCCATCTGCACTGGTTTCATGCATGTTTAAGCAACTTAAACCTGCTGTTTATATCAAAACATGATAATGCACTTTATTAAGTCATAGTTTCAATTTGAACTTGAACCTTGGGTTCAAACTAACTCAAATTCATCTGATTATAGTTGCATTAGCCAACACACTCATTTTGCCATGTCATGATCATGCATCATATTGTGCATTGCATTGATTGTGTTCTTTTTTGTGTTGCCGGTGTTTGTCCCCTCTCAGTAGATGATGTACCGACGACGTGATCGATGACACTGATGAAGAGCTATATTATCTTCGGAAGTGCCAGGCAAGCAAACCCCCCTCGTTCATTCCGATAAAATCCCACTCTCCCGCTCCTGCTCTCTTTTACTGCATTAGGACAACAACGACATATTTGTTACTTGCTGCGGTAGCTGAACCCCTTTATCCTTTGCATGACCTGTCATTGCCACAGTAAATAGATGAAACCCACTAGCATGAGTAGGAGTTGTTTGAGCCCTGATGTGCCTACTCATTCATGCTTGTTTGTCATGCCTGCTATTGCTTAGAGTTGAGTCAGGTCTGATTCATTGGGAATGAATCGGAGGTGTGTGAACATGTCCTACTGTTGAGAGCTAAGTGTGTGAACACGATTTGGTAAAGGTAGCGGTGAGAGGCCATGTAGGAGTACATGGTGGGTTGTCTCATTGCAGCCGTCCTCAGGAACTGAGTTCTGTGTTTGTGATCCATGATTAGTTACTACCACACATTGGGCTCCGGGCGCTCCAAGCCCTCTCGACTTATTAATCAACTTGATCTCTGTCCAGGAGTCGCAACTAGTTTCTGGTGTTTGTAGGTAGTGTTAGTAGTCTACCAAGTGGCACCCGGTACAGGTGGGCTTGGGAAAGACTAGGCACAGTGGCACAGTGTACCAAGTGGCACCCGGATGGTGGGCTTGGGAACCCTGCTCACATCGTTTGGGGCCGTGAGCGACACCCCGGCCGGATCTCCTTGCGGATGGAATCCGAATAGGCGATAAACCTGGACGAGAGACTTGTATGGTTAGTCAGGTCGTGGCCGACTCCCTCGTCCGGCTTCCGCTTGAAGGTTGCCGAGGTACATGACGTGTACAAGGCGATAAGTGGCGAGAGCGTGTGTGAAGAAGTACACCCCTGCAGGGTTATCACTATCTATTCGAATAGCCGGATTCCTCGGATATGGAAACTTGGACCCCTTGCATAGTTCATAGACAAGTGAAAGTGGATACTCTAAAATACGCAAGATAAGCATGAGTGCTATGGATGGCGTTCTCGTAGGGAGACGGGAGTGGATCCATAGTGGTGTATTGATATGGTGAATATGTGGACTCGTGTGCGCCACCTCAACAGAGTTATTTGCAATCGTAGTTTAGGATAGCCACCGAGTCAAAGCTGGCTTGCTGCAGTTAAACCCCACCATCCCCTTTGTTGATAATGATGCATATGTAGTTAGTTCTGATGTAAGTCTTGCTGGGTACATTTGTACTCACGTTGCTTAATTTATGTTTTTGCAGAGAGACTTCAGTCTCACTAGTAGTTCCACGTAGACTTCGACGTTTAGCTTGTTACCTCAGCTACGATCTTGTGCCCTCGGCAGGATCTGGTAGATAGTCAGGCTTCTCAGCCTTTTTCATTTGTAGTTGTCTGTACTCAGACATGTTAAGCTTCCGCATGTGCTTTGACTTGTATGCTCTGATTGTTGGGTCATGAGACCCATGTTTGTAATATCTCGCTCCTCGGAGCCTATTGAATAAATACTTGAGTCGTAGAGTCATGTTGTGATGCCATGTTGTATTTGCACATATCGAGCATATTGTGTGTATGTTATTGAAATGCTTGATATGTGTGGGATCTGACTATCTAGTTGTTTATCCTTAGTAGCCTCTCTTACCGGGAAATGTCTCCTAGTGTTTCCACCGAGCGAACACTTAGGCTGGCCGGCATGTGTCCTTCTTCGTTCCTGTGTCTGTCCCTTCGGGGAAATGTCACGCGATGAATACCGGAGTCCTGTTAGCCCGCTACAGCCCGGTTCACCGGAGTCCTGCTAGCCCAGTGCTACAGCCTGGATTCACTCGCTGATGACCGACACGTTCGATGCTGGGTCATGGATGCCTGTCCCTGTAAGTCTGTGCCACTTTGGGTTTACGACTAGCCATGTCAGACCGGGCTCCTTATCATATGGATGCTAGCGACACTGTCATATACGTGTGCCAAAAGGCGCAAACGGTCCCGGGCAAAGGTAAGGCGACACCCGTGGGAATACCGTGCGTGAGGCCGCAAAGTGATATGAGGTGTTACATGCTAGATCGATGTGGCATTGAGTCGGGGTCCTGACAGCGTTGGTATCAGAGCTTGACTGCCTGTAGGATTACCAAGCCAAACTGGTCGAAGTTGAGTCTAGAAATGCTTTAGTTATGTAAGGGAATTGATTGTGGGATGGAACGTAAGGCTCTTTTTACTCCTTATACCTTATGCCCTTCTGATCTGAGTCATCTTATCTTTCCTACGGGGTTAAGAAACTAGGCTTTCTCTTCTCTCTATCAGGATCACGTGTTACTAATCCGTAGTCCTATAGGATTGATGGTTCTAAGCTTGAGTTAAGTTCCTACTATCTTCTGTATGTTCATAGTTGATCTCAGAACCTTGATACTATGATGATCGAGTGGTTATGCCACCATATTTGTAGCATGTCTCAAATCTTTTGAGCATTTACAGCCGTTATGCTGTCCGAGTCACCCCATGTTTCTAAATAGTCTGATGCATTTGCAAATCCTTCCTCTCGTTCTGATGTCCTTTTGGTCAGAATAAGCACACTAACCAGTGAGTTGAGGTACTCTATTGCCTTGACATATATGTTGGAGTTTTATTATGACCCTAGGTGTCTTAGGGGATCATCTAGTAATCTAGCCATGATTTGTGTCCCAGTGTGATGATTCTGGCCTTTATTCTCGAGAGCATCCCGTGATGCCACTTAGTTAGTAGGCATTCTACTCTTGGGTTTTTGAACCCGAGATTCACCCTACCTACTTCTTGTTGGTAGTATTTGCTAGTTCCTTTAGGTTATTAGTAACCTTGTGATAGTCCTCGAGGTTCGTGGTACATTCCTCTTCCAAATACCATGAACCATTCTTGGCAAGGAGTTCTTTTGAACCAAAAGATCACAACCAGAGTGCTCTTGATGAGTTCTCCATTCTATATTGTGAATCTGCCAGTTCTACCTTCAGCATGAGTTATCCGGAAGAAATATGTTGAACTTGTTCGACATGCTAATCCATGCATCCACAACTCAGAAAATCATATGTTCTTTTGAGTTGTCCCATTTTAGTTGTCTTCCGACCCTCGTCTATGAATTGATAGTCAAGAGTATGCGTGCATTCGTTCATCGATGCCTATTACTCTTGTGGTCCGTCAAGCCATTCTATTCCAGGATGACTGGGAGAAACAAACTCTAGTACCTCTTCCATATCCAGGATTGGGTCAAAGTAGTTGTATTCCGCAGATCAAAATGCTAATCTAGTTTTTGTTCTGTTCCACCTTGGGGTATTACCATCTTTATATTAAGAATATCATGGGAATTGCACACCATCCTATGAACTCTTGATACAGTGATACTTCTCGACATCATTATTCATTCCTCGGCTCCGTGTTATTGTAACCGGAATACCGACAAGTGAATCGTGATGTGTGAAATCTATGCTCCTAGCAACTCCGTTGCTTGGTAGTTAACGGACAATAATTTCATTCTTAGCGTGTTGGTTATTGAATCATCATTCTAAGATTGATCGTGCTACCTAGTCCTTATTTCTGGTGCACTCCTGATCAATGAGTTAGGATTATCCAATTCCTTGCTTATTTCACCATATCATCTTGCCCTGAAAAGCAAGATTTTTCTCGAGCTTAGTGACATATCGGTGGTTCGTGATTTTCCGTATATCTTCTCGGAAGTATTACCAGGTTGTCACCTGACCGCTATGTTGAGCTCGTGATCAAGTTGGTTTTCTTATAAACCACCCTTTGTCCAAGAATCTGTGTGGGATACCCTGAGCTAGTTGGTTAAGCTAAACAACAACTTGGAGAGTTGGAAGATAAAAGCTTACCTGACTTAGTTCACCCCAAAGCGATATCTTGTGTGTGTGTTAGTTGAAGAAAGATGATATCTTCATCGATTGGTCCCTGTGATCAGTTGTTGGACCTATTGCCTTATAAAAACTTTGATTTGAGTATGGGCTATCATCAAATCAAATCAGAACCAACGATGTTCGTAATGTTGTCTTACTCGTGGTTATCCCTCGAGCATACACCATTACATCTTTTGGGTCTGACCAATGCTATCACCTTGTTCACATAATTGCGGAATTCCATTCATATGGAAACCTGCATGAATTGTTGTTGAGCCATCGACAACATCCTCGTCTTCTCCAAAATTTTGTTGAACATTAAGCTAGTGTTGGAAACTTTTGAAAGCATTTCTTCATGTTAGCTCATGAAGCATATGTTCGGATGTAAGAAGTGACTTCCTCGAGTTCATGTGCATTTGATACAAGCTGCCGCCGTGGATTCGAGAAAGTCAATGTTGCTTCCTTTGGAATCATCCCAATTCAGTCAAGCATATGTGCGAAGTATTCTGTGGTTTGGAGACTTGCAACCTTCATCCCATATGTAATTCCTAGCACCCCAAGCCACTGATTGATTTGCTCAAGGAAAAGGAATTGTTGTGTTAATTCTAGATCGTGCACAAGACTCCGATATCCTCGTTGATGGTTCCCCTCCTGAACTCAATAGTGTTTTGTTATAAGACTACTATGTGACCATGTTTGTCTAGGACAGCGTTTTCACATGTGTGTAGCAGAACCAGCTCATGTTTTGGAGCTTTCTATCGTAGTTCATCTCCTGAGAATCTTGCAACGTCATCTCGTCGATTTGTGTTGCAAACTTTCTTTTCTAGACTTGATGAGTCTGGAATATCCTGATGCCAACCAGATCTGAATCTCAGGCAGATATGATGGTTGGAACATTTCCCAAGAACTATAATAATGGTCTCACCGTAACCGGTAACGTGGGTGTCGTGGCCAACACACCTAACCGGAAGGCCTATTATTGTAGTATCTTGGTTGAAGAAGTTGGTCACTTCCCCATAAGGATCTCGTAAGACTTATTCCAGTAGTTGTTCCTTATGGATTTTTTTTTGTGCTCCCGAAGTCCGACCTTTTACTTGATGTTCTAGATATCAAACCATATCTATGAATGGGTTACGCTAGCACATCAAGGAGAACATTAGAAGCGGAGTGCTAAATGTCTCTCGGTCGATCATCCAGATTTGCTTCTTTGGCATTGCTAAGGAAAAATCTGAGAAAGTGATGTCCTCCTTTGCACCTGCATCCTCCATCACCGTTCATCATGGTAGTGTGATGTGTTGCCAGGATCCTTGGCACGGATGTTGGTAAAACCTTGATGAATATGGAAATGCTCAAGTTCTTGAAAGCACGCTCAGTCACTAGGTTATATCCTTGGTATCAGTTGTCACAGCCCTAGAATATTGTTTGTAAATAGTTGCATCTTCATCCAGGCATCATATTTAAATTTCTGAAACATGAATTGAGGATTGTTGAAGCCTCAAAACTTTAATTAAAAGCAGGGCAAAAGAACCCTGGAAATTGCATTCAGTGTTTCCAAAATGGCCTTAAATAATGTTGGTTATATTTGGCAAAGGTTTTTGCACCAAACCAAAAATAATGAGCATTTATGAGGAATATTTTGGGCACTGAATTTAAATCATTATTTTATTTGCATTTGGAATTATATTCATAACTTGTATAGAATATATTTCCAAATACCCTGAAACATTTTATGTGCTTTTGGAAAAGTCCATTAAGCAACATAAATATATTCAGAGGAATTTTGACACTGGTTTGGATTTGTTCTATTTGAAAACAGTGGCAAAAGAAATAAACAAATTAAACAAAACAGAAGAAAAGTAAAACAGAGCAGAACTTACCTCAGCCTTCCTGCGCGGCCCGCTACTGTTGCCGGCCCAGCTGTGCAGCCCAGCCCACCGAGGGCAGAGCCGTCTTCTTCCTCCTGCCAGTAGGCAGAGGGGAAGCGTGGCGCGCGCGCGTGCGTTCCCGGCCACCTCCTGCTTGCCGATGATCCCCTGGACGCGTGGACGACTTTCCCGTGTCGTCCCGATCCCGCTGACCCCCTCGCTCACTCTCCCCCTTCCCTGGCCCTCTCCTCCCCCCCATCGCTCGTCCCCGAGCTCGGTCTGGAGTAGCCATGGCCGCCACCCATCGTCCTCGCGGCCACCAGCCACCCCTCGCCCTTCCGCTGACTCCAGAAGCACCGAAGAAACCTCCTCGTCCTCCCAATCGAGCTACGGGACGCCGGGAGGCCCAGCATCGCTGTCAACCGTCGTCTTCAACCTCCGGATCCGACGGCCCCCTCCGGTCAATTTGCGGCCTCAGCGTGTCCCCGGCTACACCGAGTTACTCCCCTTCACCGCTGTGAGCGCCCGCTTCGACTCCCCCTCTTCCCCGGCGTCTCCGCGTCCTCTAGGCCGTAGTTGCACGGACGCCGAAGCTCCACCGCCGCATATGCTCGCCGCCGCTGCTACACACCGTCCCTGGCATCCCCACGGCCACCGTTGGATGCGCGCGAGTGAGGGCCTCCTCCCGGTGCCCTTCGCTCGCCCAGCCTGCTCCCTTGTGCATTGCAACGCTGCGCTCGCTCGGAGCCGAGCTCCGGTCGCCGCTTCGCTCGCCGCTGCCGACACCACAGTCCCACCCCGCACTTGCCACGGCCACCACCCGAAGCGCCGATGCAACCGCTCTCGAACGCCACCAGCCGCGCAACCTCTCGTGGCCGGAGATGGCCAGACGAGGAGCGCCACTGCGTCTGCTTACCGTCGGCGTTTAGTCGCCAGTTTAGATGACATGGCTCATCATTAACTGTTAACAGCCCCGCTAATTAACCCCCAGGGTCAATGACAGCGGGCCCCGCAAGCTAATTACTTTCGTTAAGAGTTAAATAGTCACATAACTAGCACTGTGACACTGACCAAAGGGCCCCACTGGTCAGGTTTGACCTGGCCGGCCCCGTTGACCGCTGACGTCACAGTGACGCAGTGCTGACGCAATTAATTATTTTCTGGATTTATTCTTATATAGGAAATTCCAGAAAATGCCCTAAACTTCTAAAAATCATAGAAATTAATCTGTAACTCCAAATGAAATAAGTTATATATGAAAAATGATCAGAAAAATCCAATCTATCCATCTGCACTGGTTTCATGCATGTTTAAGCAACTTAAACCCGCTGTTTATATCAAAACATGATAATGCACTTTATTAAGTCATAGTTTCAATTTGAACTTGAACCTTGGGTTCAAACTAACTCAAATTCATCTGATTATAGTTGCATTAGCCCAACACACTCATTTTGCCATGTCATGATCATGCATCATATTGTGCATTGCATTGATTGTGTTCTTTTCTGTGTTGCCGGTGTTTGTCCCCTCTCAGTAGACGATGTACCGACGACGTGATCGATGACACTGATGAAGAGCTATATTATCTTCGGAAGTGCCAGGCAAGCAAACCCCCTTGTTCATTTCGATAAAATCCCACTCTCCCGCTCCTGCTCTCTTTTACTGCATTAGGACAACAACGACATATTTGTTACTTGCTGCGGTAGCTGAACCCCTTTATCCTTTGCATGACCTGTCATTGCCACAGTAAATAGATGAAACCCACTAACATGAGTAGGAGTTGTTTGAGCCCTGATGTGCCTACTCATTCATGCTTGTTTGTCATGCCTGCTACTGCTTAGAGTTGAGTCAGGTCTGATTCATTGGGAATGAATCGGAGGTGTGTGAACATGTCCTACTGTTGAGAGCTAAGTGTGTGAACACGATTTGGTAAAGGTAGCGGTGAGAGGCCATGTAGGAGTACATGGTGGGTTGTCTCATTGCAGCCGTCCTCAGGAACCGAGTTCTGTGTTTGTGATCCATGATCAGTTACTACCACACATTGGGCTCCGGGCGCTCCAAGCCCTCTCGACTTATTAATCAACTTGATCTGTCCAGGAGTCGCAACTAGTTTCTGGTGTTTGTAGGTAGTGTTAGTAGTCTACCAAGTGGCACCCGGTACAGGTGGGCTTGGGACAGACTAGGCACAGTGGCACGATGTACCAAGTGGCACCCGGATGGTGGGCTTGGGAACCCTGCTCACATCGTTTGGGGCCGTGAGCGACACCCCGGCCGGATCTCCTTGCGGATGGAACCCGAATAGGCGATAAACCTGGACGAGAGACTTGTATGGTTAGTCAGGTCGTGGCCAACTCCCTCGCCCGGCTTCCGCTTGAAGGTTGCCGAGGTACATGACGTGTACAGGGCGATAAGTGGCGAGAGCGTGTGTGAAGAAGTACACCCCTGCAGGGTTATCACTATCTATTCGAATAGCCGGATTCCTCGGATATGGAAACTTGGACCCCTTGCATAGTTCATAGACAAGTGAAAGTGGATACTCTAAAATACGCAAGATAAGCATGAGTGCTATGGATGGCGTTCTCGTAGGGAGACGGGAGTGGATCCATAGTGGTGTATTGATATGGTGAATATGTGGACTCGTGTGCGCCACCTCAACAGAGTTATTTGCAGTCGTAGTTTAGGATAGCCACCGAGTCAAAGCTGGCTTGCTGCAGTTAAACCCCACCATCCCCTTTGTTGATAATGATGCATATGTAGTTAGTTCTGATGTAAGTCTTGCTGGGTACATTTGTACTCATGTTGCTTAATTTATGTTTTTGCAGAGAGACTTCAGTCTCACTAGTAGTTCCACGTAGACTTCGACGTTTAGCTTGTTACCTCAGCTACGATCTTGTGCCCTCGGCAGGATCTGGTAGATAGTCAGGCTTCTCAGCCTTTTTCATTTATAGTTGTCTGTACTCAGACATGTTAAGCTTCTGCATGTGCTTTGACTTGTATGCTCTGATTGTTGGGTCATGAGACCCATGTTTGTAATATCTCGCTCCTCGGAGCCTATTGAATAAATACTTGAGTCGTAGAGTCATGTTGTGATGCCATGTTGTATTTGCACATATCGAGCATATTGTGTGTATGTTATTGAAATGCTTGGTATGTGTGGGATCTGACTATCTAGTTGTTTATCCTTAGTAGCCTCTCTTACCGGGAAATGTCTCCTAGTGTTTCCACCGAGCCATGGTAGCTTGCTACTGCTCCGGAACACTTAGGCTGGCCGGCATGTGTCCTTCTTCGTTCCTGTGTTTGTTCCTTCGGGGAAATGTCACGCGATGAATACCGGAGTCCTGTTAGCCCGCTACAGCCCGGTTCACCGGAGTCCTGCTAGCCCAGTGCTACAGCCTGGATTCACTCGCTGATGACCGACACGTTCGATGCTGGGTCATGGATGCCTGTCCCTGTAAGTCTGTGCCACTTTGGGTTTACGACTAGCCATGTCAGCCCGGGCTCCTTATCATATGGATGCTAGCGACACTATCATATACGTGTGCCAAAAGGCGCAAACGGTCCCGGGCAAAGGTAAGGCGACACCCGTGGGAATACCGTGCGTGAGGCCGCAAAGTGATATGAGGTGTTACATGCTAGATCGATGTGGCATTGAGTCGGGGTCCTGACTGCTGTGCCCTATGGCTTGGAGGGGCTGTTTCCCACGCCTCTCCACCTATATATAGAGGGGAGGGGGCGCCCCAAGAGGATACACCAAGCCCTTGGCGTCCTCTCTCTCCCGTTACTCCGTAGTTCCACCGCCTCGTACTAGTGACGCTTAGCAAAGCGTTGTCGGTGCTCCACCACCACCATCACCACCACGCTGTCGTGTTGATTGTGATCCCATCTAATTATCCTATCCCGCTTGCTAGATCAAGAAGGAGGAGACATCATCGAGCCACACATGTGCTAAACTCGGAGGTGCCGTCCGTTTGACACTAGATCGGTTGGATCATGAATGGATCATGAAGAGTACGACTACATCAACCGCGTGATAAACGCTTCCGCTTAGCGATCTACAAGGGTATGTAGATGCTCCCCCTCTCGTAGCTATGCATTTACATGGATAGATCTTATGTGTGCGTAGAATTTTTTTGTTTTCCATGCAATGTTCCCCAACAGTGGCATTCGAGCCAGGTCTATGCGTAGATGATATGCACGAGTAGAACACAAAGAGTTATGGGCGGTGGTAGTCACAGCTTACCACCAACGTCTTATTTTGATTCGGTGGTATTGTGGCATGAGACCGGTTCCACCGACTGACATGCAACTTGTTTTGCATAAAGGTGGCTGGCGAGTGTTTGTTTCTCCTATTTTAGTTGAATCGAAATTGACTACAGTCGGTCCTTGAAGAAGGTTAAAACAACAAACTTGATAACTCACTGTTGTGGTTTTTGTGTAGTTAAGAACGGTTCTTTCTAGAATCTCATAGCAGCCACGTAAAACTTGCAACAATAAAGTAGAGGACGTCTAACTTGTTTTTGTAGGGCATGTTGTGATATGATATGGTCAAGACATGATGTGATATACGTTGTTGTATGAGATGATCATGTTCTATAATATCGACAACCGGCAGGAGCCTTAGGGTTGTCTCTTAATTATTGTATGAAATGCAAGCGCCATGTAATTGCTTTACTTTGTTGCTATGCATTAGCACTAGTTGTAGAAGCAATAGCTGGCAAGATGACCACGACGCAACGATAGAGATCAAGGTGTCGAGCCGATGATGATGGAGATCATGATGATGCTTTGGAGATGGAGATTAAAAGCACAAGATGATGATGGCCATATCATGTCACATATGTTGATTGCATGTGATGTTTATCCTTTATGCATCTTACTCTGCTTAGAACGACAGTAGCATTATAAGATGATTCCTTCACTTAATTTCAAGATAAAGGTGTTCTCCCTGAGTATGCACCGTTGCCAAAGTTCGTCGTTTCGAAGCACCACGTGATGATCGGGTGTGATAAACTCTACGCTCACATACAACGGGTGTAAGCTAGATTTACACACGCAGAATACTTGGGTTAAACTTGGCGAGCCTAGCATGTACAAACATGCACTACCGCAGGATGCTGCTAACACGACACTACGATCAGAGAGCCTTCGATGAAACTGTGTGCGATGCAATAATCGCAAATGATGGTGTAAAAAACCCATCAAAAAAGATGCAAAATTTTTGCGATGGAGGATGCATCAAACACGGTTCAGATTTTAGTTGCATGTGCGATGTAGGGCATACAGTTCAGTTCAATTAACTGTTTGCGATGAGGAGGAACAAAAGAAATGGGCAGCCAGATGAAGGTGTTGCGATATAAAGCATACGGTTTGATCGGATGAACTGTTTGTGATTAGGCAACACAGAAGAAATGATCAGCCAGATGAAGGTGTGTGCGATATATGACATGCGGTTCACTCGGATGAACTGTTCGCATTGAGACAATAGAACAAACGGATCAACTTAACAAGATGTGTGTGATATGCGGCAAATAAGTCTGTAATCGGAAACGTGTACGAAGACCAATAACAACACTGACGATTGTTGCTAACAAGCTGTGTGTGTTGTGAGCAAACGATTGCTGATATACAATTGTGAGTGATTGATGAAAACATCACCGACGGGTTCCATTGTTTAGTTCGTGTGGGATGTGATTTTGTTTGTCCTCACAACATCTACGCTCTGTCTATAGAGCATCAACATATATACTTAAAAAGTCAGCATTGCATAACCAAATTATGCATACAATTACACAAGTGACTACACACATACATTTCCACACACCAAAGTAAGCAATTACATGCATACTAAACTAGGAGAAACGAGGATCTAATCATCTACTTATTGTTGTGACGATGCTTGCCATTGCTCTGCTTCCGGCTGGATCCCTGGCCGTTTTGGGGAAGGAGGCACTTCCTCATGTCAACGATCCTCCTATACATGTCATAGCTCGTGTACGCCTCCTTGGACGCGTACACGACATGAGCTTTGTCGAGTTTCTCCATCCAGGCCGAGTGCCAGGCATGCTAGTCCTTGTTGCACGAATCCTTCATGTCTCTGTAGTAGGGGTCGATGATGGCCTCGGTGAGGTGAACCAGTGAGTCCTTCTCATGCTCCTTGCTGCCCCAGATCTTGTATTGGCCCTAGATGTCGACAAGATTCTGGCAGGCGATGCCCGAATTCTCGAGCGCCTTTACATCATTGGTGATGTCCACCGTAGCGAACATGTAGTGGGGGCTATTGACAAACCTGGCGAAACGTTTGCAAGGACTTGTGGCCAGGCAGTAGTGGTAGACGAGGACGTGGTGGCGCACGCACATCTGGGCAACGACGACCTTGGGACGAGACCCGGCATGAGCGTGGGTGTACTGGAGGTCGAACCCGACCACCTTGTACTTCTCCTCGGCAAGCAACAGCTCCATGATGTGGATGGAGTGCTCCACCCAGACCGGTTCTTTGGTGTACACCACCGAGAGGTCCATGAACCTTCATTTTTGTGAAATAAATGTAGGGCAAACCTCATTACCTTCAGCACCCTTGCTCTGAGAACAAATAACATAGCGAATATAATCTCCGGTCAGGTCCCTTAGTAGGAGTTCAAAGTAATTTCTGAGAGATGCAGATCTAGGCATTTGACGTGATTGTTATATTGTATCACATTATCCACCACTAGGCCTAATCTTATGTACAAAAGAAGAAAACGTGTTAGTGCCTACATGCAGTTTTGAACACTACTATAGGCCTATTTGGTTTGCAAGATCTGTAAAATGCACTAACATGCCATCTTTGATCTAACATGATTAACATGGGCATTTGATTACATTCTATAAAAATGCAGCCTTTTTCACAAGAGGTTGGAGTGGATGAAAAGTTCCCTAAGAAAACTAGTACAGATGAATCCAAAGGAGAAATGCTTATTGATTGTAACCATATGGATCAAGCAACCAATATGGGGGGCATGTATGTACTGAAATCCTCCAAAAGAATCCTTCGGAAATCGTAGTACATTGTCATTGTAAACTTGGAAAAAGGTGTCACAAATTGAACTCCCTTATGGTTAACATTTAACAGGAAAGGAACATCACGTCGATATATAGCTTCTCCAGGCACGGAAAGCATCTCAGGAAACTGATGTACCTCTTGAGCTTGCGTTGGTTCTTCCCTTGAAGAGGAAAGGGTGATGCAGCAAAGTAGCATAAGTATTTCCCTTAGTTTTGAGAACCAAGGTATCAATCCAGTAGGAGACAACATGACAAGCCACCGAATACCTGCACAAACAAACACCAACTTGCAACCAACGCGACAAAGGGGTTGTCAATCCCTTCACGGTTATTCGCAGAGTGGGATCTGATAGAGATGGATAAACGGTAAAGTAAATTTTTTGGTATTTTTGGTTTATGGAATAGAAAGTAAAAGATTGCAAAAGAAAGTAAACAGGAAACTAGAATTGTAGATCGGAAACTTATATGATGGAAAATTGACCCGGGGGCCATAGGTTTCACTAGTGGCTTCTCTCAAGAAAGGAATTATTACGGAGGTTTAGCAAATTACTGCCGAACAATTGATAGAAAAGCACAAAGTTATGACGATATATAAGGCAATGATCATGAATATAGGCATCACGTCCGTGTCAAGTAGATCGAAACAATTCTGCATCTACTACTATTACTCCACACATTGACCGACTCCTACCTGCATCTAGAGTATTAAGTTCATAAGAACAGAGTAACGCATTAAGTAAGATGACATGATGCAGCGAGATTAACTCAAGCAATATGATGAAAACCCCAGCTTGTTATCCTCGATGGAAACAATACAATACATGTCGGTTCCCCTTCTGTCACTAGGATCGAGCACCGCAAGATTGAACCCAAAGCTAAGCACTTCTCCCATTGCAAGAAAAACCAAATCGATAGTTCGAAGAGACTTGCAAAGATATAAAATCATGCTTATAATAATTCAGAGGAGATTCAAATAATATTCATAGATAAGCTAATCATAAATCCACAATTCATCGGATCTCGGCAAACACACCGCAAAAGAGTATTACATCGAATTGATCTCCAAGAACATCGAGGAGAACATGGTATTTAGAATCAAAGAGAGAGAAGAAGCCATCTAGCTACTAGCTATGGACCCGTAGGTCTGAAGTAAACTACTCACGCTTCATCGGAGAGGCAATGGTGTTGATGTAGAAGCCCTCCGTGATCGAATCCCCCTCCGGCAGGATGCCGGAAAAGGCCCCAAGATGGGATCTCACGGGTACAGAAGGTTGCGGCGGTGGAAAAGTGGTTTCGTGGCTCCCCTAGATGTTTTTGGGGTATAAGAGTATATATAGGAGGAAGATATAGGTCAGGAGGTCTACGAGGGGCCGACAAGGTTGGGGGGTACGCCCTCCACCCTTGTGGCCGCCTCGTAGCTCTTCCGACTTGCACTCCAAGTCTCATGGGTGTCTTCTGGTCCAAGAAAGATCATCACGAAAGTGTTATTCCATTTGGACTCCGTTTGGTATTCCTTTTCTGTGAAACTCTAAAACAAGGAAAAAACAGAAACTAGCACTGGGCTCTAGGTTAATAGGTTAGTCCCGAAAATCATATAAAATAGCATATTAATGCATATAAAACATCCAAAACAGATAATATAATAGCATGGAACAATAAAAAATTATAGATACGTTGGAGACGTATCAATCATCCCCAAGCTTAATTTCTGCTCGTCCTCGAGTAGGTAAATGATAAAACAGATTTTTTGATGTGGAATGCTACCTAACATATTTATCCATGTAATTCTCTTTATTGTGGCATGAATGTTCAAATCCGTAAGATTCAAAACAAAATTTTAATATTGACATAAAAACAATAATACTTCAAGCATACTAACAAAATAATTATGTCTTCTCAAAATAACATGGCCAAAGAAAGCTTATCCCTAAAAAATCATATAGTCTGGCTATGCTCCATCTTCATCACATAAAATATTTAAATCATGCACAACCCCGATGACAAGTCAAGCAATTGTTTCATACTTTTGGCGTTCTCAAACTTTTTCAACTTTCACGCAATACATGAGTGTGAGCCATGGATATAGCACTATAGGCGGAATAGACGATGGTTATGGAGAAGACAAAAAGAAGGAGATAGTCTCACATCCACTAGGTGTATCAATGGGCTATGGAGATGCCCATTAATATATATCAATGTGAGTGAGTAGGGATTGCCATGCAACGGATGCACTAGAGCTATAAGTTTATGAAAGCTCAAAAATAAAACTAAGTGGGTGTGCATCCAACTCGCTTGCTCACAAAGACCTAGGGCAATTTGAGGAAGCCCATCATTGGAATATACAAGCCAAGTTCTATAATGAAAATTTCCCACTAGTATATGAAAGTACAACATAGGAGACTCTCTATGATGAAGATCATGGTGCTACTTTGAAGCACAAGTGCGGCAAAAGGATAGTAACATTGTCCCTTCTCTCTTTTTCTTTTTTTTTATTTGGGCCTTCTATCATTTTTTTGCCACTTTTATTTATTTATTTATTTATTTTTCGTCCGGAGTCTCATCCCAACTTGTGGGGGAATCATAGTCTCCATCATCCTTTCCTCACATGGGACAATGCTCTAATAATGAAGATCATCACACTTTTATTTACTTACAACTCAAGAATTACAACTCGATACTTAGAATAAAATATGACTCTATATGCATGCCTCCGGTGGTGTACCGGGATGTGCAATGGATCAAGAGTGACATGTATAAAAAATGATGAACTGTGGCTTTGCCACAAGTACGATGTCAACTATATGATCATGCAAAGCAATACGACAATGATGGAACATGTCATAATAAACGGAATGGCTATGGAAATGCCATAATAGGTAGGTATGGTGGCTGTTTTGAGGAAGTATATGTGGTGGGTTTATGGTACCGGCGAAAGTTGCGTGGTACTAGAGAGGCTAGCAATGGCGGAAAGGTGAGAGTGCGTATAATCCATGGACTCAACATTAGTCATAAAGAACTCACATGCTTATTGCAAAAATCTATTAGTCATCGAAACAAAGTACTATGTGCATGCTCCTAGGGGGATAGATTGGTAGGAAAAGACCATCGCTTGTCCTTGACCGCCACTCATAAGGAAGACAATAAATAAATAAATCATGCTCCGACTTCATCACATAACGGTTCACCATACGTGCATGCTACCGGACTCAAAAACTTTCACACAAGTATTTCTCAAATTCACAACTACTCACTAGCATGACTCTAATATCACCATCTTCATATCTCAAAACAATCGTAAGGAATCAAACTTCTCATAGTATTCAATGCACTTTATATGAAAGTTTTTATTATATCCCTCTTGGACGCCTATCATATTAGGACTAATTTTATAACCAAATAAAATTACCATGCTGTTCTAAAGACTCTCAAAATAATATAAGTGAAATACGAGAGATCATCAATTTCTATAAAATAAAACCCCCGACGTGCTCTAAAAAGCTATAAGTGAAGCAATAGAGCAAAATTGCCTAGCTCAAAAGATAAAAGTGAAGCACATAGAGAATTCTAATAAATCACGATTCATGCGTGTCTCTCCCAAAAGGTGTGTATAGAAAGTATGATTGTGGCAAAATAAAAATCAAAGACTCAAATCATACAAGACGCTCCAAACAAAACACATATCATGTGGTGAATAAAAATATAGCCTCAAGTAAAGTTACCAATAGACGAAGACGAAAGAGGGGATGCCTTCCCGGGGCATCCCCAAGCTTAGGCTTTTGAAATCCTTTAATATTACCTTGGGGTGCCTTGGGCATCCCCAAGCTTAGGCTCTTTCCACTCCTTATTCCATAGTCCATCAAATCCTTACCCAAAACTTGAAAACTTCACATCACAAAACTCCAATAGAAAATTTCATATGCTCCGTTAGTATAAGAAAATAATTCATCACTTTTGGTACAGTTGTGAACTCATTCTTCATTTATATTGGTGTAATATCTACTTAATTCCAATTTTTCCATGGTTCATACCCCCCGATACTAGCCATAGATGCATCAAAATAAGCAAACAACACGCAAAAACAGAATCTGTCAAAAACAGAACAGTCTGTAGCAATATGGATATTTTGAATACTTATATAACTCCAAAAATTCTGAGAAATTAGGAAATCCTAGATAATTTGTTTATAAATCCTCTGCAAAAAGAATCAATATTTTATCGCGCTTCTGTTAATAATCAAAACTAATCTCCTAGGTGCAAAAATTTCTGTTTTTCAGCAGGATCAAATCAACTGTTACCATAAGCTATCCCAAAGGTCTTACTTGGCACAAACACTAATTAGAACACAAAACCACATCTAAACAGATGCTAGATGGAAATTTTATTGCTAAATAGTACCTAAAAGGCAAGAACAAAAAAAAATTGGGTTGCCTCCCAATAAGCGTTATTGTTTAACGCCCCTAGCTAGGCATTGAGATTTCAATGATGCTCACATGAAAGACAAGAATTGAAGCACAGAGAGCATCATAAAACATGTGGCATACACACTTTAGTCTAACATACTTCCTGTGCATAGGTATTTTATAAGAAAACAAATTATCAAGGCAAGCAAAAACTAGCATATGCAAGGAAGAAGAAAGAGACGATAGCAATCTCAACATGAAGAGAGGTAATTTAGTAACATGAAAATTTCTACAACCATATTTTCCTCTCTGATAATAATTACATGTACGATCATAAGAAAATTCAACAAAATAGCTATCACATAACATATTCTCAACATGAGCCAGATGCATGCGAAGTTGACACTCTTCCAAAATAGTGGGATTAACATTAACTAAAGTCATGACCTTTCCAAACCCACTTTTATCAAAAATTGCATAAGATTGAACATTCTCCAAATACGCGGGATCTAAAGTTGACACTCTTCCAAACCCACTTTCAATATTATTGCAAGCATTATTATCAATCTTATATTCATCATGGGGCTTAAATAAATTTTCAACATCATAAGAAGAATTACCCCAATCACGATCATTGCAATAAGTAGTGGACATAGCAAAACTAGCATCCTAAGCTTAGGGTTTTGCATATTATTAGCACAATTGACACTACTAGAATTTATAATAACATCGTTGCAATCATGCTTTTTATTCAAAGATCTATCGTGAATCACTTCATAAAGTACTTCATCACAATATTCAGATTCACGAATTTCAAGAAAAACTTAATAAAGATAATCTTGTGCACAAAACTCACTAGCAATTGGTTCATCATAATTGGATCTCTTAAAAATATTGGCAAGTGGATGAGGATCTATAGATCTTAGGTTCTCTGATTTGCAATAAATACACAATTATTCCAACCAAACGAGCAAATGAGCCAAATAAGACATCAAGACAAACGAAAAGACGAAGGGAAGAGTGGCAAAGAAAAGGTAAATCTTTTTGGAAATTGTTTTAGAAGTGGGGGAGAAAACGAGAGGCAAATGGCGAATAATGTAATGCGAGGGATGAGAGTTTATGATGGGTACTTGGTATGTCTTGGCTTGGCATAGATCTCCCCGGCAACGGCGCCAGAAATCCTTCTTGCTACCTGATGTCGCTTGAAGCTACATCGGTATTTCCCCAAAGAGGAAGGGATGATGCAGCACACCGGTGGTAGGTATTTCCCTCAGACATGAAACCAAGGTTATTGAACCAGTAGGAGAACCAAGCAACACAACGTAAACAACCCCCGCACACAAATAACAACCAGTCGCAACCCGATGTGTTAAAGGGGTTGTCAATTCCTTTTGGGTAACGGCGCCAGAAATTGGTGCACGGACGGGAGAAAGTTGTAATAGATTGAATAAATAGATCGCGAATAAAATAAAGTGCAGCAAAGAATTTTTGTATTTTTGTGATTAATAGATCTGAAAATAAATGCAATGGAAAAGTAGATCGCAAAGGCAAATAATATGAGAAAGAGACCCCGGGGGCCGTATGTTTCATTAGTGGCTTCTCTCGAGAAAAATAGCAAATGGTGGGTGAACAAATTACTGTTGGAAAATTGATAGAACTTCAAATAATCACGACAATATCCGGGCAATGATCATTACATAGGCATCACGTCCAAGATTAGTAGACTGACTCTTGCCTGCATCTACTACTATTACTCCACACATCGACCGCTATCTAGCATGCATCTAGTGTATTAAGTTCATGGAGAAAAGGAGTAACGCAATAAGAACGATGACATGATGTAGACAAGATCTATCTATGTAGAGATAGACCCCATAGTTTTATCCTTAGTAGCAACGATACATATGTGTCGGTTCCCCTTCTGTCACTGGGATCAAGCACCGTAAGATCGAACCCACTACAAAGCACCTCTTCCCATTGCAAGATAAATAGATCAAGTTGGCCAAACAAAACCCAAATATCGGAGAAGAAATACGAGGCTATAAGCAATCATGCATAAAAGAGATGAAAGAAACTCAAATACTTTCATGGATATAAAAAGATAGATCTGATCATAAACTCAAAGTTCATCGATCCCAACAAACACACCGCAAAAAGAGTTACATCATATGGATCTCCAAGAGACCATTGTATTGAGAATCAAGAGAGAGAGAGCGAGAGCAAGCCATCTAGCTACTAACTACAGACCTAAAGGTCTACAAAGAACCACTCACGCATCATCGGAGAGGCACCAATGGAGGTGATGAACCCCATACGAGATGGTGTCTAGATTGGATCTGGTGGTTCTGGACTCTGTGGCGGCTGGACCAATATTTCGTCGACTCCCCTAGGGTTTTGGGAATATTAGGGGTATTTATAGAGCAAAGAGGCGGTCCGGGGGGCACCCGACGTGGGCACTACCATAGGTGTTGTATCAAACCAATTCATATTCTGTTTTTGCATTATATGTATTGTATTCCAACTTTTCTATGGCAAAACTCATCAAACAAAACCATAGAGCCATCAAAACAAGCACACAACACAAAGAAAACAGAATCTGTCAAAAACAGAATAGTCTGTAGTAATCTGGAGGTTTCGAATACTTCTGTAACTCCAAAAATTCTGAAACATTAGGACGACCTGAGCAATTTGTATATTGATCTACTGCAAAATGAATGGGTATTTTATCGCTCTTTTGTTAAAAATGAGAATTATTTTGGCGAGCGCAAAATATTTTATTTTTTCAGCAAGATCAAACAACTGTCATCCAAGAAGATCCTAAAGGCTTTACTTGGCACAAACACTAATTAAAACACAAAAACTACAATTATAATAGTAGCATAATTGTGCTAACACTCAAAAACTGGAAGCAAAAGGGTAAAAATAAATTTTATTCATTGAGTTGCCTCCCAACAAGCGCTAGTTTTACACCCTTAGCTAGGCATAAAGCAAGGATCTAAGTTTTGTCATCCTTGTTTCGAGATCCATAAGATGCTCTCATGATTGATTCGTAAGGTGGCCTAATTTTTGTTCTAGGGAAGTGTTCCATACCCTTCCTCAAAGGAAATTGGAACTTAATATTGCCTTTTTTTAATATCAATCACGACACCAATAGTGCGTAAAAATGGTCTACCAAGAATAATTGGACAAGACGGATTGCAATCAATATCAAGAACAATAAAATCTATGGGCACATAATTCCTATATGCAAGAATAAGAACATCATTAATTCTTCCCATAGGTTTTTCATATTAGAATCCGCCAAGTGCAAATTCAAAGAACATGATTCAATATCGGTAAGACCAAGCACATCACATAAAGATTTCGGAATAGTAGAAACACTAGCACCCAAGTCACACAAAGCAAAACACTCATAATTTTTAACCTAAAATTTGATAGTAGGTTCCCATTCATCATGTAATTTTCTAGGAATTGAAACTTCCAAT
Source organism: Triticum aestivum (assembly GCF_018294505.1). Taxonomy (NCBI): domain Eukaryota; kingdom Viridiplantae; phylum Streptophyta; class Magnoliopsida; order Poales; family Poaceae; genus Triticum; species Triticum aestivum. The sequence goes on from NC_057794.1 coordinate 358,151,335, forward strand.
TCCAATTTTTCTTCAAGAGCTTTCATCGTAGCATCAACAATATCTTTAGTAAAAGCTTTATTTTGTTCATAAGCATGGGTGAATTTATCATGGATTGCAACAAAGAAATACAATCAATCAAAGAGCAACTATCATAATTAAAGTCGTTGTAATCCAAAAGGGTGGGCACATCACTAGCTAAAGTTTTGACCTGTTCAAACCCACTTTTATCAATTTTCTCAACAAGATTTTCACCCTCCGAATTATCGGGATGCCTTCTAGCTAAAGTTGACTCTTCTCCAGTCCCTTTTTCATCAACCTTAACTTTACTAAACAAGGAATCAATAGAAGAAACACCAATCATTTTAAGATCTTCATCATTTTTATCTTCTAACGAGATTGGTTTAGTGGCCATTTGATTTACTAAGGTGGCTTGTGCATCGGATATTTTTCCTAGCAAGCTTTCAGCAAAAGCATACTTAGATTGGAGATTGCAAACTTCTCTACTAATACCATCAAGTTGTTTTGTGATAGCATCCAACACAATGGAGTGCTCCTTAAGCTCTTCAGTAAAATACTTATTGTGATCAAATTGTGTAGTCATATACTCCTTAGTACTTTTCTCAATTTCAAGCAAAATATTGGGGTAAGGAACATCATAATATTTTCTTTGAGGCATCATGACTATGCAAACAAGAATGCACACAAAAAAAGATCCGGCAAGAAAACGGCGAACGAAAAAGAGGGACGAATAAAAACGGAAATTTTTTATGAAGTGGGGGAGAGGAAAACGAGAGGAAAATGGCAAATAATGTAAATTGCAAGGAGATGAGATTTGTGATTAGGAACTTGGTATATGTTGAAGATCCTCCCCGGCAACGGCGCCAGAAATTCCTTTTGATGTCGCTTGAAGCTACGTCGGTATTTCCCCAAAGAGGAAGGGATAATGCAACACGGCGGCGGTAGGTATTTCCCTCAGATATGAAATGAAGGTTATCGAACTAGTAGGAGAACCAAGCAACACAACGTAAACAACCCTGCACACAAATAACAACCACTCGCAACCCGACGTGTTAAAGGGGTTGTCAATCCCTTTCAGGTAACGGCGCCAGAAATTGGCGCGCGGACGGGAGAAAGTTGTAATATATTGAATAAATAGATCACGAATAAAATAAAGTGCAGCAAAGTATTTTTGGGATTAATAGATTGGGAAATAAATGCAAAGGAAAAGTAGATCGCAAAGGCAAATAATATGAGAAAGAGACCCGGGGGCCGTAGGTTTCACTAGTGGCTTCTCTCGAGAAAAATAGCAAACGGTGGGTGAAAAAATTACTGTTGGGAAATTGATAGAACTTCAAATAATCATGACGATATCCAGGCAATGATCATTACATAGGCATCATGTCCAAGATTAGTAGACCAACTCCTGCCTGCATCTACTACTGTTACTCCACACATCGACTGCTATCTAGCATGCATCTAGTGTATTAAGTTCATAGAGAAACAGAGTAATGCGATAAGAATGATGACATGATGTAGACAAGATCTATCTATGTAGAGATAGACCCCATCGTTTTATCCTTAGTAGCAACGATACATACATGTCGGTTCCCCTTCAGTCACTGGGATCAAGCACCGTAAGATCGAACCCACTACAAAGCACCTCTTGCATTGCTAGATAAATAGATCAAGTTGGCCAAACAAAACCCAAATATCGAAGAAGAAATACGAGGCTATAAGAGATCATGCATAAAAGAGATCAAAGAAACTCAAATACTTTCATGGATATAAAAAGATAGATCTGATCATAAACTCAAAGTTCATTGATCCCAACAAATACACCGCAAAAAGAGTTACATCATATGGATCTCCAAGAGACCATTGTATTGAGAATCAGGAGAGAGTGGAATCCATCTAGCTACTAACTATGGACCCAAAGGTCCACAAAGAACTACTCACGCATCATCGGAGAGGCGCCAATGGAGGTGGTGAACCCCATCCGAGATGGTGTCTAGATTGGATGTGGTGGTTCTGGACTCTGCGGTGGCTGGATCAATATTTCATCGAATCCCCTAGGGTTTTGGGAATATTGGGGTATTTATAGAGCAAAGAGGCGGTCCGAGGTGGGCATAACCCACCAGGGCGCGCCTGGGCCTCCTGGCGCACCCTGGTGGGTTGTGCTCTCCTCGGAGCACCCCTAGGTGCAGCCAGGGCACATTACATGTCTTCTGGTCCATAAAAAATCTCCACAAAGTTTCGTGGCATTTGGACTCCGTTTGGTATTGATTTTTTGCGATGTAAAAAATATGGAAAAAACAACAACTGGCACTTGGCACTATGTCAATAGGTTAGTACCAAAAAATGATATAAAATAACTATAATATGATTATAAAACATCCAAGATTGATAATATAATAGCATGGAACAATAAAAAATTATAGATACGTTGGAGACGTATCTGTAGCGACCAGACCTCAAACAGTCTGATCTCTGTGCTCTGGTGTCATCCCTGGATCAGTAATGCTGACACCACACAATACTCGGAGGATTTATAACAGAGTAGCAATCACACACTTATTACATCGAGTGTCTCAAAAGAGAACTTATTACAATAAGTATGGCTTAAGGCCATCTAATAACGATAACAACGGAAGGCTTGGAAGATAAGTGAGTCCATCAACTCCAACGGCATCACTGAGTATAGAACCACGACCTAAACTCCTTAATCGTCGTCTGAAAGGTCTGCAACATTAACGTTGCAGCCCGAAAACGGGTCAACACATGGAATATGCTGGCAAGGTAACACATAGAGAGTAATGGAATGAAATAGCTATACTATATGCATATTTGGCTGGTGGAAAGCTCTATGGTTACAGTTTTGCGTAAAGCCAATTTTTCCCTACTTCAAAGGAATAAAATTTAATTACTATCATGGTGGTTGTTAAACATTGAGAATGGTTGACAACATTCTCAATCCCAATTAAGCATCATCATTAACAAAACCCAACAAAATTAATTTAGAGTAACATGTTGAGATTCACATGAAAATCCAAGTACTAGATACTCAAGATGTCCATAACCGGGGACACGGCTAACCATGATTAGTTTATTACACTCTGCAGAGGTTTGTGCACTTTTCCCCACAAGACTCGATCGCCTTCGTTGGGTTTCTCGCACTACATGGTGTTTGAGAAGACGGATGACCGAGACCTAGTCTTTCAGAAGCGCTAGCACCTTACGATCGGGTAGACCGTACCACCTACATCCCCTACATCTGCTAGTCTACCACTGTAAGAGTTCGCACAAATTAGTCAACTATGCTAGAACCCATAATAGCTTGTGGCTGCACACGGAAGTTTCTAGTATGAATAGTCTCATGATCCCTTTGAGCCTGGGTGGCGGTCCAAAAGAAAATAGGCAAGTCTTGGAATACCCAGGTGCCTCAATGCACCCAAATGTGTGTTTAAGTTGCCACCTTAGATAAACCATTAATTAATAATCTCACATATGTCATGGATTTCACTCACCCAATCCACGTCTACTATCATAACATAGCATAATAAGCAAACGTGGAAGTAACTCCCAAAGGTTTGATAATAAACAGGTAATAGGTACTACCTCATCTACTTCCCATCCCACAATTTAATTAGATCCTAATCATGCAATGTGTGAGGATTGATCTAATGCAATAAAACTGGGTAGTAGAAAAGGTATGATCAAAGTGTTACTTGCCTTGCTGATGATCCGCGAAGCCTAACGATTCGGAGTAGCAGGCGGCGCACTCCGGGTATTCTATCGTAGAAAAACAAACAAGCATACAATAAGTACTCATCTAATGCATAGGTAAAACTCAAATAAGAGATCTAACCAGAAGGTTCAACTTAAGAACTCCGGTTGGCAAAAAGAATCAAATCGAACGAAACAACGAAAGACAAACGGCGAAAGAAAACAACTTCGTTCTAGTAATCTGGATCTAGGGAAAATTTTCCAGTAACAAAAACTTGTTTAAGTTGGTTAAACGGATAGAGGGTTTCGAGATGAATCCCTAGGCGCTTGAATCGCCTGATTCCGATAAACGAGCGAAAAGTTAAACTAAAACGAAAATCGGATCAGGAATCGCGATCAGAAAAATCATGGATTTAATCCGAGAAAAAGAAAAATGACGAACGCCGAATTTTTCCCCTTTTTTCGGCACGGAAAATGAGGCGCGACGAACCTCGGGCGGCGGGATCGTCGTCGTCGGCGGCGGCTCCGGCAGCGCGCGCGGATCGAGGCAGGCCTGATGGGCTGGGGCGGCTCAGGGCGGCGCTATTTAAAGGCTGCCCCCGGGCGGTGTCCCGCTCGGGTACGGCCTAAAGTCGGTTCGTTTTTTTTATTCTGCTCGGAAGAAAAAAAATAAAAAGAAATACTAAACGGACTCCAAAAATTCCAAAATAAATTTTCACGGGCTTCTAAAATCAAGCCGCACAAGGTGAACATTTATTTGGGCCCTAAATGCCATTTTGAAAAATGCACTTTTTTCCTAAATTCAAATAAAACACCAAAAAACTCCAAAATAAAATCTTATTTGATTTTTTTATTAAATCCTCAATATTTCTTTATTTTGGGAAAGTCATTTTATTCCCTCTCTCATATTTTTGTAATATAAATAATTGATGATAAAATAAATAAAATCAAATGATCCTATTCTCAAAATTTGAGAGAATTCAAAAATGGAAATAACGAAATCCCCAACTCTCTCCGTGGGTCATTGAGTTGCGTAGAATTTCTAGGATCAACCAAAATGCAAAATAAAATATGATATGCATGATGATCTAATGTATAACATTCCAAATTGAAAATTTGGGATGTTACAAACCTACCCCCCTTAAGATGAATCTCGCCCTCGAGATTCGGGTTGGCTAGAAAATAGGTGAGGGTGGTCTTTGAGCAAATCTTCCTCTCGTTCCCAGGTGGCTTCATCCTCCGTGTGGTGGCTCCACTGAACCTTGCAAAACTTGATAACCTTGCTGCGAGTAACTCGGCTGGCAAACTCAAGAATCTTAACTGGTTTCTCCTCGTAGGTCAAATCGTTATCCAACTGAATAGTTTCCAATGGCAATGTGTCTCTCAACGGTATGTCAGCCATCTCCGCGTGACATTTCTTTAACTGAGAAACGTGGAACACATCATGTACTCCTGACAATCCTTCGGGCAATTCCAACTTGTAGGCCACTTCCCCCATACGCTCCAAAACTCGATATGGTACTACAAATCGTGGCGCTAACTTCCCTTTAACTCCAAAATGCTTTGTTCCCCGAAGTGGAGATACTCGAAGATAAGCTCTATCTCCGACTTTGTAAACTGTCTCCTTGCGTTTAGAATCTGCATAACTTTTCTGTCTGGACTGGGCTACCTTGAGCCTATCGCGAATCAGCTTCACCTTCTGTTCAGACTCCTTAATCAAGTCAGGACCAAACAACTGGCGGTCTCCAACTTCGTCCCATGACAACGCTGTCCTGCACCTCCTTCCATACAAGGCTTCGAAAGGGGCCATCTTTAAACTGGTTTGGTAACTGTTGTTGTAAGAGAACTCTGCATATGGCAAATTATCGTCCCAACTAGATCCGTAATCTAGCGCACAAGCTCTTAGCATATCCTCCAAAATCTGATTGACTCTCTCGGTCTGTCCATCTGTCTGTGGATGAAAAGCTATACTGAATTCTAGCCTGGTTCCCAAAGTTTCGTGCAACTGCTTCCGGAACTTTGAGGCAAACTGGGTTCCTCTATCCGATACGATACTCCTTGGAACTCCATGCAGACATATGATCCTGGTCATGTATATCTTTGCCAACTTAGCACTGGTGTAAATGGTCTTTACTGGGATGAAATGAGCTACTTCCGTAAATCGATCAACTACAACCCAAATCGAGTCATAGCCTGAACGAGTCCTTGGCAATCCCGTGATAAAATCCATGCCTAGCTTATCCCACTTCCATTCGGGTATCGGCAATGGTTGTAACAGTCCTGCTGGCTTCTGATGCTCTGCCTTTACTCTCTGACATACATCACAAACTGCTACATACTCCGCTATATCCTTCTTCATTCTGGTCCACCAGAAAATATCCCTCAAATCCAGATACATCTTGGTATTTCCTGGGTGAATCGAATATGGTGAGTCATGTGCCTCTTGCAAAATCAACTTCCCGATCTCCGGGTCATTGGGCACATAAACGCGGTCTTCAAACCATAAGGTATCGTGCTCATCCTCACGAAATCCTTTAGCTTTTCCTTTGCTCAGTTTCTCCTTTATAGAAGCAATCTCTTTGTCAGCTTTCTGAGCTTCCCTGATTTTATCCATCAAGGTTGACTAAATCTCCATTGCTGCTACATAACCTCTCGGAACTATTTCTAAACATAGTTCACGAAGATTTTCGGCTAACTCCCTTGGTATTTCTCCCGTCATTAATGTATTGACATGGCTCTTACGGCTTAATGCGTCAGCTACTACATTAGCCTTTCCGGGGTGATAATGCAATTTCATATCATAATCCTTGATAAGCTCCAACCATCTCCTTTGTCTGAGATTTAACTCCTTCTGTGTGAAAATGTACTTCAAACTCTTATGATCCGTGTACACCTCACAATGGTTTCCAATGAGGAAATGTCTCCATGTTTTCAATGCATGCACTACGGCTGCTAACTCCAAATCATGTGTGGCATAATTCAACTCATGAGGCTTCAGTTGTCTTGAGGCATATGAAACAACTCTCCCTTCCTGCATAAGCACTGCTCCAAGTCCTCGACATGAAGCGTCGCAATACACCTCATAATCTTTGGTCTGGTCTGGCAAAATCAACACTGGTGAGGTAACCAAACGTTTCTTCAACTCCTGGAAACTAGCCTCACATTCCTCTGTCCATATGAACTTGGTATCTTTCTTTAACAACTCAGTCATAGGCTTCGCAATCTTTGAGAAATTCTCAATAAATCTCCGGTAGTATCCTGCGAGTCCAAGAAAACTCCGGATCTCTCCAACTGTTGTTGGGGCTTCCCACTTGGTCACAGTTTCAACTTTAGCGGGATCTACTGCTATACCTTCTCCAGATATAACATGTCCGAGGAATCCTACTTCCTTCAACCAAAACTCACATTTGCTGAACTTGGCATATAATTGATGTTCCCTGAGCTTTCCAAGTACCAAACGCAAATGCTCCTTATGTTCCTCTTCATTATTCGAATAAACCAGGATATCATCAATGAACACTACGACGAACTTATCCAAAAACTCCATAAACACTTTGTTCATCATGTTCATAAAATAGGCAGGTGCGTTAGTCAGACCAAATGACATAACGGTATACTCATACAGTCCATACTTGGTGGTAAAAGCTGTCTTTGGAATATCCTGTTCTCGAATCTTCAACTGGTGGTATCCTGATCGCAGATCGATCTTGGAAAATACCTTAGCTCCTTGCAATCGATCAAACAGATCGTTGATCATTGGTAGCGGGTACTTGTTCTGGATCGTTACTTCATTCAATCCTCGATAATCAACAACCATCCTTAACGATCCATCCTTCTTCTCCACTAGAAGTACTAGCGATCCCCAAGGCGAAGAACTTGGGCGAATATATCCCTCATCCAGTAACTCTTTAATCTGCTTCTTAATTTCCACCAAATCCTTTGCTGGCATCCTATATGGTCTCTTTGATATTGGACCTGTGCCTGGCAATAGCTCAATCAAAAACTCAATATCTCTATCCAGTGGCATGCCTGGCAACTCCTCTAGAAATACATCAGGGAAATCCCTTACCACTGGTACTTCCTCCTGCATAACTCCGGTTAGGCAATTTACTTGAGTCCTCTTTGGCACATGCCAGGATACATACTTGATCCTTCTCCCTTCTGGGGTGGTAAGAAAAATGACTTACTAGCACATTCAATATTCCCTTCATACTTTGATAACCAATCCATGCCTAATATCACATCCAATCCTTGAGATTCTAATACTATTAGGTCTGAGGGAAAAACATAGTTACCAATCCTTAATGGTAACCGACCACACCATAGACTAGCCACATACTCTGCTCCAGGCAAGGTTACTAACATGGGTGACCTAAGGGCTTGGGTTGGTAGGTTATACTTATCCACAAATCCCCTTAAGATGTATGAATGCGATGCACCAGTATCAAAAAGAACGAGTGCAGTAAATGACTTAACCAAAAACTTACCTATTACTGCATCGGGGTGAGCTTCAACCTCCTCCACGCTAACGTGGTTCACCTGTCCCCTATTGAAAGGGTTCGGCTTCTTCCCTGAACTTCCATTGCCATTTCCATTTTGTAATTCAGGACATTCATTTGCATAATGTCCTGTCTTCGAACACTTAAAGCAAGTGACTTGGCTTAGGTCCTTCTTGGCTGGGGTTGATGGGTTGGTGTGGTTCTGGCCGTTGCTTCCTCCATTGCCATTACCATTACCATTTTTGGTTCCATTGTGATTGTGCGAGCTACCTCCTCCATGGGTATCCTGAAAATGTCCTCCCGGTCTAGGGGTAAAACGTGGCTTCTGCCGAGCTCCTGAATTGTACTTTCCTTGTCCATACTTCCTCTTGCAATTCTCAATCTGCTGCTGCTTCCCTTCAATCATAAGAGCACGATCTACCAACTCCTGGTAGTTGTTGAAGGTGGCTACCATCAACTGCATGCTCAACTCATCATTCAGTCTTTCTAGAAACTTCTCCTGCTTAGCTGCATCCGTAGCGACGTCATCTGGGGCATAACGTGCTAGCTTACTAAATTCCTCCACATACTGGCCAACTGTCCTTCCTCCTTGGCGCAAGTTGCGAAACTCACGCTTCTTCATGGCCATAGCTCCTGCTGAAATGTGTGCAGTATGAAAAGCCTACTGAAACTGGTCCCATGTGATAGTGTCAACTGGGAAAGTGGCTGTGAAATTCTCCCACCATGATGCTGCGGGTCCTTCTAGCTGATGTGCGGCAAACTTCACCTTCTCCGCATCTGTGCATCCTGCTGTGGTCAACTCCCTAGCTGTCTTGCGGAGCCAATCATCTGCTACTATCGGCTCGGTGCTACTGGAAAACACCGGCAGATTCAACTTAAGAAAATGGGCTAAGTGGTCAACAGGTGGTGGTGGGTTGTTGTTGTTGTTCCCCTGATTCTGATTCTGGACTAGTAACTGCATCAATGTGTTCTGCTGCTGGATCAACTGGGTGAGCTCCGGTGGAAAGGCAAATCCGGGGTCACGTCTCGGAGGCATCTGAGGGTTTAGAAAAGATGAGATATAAGAATAGAGGGGGTCTAAGGAGAAAACACTACCCATATGCACATGAGGCAAAAGCAAACAATTCACTTCATTCAATCAAACAAGGGCATACAATCGATCTATCTATCGCAAAAGTGCTCGGACTACTATATTTACATGGTGGACTACTACTACTGATGAGGTGGTCTACTAGAAATATTCTACGGTCGTTGACTCCATGATATCTGCTCCAGCTTCATCAACATAGTCATCATCGCTACTATCTGCTTCCGAGTCGGTGCCGTCGATGATGATGTAGTCTTCCGGGCTAATTTCCTGGGGTTCTTCGTCTTCATCTACTGGCGTAGGGTCTCCCATAAATATTCCAATCTTCTTGATCAGGTCGTCATTCTTCTCCACCAATACTTCATTCTTCATAATCTTCACGTGTAGCCTTGAGTTCTTCCTCCAGTTCCTTGATTCTAGTCTTAGCCTTCTTCAGATCTATCATGTCGGCGCACATCTGGTTCTCCTGTTGTCGAATGTGCTGATTTAACTCCTGGATAAAAGCTGCGATTGATCTATCATTCCTAGTGCTGATCATCTCCCAGTGTTCATCTCGGCGCCCACAAATCTGGTAGATAGTATCCTTGAGATCCTTGCGGTAGACTTCTTCAATGCGTCCCATGGCGATGTGAGCTGCCATGCTCTTTCCTAGATTCCAAGTTGGTGCATCAAAAGAAAATTCTATGGGCTCAGTGACTGGCATGAACGTCCTTCCTGGAACTTGAACTTGAATCATCCATCGCTCTTCTTCAGGTAAAGTGGCATTGTAGGTTCCCGTGAAGCTTGGTACTCCTATATTCAGGTATCTAGTGACTTCCTTCAAGTGACGTCCAAAGGGTGTATCTTCATCCGGTTGTGTGAACTTGTTCCTTGCATCCGCTATCCTAAAGAGTAGAAAGGATGAGACGTCAGAAGAGAAGAGAGTGAATAGTGATCTAGGTCTTTAGATTAGTGGTCGTGTCCTACAGTCAGCGTGTGCTCTGATACCATCTCTGTAGCGACCTGACCTCAAACAGTCTGATCTCTGTGCTCCGGTGTCATCCCTGGATCAGTAATGCTGACACCACACAGTACTCAGAGGATTTATAACAGAGTAGCAATCACACACTTATTACATTGAGTGTCTCAAAAGAGAACTTATTACAATAAGTATGGCTTAAGGCCATCTAATAACGATAACAGCGGCAGGCTTGGAAGATAAGTGAGTCCATCAACTCCAACGGCATCACTGAGTATAGAACCACGACCTAAACTCCTTAATCGTCGTCTGAAAAGTCTGCAACATTAACGTTGCAACCCGAAAACGGGTCAGCACATGGAATATGCTGGCAAGGTAACACATAGAGAGTAATGGAATGAAATAGCTATACTATATGCATATTTGGCTGGTGGAAAGCTCTACGGTTACAGTTTTGCGTAAAGCCAATTTTTCCCTACTTCAAAGGAATAAAATTTAATTACTATCATGATGGTTGTTAAACATTGAGAATGGTTGACAGCATTCTCAATCCCAATTAAGCATCATCATTAACAAAACCCAACAAAATTAATTTAGAGTTACATGTTGAGATTCACATGAAAATCCAAGTACTAGATACTCAAGATGTCCATAACCGGGGACACATCTAACCATGATTAGTTTATTACACTCTACCGAGGTTTGTGCACTTTTCCCCACAAGACTCGATCGCCTCCGTTGGGTTTCTCGCACTACATGGTGTTTGAGAAGACGGATGACCGAAACCTAGTCTTTCAGAAGCGCTAGCACCTTACGATCGGGTAGACCGTACCACCTACATCCCCTACATCTGCTAGTCTACCACTGTAAGAGTTTGCACAACTTAGTCAACTATGCTAGAGCCCATAATAGCTTGTGGCTGCACATGGAAGTTTCTAGTATGAATAGTCTCATGATCCCTTTGAGCCTGGGTGGCGGTCCAAAAGAAAACAGGCAAGTCCTGGAATACCCAGGTGCCTCAATCCACCCAGATGTGTGTTTAAGTTGCCACCTTAGCTAAACCATTAATTAACAATCACACATTTGTCATGGATTTCACTCACCCAATCCACGTCTACTAGCATAGCATGGCATAATAAGCAAACATAGAAGTAACTCCCAAAGGTTTGATAATAAACAGGTAATAGGTACTACCTCATCTACTTCCCACCCCACAATTTAATTATATCCTAATCATGCAATGTGTGAGGATTGATCTAATGCAATAAAACTGGGTAGTAGAAAAGGTATGATCAAAGTGTTACTTGCCTTGCTGATGATCCGCGAAACCTAACGATTCGAAGTAACAGGCGGTGCACTCCGGGTATTCTATCGCAGACAAACAAACAAGCATACAATAAGTACTCATCTAATGCACAGGTAAAACTCAAATAAGAGATCTAACCAGAAGGTTCAACTTAAGAACTCCGGTTGGCAAAAAGAATCAAATCGAACGAAACAACGAAAGACAAACGACGAAAGAAAACAACTTCGTTCTAGTAATCTGGATCTAGGGCAAATTTTACAGTAACAAAAACTTGTTTAAGTTGGTTAAACGGATAGAGGGTTTCGAGACGAATCCCTAGGCGCTTGAATCGCTTGATTCCGATAAACGAGCGAAAAGTTAAACTAAAACGAAAATCGGATCAGGAATCGCGATCAGAAAAATCGCGGATTTAATCCGAGAAAAAGAAAAACGACAAACGCCGAATTTTGCCCCCTTTTTTCGGCACGGAAAACAAGGCGCGACGAACCTCGGGCGGCGGGATCGTCGGCGGCGGCGGCGGCTCCGGTGGCGTGCGCGGATCGAGGCGGGGCTGATGGGCTGGGGCGGCTCGGGGCGACGCTATTTAAAGGCTGCCCCCGGGTGGTGTCCCGCTCGGGTATGGCCCGAAGTCGGTTCGTTTTTTTATTCCGCTCGGAAGAAAAAAATAAAAAGAAATACTAAACGGACTCCAAAAATTCCAAAATAAATTTTCACGGGCTTCTAAAATCAAGCCGCACAAGGTGAACATTTATTTGGGCCCTAAATGCAATTTTGAAAAACACACTTTTTTTCCTAAATTCAAATAAAACACCGAAAAACTTCGAAATAAAATATTATTTGATTTTTTTATTAAATCCTCAATATTTCTTTATTTTGGGAAAGTCATTTTATTCCCTCTCTCATATTTTTGTAATAGAAATAATTGATGATAAAATAAATAAAATCAAATGATCCTATTCTCAAAATTTGAGAGAACTCAAAAATGAAAATAACGAAATCCCCAACTCTCTCCGTGGGTCATTGAGTTGCATAGAATTTCTAGGATCAACCAAAATGCAAAATAAAATATGATATGCATGATGATCTAATGTATAACATTCCAAATTGAAAATTTGGGATGTTATAGTATCACTACCTCTTGAGCTTGCGTTGGTTTTTCCCTTGAAGAGGAAAGGGTGATGCAACAAAGTAGCGTAAGTATTTCCCTCAATTTTGAGAATCAAGCTATCAATCCATTAGGAGACAATGGGACAAGCCACTGAATGCCTGCACAAACAAACACCAACTTGCAACCAACACGACAAAGGGGTTGTCAATCTCTTCACGGTTATTCGCAAAGTGAGATCTGATAGAGATGGATAAACGGTAAAGTAATATTTTTGGTATTTTTGGTTTACGGAACAGAAAGTAAAAGATTGCAAAAGAAAGTAAGTAGGAAACTAGAATTATAGTTCAGAAACTTATATGATGGAAAATAGACCCGGGGCTATAGGTTTCACTAGTGGCTTCTCTCAAGAAAGGAATTATTACGATGGGTGAACAAATTACTGCCGAGCAATTGATAGAAAATTGCAAAGTTATGACGATATCTAAGGCAATGATCATGAATATAGGCTTCACGTCTGTCTCAAGTAGACCGAAATGATTCCGCATCTACTACTATTACTCCACACATTGACCGACTCCTGCCTGCATCTAGAGTATTAAGTTCATAAGAACAGAGTAACGCATTAAGTAAGATGATATGATGTAGCGGGATTAACTCAAGCAATATGATGAAAACCCCATCTTGTTATCCTCGATGGCAACAATACAATACGTGTCGGTTCCCCTTCTCTCACTAGGATCGAGCACTGCAAGATTGAACCCAAAGCTAAGCACTTCTCCCATTGCAAGAAAAACCAATTTAGTTGGCCAAACCAAATCGATAGTTCGAAGAGACTTGCAAAGATATCAAATCATGCATATCAGAATTCAGAGGAGATTCAAATAATATTCATAGATAAGCTGATCATAAATCCACAGTTCATCGAATCTCGGCAAACACACCGCAAAAGAGTATTACATCGAATAGATCTCCAAGAACATCGAGGAGAACATGGTATTGAGAATCAAAGAGAGAAGAAGCCATCTAGCTACTAGCTATGGACACACATGTCTGAAGTAAACTACTCACGCTTCATCGGAGAGGCAATGGTGTTGATGTAGAAGCCCTCTGTGATCGAATCCCCCTCCGGCAGGATGCCGGAAAAGGCCCCAAGATGGGATCTCATGGGTACAGAAGGTTGCGGCATTGGAAAAATGGTTTCGTGGCTCCCCTGGATGTTTTGGGGGTATAAGAGTATATATAGGAGGAAGATCTGGGTCAGGAGGTCTACAAGGGGCCCATAAGGTTAGGGGCGCGCCCTAACCCCTGGGCGCGCCCTCCACCCTTGTGGCCGCCTCGTGGCTCTTCCGACTTGCACTCCAAGTCTCCTGGGTGTCTTCTGGTCCAAGAAAGATCATCACAAAAGTTTTATTCCATTTGGTATTCCTTTTATGAGAAACTCTAAAACAAGGAAAAAACAGAAACTAGCACTGGCACTGGGCTCTAGGTTAATAGGTTAGTCCCAAAAATCATATAAAATAGCATATTAATGCATAGAGAACATCCAAGACAGATAATATAATAGCATGTAACAATAAAAAATTATAGATACGTTGGAGACGTATCAACTGACAACTTTCTCCAGGTTGGGGCCGATAGATTCTAGTGCCAAGACCTTCGTTGTGCGCAGTTTCGGGGTCAAGCTTGTCAGAATCATTTTCCGAATGACAAAAGAACAAACATCTTCAAAATTAGAAATAATGTTAATTTGTAGGAGAGGTAGAAGGCGGCTGTTGTACTTGAACGGGTGTGGATCCAATAACAAGTTCGGTGTATTTGTCAGATGAGTAGCCCACCACTGTCAATTTTGGCGTAGAAATGACATTGATTCTTGTTGGACCTTCTTGATCAACTACAAGTAATCTATCAAGTGCAGGTGTGTCCTCAATGACCATACTATGGTACACATCTTGTGATGTCTTCCTGCCGCACCAGCAACACACATAAATAGTTCGGAGAGTCATGGAGGTGATGTGGAAGGTACTCAACCCATTGATCGCCTGAAGACGAAGGTACTCGAGTGCAGTACAACCATGGAGCAGGTGCTCCATGTCACCATTTGAGAGGCAGACGACGACGAGCTCGAGGTGCTTCAGTCGTGGTAGAATAAGAGCGAGCGCGTCATTAAGGGGGGATGGCAGTTCCTGAACTTGGCGACGCGCAGCGTGGGCGCGAGGCAGAGTGCGTACGTTGGCAGCGAGTGCATATGCCCATAATCAAAAGTGAGCTCCTCGAGCTGATCTAGGGCGGGGGATCGGAACCAGTCATCAAGCTTGGCTTGGTCCCTGCTGTTGGAAGGGAACCTCCCATTCTAAGGCCTCTGGTTGGGCCAAGGTGACTGCCGAGGATCTTGGAGAATGCATCCAACCTTTTGCGATAGCCATGGCAGAGCTTGTGGGTGTTGATGAGGTCGAGAGGGCTGGAGTTCCGTTGGGGGCGCCACCGCCGGGAAAGGACGGTTGTTCGTGCCCCATATTTGGTTGGGAGGAGGGAGATGATGATTGTCAACATATCATCGGGGAGGCTGCTGATGAAGTCTAGGCCTACAGGAGTCACTTGCGGTTCTAGCTCGCCCCGCCTCCGTTTGTTGGAAGCCCCATTCTCCACCTCTGAAGTCTCCTTGTCAGCGGCGCTTTCTGATAGAAATGGGAGTACATGGAATATTTAGTTAAAACAGGGCAATAGAAAAGTGTATTGGTAACTAGAAGTTACTAGGTATGAATATAGTAAGAAAAGGGAATAACAATTGGTTGCTTAAATACTACACAATTCATTTGATATTGCTGGGTAAGTCAACATGTAGATAGTTGAAAAGAAAACTTACTTACAAAGTCTGGACAGATGATATCATCGGGGAAGTTACCATATATCTCATGACCAGGCCCTTTTATGTGCAGTGCAATTCCAGTGCCAGCTTTCAGTTCATAAAACTTAGAAATTTCTTTCCAAAAGCCAGTGCCAAAATAGGAGTCACCACGTTCATCAAGTCTTACAGTAGCAACGATTGCAAATCCTGGTTTGTGTGCAGTATGACATCCCTGCATTCTTGATTTATGTAAAGGGAAAGATTGTGCACTACAGATTCTGTTGCATAGCAGGGACGCGCTACAGAAAATGGTAGGATTGTTAAAGAAAATATGGTAACATGCAAATATGGGCCCAAATTGAAAGAACTGTATTGTAGTTGAAATCGAAGGACAAAAATCTATAATTAAACAGATAGGATAAACATGATGTCATGGAAATATGAGAGTAATTGAAAGAACAATACATCATTAATTTGCCTAATATAGAAAGAAGAGGGGGAAAATCCCCTTTGACGTATATGGTGCATGTGGCACCTTTTATCCAAACGTAGTAATATTTAGAATATGTTCAGGAAAGTAGGCCATGCCAGCCGATTTAGGGTGATATTGAACATACCACGCGCATCCTCAAGTCATCTGGTACGGTAAGATGGAATGTCTGGCGGAGGCCGCAAGGTCCTGATGTGTCCGTGCACTATACACTCTATGAACGGAAGAAAACCCTCAAATCATCTCGAATAAAAATGAATTCACGGCGATTTCGGCCGGGTGATTAAAGGAGGCACATGAACTGGGATAGGAGATGAGATAATATCTCATTAAATTAGTTACCTTGTTGTCCATGAGAAAGAACCCTCAGTAGAGCTGATTCCCCAACCAAGAGGAGCTGGGTCGACCGCGAGCAGCGTCGAGAAAGTCGATGGTGATAGGCGGCGGCAAGCAGAAGTGGCAAAATTCAGTGGGCTTTGTTGGCAGCCTGGCGGTAGCGGCAGGCGTCGAGCTAAGTGGTTACCGCCGTGATAGGCGGTGCCATGCATACACGCGGAGGAGCTTGTGCAGGTGTGAATTGGGACCAGAGGGGGTGGCGGGCGGGGTGAGGGTTTTTGTGACGTGGGGATGATGATGGTTTTCTTTTTTCTTTTTTGAATTGGGTGGTGAGGGTTGCCTATCCCACAAAGAATTTTGGGGGCGACGGTTTGGTAGAGCCAACCGCATGTGATTGACGCAACATGCAAAATGAAAGTCGTTGCACACGGTTCCAATTTTGGGAACCGTGTGTGATTGAGTACTACCTCTGTCCTAGTTTATTGGTCCCCTTTGTAATTTTTACCAAATTTTGACCAAATATTTAAAGAAATGTTTACGCATGTCACCAAAAATTATATCATTGAACATTATGCTCAAATACCCATCCAACGATATAATTTTTGCTGACCTGCACTAACATTTTGTCAGTTAAATCTTTGGTCAAGCTTTAACGCAAATTACAAAGGGGCCAATAAACCAATACAGAGGTATATTCCATCAACCGAACTGATTGCATCCATATGCCACGGTTAGACATAAGTAAACATAGATTAAACATACTCATACATAGATAATAAGCGTACACGCACACAAGCATAGTTCAACCATAAGTACATAGTTCAACCGTCATTAAGCATACTCAAGCGTACATAGTTCGATCCCACATCGCATCGCACATGCTGGCATGATCCTGAAGCTTCTCCAGGTGCTCGGCGTATGCGCCATGCGCCACCCTACGAGAATACTTCTGCTTAAAGGAGCCAACGGCCCGTCCTCTTCCATGCGCTAGAACACTTAGATACGCGTCATGAAGCTTGTGGTTGCAAAATGGGCATTGACAGCCGCCGTTCCAGGTCATAATATGCCTGTTATGCTTTCCCGCATAAAGCTCCCTCAGGATTTGCCTCTTGTACCTCCTCTAGACATCTTCATCCTCGTTGTCCACATCGTCAGACAACACCTATACAAATAGTAAAACAAATTTGGCATCAAATCAATGTTTACATGCCGTGAAGTAGGATTAGGAATTTATGGCTATTTATTTATACATATCCAGAGATTACGGTTCGATTTTTAAGCACAATCTGAAGGAAATATGCCCTAGAGGCAATAATAAAGTTATTATTTATTTCCTTATAATCATGATAAATGTTTATTTATTCATGCTAAAATTGTATTTACCGGAAACATAATACATGTGTGAATACATAGACAAACATAGTGTCACTAGTATGCCTCTACTTGACTAGCTCGTTAATCAAAGATGGTTATGTTTCCTAACCATGAAACAAAGAGTTGTTATTTGATTAACGAGGTCACATCATTAGTAGAATGATCTGATTGACATGACCCATTCCATTAGCTTAGCACCCGATCGTTTAGTATGTTGCTATTGCTTTCTTCATGACTTATACATGTTCCTATGACTATGAGATTATGCAACTCCCGTTTACTGGAGGAACACTTTGGGTACTACCAAACGTCACAACGTAACTGGGTGATTATAAAGGAGCACTACAGGTGTCTCCAATGGTCGATGTTGGGTTGGCGTATTTCGAGATTAGGATTTGTCACTCCGATTGTTGGAGAGGTATCTCTGGGCCCTCTCGGTAATACACATCACATAAGCCTTGCAAGCATTACAACTAATATGTTAGTTGTGAGATGATGTATTACGGAACGAGTAAAGAGACTTGCCGGTAACGAGATTGAACTAGGTATTGGATACCGACGATCGAATCTCGGGCAAGTAACATACCGATGACAAAGGGAACAACGTATGTTGTTATGCGGTCTGACCGATAAAGATCTTCGTAGAATATGTAGGAGCCAATATGGGCATCCAGGTCCCGCTATTGGTTATTGACCGGAGACGTGTCTCGGTCATGTCTACATTGTTCTCGAACCCGTAGGGTCCGCACGCTTAAGGTTACGATGACAGTTATATTATGAGTTTATGCATTTTGATGTACCGAAGGTTGTTCGGAGTCCCGGATGTGATCACGGACATGACGAGGAGTCTCGAAATGGTCGAGACATAAAGATTGATATATTGGAAGCCTATGTTTGGACATCGGAAGTGTTCCGGGTGAAATCGGGATTTTACCGGGTTACCGAGAGGGTTGCCGGAACCCCCCGGGAGCTATTTGGGCCATAGTGGGCCTTAGTGGAAAAGAGAAGGGGCTGCCCTAGATGGGCTGCGTGCCCCCCCCTTCCCCTAGTCCTATTAGGACTAGGAGAGGTGGCCGGCCCCCTCATCCTCTTTTCCCCTCCGAGGAATCCTAGTTGGACTAGGATTGGAGGGGGAATCCTACTCCCAGAAGGAGTAGGACTCTCCTGCGCCTCCCCCCTTGGCCGGCCAGCCTCCCCTCCTCTCCTCCTTTATATACGGAGGCAGGGGCACCTCTAAACACACAAGTTGACACAAGTTGATCCACGTGATCGATTCCTTAGCCGTGTGCGGTGCCCCCTGCCACCATATTCCTCGATAATACTGTAGCGGAGTTTAGGCGAAGCCCTGCTGCTGTAGTTCATCAAGATCGTCACCACGCCGTCGTGCTGACGGAACTCTTCCCCGACACTTTGCTGGATCGGAGTCCGGGGATCGTCATCGAGCTGAACGTGTGCTCGAACTCGGAGGTGCCGTAGTTTCGGTGCTTGATCGGTTGGATCGTGAAGACGTACGACTACTTCCTCTACGTCGTGTCATCGCTTCCGCAGTCGGTCTGCGTAGGGTACGTAGACAATACTCTTCCCCTCGTTGCTATGCATCACATGATCTTGCGTGTGCGTAGGAATTTTTTTGAAATTACTACGAAACCCAACAGTGGCATCCGAGCCTAGGTTATTGATGTTGATGTTATATGCACGAGTAGAACACAAGTAAGTTGTGGACGATACAAGTCATACTGCCTACCAGCATGTCATACTTTGGTTCGGCGGTATTGTTGGACGAGACGACCCGAACCAACCTTACGCGTACGCTTACGCGAGACCGGTTCCCTCGACGTGCTTTGCACAGAGATGGCTTGCGGGCGACTGCCTCTCCAACTTTAGTTGAACCAAGTATGGCTACGCCCGGTCCTTGCGAAGGTTAAAACGGAGTCTATTTGACAAACTATCGTTGTGGTTTTGATGCGTAGGTGAGATTGGTTCTTACTTAAGCCCGTAGCAGCCACGTAAAAACATGCAACAACAAAGTAGAGGACGTCTAACTTGTTTTTGCAGGGCATGTTGTGATGTGATATGGTCAAGGCATGATGCTGAATTTTATTGTATGAGATGATCATGTTTTGTAAACAAGTTATCGGCAACTGGCAGGAGCCATATGGTTGTCGCTTTATTGTATGCAATGCAATCGCGATGTAATGCTTTACTTTATTACTAAACGGTAGTGATAGTCGTGGAAGCATAAGATTGGCGAGACGACAACGATGCTACGATGGAGATCAAGGTGTCGCGCCGGTGACGATGGTGGTCATGACGGTGCTTCGGAGATGGAGATCACAAGCACAAGATGATGATGGCCATATCATATCACTTATATTGATTGCATGTGATGTTTATCTTTTTATGCATCTTATCTTGCTTGATTGATGGTAGCATTATAAGATGATCTCTCACTAAAATTATCAAGAAGTGTTCTCCCTGAGTATGCACCGTTGCCAAAGTTCGTCGTGCCCAGACACCACGTGATGATCGGGTGTGATAAGCTCTACGTCCATCTACAACGGGTGCAAGCCAGTTTTGCACACGCAGAATACTCAGGTTAAACTTGACGAGCCTAGCATATGCAGATATGGCCTCGGAACACGGAGACCGAAAGGTCGAGCGTGAATCATATAGTAGATATGATCAACATAACGATGTTCACCATTGAAAACTACTCCATCTCACGTGATGATCGGTTATGGTTTAGTTGATTTGGATCACGTGATCACTTAGAGGATTAGAGGGATGTCTATCTAAGTGGGAGTTCTTTAGTAATATGATTAATTGAACTTAAAATTTATCATGAACTTAGTCCCTGATAGTATCTTGCTTGTTTATGTTGATTGTAGATAGATGGCTCGTGCTGTTGTTTCGTTAAATTTTAATGCGTTCCTTGAGAAAGCAAAGTTGAAAGATGATGGTAGCAATTACACGGACTGGGTCCGTAACTTGAGGATTATCCTCATTGCTGCACAGAAGAATTACGTCCTGGAAGCACCGCTGGGTGCCAGGCCTGCTGCTGGAGCAACACCAGATGTTATGAACGTCTGGCAGAGCAAAGCTGATGACTACTCAATAGTTCAGTGTGCCATGCTTTACGGCTTAGAATCGGGACTTCAACGACGTTTTGAACGTCATGGAGCATATGAGATGTTCCAGGAGTTGAAGTTAATATTTCAAGCAAATGCCCGGATTGAGAGATATGAAGTCTCCAATAAGTTCTATAGCTGCAAGATGGAGGAGAACAGTTCTGTCAGTGAGCATATACTCAAAATGTCTGGGTATAATAATCACTTGATTCAATTGGGAGTTAATCTTCCGGATGATTGCATCATCGACAGAATTCTCCAATCACTGCCACCAAGCTACAAGAGCTTCGTGATGAACTATAATATGCAAGGGATGAACAAGACTATTCCCGAGCTCTTCGCAATGCTGAAAGCTGCGGAGGTAGAAATCAAAAAGGAGCATCAAGTGTTGATGGTTAACAAAACCACTAGTTTCAAGAAAAAGGGCAAAGGAAAGAAGAAAGGGAACTTCAAGAAGAACAGCAAGCAAGTTGCTGCTCAAGATAAGAAACCCAAGTCTGGACCTAAGCCTGAAACTGAGTGCTTCTACTGCAAGCAGACTGGTCACTGGAAGCGGAACTGCCCCAAGTATTTGGCGGATAAGAAGGATGGCAAGGTGAACAAAGGTATATATGATATACATGTTATCGATGTGTACCTTACTAGAGCTCGCAGTAGCACCTGGGTATTTGATACTAGTTCTGTTGCTAATATTTGCAACTCGAAACAGGGACTACAGAATAAGCGGGCACTGGCAAAGGACGAGGTGACGATGCGCGTGGGAAACGGTTCCAAAGTCGATGTGATCGCGGTCGGCACGCTACCTCTACATCTACCTTCGGGATTAATATTAGACCTAAATAATTGTTATTTGGTGCCAGCGTTGAGCATGAACATTATATCTGGATCTTGTTTAATGCGAGACGGTTATTCATTTAAATCAGAGAATAATGGTTGTTCTATTTATATGAGTAATATCTTTTATGGTCATGCACCCTTGAAGAGTGGTCTATTCTTACTGAATCTCGATAGTAGTAATACACATATTCATAATGTTGAAACCAAAAGATGCAGAGTTGATAATGAAAGTGCAACTTATTTGTGGCACTGTCGTTTAGGTCATATCGGTATAAAGCGCATGAAGAAACTCCATACCGATGGACTTTTGGAACCACTTGATTATGAATCACTTGGTACTTGCGAACCGTGCCTCATGGGCAAGATGACTAAAACACTGTTCTCCGGTACTATGGAGAGAGCAACAGATTTGTTGGAAATCATACATACCGATGTATGTGGTCCGATGAATATTGAGGCTCGTGGCGGATATCGTTATTTTCTCACCTTCATAGATGATTTGAGCAGATATGGATATATCTACTTAATGAAGCATAAGTCTGAAACATTTGAAAAGTTCAAAGAATTTCAGAGTGAAGTTGAAAATCATCGTAACAAGAAAATAAAGTTTCTACGATCTGATCGTGGAGGAGAATATTTGAGTTACGAGTTTGGTGTACATTTGAAAAACTGTGGAATAGTTTCACAACTCACGCCACCCGGAACACCACAGCGCAATGGTGTGTCCGAACGTCGTAATCGTACTTTACTAGATATGGTGCGATCTATGATGTCTCTTACAGATTTACCGCTATCATTTTGGGGTTATGCTTTAGAGATGGCCGCATTCACGTTAAATAGGGCACCATCAAAATCCGTTGAGACGACGCCTTATGAACTATGGTTTGGCAAGAAACCAAAGTTGTCGTTTCTTAAAGTTTGGGGCTGCGATGCTTATGTGAAAAAGCTTCAACCTGATAAGCTCGAACCCAAATCGGAGAAATGTGTATTCATAGGATACCCAAAGGAAACTGTTGGGTACACCTTCTATCACAGATCCGAAGGCAAAACATTCATTGCTAAGAATGGATCATTTCTAGAGAAGGAGTTTCTCTCGAAAGAAGTGAGTGGGAGGAAAGTAGAACTTGACGAGGTAACTGTACCTGCTCCCTTACTGGAGAGTAGTTCATCACAGAAAACTGTTTCAGTGACACCTACACCGGTTAGTGAGGAAGCCAATGATAATGATCATGAAACTTCAGATCAAGATACTACTGAACCACGTAGATCAACCAGAGTAAGATCCGCGCCAGAGTGGTACGGAAATTCTGTTCTGGAAGTCATGCTACTAGATCATGATGAACCTACGAACTATGATGAAGCGATGGTGAGCCCAGATTCCGCAAAATGGCTTGAAGCCATGAAATCTGAGATGGGATCCATGTATGAGAACAAAGTATGGACTTTGGTTGACTTGCCCGATGATCGGCAAGCAATTGAGAATAAATGGATCTTTAAGAAGAAGACTGACGCTGATGGTAATGTTACTGTCTACAAAGCTCGACTTGTCGCAAAAGGTTTTCGACAAGTTCAAGGGATTGACTACGATGAGACCTTCTCACCCGTAGCGATGCTTAAGTCCGTCCGAATCATGTTAGCGATTGCCGCATTTTATGATTATGAAATTTGGCAGATGGATGTCAAAACTGCATTCCTGAATGGATTTCTGGAAGAAGAGTTGTATATGATGCAACCGGAAGGTTTTGTCGATCCAAAGGAAGCTAACAAAGTGTGCAAGCTCCAGCGATCCATTTATGGACTGGTGCAAGCCTCTCGGAGTTGGAATAAACGTTTTGATAGTGTGATCAAAGCATTTGGCTTTATACAGACTTTCGGAGAAGCCTGTATTTACAAGAAAGTGAGTGGGAGCTCTGTAGCATTTCTGATATTATATGTGAATGACATATTACTGATTGGAAATGATATAAAATTTCTGGATAGCATAAAGGGGTACTTGAATAAAAGTTTTTCAATAAAAGACCTCGGTGAAGCTGCTTACATATTAGGCATTAAGATCTATAGAGATAGATCAAAACACTTAATTGGACTTTCACAAAGCACATACCTTGACAAAATTTTGAAGAAGTTCAAAATGGATCAAGCAAAGAAAGGGTTTTTGCCTGTGTTACAAGGTGTGAAATTGAGTAAGACTCAATGCCCGACCACTGCAGAAGATAGAGAGAATATGAGAGATGTTCCCTATGCATCAGCCATAGGATCTATCATGTATGCAATGCTGTGTACCAGACCTGATGTATGCCTTGCTATAAGTTTAGCAGGGAGGTACCAAAGTAATCCAGGAGTGGATCACTGGACAGCGGTCAAGAACATCCTGAAATACCTGAAAAGGACTAAGGATATGTTTCTCGTATATGGAGGTGACAAAGAGCTCATCGTAAAAGGTTACGTTGATGCAAGCTTTGACACTGATCCGGACGATTCTAAATCGCAAACCGGATACGTGTTTACATTAAACGGAGGAGCTGTCAGTTGGTGCAGTTCTAAACAAAGCGTCGTAGCGGGATCTACATGTGAAGCGGAATACATAGCTGCTTCGGAAGCAGCAAATGAAGGAGTCTGGATGAAGGAGTTCATATCCGATCTAGGTGTCATACCTAGTGCATCGGGTCCAATGAAAATCTTTTGTGACAATACTGGTGCAATTGCCTTAGCAAAGGAATCCAGATTTCACAAAAGGACCAAACACATCAAGAGACGCTTCAACTCCATCCGGGATCTAGTCCAGGTGGGAGACATAGAGATTTGCAAGATACATACGGATCTGAATGTTGCAGCCCCGTTGACTAAGCCTCTTCCACGAGCAAAACATGATCAGCACCAAGGCTCCATGGGTGTTAGAATCATTACAGTGTAATCTAGATTATTGACTCTAGTGCAAGTGGGAGACTGAAGGAAATATGCCCTAGAGGCAATAATAAAGTTATTATTTATTTCCTTATAATCATGATAAATGTTTATTATTCATGCTAAAATTGTATTTACCGGAAACATAATACATGTGTGAATACATAGACAAACATAGTGTCACTAGTATGCCTCTACTTGACTAGCTCGTTAATCAAAGATGGTTATGTTTCCTAACCATGAAACAAAGAGTTGTTATTTGATTAACGAGGTCACATCATTAGTAGAATGATCTGATTGACATGACCCATTCCATTAGCTTAGCACCCGATCGTTTAGTATGTTGCTATTGCTTTCTTCATGACTTATACATGTTCCTATGACTATGAGATTATGCAACTCCCGTTTACCGGAGGAACACTTTGGGTACTACCAAACGTCACAACGTAACTGGGTGATTATAAAGGAGCACTACAGGTGTCTCCAATGGTCGATGTTGGGTTGGCGTATTTCGAGATTAGGATTTGTCACTCCGATTGTCGGAGAGGTATCTCTGGGCCCTCTCGGTAATACACATCACATAAGCCTTGCAAGCATTACAACTAATATGTTAGTTGTGAGATGATGTATTACGGAACGAGTAAAGAGACTTGCCGGTAACGAGATTGAACTAGGTATTGGATACCGACGATCGAATCTCGGGCAAGTAACATACCGATGACAAAGGGAACAACGTATGTTGTTATGCGGTCTGACCGATAAAGATCTTCGTAGAATATGTAGGAGCCAATATGGGCATCCAGGTCCCGCTATTGGTTATTGACCAGAGACATGTCTCGGTCATGTCTACATTGTTCTCGAACCCGTAGGGTCCGCACGCTTAAGGTTACGATGACAGTTACATTATGAGTTTATGCATTTTGATGTACCGAAGGTTGTTCGGAGTCCCAGATGTGATCACGGACATGACGAGGAGTCTCGAAATGGTCGAGACGTAAAGATTGATATATTGGAAGCCTATGTTTGTGAAGGAAATATGCCCTAGAGGCAATAATAAAGTTATTATTTATTTCCTCATAATCATGATAAATGTTTATTATTCATGCTAGAATTGTATTTACCGGAAACATAATACATGTGTGAATACATAGACAAACAAAAGTGTCACTAGTATGCCTCTACTTGACTAGCTCGTTAATCAAAGATGGTTATGTTTCCTAACCATGAACAATGAGTTGTTATTTGATTAACGAGGTCACATCATTAGTAGAATGATCTGATTGACATGACCCATTCCATTAGCTTAGCACCCGATCGTTTAGTATGTTGCTATTGCTTTCTTCATGACTTATACATGTTCCTATGACTATGAGATTATGCAACTCCCGTTTACCGGAGGAACACTTTGGGTACTACCAAACGTCACAACGTAACTGGGTGATTATAAAGGAGTACTACAGGTGTCTCCAATGGTTGATGTTGGGTTGGCGTATTTCGAGATTAGGATTTGTCACTCCGATTGTCGGAGAGGTATCTCTGGGCCCTCTCGGTAATACACATCACATAAGCCTTGCAAGCATTACAACTAATATGTTAGTTGTGAGATGATGTATTACGAAACGAGTAAAGAGACTTGCCGGTAACGAGATTGAACTAGGTATTGGATACCGACGATCGAATCTCGGGCAAGTAACATACCGATGACAAAGGGAACAACGTATGTTGTTATGCGGTCTGACCGATAAAGATCTTCGTAGAATATGTAGGAGCCAATATGGGCATCCAGGTCCCGCTATTGGTTATTGACCGGAGACGTGTCTCGGTCATGTCTACATTGTTCTCGAACACGTAGGGTCCGCACGCTTAAGGTTACGATGACAGTTATATTATGAGTTTATGCATTTTGATGTACCGAAGGTTGTTCGGAGTCCCGGATGTGATCACGGACATGACGAGGAGTCTCGAAATGGTCGAGACATAAAGATTGATATATTGGAAGCCTATGTTTGGACATCGGAAGTGTTCCGGGTGAAATCGGGATTTTACCGGGTTACCGAGAGGGTTGCCGGAACCCCCCGGGAGCTATTTGGGCCATAGTGGGCCTTAGTGGAAAAGAGAAGTGGCTGCCCTAGATGGGCTGCGCGCCCCCCCCCTTCCCCTAGTCCTATTAGGACTAGGAGAGGTGGCCGCCCCCCTCATCCTCTTTTCCCCTCCGAGGAATCCTAGTTGGACTAGGATTGGAGGGGGAATCCTACTCCCAGAAGGAGTAGGACTCTCCTGCGCCTCCCCCCCTTGGCCGGCCAGCCTCCCCTCCTCTCCTCCTTTATATACGGAGGCAGGGGCACCTCTAAACACACAAGTTGACACAAGTTGATCCACGTGATCGATTCCTTAGCCGTGTGCGGTGCCCCCTGCCACCATATTCCTCGATAATACTGTAGCGGAGTTTAGGCGAAGCCCTGCTGCTGTAGTTCATCAAGATCGTCACCACGCCGTCGTGCTGACGGAACTCTTCCCCGACACTTTGCTGGATCGGAGTCCGGGGATCGTCATCGAGCTGAACGTGTGCTCGAACTCGGAGGTGCCGTAGTTTCGGTGCTTGATCGGTTGGATCGTGAAGACGTACGACTACTTCCTCTACGTCGTGTCATCGCTTTCGCAGTCGGTCTGCGTAGGGTACGTAGACAATACTCTTCCCCTCATTGCTATGCATCACATGATCTTGCGTGTGCGTAGGAATTTTTTTGAAATTACTACGAAACCCAACACAATCATCTATGTACAGACAAATCTTGAAGAAAATAATGGCACAAATATATGTAGGTCATTCAAAATCAATTGTCAAGTCCTGGCTAGGAATTATTAGCACGAACACTAACCATAGTCGGATTACTAGCAGAAATCATTTGCACAGATGAAACAACTAATCACTTATCACTTGTACCATTCAAACAATCAATACACTACAAGGATCTAACGTAACTTACTCAGATTTCATGGATTGGGAGAACATAACCATATGATTTCTATTCCAAAAAGGGGGAGGCAGGAGTAACCAGAGAAACCTATGATCTATTTGACACATAAATGGGTATAGATGACTAACTAGCTATTCGTCGTCGTCGAAGTCATTGCCGGAGTGGTCGTCGAAGTCGCCGGGGTCGTCACCAGAGTCGGTGTGGAACTCCGCCTCCGGCTGTGGAAGCTTAACACCGTCGGCGACGTCAGGGTGCAGCGATAACTCGCCGGCGGTGACGGCAACCTTTGTCTCCATCTCCACGCCGTGCTCCTGTGCTTTATCATCCCCGGCGTCGCCAATCCCTCCGATGGGGCGCTTCGGCAGTATCCTCATACACTGACGGCTTTGAGGACTAAGAGTGGCGTCGAGGATGCAAGCGGAGAGAGAGGATTGTGTGTGTGGCAAGGATGGGGGGTGCAGCCGCTCGGGCGCACCATTAATATGGAGTAGTGGGAGTTGTGGGAGAGAGGCGGACGACAGTCAAACTGATGGCTCGCCTCCCGGTGAGCCTGCGCACCGGACTGCTGGCATGCCTACCAAAGTTTCACACAGCTACTCACATGCCTCCCGATGACACTTTGCAGCAAGCACGCCTCCGTCAGTTCACACACCGTCATGCACGCCTCCTGGTCTGCCTGCGCGGCGAACTGCTCGCATGCGTCCCGTCAACTCACGCCTGCTCGCATGGCACATGGGTCGCGTGGCAGCACATATATTGTTTTTCTATTTGGATGATTAATGCTGCCGCTTTATTTCTTAACTGAAGCATGGCACTTATCCATTGTTGGTCTATTGCTCACGGTTCGAATAAATAATCCGTTTGGGATATTGGTTCCCAATTATTAATAATCTCTTGTTTGCAATTAGATAAAGATTACATCAAAACTAGTCTCAAATTTGACCAAAAAAGTACACTGCCATTTTGTATTGGTGTCCATATGACAACACGATAAGTTTCATGAACTTCAGATAAGTTTTGGATGTACTACAATTTAAAAATCAAGATTCTCAATATTTGAAATTTGTTGCAACGGGAGTGAATATGCACCCAGTGAGACACATGTGTTTTTGCAATCCATTTAGCTGCACTGTCACATGTGCATGTAGCTCAAATTTGATTTTTGCACATTATACCCGTAGAAAATCAATCAATGAATGTACTAAAATGTCTTACTGATCTCTGTTTTTTCGAAATTAAAACGTCCCTCCTTTGGTAACATATGTTCACCGCGGGATAATTAATTTAACATGCATCGTAGTTGCGGTGGATTCACGGTGTGTGTGTGGGTGTGTGCGTCTGGGGGTGGCAGGTGGCTCGTAGTACACTACGAGTTGTGAGCCACCGTGTGGGTTGGTCGTTTTGTTAGGCAGGCCGGTGCCACATCAGAGTCATGAATTTGTTATTTAAAACATTACACAACCTTCTTGTACATACATGTTTTGGCCACATGCAGTTGATGGTTGTCCTACATGACACTCGATACTCGCGTGTGATGCTTTATGTGGGCCCGCGAGGTCGTTGTCCATCACTTTGACAAATAGCTGGTGATAACCCACAAGTATAGGGGATCGCAATAGTTTTCGAGGGTAGAGTATTCAACCCAAATTTATTGATTCGACACAAGGGGAGCCAAAGAATATTCTCAAGTATTAGCAACTGAGTTGTCAATTCAACCACACCTGGAAACTTAATATCTGCATCAAGGTATTTAGTAGCAAAGTAATATGATAGCAGTGGTAACGGTAGCAAAAGGTAACGGTAGCAAAAGTAATGTTTTTGGTATTTAGTAGTGAGGATAGAAATAGCAACGGAAAAGTAAATAAGCGAAGAGCAATATATGGAAAGCTCGTAGGCAATGGATCGGTGATAGAGAATTATGCCGGATGTGGTTCATCATGTAACAGTCATAACCTAGGGTGACACAGAACTAGCTCCAATTCATCAATGTAATGTAGGCATGTATTCCAAATATAGTCATACGTGCTTATGCAAAAGAACTTGGATGACATCTTTTGTCCTACCCTCCCGTGGCAGCGGGGTACTAGTGGAAACTAAGGGATATTAAGGCGTCCTTTTAATAGAGTACCGGACCAAAGCATTAACACATAGTGAATACATGAACTCCTCAAACTACGGTCATCACCGGAAGTGGTCCCGATTATTGTCACTTCGGGGTTGCCGGATCATAACACATAGTAGGTGACTATAGACTTGCAAGATAGGATCAAGAACTCTCATATATTCATGAAACCATAATAGGTTCAGATCTGAAATCATGGCACGCGAGCCCTAGTGACAAGCATTAAGCATAGCAAAGTCATAGCAACATCAATCTCAGAACATAGTGGATACTAGGGATCAAACCCTAACAAAACTAACTTGATTACATGATAAATCTCATCCAACCCATCACCGTCCAGCAAGCCTATGATGGAATTACTCACGCACGGCGGTGAGCATCATGAAATTGGTGATGGAGGATGGTTGATGATGACGATGGCGATGGATTCCCCTCTCCGGAGCCCTGAACGAACTCCAGATCAGCTCTCCTGAGAGAGTTTAGGGCTTGGCGACGGCTTCGTATCGTAAAACGCAATGAATCTTTTTCTCTAATTTTTTCTCTTCAAACACGAATATATAGAGTTGGAGTTGAGGTCGGAGGAGCTCCAGGGGGCCCACAAGGTAGGGGGGCGCGCCCAGGGGGGCAGGCGCCCTCCACCCTCGTGGATAGGGTGTGGGCCCCATGGTCTTGATCTTTTGCCAGTATTTTTTATTATTTCCAAAAATAATCTCCGTGAAGTTTCAGGTCATTCCGAGAACTTCTGTTTCTGCACATAAATAACACCATGGCAAGTCTGCTGAAAACAACGTCAGTCCGGGTTAGTTCCATTCAAATCATGCAAGTTAGAGTCCAAAACAAGGGCAAAAGTGTTTGGAAAAGTAGATACGACGGAGACATATCAACCGGCAGTGAGGTTAATTTGACCAGCAAGGTATAATCTTTTTTGTTTGTGTTATGGTGGTATATATATAGTACACGTCAAAGAGGTGGGAGGGGACTAGCATATATACTATACGTACTCGTCCGTGAACAAGTACACCTCACTCAATGTCGGGACTTATCGGTTTCCGAGTCACGTGCCACATCAAAATTGTGAAATTGGCTATTCAAACATCACACAACACCTCTTTGGGCCACATGCATGCACGTGGTGGTTATCCTAGCTAGGACACTCACGTGTGACGCTTCCATCTATGGGCCCACGAGGCCATCGTTGCTGCATGCATGCATCACTTTGACCTACATCGGGAGGGGTTAATTAATTTCAGCATTGATGAGGATTCTTTTTGGGTTGTACATATTATGGTAGGAGCATATAGTATGCGTCGAAGAGGGGGGAAGAGGACCATCATATGTAGTACGCTTGATGAACCTCGCTCTTTGCGGTTGCATGGTTTACGGTTTTTGAGGCATGTGGCACATCAAAGTTGTGCATTTTGGGTATTCAACATATATATGTTTGGCCCACATGCAAAGCGATGGTGGTTGGCCTCTCTCACCCACTTAAGTGGTTATCAGCGATATCGATGCTTTCCATCTGTGGGCCCGCTTGGTCCATCACTACTTTTTGCCTGAAAACGAGAGAGGTTAATTTGACTTAGGAGGGGATTTTTTTCTTGTAATACGGTATATATATAGGTCATGCTCTGGGATGACATGCATGATACAGTTTGAGCACACACACATGCATGTGTGCGCATGAATCCCTCCCATCGAGTCGAAGTGGCTGGTACAACGACACGTCATGAACCGATCTTGCTCTGTGTGGGGAGTGTACGATTTTTGATGCACGCGCCACATCAATGTTGTGACATGGTATTCAAACATGCATGCGCGTACCACCTTCATACATATGCATGTAGTGGTTGCCTTCGGATGGTACACTCCCTCGCGTGGTTATCGGCAACAAGCCTATATATTCGTGGGCCCACGTGGACATCCGTGATCACCTTGACCGACAAGAAGATAGGTTACCATGGCGGATTCTTCATTTGGTTTGTGTTATCGTAGTATAGGTCATGGTGAGATTCAGACCTAAATAAGTTTGAGTGCATATACTATGCACGCATGCATGCATGAATCCCCGTCGTTGGCTTGAAGTGTGGTGTAACATACATATGCATCGTCAACCTAACCCTCACTCAGTGTGGGGATTTCTAGTTCGAAATCATGGTCCCACATCAAAGTTGTTCAATTGTGTACTCAAAAACACACCTCTCCATACATATGTTTGGTCCACACGCATGCAGTGGTTGTCTTCGGGGACTAGCTACTTGCGTGATTATTGGCAAGCTAGCCCATCTCCAGGGTCACATGGACGACCATCACTTTGACCAACAACAAGAGAGAGGTTGTACGACCAAGGTGGATTATTCTTGGTCCGTTTTACGATCCATCTTGGTGAGATATGCCTCTGTGGCCCGTCGACTGAAAGTGTGTGTGTGTGGGGGGGGGGGCTGCTACTTCACACTTTGCTAGGTGAACCTCGGTTGGGGGGGCATGCATTCATAGCTTATGATTTCCTTCATGCCTACGTGAGGGGGGGGGGGGGCTGCTAGCTACTTTGCACTTTGCTAGGTGAACCTCGGTTGGGGGGGGCATGCATTCAAAGCTTAGGATTCCCTTCGTGCCGACATGAGGGAGGGGGGCTGCTGTTGGGGAACGTAGTAATTTCAAAAAAATTCCTACGCACATGCAAGATCATGTGATGCATAGCAACGAGAGGGGAGAGTGTTGTCTACGTACCCAACGCAGACCGACTGCGGAAGCGCTGACACGACGTAGAGGAAGTAGTCGTACGTCTTCACGATCCAACCGATCAAGCACCGAAACTACGGCACCTCCGAGTTCGAGCACACGTTCAGCTCGATGACGATCCCCGGACTCCGATCCAGCAAAGTGTTGGGGAGGAGTTCCGTCAGCACGACGGCGTGGTGACGATCTTGATGTGCTACAACAGCAGGGCTTCGCCTAAACTCCGCTACAGTATTATCGAGGAATATGGTGGCAGGGGGCACCGCACACGGCTAAGGAATAGATCACGTGGATCAACTTGTGTGTCTAGGGGTGCCCCCTGCCCCCGTATATAAAGGATCCAAGGGGGAGGGCTGGCCGGCCAAGGAGGAGGGTGCAGGAGAGTCCTACTCCCTCTGGGAGTAGGATTCCCCCCCCCCAATCCTAGTCGGAATAGGATTCGCGGAGGGGGAAAAGAGGAGGAGGGGGCCGGCCACCTCTCCTAGTCCTAATAGGACTAGGGGAAGGGGGGGGGCGCAGCTCATCTAGGGCAGCCCCTTCTCTTTTCCACTAAGGCCCACTATGGCCCATATAGGTCCCGGGGGGTTCTGGTAACCCTCCCGGTACTCCGGTAAAATCCCGATTTCACCCGGAACACTTCCGATATCCAAACATAGGCTTCCAATATATCAATCTTTACGTCTCGACCATTTCGAGACTCCTCGTCATGTCCGTGATCACATCCGGGACTCCGAACAACCTTCGGTACATCAAAATGCATAAACTCATAATATAACTGTCATCGTAACCTTAAGCGTGCGAACCCTACGGGTTCGAGAACAATGTAGACATGACCGAGACACGTCTCCGGTCAATAACCAATAGCGGGACCTGGATGCCCATATTGGCTCCTACATATTCTACGAAGTTCTTTATCGGTCAGACCGCATAACAACATACGTTGTTCCCTTTGTCATCGGTATGTTACTTGCTCGAGATTCGATCGTCGGTACCCAATACCTAGTTCAATCTCGTTACCGGCAAGTCTCTTTACTCGTTCCATAATACATCATCTCACAACTAACATATTATTTGTAATGCTTGCAAGGCTTATGTGATGTGTATTACCGAGAGGGCCCAGAGATACCTCTCCGACAATCGGAGTGACAAAACCTAATCTCGAAATACGCCAACCCAACATGTACCATTGGAGACACCTGTAGTACTCCTTTATAATCACCCAGTTATGTTGTGACGTTTGGTAGTACCCAAAGTGTTCCTCCGGTAAACGGGAGTTGCATAATCTCATAGTTATAGGAACATGTATAAGTCATGAAGAAAGCAATAGCAACATACTAAACGATCGGGTGCTAAGCTAATGGAATGGGTCATGTCAATCAGATCATTCAACTAATGATGTGACCTCGTTAATCAAATAACAACTCATTGTTCATGGTTAGGAAACATAACCATCTTTGATTAACGAGCTAGTCAAGTAGAGGCATACTAGTGACATTTTGTTTGTCTATGTATTCACACATGTATTATGTTTCCGGTTAATATAATTCTAGCATGAATAATAAACATTTATCATGATTATAAGGAAATAAATAATAACTTTATTATTGCCTCTAGGGCATATTTCCTTCAGTCTCCCACTTGCACTAGAGTCAATAATCTAGATTACACTGTAATGATTCTAACACCCATGGAGCCTTGGTGCTGATCATGTTTTGCTCGTGGAAGAGGCTTAGTCAACAGGTCTGCAACATTCAGATCCGTATGTATCTTGCAAATCTCTATGTCTCCCACCTGGACTAGATCCCGGATGGAGTTGAAGCGTCTCTTGATGTGCTTGGTCCTTTTGTGAAATCTGTATTCCTTTGCCAAGGCAATTGCACCAGTATTGTCACAAAAGATTTTCATTGGAGCCGATGCACTAGGTATGACACCTAGATCGGATATGAACTCCTTCATCCAGACTCCTTCATTTGCTGCTTCCGAAGCAGCTATGTACTCCGCTTCACATGTAGATCCCGCTACGACGCTTTGTTTAGAACTGCACCAACTGACAGCTCCACCGTTTAATGTAAACACGTATCCGGTTTGCGATTTAGAATCGTCCGGATCAGTGTCAAAGCTTGCATCAACGTAACCTTTTACGGTGAGCTCTTTGTCACCTCCATATACGAGAAACATATCCCTAGTCCTTTTCAGGTATTTCAGGATGTTCTTGACCGCTGTCCAGTGATCCACTCCTGGATTACTTTGGTACCTCCCTGCTAAACTTATAGCAAGGCACACATCAGGTCTGGTACACAGCATTGCATACATGATAGAGCCTATGGCTGAAGCATAGGGAACATCTTTCATTTTCTCTCTATCTTCTGCAGTGGTCGGCCATTGAGTCTTACTCAACTTCACACCTTGTAACACAGGCAAGAACCGTTTCTTTGCTTGATCCATTTTGAACTTCTTCAAAACTTTGTCAAGGTATGTGCTTTGTGAAAGTCCAATTAAGCGTCTTGATCTATCTCTATAGATCTTAATGCCTAATATGTAAGCAGCTTCACCGAGGTCTTTCATTGAAAAACTCTTATTCAAGTATCCCTTTATGCTATCCAGAAATTCTATATCATTTCCAATTAGTAATATGTCATCCACATATAATATCAGAAATGCTACAGAGCTCCCACTCACTTTCTTGTAAATACAGGCTTCTCTGAAAGTCTGTATAAAACCAAATGCTTTGATCACACTATCAAAGCGTTTATTCCAACTCCGAGAGGCTTGCACCAGTCCATAAATGGATCGCTGGAGCTTGCACACTTTGTTAGCTCCCTTTGGATCGACAAAACCTTCCGGTTGCATCATATACAACTCTTCTTCCAAAAATCCATTCAGGAATGCAGTTTTGACATCCATCTGCCAGATTTCATAATCATAAAATGCGGCAATCACTAACATGATTCGGACAGACTTAAGCATCGCTACAGGTGAGAAAGTCTCATCGTAGTCAACCCCTTGAACTTGTCGAAAACCTTTTGCGACAAGTCGAGCTTTATAGACAGTAACATTACCGTCAGCGTCAGTCTTTTTCTTGAAGATCCATTTATTCTCAATTGCTTGCCGATCATCGGGCAAGTCAACCAAAGTCCATACTTTGTTCTCATACATGGATCCCATCTCAGATTTCATGGCTTCAAGCCACTTTGCAGAATCTGGGCTCACCATCGCTTCTTCATAGTTTGTAGGTTCATCATGATCTAGTAGCATGACTTCCAGAACTGGATTACCGTACCACTCTGGTGCGGATCTTATTCTAGTTAATCTATGAGGTTCAGTAGTATCTTGTTCTGAAGTTTCATGATCATTATCATTAACTTCCTCACTTATTGGTGTAGGTGTCGTAGAAACAGTTTTCTGTGATGTACTACTTTCCAACAAGGGAGCAGGTACAGTTACCTCATCAAGTTCTACTTTCCTCCCACTCACTTCTTTCGAGAGAAACTCCTTCTCAAGAAAGTTTCCGAATTTAGCAACAAAAGTCTTGCCTTCGGATCTGTGATAGAAGGTGTATCCAATAGTTTCCTTTGGATATCCTATGAAGACACATTTCTCCGATTTGGGTTCGAGCTTATCAGGTTGAAGCTTTTTCACATAAGCATCGCAACCCCAAACTATCAGAAACGACAACTTTGGTTTCTTGCCAAACCATAGTTCATAAGGCGTCGTCTCAATGGATTTTGATGGTGCCCTGTTTAACGTGAATGCGGCCGTCTCTAGAGCATAACCCCAAAATGATAGCGGTAAATCAGTAAGAGACATGATAGATCGCACCATATCTAGTAAAATATGATTATGACGTTCAGACACACCATTACGCTGTGGTGTTCAGGGTGGCGTGAGTTGCGAAACTATTCCACAGTTTTTCAAATGTACACCAAACTCGTAACTCAAATATTCTCCTCCATGATCAGATCATAGAAACTTTATTTTCTTGTTACGATGATTTTCAACTTCACTCTGAAATTCTTTGAACTTTTCAAATGTTTCAGACTTATGTTTCATTAAGTAGATATACCCATATCTGCTTAAATCATCTGTGAAGGTGAAAAAATAACGATATCCGCCACGAGCCTCAATATTCATCGGACCACATACATCTGTATGTATGATTTCCAACAAATCTGTTGCTCTCTCCATAGTACCGGAGAACGGTGTTTTAGTCATCTTGCCCATGAGGCACGGTTCGCAAGTACCAAGTGATTCATAATCAAGTGGTTCCAAAAGTCCATCAGCATGGAGTTTCTTCATGCGCTTTACACCGATATGACCTAAACGGCAGTGCCACAAATAAGTTGCACCATCATTATCAACTCTGCATCTTTTGGCTTCAACATTATGAATATGTGTATCAGTACTCTCGAGATTCAATAAGAATAGACCACTCTTAAAGGGTGCGTGACCATAAAAGATATTATTCATATAAATAGAACAACCATTATTCTCTGATTTAAATGAATAACCGTATCGCATCAAACAAGATCCAGATATAATGTTCATGCTTAACGCTGGCACCAAATAACAATTATTTAGGTCTAATACTAATCCCGAAGGTAGATGTAGAGGTAGCGTGCCGGCCGCGATCACATCGATTTTGGAACCGTTTCCCACGCGCATCGTCACCTCGTCCTTAGCCAATCTTCGCTTAATCCGTAGCCCCTGTTTCGAGTTGCAAATATTAGCAACAGAACCAGTATCAAATACCCAGGTGCTACTGCGAGCATTAGTAAGGTACACATCAATAACATGTATATCATATATACCTTTATTCACCTTGCCATCCTTCTTATCTGCCAAATACTTTGGGCAGTTCCGCTTCCAGTAGAAGCACTCAGTTTCAGGCTTAGGTCCAGACTTGGGTTTCTTCTCTTGAGCAGCAACTTGCTTGCCATTCTTCTTGAAGTTCCCCTTCTTCTTCCCTTTGCCCTTTTTCTTGAAACTAGTGGTTTTGTTAACCATCAACACTTGGTGCTCCTTTTTGATTTCTACCTCCGCAGCTTTCAGCATTGCGAAGAGCTCGGGAATAGTCTTGTTCATCCCTTGCATATTATAGTTCATCACGAAGCTTTTGTAGCTTGGTGGCAGTGATTGGAGAATTCTGTCAATGACGCAATCATCTGGAAGATTAACTCCCAATTGAATCAAGTGATTATTATACCCAGACATTTTGAGTATATGCTCACTGACAGAACTGTTCTCTTCCATCTTGCGGCTATAGAACTTATTGGAGACTTCATATCTCTCAATTCGGGCATTTGCTTGAAATATTAACTTCAACTCCTGAAACATCTCATATGCTCCATGACGTTCAAAACGTCGTTGAAGTCCCGATTCTAAGCCGTAAAGCATGGCACACTGAACTATCGAGTAGTCATCAGCTTTGCTCTGCCAGACATTCATAACATCTGGTGTTGCTCCAGCAGCAGGCCTGGCACCCAGCGGTGCTTCCAGGACGTAATTCTTCTGTGCAGCAATGAGGATAATCCTCAAGTTACGGACCCAGTCCGTGTAATTGCTACCATCATCTTTCAACCTTGCTTTCTCAAGGAACGCATTAAAATTCAACGGAACAACAGCACGAGCCATCTATCTACAATCAACATAAACAAGCAAGATACTATCAGGTACTAAGTTCATGATAAATTTAAGTTCAATTAATCATATTACTTAAGAACTCCCACTTAGATAGACATCCCTCTAATCCTATAAGTGATCACGTGATCCAAATCAACTAAACCATGTCCGATCATCACGTGAGATGGAGTAGTTTCATCGGTGAACATCATTATGTTGATCATATCTACTATATGATTCACGCTCGACCTTTCGGTCTCCGTGTTCCGAGGCCATATCTGTATATGCTTGGCTCGTCAAGTATAACCTGAGTATTCTGCGTGTGCAACTGTTTTGCACCCGTTGTATTTGAACGTAGGGCCTATCACACCCGATCATCACGTGGTGTCTCAGCACGAAGAACTTTCGCAACGGTGCATACTCAGGGAGAACACTTCTTGATAATTTAGTGAGAGATCATCTTATAATGCTACCGTCAATCAAAGCAAGATAAGATGCATAGAAAGATAAACATCACATGCAATCAATATAAGTGATATGATATGACCATCATCATCTTGTGCTTGTGATCTCCATCTCCGAAGCACCGTCATGATCACCATCGTCACCGGCGCGACACCTTGATCTCCATCGTAGCATCGTTGTCGTCTCGCCAATCTTATGCTTCCACGACTATCGCTACCGTTTAGTGATAAAGTAAAGCATTACATCGCGATTGCATTGCATACAATAAAGCGACAACCATATGGCTCCTGCCAGTTGCCGATAACTCGGTTACAAAACATGATCATCTCATACAATAAAATTTAGCATCATGCCTTGACCATATCACATCACAACATGCCCTCCAAAAACAAGTTAGACGTCCTCTACTTTGTTGTTGCAAGTTTTACGTGGCTGCTACGGGCTTTAAGCAAGAACCAGTCTCACCTATGCATCAAAACCACAGCGATAGTTTGTCAAATAGACTCCGTTTTAACCTTCGCAAGGACCGGGCGTAGCCATACTTGGTTCAACTAAAGTTGGAGAGACAGTCGCCCGCAAGCCATCTATGTGCAAAGCACGTCGAGGGAACCGGTCTCGCGTAAGCGTACGCGTAAGGTGGGTCTGGGTTGTCTCGTCCAACAATACCGCCGAACCAAAGTATGACATGCTGGTAGGCAGTATGACTTGTATCGTCCACAACTCACTTGTGTTCTACTCTTGCATATAACATCAACATAAATAACCTAGGCTCAGATGCCACTGTTGGGGAACGTAGTAATTTCAAAAAAATTCCTACGCACACGCAAGATCATGTGATACATAGCAACGAGAGGGGAGAGTGTTGTCTATGTACCCAACGCAGACCGACTGCGGAAGCGCTGACACGACGTAGAGGAAGTAGTCGTACGTCTTCACGATCCAACCGATCAAGCACCGAAACTACGGCACCTCCGAGTTCGAGCACACGTTCAGCTCGATGACGATCCCCGGACTCCGATCCAGCAAAGTGTCGGGGAGGAGTTCCGTCAGCACAACGGCGTGGTGACGATCTTGATGTGCTACAGCAGCAGGGCTTCGCCTAAACTCCACTACAGTATTATCGAGGAATATGGTGGCAGGGGGCACCGCACATGGCTAAGGAATAGATCACGTGGATCAACTTGTGTGTCTAGGGGTGCCCCTTGCCCCCGTATATAAAGGATCCAAGGGGGAGGGCTGGCCGGCCAAGGAGGAGGGTGCAGGAGAGTCCTACTCCCTCTGGGAGTAGGATTCCCCCCAATCCTAGTCGGAATAGGATTCGCGGAGGGGGAAAAGAGGAGGAGGGGGCCTGCCACCTCTCCTAGTCCTAATAGGACTAGGGGAAGGGGGGGGCGCATCTCATCTAGGGCAGCCCCTTATCTTTTCCACTAAGGCCCACTATGGCCCATATAGCTCCCGGGGGGTTCCGGTAACCCTCCCGGTACTCCGGTAAAATCCCAATTTCACCCGGAACACTTCCGATATCCAAACATAGGCTTCCAATATATCAATCTTTACGTCTCGACCATTTCGAGACTCCTCGTCATGTCCGTGATCACATCCGGGACTCCGAACAACCTTCGGTACATCAAAATGCATAAACTCATAATATAACTGTCATCGTAACCTTAAGCGTGCGGACCCTACGGGTTCGAGAACAATGTAGACATGACCGAGACACGTCTCCGGTCAATAACCAATAGCGGGACCTGGATGCCCATATTGGCTCCTACATATTCTACGAAGATCTTTATCGGTCAGACCGCATAACAACATACGTTGTTCCCTTTGTCACCGGTATGTTACTTGCTCGAGATTCGATCGTCGGTACCCAATACCTAGTTCAATCTCGTTACCGGCAAGTCTCTTTACTCGTTCTGTAATACATCATCTCACAACTAACATATTAGTTGTAATGCTTGCAAGGCTTATGTGATGTGTATTACCGAGAGGGCCCAGAGATACCTCTCCGACAATCGGAGTGACAAAACCTAATCTCGAAATACGCCAACCCAACATGTACCATTGGAGACACCTGTAGTACTCCTTTATAATCACCCAGTTATGTTGTGACGTTTGGTAGTACCCAAAGTGTTCCTCCGGTAAACGGGAGTTGCATAATCTCATAGTTATAGGAACATGTATAAGTCATGAAGAAAGCAATAGCAACATACTAAATGATCGGGTGCTAAGCTAATGGAATGGGTCATGTCAATCAGATCATTCAACTAATGATGTGACCTCGTTAATCAAATAACAACTCATTGTTCATGGTTAGGAAACATAACCATCTTTGATTAACGAGCTAGTCAAGTAGAGGCATACTAGTGACATTTTGTTTGTCTATGTATTCACACATGTATTATGTTTCCGGTTAATACAATTCTAGCATGAATAATAAACATTTATCATGATTATAAGGAAATAAATAATAACTTTATTATTGCCTCTAGGGCATATTTCCTTCAGCTGCTAGCTACTTCGCACTTTCCTAGGTGAACCTCAGTTGGGGGGGGGAGGGGCATGCATTAATAGCTTAGGATTCCCTTCGGGCCGACACGAGGGGGTGGTGGCAAGCAATACCATGCGCTTTGCGAGATAGGTGCCACATCGAAGTTGCATTTGGTATTTGAAAATCAAACCACCCTTTTCATACATAAATTTGGCCCACATGCAAGTGTGTTCGTGTTCTGAACCTCTCCCACGTCATTTTTGCCAAATTTATGAACATTAGACAAGTTGGATGATGCAACAGACACGGTTCACTCAAACTAACCATGTGCATTGGGCTCCATGAGGCTTCCCCTCTCAAAAATATCTACCCGCCTGTAGCTTTTTTCTGTTTGATAACACACGGTTATTTGTTTCGATCGTGTGTGATGTTTCTTATTCCCAATCCCGCCCGCATCCCTCAAAAATATATGCCTGCCTCGAGGGTTTTTCTGTTTCATAATACACAGTTGTTATCTCCGTCCCGTGTGCGATGCACCATCATCAAAAATTTTAATAGCCCCGGCATTTCACTCCCGCTTTTGACTCTCGCATAGTAAAATTTTCAGTACTCGCGTCATTTCTTGAAACACACCTCCTGCCCCCCTCCACACCCACACACACACACACACACACACACACACACACACACACCAAAAACCTCCTCGGGCGTGCGCGCACACACACACCCCTCCCTCACTCAAAACCCTAGCAAGGTCCCCGCCGCTGCTGTCGCAAGGCCTCCATTGTCCACATTTGCCGGTTTGCTCGTGTAGCTTACCCACCGATCTCCATACCCAGGCCGCCCTGAGTTTCTTAGATGACACCTGCCAAATGCCCCCTTTCCCACAGATCCCCATCCCCCACTCCAGAGCATCGCAACCTAAGCTCGACTACGCTTTCCATGGAGCTCGAGGAGCGACTGGCCCAAAAGTGGTGTATCGTGGTCTCTTCGCCCGACGTCATCGAGGAAGCTGACGACCATTACTGGTGGCAGACACTCAAGAAGTGGTCTAGAGTATGCGGGCATGTCTTGGCCTCCGGCTACGACATCGAAGTCATCGACAGCGATGGCCTGAGGCAGGCTATGTCATAGGTTAAGTGGCGCACCCCAACCCCTTGGGTTCAACCGCC
Organism: Triticum aestivum; assembly: GCF_018294505.1. NCBI lineage: Eukaryota > Viridiplantae > Streptophyta > Magnoliopsida > Poales > Poaceae > Triticum > Triticum aestivum. The sequence goes on from NC_057794.1 coordinate 358,193,495, forward strand.
GCCGATCTCATCCATGGCCCCGCCGCTGATCTCCTCTGGCTCGCTGTCAACAATTTGCCATCCTACATCGCCATCGAGCCCCTTTTGTCATTTCTGAAGGACACTTTTTGCGACGCTTGCTTGGGATCCACAGCTTCCAAGTCAGACCTCATCGACGGCGACCATGAGGAGGGCACCCTCTCCGACTCTTCCAAGGGGAAAGAGCCCATCTGCTCTTCCAAGGGGAAAGCGCCCGTCTGCGACATCAGGGAGGGCACCCTGCAGCCTTGCTCTTCCAAGGGGAAGGAGCCCATCTATGATAACATGGAGCGCATCCAGGGTTCGTGCTCTTCCCACGAGAACGAGCCCATCTGTGACAAGTGAGGAAACCCATGATTTGTTTTGTCGAGTCCCTTTTGTAGTGTAGTAAGAATATGTCCAGTTTTAATTGCTATATCTGGTTGTTTCTAGTATGCCTTGTTTATTTCAGTTGTTTACAGTCCCTACATGTGCAATTATTTACTATGTGGTACATTTCATCAATCCAGTTTTAAACATACCGATAGGAATGCATATATTTGCTTGTTGTTAAGCCTGTTATAGCTAGCATATGCCTCTTTTAAAGTTTTTTGATTGTTCGGTTGTTTGTAGTTAGCATATGTCCAGTTTGAAATGCTATCTTTGGTTGTTCGTAGTATGCCTTGTTTATTCCAGTTATTCACAACGTGATGTTCTATATGTGCAAGTATGAACTGTGCAGTTCAATTTCATCAGTACCAGTTTCAACAATACCACTATGAATGACTACATTTGGTTGCTGCATCTTGTAGTTAACACGCCTTTCCATTTTTATTTAACAATAACCAGTGTACTTAGACCAGCACAATACCAGTTTGAATGACTATGTTTGATTGTTGTTAATTTTAGGCCTGTTGCAGTTAACACATTTTTCCACTTGTTTTGCTTTACTAGCGTGCTTAAACCTGCACACTAAAGCTACCCTTTGGAGATTATTTTGTTTGCCATGGATAATTTTGGTTGATTAGCCTGTTGTGCTTAACATGCTTCTCGATGTACCTACATAGGACAATTTTGGGAACGACTGTTATTTTCCATCATGGTTAGTTTCATCCCATGGCTTATATATGCTCACTGTTCAGGATATCAGTAGCTGGTACCATATAGGTCGGGGGCTGATAAGGGACTAATCTGTGAATCACACTTTTAACTGAATATATCTGCAACCCATTTATTGTTAGGTTAACTAGGGCCATATGTAATATATCTAAGGCTACATAGCAACATGCACTGTACTTAATGTCTAAATATGCAATCCTAGGCTACATAGCAACAAGGAAGAGTGTTACGTTAATATTTTGATGATGTCTAGATATACGTAGAAGAGCAGCAGCAGCAATAACAACAACAACAACAACAAAAACACAGCCCTGTTTGGATACTCAACTTAGCTAGAGGTTAGAGTTAGTTTCTAGCTCATGACTAACCCTGCACTAACTCCATCCAAAGAGTTGTTTGGATGGCAGGGTTAAATTGACAATAAATGCACTAGGAGAGCTAGCTCCAATTAACACCTCTTGGGTTGGATAGTTTTTTTGGGTGGGTTATAGATGCAACTAGGTCAAACTAGCCCTCATGTTTAGATATACTTTAGGGCTATTTGAGCCCGAACTAGCTCAAACTAACTGTAACCCATGGATACAACATCAGTTAATCAACCGATAATTTGTAAGAATGCAATAGACTCCTTCCGGCCCATAATATAAGATGTTAATTAATCTAATATGTGAGTATATTGGATGTTATAAGATATTATAAAAGAGTGTTGTGCTACATCATTGTGCAATTGTTGTTTAGCTTCTAATATTAACTTGGTGCTTTTAGGTACATATGTCATTGGTAAAGATCCGCGCTTCGACCCTTTCTGCATACGGGGCAATGAGACATCGATGAACCAGCATCAAGTGAGGAAGCTGATAAAGATTGTTAGTAAAATGGGTCCAAAGATGGCAATTAAACTATTTGTTTACACTTTATCCAAGACAACAGCGAACTGCAGGATGGTAAGTAAGAACTCTGCAGCCTTCTTTTTAATGCCATAATGAGTTGTGTTAGATGACAATGTCTGAATCTTTTTTTCCTTTGTAGTGCTTTCCAAAGCAGTTTACTCAAGATTACCTCTCAAACTACATGATTGGTGGGCATGCAAAGGTTAAATTATTTCTATCAGAACACAATGATTATCTAGATATTTTCATGAAGACCATGAAGGATGGGCGGTCGGCTATCACAAGGGGTTGGACTAGAGTCGTGCGTGCCTTCTGCCTGGAGGAGGGCACAATATGGGCATTTCGCTTCACCTTGTTCAGCAACCAGAATGTATTTTGCCTCTTTCTTTACCGTCTTTAATAGTACAAGTATACAATTGTGGTTCATCATTCTTTATTTGGTTCTTATGTAATTCTTGAACATATGTACCTATGAATCGAATAATGCATTGGTTGTTTGAACCTGATGGATATGAATAAAGCTATAACATACATTCCAATTCAAATTCAAATCCAGTACAATCTGAAATAGGAACAATTAAATTATGGTGAAATTACGCTCTACAGGTCATTACGACACACATAGTTGGTAAAACACAAACGTTTGCGATATACACCATAACCCGAGACGGTTCACAGAGAGGAAACGTGTGCAAGCATGCACACAGTTGCTGTTTGCAAAGCGTGTGCGATGTCAGACAATATCACAAATGATGCGGGCAAACTAAACATTTGTGTTAGTTGCCTTATCGTACACGATTCGCAACCATGAACTGTTTCTGATGAAGTATGCATCGTAAACGTTGCACCACGTAATAGCGTGTGCGATAGTTGCCGTGTACGACGATGTTACGACGGTCTGATGTTTTGTAATCCTGTCCGACACTCGTATGACGATTAGCTAATCTTATTAATTAGTTATTGCATACGGTTTGGGAAAAGCGAATGTATGTGATTGTATGCTTATCATACACGTTCTATAATAGTGAACCATTTGTGATGGGCCACACATCGACGTAGCACTATAGAATACCGACTGCGATGGCAATGCGAGCACAAATGAGTAGGAGTACTGTATATGCATCTTGGCTCCCTATCCCCGATGGTTTCTGTGTCGTGTGGGAAGGACCCCCCTATCGCCGTTACTCACTAGGCGACAGTTCCAAATGCCGTCGCAGAAAGGGGTTAAAAACCGTTTGTATAGCACCGGCGCGTACCAGTGATGGTCTCGGAACACTCGAGACAGAAAGGTCGAACATGCGTCATATAGTAGATATGATCAACATGGAGATGTTCATCATTGAAGACTACTCCATCTCACGTGATGATCGGACATGGTTTAGTTGATTTGGATCATGTAGCACTTACACAACTTGAGGGATGTTGATTTAAGTGGGAGTTCATTAGTAATTTGATTAACTGAACTTAATTTATCATGCACTTAGTCTTAATAGTTTTTTTATATCTTTGTTGTAGATCAATAGCTCACAATATAGCTCCCCTATTTTTGATACGTTCCTAGAGAAAACTAAGTTGAAAGATAATGGTAGCAATAATGCAGACTGGGTCCGCGATCCGAGGATTATCCTCATTGTTGCATAGAAGAATTGCGTCCTTGATGCACCGCTAGGTGACAGACCTATTGCAGGAGCAGATGCAGACGTTATGAACGTTTGGAAAGCTCGATATGATGACTACTTAATAGTTTAGTGCGCCATGCTTTACGGCTTAGAACCGGGACTTCAAAAATATGTTGAACGCCATGGAGCATATGAGATGTTCCAAGAGTTGAAATTGGTATTTCAGACTCATCTCCATGTCGAGAGGTATGAGACCTCTGACAAGTACTTTGCCTACAAGATGGAGAAGAATAGCTTAGCCAATGAGCATGTGCTTAGAATGTCTGGGTACTACAATCGCTTGAATCAAGTGGGAGTTAATCTTCTAGATAAGATAGTGATTGACATAGTTCTCTAGTCACTATCACTAAGCTACTAGAACTTTTTGTGATGAACTATAATATGCAAGGGGTGACGAAAACGATTCTCGAGCTCTTCGCAATGCTGAAATCAGTGAAGGTAGAAATCAAGAAAGAGCATCAAGTGTTGATGGTTAACAAGACCACTACTTTCAAGAAAATGGGCAAGGGAAAGAAAGGGAACTTCAAGAAGAATGGCAAGCAATTTGCCACTCCCGTGAAGAAGCCCAAAAGCTGGACCTAAGCCTAAAACTGAGTGCTTCTACTGCAAAGGAAATGGTTACTAGAAGAAGAACTGCCCCAAATACTTGGCAGATAAGAAGGATGGAAAAGTGAACAAAGGTATACTTGATATACATGTTATTGATGTGTACCTTACTAGTATTCATAGTAGCCCTAGGTATTTGATACTGGTTCAGTTTCTATGATTAGTAACTCGAAACAAGAGTTGCAGAATAAACATAAACTAGTTAAGGCCGAGGTGATGATGTGTGTTGGGAATGATTCCAAGGTTGATACGATCACCATCGCACACTCCCTCTACCTTTGGGATTAGTGTCGAACCTAAATAAATGGTATTTGGTGTTTGCGTTGATCATGAATATGATTTGATCATGTTTATTGCAATACGATTATTCATTTAAGTCAGATAATAATCGTTGTTCTATTTACATGAATAAAATCTTGTATGGTCATACACCCAATATAAATGGTTTATTGAATCTCGATCGTAGTGATACAGATATTCATAATATTGATGCCAAAAGATACAAAGTTCATAATGATAGTGCAACATACTTGTGGCACTGCCGTTTAGGTCATATTGGTGTAAAGCGCATGAAGAAACTCCATGCGGATGGACTTTTGGAATCACTTGATTATGAATCATTTGATACTTGCGAACCATGCCTCATGGGTAAGATGACTAAAACTCCGTTCTCCGGAACAATGGAGCGAGCTAATGACTTATTGAAAATAATAGATGCCGATGTATGCGGTCCAATGAGTGTTGAAGCACGCGGCGGGTATCATTATTTTTTGACCTTCACAGATGCTTTGAGTAGGTATGGGTATATCTACTTGATGAAACGCAAGTCTGAAACATTTGACAAGTTCAAAGAATTTTAGAGTGAAGTGGAGAATCATCGTAACAGGAAAATAAAGTTTCTACGATCTAATCGCGGAGGCAAATATTTGAGTTATGAGGTCGGCATTCATTTAAAACAATGTGGAATTGTTTCACAACTCACACCACCTGGTACACCACAGTGTAATGGTGTGTCCGAACATCGTAACCATACTTTATTGGATATGGTGCGTTGTATGATGTCTCTTACCGATTTACCACTACATTTTGGGGTTATGCATTAGAGACAGCCGTATTCACGTTAAATAGGGCACCATCTAAATCCGTTGAGATGACAACGTATGAACCGTGGTTTGGCAAGAAACCCAAGCTGTCGTTTCTTAAAGTTTGGGATGCGACGCTTATGTCAAAAGGCTTCAGCCTGATAAGCTCAAACCTAAATCAGAGATGTGTGTCTTCATAGGATACCCTAAAGAAACTATTGGGTACACCTTCTACCATAGATCCGAAGGCAAGATCTTTGTTGCTAAGAATGGATCCTTTCTAGAGAAGGAGTTTCTCTCGAAAGAAGTGAGTGGGAGGAAAGTAGAACTTGATGAGGTAATTGTACCTTCCCTCGAATTTGAAAGTAGCACATCATAGAAAATCGTTCCCGTGATGCCTACACCAACTAGAGAGGAAGCTAATGATGATGACCATGTAACTTCAGATCAAGTTACCACTAAACTTCATAGGTCGACCAGAGCATGATCCACACCACAATGGTACGGTAATCCTATCCTGGAAGTCATGTTACTAGATGAAGGCAAACCTACAAACTATGAAGAAGCTATGATGATCCTAGATTCCGACAGATGGCTTGAGGCCATGAAATATGAGATAGGATCCATGTATGAGAACAAAGTATGGACTTTGGTGGACTTGCCCAATGATCGACAAGCCATAAAAAATAAATGGATCTTCAAGAACAAGACTGACGCTGATGGTAATGTTACTATCTACAAAGCTCGACTTCTTGCGAAAGGTTTTCGACAAGTTCAAGGAGTTGACTATGATGAGACTTTCTCACTCTTAGCGATGCTTAATTCTGTCCGAATCATGTTAGAAATTGCCGCATTTTTTGATTATGAAATCTGGCAAATGGACGTGAAAACTGCATTCCTTAATGGATGTCTTAAAGAATAGTTGTATATGATGCAACCAGAAGGTTTTGTCGATCCTAAAGGTGCTAACAAAGTGTGCAAGCTCCAGCGATCCATCTATGGACTAGTGCAAGCATCTCAGAGTTGGAATATATGCTTTGATGAGGTGATCAAAGCATATGCTTTTATATGGACTTACGGTGAAGCCTGTATTTACAAGAAAGTGAGTGGGAGCTCTGTAGCATTTCTGATATTATATGTGCATGACATATTTTTGAATGGAAATGATATAGAATTCTGGATAGCATAAAAGGATACTTTAATAAGAATTTTTCAATGAAAGACCTCGGTGAAGCTACTTATATAGTGAGCATCAAAGTCTATAGAGATAGATCAAGATGCTTAATAGGACTTTCACAAAGCACATACCTTGACAAAGTTTTGAAGAGGTTCAAAATGGATTAGTCAAAGAAAGGGTTCTTGCATGTGTTGCAAGGTGTGAAGTTGAGTAAGACTCAAAGCCCGACCACGGCAGAAGATAGAGAGAGAATGAAAGTCATTCGCTATGCATCAGCCATAGGTTCTATAAAGCATGCCATGTTGTGTACCAGACCTATTTTGTACCTTGCCATGAGTTTGGCAAGGGGCTACAATAGTGATCCAGGAGTAGATCACTGGACAACGGTCAAAATTATCCATAGTTACCTAATAGGACTAAGGAAATATTTCTCGGTTATGGAGGTAATAAAGATTTCATCGTAAAGAGTTACGTCGGTGTAAGCTTTAACACCGATTCTGATGATTCCTGAGTCTCAATCTAGATATATATTGAAAGTGGGAGCAATTAGCTAGAGTAGCTTCATGCATAGCGATGAAGACATAGAAGTTTGCAAAATACATACGGATCTGAATGTGACAGACCCGTTGACTAAACTTCTCTCATAAGCAAAACATGATCACACCTTAGTACACTTTGGGTGTTAATCACATGGCGATCTGAACTAGATTATTGACTCTAGTAAACTCTTTGAGTGTTGGTTACATGGCGATGTGAACTATGGGTGTTAATCACATGGCGATGTGAACTAGATTATTGACTCTAGTGCAAGTGGGAGACTGATGGAAATATGCCCTAGAGGCAATAATAAAATGGTTATTATTATATTTAATAAATCATGATAAATGTTTATTATTCATGCTATAATTGTATTGACCGGAAACTTAAATACATGTGTGGATACATAAACAAATACCGTGTCCCTAGTGAGCTTCTACCAATGTTGGGGATATCACTTATCGGGAACTTATCGGTCGACCCATGATAAGGGGTAAATCGGCCAGTTTATCGGCATATCGGCCGATTTATCGCCATATTGGCTAATTTATCGGCCGATTTATCTTATCGGTCAGACACCGATAAGTGATAAATCGGCCGATTTATCGGAATATCGGAAGATATCTTGAATAGTGGCTTCTACTATACTAGCTGGTTAAGGTTTCCTAACAATAGATATGAGTTGTAATTTGGTAACGGGATCACATCATTAGGAGAATGATTTGATGGACAAGACCTATCCGTTAGCTTAGCATATGATCGTTCAGTTCATTGCTATTGCTTTCTTAATGTCAAATATATATTCCTTCGACTATGATATTATGCAACTCCCAGATACCAGAGGAATACCTTGTGTGCTATCAAACATCACAACGTAACTGGGTGATCATAAAGATGCTCTATAGGTATCTCCGAAGGTTTTTGTTGAGTTGGCATAGTTCGAGATTAGGATTTGTCACTCCGAGTATCGGAGAGGTATATCTAGGCCCTCTCGGTAATACACATAATAAGAAGCCTTGCAAGCAAATGAATAATGATTTTGTTACGAGATGATATATGACGGAACGAGTAAAGAGACTTGACGGTAACGACATTGAACTAGGTAAGAAGATACCGACGATCGAATCTTGGGCAAGTAACATACCGACAGACAAAGGGAATTACGTATATTGTCATAACAGTTCGACCGATAAAAGATCTTCATGGAATATGTAGGAATCAATATGGGCATCCAGGTCCAGCTATTGGTTATTGACCGGAGAGGTGTCTCGGTCATGACTACATAATTCCCGAACCCGTAGGGTTGCACGCTTAACGTTCTTTGACGCTAGAGTAGGATTGGGATATTTGATGAGTTGTAACCAAATGTTGTTCGCAGTCCTGGATGAGATCTCGGACGTCACGAGGAGTCTCGTAATGGTCGAGAGGTAAAGATTTATATATGGAAAGTCATATTTTGGGTTCCAAAAAAAGGTGCAGTTTTTTCGGTATTGTACCGGGAAGCTTCCAGAAGGTTCGGGAGGATTCCGGAGGGGTCCGGAAGTCCACAAGTGGGTTCACCACGACCCAAGGGCTAGCATGGGCTGTGGGGAGGCACTCTGGCCTTATTGGTCTAGGCGCACCAAGTCCTCAAAATCCCATGTGGCTAGGGAAGGCAAAAAAGGAAGGAGTCCTAGTAAGAATAGGATTGGACTTGGAGTCCAAGTCCTCTCCCCCTAAGTTGCACCCTAGGGCATGAAGGGGTTGTTTTCCACGCCCCTCGACCTATATATAGAGGGGAGGGGCGCCCCAAGAGGATACTCCAAGCCCTGGGCGCCCCTCTCTCTCCCGTTACTCTGTAGTTTCACTGCCTCGTCCCGGTGACGCTTAGCGAAGCACTGTCGGTGCTCCACCACCACCATCGCCACCATGTCATCGTGTTGGTTGTGATCTCATCTACTTCTCCTACCCCGCTTGCTGGATCAAGAAGGAGGATACTCATCGAGCCACATGTGTGCTAAATTCGGAGGTGTCATCCGTTCGGCACTAGATCGGTTGGATCATGATCGGATCGCGAAGAGTACGACTACATCAACCGTGTGATAAACGCTTCCGCTTAGCGATCTACAAGGTTATGTAGATGCTCCCCCCCCTCTTGTAGCTATGCATTTACAAGGATAGATCTTACGTGTGCGTAGAATTTTTTTGTTTTCCATGCAACGTTCCCCAACATTTATAATGAGTTCTTCATCCCTCCATAGACAAGGAGAATGTCCATTGTCCTTTTGAGGTACTTATGAATATTTTTTAGAGCTGTCCAGTGAGCCAATCCGGGATCACTTTGGTACCTGATGCTAACACTTGGTGCATAAGAAACACCTGGGCTAGTACATATCATAGCATACATGATGGATCCAATTGTTGAGGCATATGTAACTCCACTCATCTATACTCATTCATCATCTGTCCTAGGACATTGATTTCTGCTAAGCGGTGTGCCATGTGACATTGGGATAAATCCTTTCTTTCATTCTCCATTTTAAACCTACTTATAACCTTGTCAATGTGCATGCTCTGGCTTTGCGCAATTAGACGTCTTGATCTATCTCTATAGATCTTTATAGATCTTTATGCCCAATATATAAGCTGCTTCACCTAAGTCTTTAATTGAGAGCGCACTCTTTAAATAATCTTTTATTGTGCTAAGAACTTTGTATTATTTCCAATCAACAATATGCCATCGATATATAAAGATTAGAAATGCTATAGATATCCTACCAAACTTCGTGTGTACACAAGCTTCTTCAACATTTTTAATGAAGCCAAACTATTTAACCACTTCATCAAAATGTTGATTCCAACTCCTTGATGCTTGCTTCAAACCATAGATAGACCTTTGAAGCTTGCACACCTTTCTGGCATCTTTAGAATCGACAAAACCTTCTAGATGTATCATATATACATCCTCTTTGAGATATCCATTTAGGAAAGCAGTTTTGACATCCATTTGCCATATCTCATAGTCAAAATATGCAGCAATAGCCATCGTAATCCGCACAGAATTTAGCATAGCTATTGGTGAGAAAGTTTCGTTATAATCAACTCCTTCAACCTGTGAAGACCCTTTCGCAAGTAGCCTTGCTTTAGTGATAGTAGGATTATCATCCGCGTCTGTTTTTCTCTTGAAGATCCATTTACATTGTATGGGTTTCACACCCTCTAGCGGATCAACCAAATTCCAAACTTGATTCTCGTACATGGACTCCATTTCGGATTGCATGGCCTTAAGCCATTCTTTAGAGCTAGGTGCTGCCATCGCTTCTCTGTAGTGCGCAGGTTCATCTTCCTCTGAGATGAATATTTCATTGTGAAACCATTTAGGAGGTTCTATAACTCTTCCTGGCTTACACGGTTCATTTACAGGCTTAACTTGAGTTTCTATAGCTAGCACAGTAACTTCCGAATCAGTTGTGCACACAACTTTTGGATCATAGTCTCTCTTACTTCCGCTGGAGATTCAGTAATCTCATCAAGATGTACTATCCTCCCACTTACTTCTTTAGCAAGAAACTCCTTCTCTAGAAAGTGTCCATTCTTTGCAACAAAAACTTTGTCTTTAGACTTTTGGTAGAAGGAATACCCAGTTGTCTCTTTGGGATAACCTACAAAGCAAAATTTGTCTGCTTTGGGGTCGAGCTTATTAGGTTGTAAATGCTTAACATAGGCTTCACAACCCCAAATCTTGAGATGGGACAAATTGGGTTTCTTCCCATTCCATAACTCATATGGTGTCATCTCAACAGACTTAGATGATGCTCTGTTTAGTGTATATGTTGTTTTATCAAGTGCATATCCCCAAAATCATAAAGGTAGATCCGTAAATGACATCATTAACCTTTCCATGTCTAACAAGGTTCGGTTACACCTCTCAGATACTCCATTTCTTTGTGGAGTTCCGGGAGGAGTAAGTTGTGAAACAATTCCATAATCACTTAGATGTTTGCTAAACTCATGACTTAGATATTCTCCACCACAATCTGATCATATAAACTTTATCTTTTTGCCATGATGATTCTCTACTTCGTTCTGCAATTCTTAGAACTTTTAAAATGTTTCAAACTTATGTTTCATCAAGTAAATATAGCCATATCTACTCAAATCACCAGTGAATGTTACAAAGTATAAATATCCATCACGCGCCGGTATGCTCATTGGACCACATACATCACTATGTATTATTTCCAATAATTCATGTGCCCGTTCAAGATGACCAGTGAATAGTGTTTTAGTCATTTCCCCCATCATACAAGCTTCACATGTGTCAAACGATTCAAAATCAAATGATGTTAACACTCCATCTTTATGAAGTTTATTCATATGTTTCTTCCCGATGTGACCAAGACCGCAGTGCCACATGTAAGTGGTATTATCAGTCTTCTTAAGACGTTTAGCATTAATGTTGTAGATATCTTTTCACGTTCAATATCCAATAAGAATAAGCCACCAACCCTGGGTGCAAATCCATAAAACATATTCTTATAATATATTTAACAACCATTCTTCTTAGATTTATAAGAATAACCGTCATTTATCCAACATGATCCAGAGATAATGTTCTTACATAACTTTGAAACAAAATAACAATTACTTAGTTCTAAGATAAATCCCAAGGGTAAACTTAAAAACATGACACCGACGGCTTCAACAACAATCCCATCACCATTCCTGACACGCACCATGACTTTGTTTCTACTCAGCTTGCGAATCTTCCGTAGTCCTTGTGTCTTGTTGCAAATGTGAGAAACATATCTAGTATCAAATATGTTGGGGATATTCCCCACGACCAAGACCCGACTCATAAGGATAAGCCGCCCTAAGGCTTAAGTCATCTCTGGGTTTAAGTCGTCCTGACATTAAGTCACCCCAGATCCTAACCCGGCTGGTGAGACCTAGCTGGTGAGACCCGACAGACAGTTGTAAGCCGGCATGCAGTCTCTGACCCGGCAGATAGTTGTAAGCCGGCAGATAGTCTCTGACCCAACAGACAGTTATGACCCAGCAAACAGTTATGACCTGGTAGACAGATTGTGACCCGGCGGATGCATGGAGCCACGGAGATGAGTCTCAGATATGAGTTGCCTGGGGTTTAGAAGCCCAAGACATTAAGAAGCCCATGGAGAGAAGCCCAAGATGTTAAGAAGCCCACGGTGAGAAGTTAGAATAGTTTAATTCTTAATCCGACTTGGACTCTACATGTAACCCGCCCCTTCAACTTATATAAGGAGGGGCGGGGCGCCCCAAGAGGGTCAAGTTTTTCTAGACGTTTCAATAGATAGGTATTAGACAATGTTAAAGTAGATGCTCTCAAGATAGAAGTAGCGAAACCTCGCCCTTGTAACCGAGATCTTGATCATCATCAATATGAATCAACCAGGATGTAGGATTTTACCTCCACCGTGAGGGGCCGAACTTGTGTAAAATCTCGTGTCTCTCGTCCCGCTCAACCCCTCTCAAGCTACCAGTTAGATGCGTTGGCCTCACGACAAAGATAAGAGGAGGTATGTCGTGACAAATCCATGACAGTTGGCCTCTACTCGCTTACTCCCCCCTATAAGCAAAAGAAAAAAGATAAGAGGAGGTAGGTTGAGAGAAAAGAAGTAGTGGGCAGCTAAAAATTAAATAAAATTACAAGAGGGTCAAAACTGACTAGTGTACATATGGCAATTATTGTGAGCCGCCATAGTGTCCGTTTCAGCTGTGGCCCTATGCCAAGTTGCTCCTACAACTACCTTGCCTCCGCCAGCACAGCGCCTACAAGTCGCCGCTTCGCCCTTGTTCGGAGCCGCTGGCATTGATCCGCTTCACTAAAATACCGTCACCCTTGCCGCTTCGTTTGCTGCAAGTCGCCTTGGCTCTGCTGAAGAAGGCCTAATTTGCCATTGAAATTACTAGAGATTATCTACGAACGTCATACATGAATCATCTATCATCCGGACAAAGCAGGTGATATCCATCTAAAGTCTATTTTATTAGCACATATTGTTTTTGTCAAAGAATAATTACTTTGATCGGTGTATTTTTATATGCAGGACATTTATTCAATGTAAAAGTGGCGTATATCACGGGCACGGAGCACCTACTACCAATAGTCTGCACCGGCGTTCGTCCGGGCCACGTTACTCGACGGACATCTATGCGAGCCCGTCTGCATGGCTTATCGCACCTGCGATTGACTCACTCATCCGCACCGGCTTACAACGCTACAGCCGATTCATGTGTCTGCTCATGTGGCCGACTAGCCCGTGATTGATTTTAGCTTCACCGTAGTGATCATCAACTCCGCGACGGATAATTTACGGCCTAACATATCAGGTGAAATCCATCAAGTATATTCTTATATTACATATTAATTTCTTTAAAAGAGCAATTACTCCGGCTTGCAAATCTTTAATGCGGGATAATTTTTCTACTGCAAAAATGACCATTATGACACTGAGTTTGTTGAATGACTCATACCGGGAGCATATAACAAGTATTGCAAGGATCATCAACTCGCTTCAAGATTCTAGTTTACATAAATTTTAGCGTTCCGCTGTTCAACTCTATGGAGGTTTATATCACGGTTAAGTATGGAGAATCTCAAGACAACTCCTCGAGTCATCTTAAGACTCGGGGGCTATGATGGCATGACTTAGCAAATTTTGCCAGATTCAAGAACCTCGGGTCATTGGAGAGAAAATAACCCGGTCCCGGAGGCTACTGCCACATTGGTGAAAATTCAAAAGGGTGGCAAACAATTTCTGGCTTAAAAAGAGCCTGGCAATGAATAAAGTTCCGACTCAATATAAGAGTTCTGGGTTATAAGAAAAGATTCTGGTTCAATATCCGACTCAAGGGAAATCTATCTCTCACAATGTTTTGAGCTCTCAATATCTGGTTTAAAATCCCAGCTCAAGAAGAATTTATCTCTCACAAAGTTTGAGTTCTTATAAAGTTAAAGGTTGCCAAAGACGACCTGCTACCATGATGCGCGGTTCAAACATGGGTATCCTGCCTTATGGGCTTATCATATTATGATCAACACAATAAAGCCGACATCCCTGAAATCCGGGGCCTCTATCGTTTCATCTCCATGTGTGCATGAGTCTTTCATTGGTTGATCATAAGGTCACTTGGGGGCTTCCAACCCAACGGGTTTAGCTTTCTTACCCTTGTGACCAGGCATAAAACGCCAAATTCCGGGTTATCCTACATGTATGCATGATGCTTCTCCACCAGGTAATCCTGAATGACCCGCCGTACTCTTAACAACCAAATCTTTTAAATAAGACCCTAAACTCGTTAAGGTTAAAACGATGGTTTGTCATGTGAGGACCGGCCTACGGATAGCGAGGATGACCCAAGGCTATTAAGCCGCCTTCATTGAAACTTGGTTAAACCTGCCTATTTGCAAGATGCTACTCCGAACCCCGTGTATTCTTGAAAAGTCAAATCTTTTAAATAAGACCCTGAACTTATCCAAGTTAAGTGATTGGGTCATGTGGGAGACGGCTTACAGAACGCGAGGATACTCCAATGGCTTTCATGCTAGTTTCATTGAAGACTTGAGCTTCGAAAGCCGACATTTTTTATATATTCTGTTATCATGCACATACATCATCATACATTGCATCATCATAGCAGGCATCATATATGCATGGATATACTGGTTTATATTGCACTGGTTTTTAAACCGGGTTATATTATTCAAATCTTAAGTGGACAACATGGCTGGGTTTTCATTATGGTTATCATAATCAGTATTGACTTGATTGGGGTTCTCAAATCTCCTTCAGAGTAATGTCTATTATTTTCTCATCCAAGAATACCAGCTTACAATAAAGAGCATGGTTTAGTATTGATATGCAAGGCTTTCAGCAACATCAAGCGGACAATGGATATGGTTTATTTTATAATGGAAGGAATAGTCCCGAGTTGCTGTAGGCATACAACCCGGCACTTGGGGGCTACATTATTCAAATCATGATTATATCAAGTATGCAAGTCCCATGTCGCTGCAAGCATGCACCATGGCACTTCGGGGCTAATGCAAGTCATTGTTTAAGTCATCAAATTATTGAAATCACCGGGTTATCTCAAGAAGATGAGCCGACCTTCTATCTTTTTCCTAGTCCCAGCCTAGTATTATCTTACTAAGCCGGCCCTTGGGGGCTACACTGGTTGAAGTTTTTTATGAGCATAAGGAAATTACGAGTACTAGGTTGCTGCAAGCAAGATAACCCGGTACTTGGGGGCTACATATGTGGAACATTCAGTTTATGACCGGTGGCTCAGATGAACAACTCGGATTTCTCCAAGATTGCAATATTTATATTCAAGCAAGTCTTAAAACTATCACTACATTCCCCTCTTAAGACTTGGGGGCTACAGGTAATATGGATATGAGGAAGGTATGCCTTCAAATTCTCAGTTATGAGTGAACCAGGTCATATTTTTTTTATGAAGTAGTTTGCAAAGGGTTATCTCCTCCGGGCAATTTAGACAACTTAACATCATATGGATTTTTTTATCAAAGTCATAAGTATTGAAAGTTGGCACAACATCAGACGAATTCTATCAAGCCAAGGCAGTTGAAGATGATAAGGGTTATTTTTTCTCTGAGGAGCCAACATCAGTATATTGATATGACAGAGATTCAGAATTTTAAGGAGCTGGTCAACTAGTATTTTTTGAGTGAGCCGGTCCTTTTACATATTCTTATTTTAAGAGTTTAGCATGAATAAATTCAAAGCTAAACTAGGGGCTAATGTTGGGGATATTCCCCATGACCAAGACCCGGCTCATAAGGATAAGCCGCCCTAAGGCTTAAGCCATCTTTGGGTTTAAGTCGTCCTAACGTTAAGTCATCCCAGATCCTAACCCGGCTGGTGAGACCCAATAGGTGAGACCCGACAGGTGAGACCCGGCAGGTGAGACCCGGCTGGTGAGACCTGATAGACAGTTGTAAGCTGACAGACAGTCTCTGACCCGATAGACAGTTGTAAGCCGACAGATAGTCTCTAACCCAGCAGACAGTTATGAACCAGCAGACGGCTATGAACCAGCAAACATATTGTGACCCGACGGATGCATGGAGTCATGGAGATGAGTCTCGATGAGTCGTCTGGGGTTAAGAAGCCCAAGACATTAAGAAGCCCACAGAGAGAAGCCCAAGATGTTAAGAAGCCCACGGTGAGAGGTTAGAATAGTTTAAGTCTTAATCCGACTTGGACTCTACATGTAACCTGCCCCTTCAACTTATATAAGGAGGGGCGAGGCACCCCAAGAGGGTCAAGTTTTTCCAGACGTTTCAATAGACAGGTCTTAGACAATGTCAATGTAGGTGCTCTCGAGATAGAGGTAGCGAAACCACTCCCTTATAACATAGATCGTCATCATCGTCAATATGAATCAAGCAGGATGTAGGCTTTTACCTCCACCGTGAGGGGCTGAACCTGGGTAAAATCTCGCCTCTCTCGTCCCGCTCAACCCCTCTCAAGCTACTAGTTAGATGCGTTGGCCTCACAACTAAGTCCTTTTCACTAAGGACATCTGCCGTGACAAATCCACGACAAAATACCCATGATTTGGAATTTTCACCAAGTAGAATATCGATAACTTGTATAACTTCTATACCTTTACCAGAAGACGTGTTGTTTTTATCCACCAAATACTTTAAGCAATTTCTCTTTGCAGTAGAAACATATAGTCTCACAAGATGCTCCACCCTTGTTCCTCTTGGTGTTGCGTTTCTTCTTGAAACTTTTTGTTTTGTTCACTAGCAACTTTTGCTGGCTCTACGTCCCGAATTCATTGGTTTTGATCATCGCTTCATAAAGTGAAGTAAGGATCAAATCATTTTCCTGTGTCTTGGGAAAATCAATACCCATTCCAGTAATACTATCAGAATAGTGTGCAAGCCACCTACCTTGCTCACCAACTTTGGCTATTTTGCATTCTTACATTGCTTCAGTCATCTCATAAACTTTAGATGTTTCTTTTTGATACAAAACTTCCAGTGCCTCGACAATTTTAATGGTACTGGATTGTTCAAAACGTTTCTATAGCACTGAATCCATGCAAGATAGCATAATACTCTCGACAACACTGAAATCATTCTTGTGAGATATAAACACGTTTGTGACATCCTGGGACGCTCCTGGCATCGGAGGATCACCAAGTTGTTGTTCCAACACATATTCTTTCTTAGCACTTATGAGAACACATCTCAGAGTGTTGATCCAATCCTCATAGTTTCCACCATTTGCAGCTAAATTTTCTTTCCCAGACAAAGGTGCTAAACTGAAATTATTGTGAGCCATTGATCTACAATAATAAACACAAGATTCACTTAGACAATGTTCATAATTAATCTGCACTAGTGTTTAAACAAATTTTAACATAAAATGCACTCCCACCCAAATCAACATATCTTGTAATTGAAAGTGAGTGATTCAAGATCCTGATCTTATTCACATCCATTGATGTGGACATCACTGATGATGTGAATTTTGACCGCTGGGCAAACTTTTGGTGATCATATCTCCATATGACTCTTGTTCATCTTGCGATGCTTCGTGATTCGAGCTCAGAACAATTTTGCCAGAACTTCAAGTCAACTGAATGCTTTCTGCTTGCATGGTCTGACAGTCCACCCGTATTGCACCTCATGATCCATATGTACTCATGTGGACATGAATCACACCAGAAAGCTACGTGTTATAGACGGTTGCAATATTGGAAGAGCACCATTTAACTTGATATTTACTATGAGAGATCACCCTAATAATTGACTACTGCGCAATCAAAGGGTGCAGACAACAAAGAGATAAACATCTCAGGCAATTCATAATAGCATGATATGTCATAGCCCTGGGCGCGCCGGGAACGTATCCATGGTCCTTCGAGGTCTTCATGAAATACTTTGAAAGTGTTGCTATGGCGATAATTTTGAAAACTACCGTTGTGGTGACACCTTTGTCCTCCTATGCCTGGTGGAGCTCTGGGGTCCTCTGTCTTACATCTGTCAAATAAATAACGAGATTGACACACATGTCATTAAAATGACAATCCCTTGGCTACAACCATCATGTCGTACTGTGACACACAGACCACTTAACATTACAATATATAACCATCTCATACATAAACTCATTATCATGATGAAGGATATACCACATCATATGCAACCTACAAAACCAAGTTAGATGTCTACTAATCAGTTTGGCAAATTTTAATTACATGGCTTCTAGGGTTTTCGGATAACACTAGCTATCTACATCCACCATCAAGGCAATAATTCTTGTTGCTAGATTAACTTTTGAGGTGTGTGAGGGAAGAGACTTAATTAAAAATCTCTAGCCCCACACTAAACTTCGTCAATACGCGTGACCCTAGAAGGTCGAACATCTTCATTGCCCTCTCGTGTTTGCGACAATTCACTATTATTCTTGGCTATGATGAGGCCCAAAGAATTGTTAGCGGATTGTCGACAGCCAGAGCCGATCGATTGTCAGAACTTTGTACAAAGCTACATCATGTCGTCAATGAACTAAACCGAAGCAACACTCGAGGGAAGCATAGCAAGAACATCAAACCGTCACATCCACATATGATCTGGATTGAAACCTGCATCTACTCATAGAACCTCTCTTGATGCCACTATTGGGAAACATATAAGAAAAACGAAAAAAAAATTGTCCTACAATCACCCAGGAACACTACGAAGATGCGATGAACGGTTTGGATCAGATCGTTACCGGATCCAAGTTGCAGTGGAAGAAAACGAGTCGGTGTAGATGGTACTTGGAGTCCCTTGAACCGTACATGAACGATCTTGCGAACTGCGCATGAACAGTCCCTCGAACGGAAGACCGAAAGAATGGCCTCTCTACGAGTTGCAAGCGTACGGTCTCCATGATCCGACAGTGATTCGCCATCCAGCACTAATCATCGCCGGAGAATTGGAGGGAAGAGATTATAACCACACCAGGCTTCTAATTATGAGGATTAGAGAACCTAGGTCAAGATCTAATTGATCAACTAGGACCAACTAGAACTAGAACTAGAGAACTGGAGGAGGCTCCAAAACTTGTGTAGAGAAAAGGTGCAAAAGCCTCTAGTATATATAGACCGAGGGGAAGGAGGGGGTGCCACACAAGGGGAAGGACTCCCATCCCCTTGCACCGGCCATAGGGGGAGGAGGAGTCCTCCCCATTGTCCAATTCAGCCTCCCAAAGTAGGGAAAGGGGGTGCCTCCCCTACTGGGCCCTTGTGGCCGAATTCTCCTTCCACCTTTTGGGCTTTTAAGGCCCGTTGATATTTAATTAAATACAAAAGCCTCCTAACTATTATTAGAGCCTTTTATTATTAATTTAACATCTCCGAAAAAATCCACCTATATTTATACCTACTAATAAAGCAAGGTGCGTTTCTCCAATTTTTTCATCCATTCACCGTCGAAAAGATTTTTTTTCTATCCGAGGTGGTACTAAACTTTTGTGCGTTTATCCGCTACAGAAGAAAAAAGTTTGGTCCAAAATTCTGTAATTGGACTGCACAAGCTCCGGCCCAACGAAGCCAGCCCACTTATTATTGCCCATGTAGTTGGGAAGACCATATTTGTTGCATGGAGCGATAAATAGTTGAAGTTGCCCACACGGCACCTAAGACTGGGTCGGCCTGTTTCCCCCATTTTGATGTTCTATTTCTATTTCTATTTTTTATTTTTTTCTATTTCTCATTTCTATTTCCTTTTCCTTTTGTCCTTCTTTATTTTTATTTTTTCTGTCAAGTCAATATTTACAAAAATATTCAGAATTTCAATTTTTGTTCAAATATTCAAAAAATGGTCAGAATTCAAAAGTTTTGTTCCTGATTTGAAAAATGTCCAAAACTTTTTTAAAATTCCTGTTTCAAAAGTTTCTCATTTTTTGTGTTTTCAAAAATTCTTCGAGATTTATTTATAAAAATTACATTTTATAAATGTTCCATATTTTAAAATATTCTTGTTTTAGTGAAATGTTCACAAATCAAAAATAATATTTTCCTCTAAGAAAATATGTTCTAAAATTATTTTGAATGTTCCACTTTTTAAAAAATAAAAAATCGAAAAACGTTTGTATTTTTATAAAAAAAATTCATGTTTTCATAATATTTTTTGTGAATTTCAAAAACTATTAATGTTTCTAATTTTGTTCGTGTGTTGCCAAATATGGGAATTTCCAAAAAAGAATTGTTCACATTTTTTGAAAATTGTTCAGGTTTCCAAGAATATTCACCAATTCATATTTTTCTGAATGTTCAAAAAAATTATTTCTAATCTGACGCTATACTATTTCCTTAAATATTCACGCCGACCATTGCTTAGCGATGCGTGTTCGTTCTATGCTGGTTGACTATAAATGAAAGAAATTGTGGGCACGTGCCAATAAAAGAGAATATGTTGTTTGGCTTTAACTAGAGCAAAATTATGGGCACTTGAGCACTAAAATAATCAAAGAGAATAACCTCCCCCAAGAGAAGGGACATTCATGCCTCATTATGCTAATGAAATAGGATTTATGCATTGCACTTAATAATCCACCTGGTTACGCCATCGTAGGATAGAGTGGTCGAAGCAACCGTGTTCCCAAGGTCGCTGCATAACCACCAAATGAGGAGGCATGCACAACCCCAAGATGGAGGTAGGCTCGGAGGAAAAAAGCATGACTTGGGTGCTCGCCACCATGCCGACCAACCCCACCACTATCAAGATTTCCTATGTCAAACATGTCCAGTGAGAATACCATTAGTCCTTGCTCCGCCGCCTACCATTATGGAGACTCTTTTTTGGATGACACGCAAATCATATTTTTCGTTGCAACGCACGGGCATATGTGCTAGTATTATTTATCGGCAAAACCCGGTATTGCCAAATAAACTCCGAAACCCTTCGTGTGACCCCGAAACGCTTTCGGTTCCTCTTGGAATTATTTTGAATATTAACGAAACTATTTCATGAATATTTCCTTGTTATTCCCATCCTACCAATACTTAGAGAATCATTATTACCTTAAGCTTATGACCGCATAGGTTCGGCAAAACATAGACATGAACAAAACTCATTTGTTAAATGATCGATAGCGGAACCGTGGACGTCCATATCGATCCCTATGAGTACACAAATGACATTAGAGTGAACCTTTGGTTATCATGTGCTATTACCTTTGCTTTGCGATAATTTACAAAACCTGAGGTGTAGGGATGGCAATGGGTAGGGTATGGGCGGGTACGAACTTTTTGTGCCCAAACCCATATCCAATTTTTTCTATACCCATCCATTTCAATATCCATGGGCACAAATTGATACCCATGCCCATACCCATCGGGTATCTTATACCCAATGAGTATCCGGTGGGTACAATATATAATATTGGCATGATAAAGGTAAGACAAGAAAAAGTCCTAAAACTAAAGTTAGGTACTCGGCCATCACAATCTGGTTTGCACTTACATCAGAATTTCACAATGACAATTGACACACGAATGTCTTAATCTCCATCACAAACTAACTTTGAAAAAAAATTAAGTTTGTAAACTTGCAATGCTAATTACTATAGGTTTACCCAGATATTATAGGGTTTAATTCTTTTATTAATTTTTCTGGATATCCATTGGGTTACCCATGGATATAATTTCATACCCATACCCTACCCATGCATTTTGCGGGTATGGATACCCATTACTCATGGGTATGAAGTGGTAGAAAGTCTCACCCATGCCCATTGTTTTCGGGTAGGGTACCCGTGGGTATCCATGCCCATGGGCAAAACTGCCATCCCTATTGAGGTGAGATATATCGGTATCCTCTTGAGTCATACACATGCTCACTATACCGTTCTCCTTGTTACCAGTTTTGTTCTTCTTTCCCATTGACATGTTCCGGCATCCCTGTGATGTAATCACCTCTATCTGGCCGGACGATGTTGGATGCCTTCACATCAAGAGAGCCCTAAGAATATCTCTCCATCATCGGAGGAGAAAATTCCACTCTCGAGCTATCTAGTCCCTTGTCAAACTTTCTGATGAATCTGTAAGTTGGCGTTATGATCACCGTGTTACAGATGACATTTGAGCAACCCCAAAAGTCCACCGTAAGTGACTGCGATACTCTCATGGTCTAAGGAATTAAAACACACATTAAGACTCTATGTTATAACAATTGACTTCTGACAATATGCTACGTCTTGAGCTTGCGTTGGTTTTCCCCGAAGAGGAAGGGATGATGCAGCAGAGTAGCGTAAGTATTTCCCTCAGTTTTTGAGAAACAAGGTATCAATCTAGTAGGAGGCCACGCTCAAGTCCCTCGTACCTGCACAAAACGATAGCTACTTGATACGTCTCCGTCGTATCTACTTTTCCAAACACTTTTGCCCTTGTTTTGGACTCCAACTTGTATGATTTGAATGGAACTACCTGGAATGACGCTGTTTTCAGCAGAATTACCATGATGTTGTTTTATGTGCAGAAAACAAATATTCTCGGAATGACCTGAAACTCCACGGGAGGTCTTAGAAAAAATAATAAAAAATCCTCGCCAAATATGAAGACCAGGGGGCCCACACCCTTCTCACGAAGGTGGGCCCCCCCCCTAGGGCACGCCCCCTACCTCGTGGGCCCCCCATTGACCCTCCGACGCCAACTCCAACTCTATATATTTGCTTTCGGAGAGAAAAAAATTAGAGAGAAGAAATCATCGCGTTTTACGATACGGAGCCGGCGCCAAGCCCTAAAACCTCTCGGGAGGGCTGATCTGGAGTCCGTTCGGGGCTCCGGAGAGGGGGATTCATCGTTGTCGTCATCATCAACCATCCTCCATCACCAATTTCATGATGCTCACCGCTGTGCGTGAGTAATTCCATCGTAGGCTTGCAGGACGGTGATGGGTTGGATGAGATTTATCATGTAATCGAGTTAGTTTTGTTAGGGTTTGATCCCTAGTATCCATTATGTTCTGAGATTGATGTTGCTATGACTATGCTATGCTTAATGCTTGTCACTAGGGCCCGAGTGCCATGATTTCAGATCTGAACCTATTATGTTTTCATGAATATATGTGAGTTCTTGATTGACGGTGTCCTGGACTAGGGTGTACTCACCACGTCATCTCCCGATCTATTAGATTGGGCCGAGGACCCCCATGGCCGTATACTCATGGGCCAGTTCGGACAGCTGCCGCATACAAGGAAGATTCCACAAGACTTGGCGATCAAGACAAGGACTTCTCCCCACCGGCGTATTCGGCTAGGACTCTTGTTATCCTAGGCCTCCGGTGCATTATATAAACCGATGCCAGGCTAGTCGATAGATGATATACAACATACAATCATACCATAGGCTAGCTTCTAGGGTTTTGCCTCTCTGATCTCGTGGTAGATCTACTCTTGTACTACCCATATCATCAATATTAATCAAGCAGGACGTAGGTTTTACCTCCATCAAGAGGGCCCGAACCTGGGTAAAACATCGTGTCCCCTGCCTCCTGTTACCATCTGGTCTAGACGCACAGTTCGGGACCCCCTACCCGAGATCCGCCGGTTTTGACACCGACATTGATCCTATCTTGCAAGTCTATAGTCACCTACTATGTGTTATGATCCGACAACCCCGAAGTGACAATAATCGGGACCACTCCCGGTGATGACCATAGTTTGAGGAGTTCATGTATTCACTATGTGCTAATGCTTTGTTCCGGTTCTCTATTAAAAGGAGGCCTTAATATCCCTTAGTTTCCAATAGGACCCCGCTGCCACGGGAGGGTAGGACAAAAGATGTCATGCAAGTTCTTTTCCATAAGCACGTATGACTATATACGGAATACATGCCTACATTGCATTGATAAATTGGAGCTAGTTCTGTGTCACCCTATGTTATGACTGTTACATGATGAACCGCATCCGGCATAATTATCCATCACTGATCCGGTGCCTATGAGTCTTCCATATACTGGTTCTCGCTTATTTACTTTTCTGCTGCTATTGTTACAATCACTACAAAATACCAAAAACATTACTTTTGTTGTCTTTACTTTTGTTGCCGCTACCACCACTATCATATTACTTTGCTACTAAACACTTTGCTGCAGATACTAAGTTTCCAGATGTGGTTAAATTAACAACTCAGCTGCTAATACTTGAGAATATTCTTTGGCTCCCCTTGTGTCGAATCAATAAATTTGGGTTGAATACTCTACCCTCGAAAGCTGTTGCGATCCCCTATACTTGTGGGTTATCAAGACCAATTTCTGGCGCTGTTGCCGGGGAGCATAGCTCTATTCATTTTGTCACTTGGGATTTATATATGCTGGACACTATGAAGAACATGAGAGATCCAAAAACCAAGATCTATCCCTCAACTACAAGGGGAGGTAAGGAACTGCCATCTAGCTCTGCACTTGATTCACCTTCTGTTATGAGTAAGTTTGCGACACCTACATCTGCTTCTGCTATTCGTTCTGATATGTCGCATGTTATTGATTATGCCACTTCTGCTATGCATGATACTTATGATGAAACTGCTTCTATGCCTGATACTACTGTGCCCCTTAGTGAATTTCTTGATGAACAAATTGCTAGGGCTAGAGAAAAAGAAATTATTGAATTTGAATATGATGATGATAGTGATGATGAAAATATGCCTGTTATTCCTGAAGGTTATCTTTTTGATATGGAATCTTCTACCGCTATTTTTGCTTGCAAAGATAGATATGAGCTTAAGAGGTTATTAATTAAATGGAACAAAGAATCACTTAGAGATAGAATGAGACCCGACCCTGCTTTTGCTACTTCACCTATATGCGTTCCTAATAAAGATTATGAATTCTCTGTTGATCCTGATATAATTACTTTGGTTGAATTTGATCTGTTTTATGGCTATGAATCTGAAACTGTTGTGGCACATCTTACTAAGTTAAATGATATAGCTGCCCTGTTCACTAATGATGAGAGATCCCGTTACCTTTATATACTCAAAATATTTCTGTTCTCATTAAAGGGTGATGCTAAGATATGGTTTAATTCTCCTTAACCTGGTTGCGTGCGTAGTCCCCAGGATATGATTTATTACTTCTCTGCTAAATATTTCCCTGCTCATAAGAAACAAGCTACTTTGAGGGAAATATACAACTTTGTGCAAATTAAAGAAGAGAGTCTCCCACAAGCTTGGGGGAGGCTTCTCAAGTTACTTAATGCTTTGCCTGATCATCCTCTTAAGAAACCTGAAATACTTGATATCTTTTATAATGGAATAACCGATGCTTCCAGAGATTACCTGGATAGTTGTGCTGGTTCTCTTTTCAGGGAAAGAACACCAGATGAAGCTGAAATTCTATTGAACAATATGTTGACAAATGAAAATAATTGGGCACCTCCTGAGCCAGCTCCTGAGCCATCTCCTGCTCCAATTACTGAGCCTATTCCTAAACCAACTCCGAAGAAGAGAGGTATTCTATTTCTCAGTCTAGAAGATATGCAAGAGGCAAATAAATCTATGAAAGAAAAAGGTATTAAAGCTGAAGACGTTAAGAATTTACCTCCTATTGAAGAAATACATGGTCTTAATTCATTGCCTGTTGAAGAAACCTATGATCTCAATTATTTGTTTACTGAAGAACCTCCTGATCCCGATATCCCGACACAGGTAGTAAAGGTAAATTCTCTCTATAGATATGATAAAGCTGAAGTCCCTCCTACTAAAATTGCTAGTCAATGCTTGGATGAGTTTGATAACTTTATGTATAAGCAAGATGACTCCAATGCTTATTTTGGTAGACAATTAAAAGAAAATGCTTATATGATTAGACGCTTGGGTGATTATATGGCTGATATTAAAGGTGAACTTAAACTTGTTAGCAAACATGCTTCTATGGTTACCACTCAAGTAGAACAAGTACTTAAGGCTCAAAAAGAAGTGCTTAATGAAATGAATAGTAAGAAAAATGACTATGCTGTTAGAGTGGCTACTAGAATTGGTAGAATGACTCAGGAACCTTTGTATCCTGAAGGCCACCCTAAGAGAATCGAGCAAGATTCTCAAAGAAATAATATTGATGTTCGTAGTTCTTCTAAAAAGAAGAAGAAGAAAAATGATAGAACTGTGCAAACTTCTAGTGAACCTATTCCTGAACCACCTGATAATCCAAATGATATTTCTATGTCTGATGCTGAAACACAATCTGGTAATGAACATGAACCTGGTAAAAATATTAATGATGATCTTCATGATGATGCACAACCTAGTAATGATAATGATGTAGAAATTGAACATGATGTTGATCTTCATAACCACAATCAAAGAATCAATGTTATGATGAAAGAGACTTTGTTGCTAGGAAACATGGTAAAGAAAGGGAACCTTGGGTTCAGAAACCCATGCCTTTTCCTCCGAAACCATCCAAGAAAAAGGATGATTAGGATTTTGAGCGCTTTGCTAAAATGATTAGGCCTATCTTTTTGCGTATGAGATTAACTGATGTGCTCAAAACAAATCCTTATGCTAAATATATGAAGGATATCATTACTAATAAAGAAACATACCGGAAGCTGAAATTTCCACTATGCTTACTAATTATACTTTTAAGGGTGGAATACCAAAGAAACTTGGAGACCCCGGAGTACCTACTATACCTTGCTCCATTAAAAAGAATTATATTAAAACTGCTTTATGTGATCTTGGAGCCGGTGTTAGTGTTATGCCTCTCTCTTTATATCGTAGACTTGACTTGAATAAGCTGACACCTATTGAAATGTCTTTGCAAATGGCTGATAAATCAACTGTTATACCTATCGGTATTTGTGAGGATGTGCCTGTTGTGGTTGCAAACGTTACTATTTTAACGGACTTTGTTATTCTTGATATTCCCGAGGATGATAGTATGTCTATTATTCTTGGAAGACCTTTTCTTAATACTGCAGGGGCTGTTATTGATTGCAACAAAGACAATGTCACTTTTCATGTTAATGGTAATGAGCATACGGTACACTTTCCAAGGAAACAACCTCAAGTTCATAGTATCAACTCTATTGGAAAAATTCCATCGATTATATTTGGAGGTTTTGAATTTCCTCTTCTTACTGTCAAAAAGAAATATGATATACTTATTATTGGGGATGTGCATATCCCCGTTGAGGTAACTTAGTGTTATCCGAAATTTCTCCGGTTTCATGATTATCGGAATGAGTTTGTTAACAAGACTTGATCAACCTTGTTAGTGGATTCTTTTTGATGAGCATGAGATGGATGAAACTAGAAGCACAAACTTCTGTACCCCACTTTTATTTTTTGTTATTTATATTAAATAAAGTAAAAATAGTATTTTTCTGTCTGTTTCCTGACTTATCCGTGCAATATAAAAATATCCCGAAAATAAAGTCCTCACAATGCCATGCCAATTTAATATGATTTTTTCGGGAATATTTGAGGATTTACTGTGCAAAAATTACCGCGAGAGGAGCTGCCAACTGGCCATGAGGGTGGTGGGCGCCCCCCTATAGGGCGCGCCCCCTTGTCTCGTGGGCCCACGGTGGCCCTCCTCCACTTATCCCAGCACCCATCTTCTTCCTCTATCTCACACAAACCCGAAAAACCAACTCAAGTACGAGTTCCAGCCACTTTTGCTGCGATTTTTGATCTCCTTGCTCAAAGCACCTCTCGCAAAACTGCTTGGGGAGATTGTTCCTTGGTAAGTGACTCCTCCGTTGGTCCAATTAGTTTTTGTTCTAGTGCTTTATTCTTTGCAAATTTGTGATGTATAGGTGACCATGTTCTTGAGATTGCATGTCAAATTTATATGGTTCCAAGTAGTTCTAATGCTTGATATAGGCTCTAGGCACTTGCAGGAGTAGTTGCTATCAGTTTTATTGAGTTTGGTTCACTTTTATTTTGAAGTTACTAAAAATTTCAGATTTTTTTCCAGAGAAAAACAATATGTTTAGGAAGATGTTCCAAGGTGGTTCCTCTAAGAAGCAAGGACCCAGAATTTCTATGCGCGATGCTGACGAGGATCCACCAAGAGATGCTCCAGTACGGCCTTGCGAATGGCCGTCGGAAAATTTTATGGACCCTGCGGGAATTGAAGAAGAATTCAAAGCATATTTCCGCAATGCCGGTCTTGAGGATTTTGAGGCTAACAAATGCCCCCAGTATCATGATCTCACAAGTTCATTTGTGAGGAGGTTTGAGTATTCATCTTCGCGTAATTCTTCTTCAGTCATGTTTGATCTTTATGACAAATCTTATACCATGGACTTAGAGGATTTCACTTCTGCTTGCGAACTTCCATCATGGGGCAATATTAGGGATCCCCCTAAATCTGAATTTAGAAACTTTCTTGCTAGTATAACTGTGGGGGAATCCAGAGATATAACGCAGGCTACCATAGGGAGCATTCACTTTCCTGCTATACATTATTTTGCTATTTTCATCGGTAGATGCATAAATGCTAAGGATGAAGCATGTCACATGTGTGTCCCTGATCTCAGCATTCTTAGGAGTGCTGTGTTAGGAGACCAATCTTATCATATGGGAGCCATTGTAGCTCGTAGGTTGCATCATAATAGACATAATGGAGATTTCTTTGGAGGAATTTATGCAACCTACTTAGCTCATTTTTCTTGAAATAGACATTCGTGAGGGTGATATGGAGTTGCCTCCTGCATATTTAGATTATAACTCTATGGCTTCGCACCAGTTTGTCGAGAGGCCTGAATCACCTCTCTTATATCGCTTAATTTTTGATAAACGACGTGTTTTCCGTATTACTCTCCCTGCTCCTGCCTTCTTTGATTCACAGACAAAAGGAAGATATGTTATTACCAGAGAGGGGGCAGAAGAGTTCGAGAGGAGAGCAGAGGCAGCTCGACTCCACGCTGCACCTCAGCAGGCGATAACCGCTGCACAACAGTATGATCCCAACTATTCCTCCTCATCACAGTATGACCCCAATAACTATTATTATGGATATCCGCCAGGCCAGCCGTGGCCATAGACCAACTTAGGCCAAAAGCCTAAGCTTGGGGGACTACGTATTTCTCACCGACATTACATTTATGCTCACAACACTCATTGCTAGATGTCGGTGCTCATACTTTTTCACTGTAATATCCATGCTAGTTTATTTTCTTTTTCCTGCTTTCTTCTTGTGTGTTTGTTAAACCTTAAGAAAAACCAAAAAAAATTAGTAGTAGTTTATTTCTCTGCTGTAGTAGTAATAATTAAAAAGAAAACCAAAAAATATTCCCCGTTCTTCTTCTGCTTGTTGGGAGCTTTCCCGTGTAAATAGTTTTATTTCTTTTCTTTTATTTGGGGGTCAGTAGGAGAAGACCATAATTAAATTGTTGAAGTGGCTCTTATATGCATTATTGTTGATTTAAGCAAGAGCCCATATTGCCTTGTCTTCTCCTGTTTATTGAATGCTCGCAGATTTCAGCTTAGTCCAATGCACGTGCACTCTTATTATTATTCACACCGTTCGGTCGTGCAAGTGAAAGGCAATTATGATGATATATGATGGACTGACTGAGATGAGAAAAGCTGGTATGAACTTGACCTCTTTTGTTTTTGTAAATATGATGAGCCCATCGTTCTTGATTCAGCTTATTATGAATAAACATGTTTGCAATGACAATTAGAGATCAGAGTTGCTTGTGCCATGCTTGATTAGCTATGAGTTATAATGATTTACCTTGTATGCCAACATGCTATTGAGATGATTATGATGTGGTATGATGGGGTGGTATCCTCTTTTGAATGATTTAAGTGACTTGACTTGGCACATGTTCACGCATGTAGTTGAAACAAAATCAACATAGCCTTCACGATATTTATGTTCATGGTGGATTATATCCTACTCATGCTTGCATCCAATGTTTATTAATTTTAATGCATGTACATGGTTGTTGTCGCTCTCTAGTTGGTCGCTTCCCAGTCTTTTGCTAGCCTTCACTTGTCCTAAGCGGGAATACTGCTTGTGCATCCAATCCCTTAAACCCCAAAGTTATTCTAGATGAGTCCACCATACCTTCCTATATGCGGTATCTACCTGCCGTTCCTAGTAAATTTGTATGTGCCAAACTCTAAACCTTCAAATAAACATTCTGTTTTGTATGCTCGAATAGCTCATGTATCAACAAAGGCTGTCCTTATCTTCCGTGTTAGGCGGGTTATTCTCAAGAGGAGTGGACTCCGCTCCTCACTCACGAGAAAATGGCTGGTCACCGGGATGCCCAGTCCCATGCTTTATGCAAACTAAATCAAAATTAATTGCAAACTATAGCGACCAGACCTCAAACAGTCTAATCTCTGTGCTCCGGTGTCATCCCTGGATCAGTAATGCTGACACCACACAGTACTCGGAGGATTTATAGCGGAGTAGCAATCACACACTTATTACATCGAGTGTCTCAAAAGAGAACTTATTACAATAAATATGGCTTAAGGCCATCTAATAAAAATAACAGCGGAAGGCTTGGAAGATAAGTGAGTCCATCAACTCCAACGGCATCACTGAGTATAGAACCACGACCTAAAACTCCTTAATCATCGTCTGAAAAGTCTGCAACATTAATGTTGCAGCCCGAAAACGGGTCAGCACATGGAATATGCTGGCAAGGTAACACATAGAGAGTAATGGAATGCAACAGCTATACTATATGCATATTTGGCTGGTGGAAAGCTCTATGGTTACAGTTTTGCATAAAGCCAATTTTTCCCTACTTCAAAAGGAATAAATTTAATTACTATCATGGTGGTTGTTAAACATTGAGAATGGTTGACAGCATTCTCAATCCCAATTAAGCATCATCATTAACCCAACAACATTAATTTTAGAGTAACATGTTGAGATTCACATGATAATCCAGATACTAGATACTCAAGATGTCCATAACCGGGGACACGGCTAATCATGATTAGTTTGTTACACTCTGCAGAGGTTTGCGCACTTTTCCCCACAAGACTCAATCGCCTCCGTTGGATTTCTCGCACTACATGGTGTTTGAGAAACGGATGACCGAGACACAGTCTTTCAGAAGCGCTAGCACCTTACGATGGATAGACCGGTACACCTACTTTCCCCTACATCTGCTAGTCTACCCTGTAAGAGTTCGCACGACTTAATCAACTATGCCAGAGCCCATAATGGCTTGTGGCTGCACACGGAAGTTTCTTGTTTGGAAAATCTCATGATCCCTTTAAGCCTGGGTGGCGGTCCAAAAGAAAACAGGCATGTCCTGGAATACCCAGGTGCCTCAATCCACCCAGATGTGTGTTTAAGTTGCCTCCTTAGATAAACCATTAATTATCAATCTCACATCTGTCATGGATTTCACTCACCCAATCCACGTCTACTAGCACAGCATGGCATAATAAGCAAACGTAGAAGTAACTCCCAAAGGTTTGATAATAAACAGGTAATAGGTACTACCTCATCTACTTCCCATCCCACAGTTTAATTAGATCCTAATCATGCAATGTGTGAAGATTGATCTAATGCAAAAAAACTAGGTTGTAGAAAAGGTATGATCAAAGTGTTACTTGCCTTGCTGATGATCCGTGAAACCTAACGATTCGAAGTAACAGGCGGCGCACTCCGGGTACTCTATCGCAGGCAAACAAACAAGCATACAATAAGTACTCATCTAATGCACAGGTAAAACTCAAATAAGAGATATAACCAGAAGGTTCAACTTAAGAACTCCGGTTGGCAAAAGGAATCAAATCGAACGAAGCAAAGAAAGTCAAACGACGAAAGGAAACAACTTCGTTCTAGTAATCTGAACCTAAGTCAAATTTTACAGTAGCAAAAACTTGTTTAAGTTGATTATTCGGATAGAGGGTTTTGAGATGAAACTCCAGGTGCTTGAATCGCCTGATTCCGATAAACGAGCGAAAAGAAAAACTAAAACGAAAATCGGATCAGAAATCGCGATCAGAAAATAACCGTGGAAAAATCCGACGAAAAAGAAAAACGACGAATGGATTTTTTTTTTAAATGGCACGGAAAACAAGGTGCGGCGAACCTCGGGCGACGCGCGGCTCCGGCGGATCGGCGGCGGGGCGGCAGCGGCTGGCGGCGGCGGCGGCGGAGCTGGGGCTAGGGTTAGGGTTCGGGCGGCGGCTGCTGGTGGGCTGGCTCGCCCCGGCTTATAAAGGCCCCGGCCAGGCGGAGTCCTGGCCGAGTACGGCCCATAGTCGGTTCCGTTTTTTTGCTTGGAAGAAAAATAAAAAGAAATACTAAACGGACTCCAAAAATCCCGAAATAAATTTTCCCGGGCTTCTAAAATCAAGCCCGACAAAGTGAACATTTATTTGGGCCCTAAATGCAATTTTGAAAACACGCATTTTTCCTAATTCAAATAAAAACAACAAAAAAACTTCGAAATAAAACTATTTGATTTTTTTATTAAATCCTCAATATTTCTATATTTTGGGAAAGTCATTTTATTCCCTCTCTCATATTTTTGTAATAGAAATAATTGATGATAAAATAAATAAAATCAAATGATCCTATTCTCAAAATTTGAGAAAAACTCAAATATGAAAATAACGAAATCCCCAACTCTCTCTGTGGGTCCTTGAGTTGCTTAGAAATTTCTAGGATCAAAACCCAAAGGAAATAAAATATGATATGCATGATGATCTAATGTATAACATTCCAAATTGAAAATTTGGGATGTTACAAACCTACCCCCCTTAAGATGAATCTCGCCCTCGAGATTTGGGTTGGCTAGAAAATAGGTGAGGGTGGTCTTTGAGCAAATCTTCCTCTCGTTCCCAGGTGGCTTCATCCTCCGTGTGGTGGCTCCACTGAACCTTGCAAAACTTGATAACTTTGCTGCGAGTAACTCGGCTGGCAAACTCGAGGATCTTAACTGGTTTCTCCTCGTAGGTCAAATCGTTATCCAACTGAATAGTTTCCAAAGGCAATGTGTCTCTCAATGGTATGTCAGCCATCTCCGCGTGACACTTCTTTAACTGAGAAACGTGGAACACATCATGAATTCCTGACAATCCTTCGGGCAATTTCAACTTGTAGGCCACTTCTCCCATACGCTCCAAAATTCGATATGGTCCTACAAATCGTGGCGCTAACTTCCTTTAACTCCAAAACGCTTTGTTCCCCGAAGTGGAGATACTCGAAGATAAGCTCTGTCTCCAACTTCGTAAACTGTCTCCTTGCGTTTAGAATCTGCATAACTCTTCTGTCTGGACTGGGCTACCTTGAGCCTATCGCGAATCAACTTCACTTTCTGTTCAGACTCCTTAATCAAGTCAGGTCCAAACAACTGGCGGTCTCCGACTTCGTCCCACGACAATGGTGTCCTGCACCTTCCTTCCGTACAAAGCTTCGAAAGGGGCCATCTTCAAACTGGTTTGGTAACTGTTGTTGTAAGAGAACTCTGCATATGGCAAATTATCGTCCCAACTAGATCCATAATCTAGCGCACAAGCTCTCAGCATATCCTCCAAAATCTGATTGACTCTCTCGGTCTGTCCATCTGTCTGCGGATGAAAAGCTGTACTGAATTCTAGCCTGGTTCCCAAAGTTTCGTGCAACTGCTTCCAGAACTTTGAGGTAAACTGGGTTCCTCTATCTGATACGATACTCCTCGGAACTCCATGCAGACATACTATTCTGGTCATGTATATTTTTGCCAACTTAGCACTGGTATAAGTGGTCTTTACTGGGATGAAATGAGCTACTTTCGTCAATCGATCGACTACAACCCAAATCGAGTCATAGCCTGAACGAGTCCTGGGCAATCCCGTGATAAAATCCATGCCTAACTTATCCCACTTCCATTCGGGTATCGGCAATGGTTGTAACAATCCTGCTGGCTTCTGATGCTCTGCCTTTACTCTCTGGCATACATCACAAACTGCTACATACTCTGCTATTTCTTTCTTCATTCCGGTCCACCAGAAAATATCCTTCAAATCCAGATACATCTTGGTATTCCCTGGGTGAATCGAATAGGGTGAATCATGGGCCTCTTGCAGAATTAACTTCCTGATCTCCGGGTCATTGGGCACATAGACACGGTCTTCAAACCATAGGGTATCGTGCTCATCCTCACGAAATCCTTTAGCTTTTCCTTCTTTCATTTTCTCCTTTATGGAAGCAATCTCCTTGTCAGTCTTCTGAGCTTCCCTGATTCTGTCCATCAAAGTTGACTGAATTTCCAACGCTGCTACATAGCCTCTCGGAACTATTTCCAAACATAGTTCACGAAGATTTTCTGCTAACTCCTTGGGTATTTCTCCCGTCATTAACGTATTGACATGGCTCTTGCGGCTTAATGCATCAGCTACTACATTAGCCTTCCCGGGATGATAATGCAATCTCATATCATAATCCTTGATGAGCTCCAACCATCTCCTTTGTCTGAGGTTCAACTCCTTCTGTGTGAAAATGTACTTCAAACTCTTATGATCCGTGTACACCTCACAATGATTTCCGATGAGGAAATGTCTCCATGTCTTCAAGGCATGCACTACGGCTGCTAACTCCAAATCATGCGTAGCGTAATTCAACTCATGGGGCTTCAGTTGTCTTGAGGCATATGAAACAACTCTCCCTTCCTGCATAAGCACTGCTCCAAGTCCTCGACGTGAAGCGTCGCAATACACCTCATAATCCTTGGTCTGATCTGGCAAAATCAACAGCTGGTGAGGTAACCAAGCGTTTCTTCAACTCCTGGAAACTAGCCTCACACTGCTCAGTCCATTTGAACTTGGTATCTTTCTTCAACAACTCCGTCATAGGCTTCGAAATCTTTGAAAAAATTTCAATAAACCTCCGGTAGTATCCTGCGAGTCCAAGAAAACTCCGGATCTCTCCAACGGTAGTTGGGGCTTCCCACTTGGTCACGGTATCAACTTTAGTGGGATCAACAGCTATACCTTCTCCAGATATAACGTGTCCGAGGAATCCTACTTCCTTCAACCAAAACTCACATTTGCTGAACTTGGCATATAATTGATGTTCTCTGAGCTTTCCAAGTACCAAACGCAAATGCTCCTTATGTTCCTCTTCATTCTTTGAATAAACCAGGATATCATCAATGAACACTACGACGAACTTATCCAAAAACTCCATAAACACTTTGTTCATCATGTTCATAAAATAGGCAGGCGCGTTAGTCAGACCAAATGACATAACGGTATACTCATACAGCCCATACCTGGTGGTAAAAGCTGTCTTCGGAATATCCTGTTCTCGAATCTTCAACTGGTGGTACCCTGATCGCAAATCGATCTTGGAAAACACTTTAGCTCCTTGCAATCGATCAAACAGATCATTGATCATTGGTAGCGGGTACTTGTTCTTGATTGTTACTTCATTCAATCCTCGATAATCAACAACCATCCTTAATGATCCATCCTTCTTCTCTACTAATAGTACTGGTGATCCCCAAGGTGAAGAACTTGGGCGAATGTAACCTTTATCCAGTAATTCCTTAATCTGTTTCTTAATTTCCACCAAATCCTTTGCTGGCATCCTATATGGTCTCTTTGATATTGGCCCTGTGCCTGGCAATAGCTCAATCAAGAACTCAATATCTCTATCCGGTGGCATGCCTGGCAACTCCTCTGGAAATACATCAGGGAATTCCCTTACCACTAGTACTTCCTCCTGCACAACTCCTGTTAATGAATTTACTTGTGTCTTGTTTGGCGCATGCCGGGTACATACTTGATCCTTCTCCCTTCCGGGGTGGTAAGCAAAATTGACTTACTAGCACAATAGATGTTTCCTCCATACATCGACAGCCAATCCATACCAAGAATCACATCCAGACCTTGGGATTCCAGAATAATTAAATCTGTTGGGAAAACATGCCGTCCTATACTTAATGGCACTTGAAAACATCCTTGACTGGCCATGTACTCTGCTCCTGGTGAGCTTACTAGCATAGATGTTTTGAGAACCCTAGTGGGTAGGCTATACTTTTCCACAAATCCCCTTGATATGTATGAATGCGATGCACCAGTATCAAAAAGAACGAGTGCAGTAAATGACTTAACCAAAAACTTACCTATTACTGCATCGGGCTGAGCTTCAACCTCCTCCACATTAACGTGGTTCACCTATCCCCTGTTGAAAGGGTTCGGCTTCTTTCCAGAACTTCCATTGTCGTTTTGGCCTTCAGGACATTCATTGGCATAATGTCCGGTCTTGGAACACTTGAAATAGGTGACTTGACTCAGATCTCTCTTGGCTGGGGTTGATGGGGTGCTGCAGTTCTGGCCATTGCTTCCTCCATTCCCATTACCATACTTGGTGCCATTGTGATTGTGCGAGCTACCTACTCCATGGGTATGCTGAAAATGTCCTCCCGGTCTAGGGGTAAAACGTGGCTTCTGCTGAGCTCCTGAATTATACTTTCCTTGTCCGTACTTCCTCTTGCGGTTTTCAATTTGCTGCTGCTTCCCTTCAATCATAAGAGCACGGTCTACCAACTCCTGGTAGTTGTTGAAGGTGGCTACCATCAACTGCATACTCAACTCATCATTCAGTCCTTCCAGGAACTTCTCCTGCTTAGCTGCATCCGTAGCAACGTCATCTGGGCCATAACGTGCTAGCTTACTAAACTCCTCCACATACTGGCCAACTATCCGTCCTCCTTGGCGCAAGTTACGAAACTCACGCTTCTTCATGGCCATTGCTCCTGCTGAAACATGGGCCGTACGGAAAGCCTGCTGAAACTGGTCCCATGTGACAGTGTCGACTGGAAAGGTGGCTATAAAATTCTCCCACCATGATGTTGCGGGTCCTTCTAACAGATGTGCGGCAAACTTCACCTTCTCCGCATCTGTGCATCCTGCTGTGGTCAACTCCCTAGCTGTCTTGCGGAGCCAATCATCTGCTACTATTGGCTCGGTGCTACTGGAAAACACCGGCGGATTCAGCCTAAGAAAACGGGCTAAGTGGTCAACAGGTGGTGGTGGTGGGTTGTTGTTGTTGTTCCCCTGATTCTGATTCTGGACTAGCAACTGCATCAAGGTGTTCTACTGCTGGATCAACTTGGTGAGCTCCGGCGGAAAGGCAAATCCGGGGTCACGTCTCGGAGGCATCTGAGGGTTTAGAAAAGATGAGATATAAGAATAGAGGGGGTCTAAAGAGAAAACACTACCCA
The DNA here is from genome assembly GCF_018294505.1 of Triticum aestivum. Lineage (NCBI taxonomy): Eukaryota > Viridiplantae > Streptophyta > Magnoliopsida > Poales > Poaceae > Triticum > Triticum aestivum. Next base: position 358,230,776 of record NC_057794.1, read on the forward strand.
TATGCACATGAGGCAAAAGCAAACAATTCACTTCATTCAAGCAAGCAAAGGCATACAACCGATCTAACTATCGCAAAGTGCTCGGACTACTATATTTACATGGTGGACTACTACTACTGATGAGGTGGTCTACTAGAAATATTCTACGGTTGTAGACTCCATGGTATCTGCTCCTGCTTCATCAAGATAGTCATCATCGCTACTATCTAAGTCGGTGCCGTCAATGATGATGTAGTCTTCCGGGCTAATCTCCTTGGGTTCTTCGTCTTCATCTACTGCTGTCGGGCCTCCCATAAATATCGCTAACTTCATTATTAGGTCGGCATTCTTATCCACTATTACTTCAATTTCTTCTTCATAATCTTTGCGTGTAGCCTTGAGTTCTTCCTCCAGTTCCTTGATTCTAGTCTTAGCCTTCTTTAGATCTATCATGTCGGCGCACATCTGATTCTCCTGTCGTCGAATGTGCTGGTTTAACTCCTGGATAAAAGCTGCGACTGATCTATCCTTCATGGTGCTAATCATCTCCCAGTGTTCATCTCGGCACCCACAAATCTGGTATATAGTATCCTTAAGATCCTTGCGGTAGACTTCTCCAATGTGTCCCATGGCGATGTGAGCTGCCATACTCTTTCCTAGACTCCAAGTTGGTGCATCAAAAGAAAACTCTATGGGCTCAGTGACTGGCATGAACGTCCTTCCTGGAACTTGAACTTGAATCATCTAGCGCTCTTCTTCGGGTAAAGTGGCGTTGTAGGATCCCATGAAGCTTGGTACTCCTATGTTCAGGTATCTAGTGACTTCCTTCAAGTGGCGTCCAAAGGGTGTATCTTCATCCGGTTGGGTGAACTTGTTCCTTACATCCGCCATCCTAAAGAGTAGAAAAGATGAGAGGTCAGAAGAGAAGAGAGTGAGTAGTGATCTAGGTCTTTAGCTTAGTGGTTGTGTCCTACAGTTAGCGTGTGCTCTGATACCATCTCTGTAGCGACCAGACCTCAAACAGTCTGATCTCTGTGCTCCGGTGTCATCCCTGGATCAGTAATGCTAACACCACACAGTACTTGGAGGATTTATAGCAGAGTAGCAATCACACACTTATTACATTGAGTGTCTCAAAAGAGAACTTATTACAATAAATATGGCATAAGGCCATCTAATAAAAATAACAGCGGAAGGCTTGGAAGATAAGTGAGTCCATCAACTCCAACGGCATCACTGAGTATAGAACCACGACCTAAAACTCCTTAATCATCGTCTGAAAAGTCTGCAACATTAACGTTGCAGCCTGAAAACGGGTCAGCACATAGAATATGCTGGCAAGGTAACACATAGAGAGTAATGGAATGCAACAGCTATACTATATGCATATTTGGCTGGTGGAAAGCTCTATGGTTACAGTTTTGCATAAAGCCAATTTTTCCCTACTTCAAAGGAATAAATTTAATTACTATCATGGTGGTTGTTAAACATTGAGAATGGTTGACAGCATTCTCAATCCCAATTAAGCATCATCATTAACCCAACAACATTAATTTTAGAGTAACATGTTGAGATTCACATGATAATCCAGATACTAGATACTCAAGATGTCCATAACCGGGGACACAGCTAATCATGATTAGTTTGTTACACTCTGCAGAGATTTGCGCACTTTTCCCCACAAGACTCGACCGCCTCCGTTGGATTTCTCGCACTACATGGTGTTTGAGAAACGGATGACCGAGACACAGTCTTTCAGAAGCGCTAGCACCTTACGATGGATAGACCGGTACACCTACTTTCCCCTACATCTGCTAGTCTACCCTGTAAGAGTTCGCACGACTTAATCAACTATGCCAGAGCCCATAATGGCTTGTGGCTGCACAGAGAAGTTTCTAGTTTGAAAAATCTCATGATCCCTTTGAGCCTGGGTGGCGGTCCAAAAGAAAACAGGCATGTCCTGGAATACCCAGGTGCCTCAATCCACCCAGATGTGTGTTTAAGTTGCCACCTTAGATAAACCATTAATTATCAATCTCACATCTGTCATGGATTTCACTCACCCAATCCACGTCTACTAGCATAGCATGGCATAATAAGCAAACGTAGAAGTAACTCCCAAAGGTTTGATAATAAACAGGTAATAGGTACTACCTCATCTACTTCCCATCCCACAGTTTAATTAGATCCTAATCATGCAATGTGTGAAGATTGATCTAATGCAAAAAAACTGGGTTGTAGAAAAGGTGTGATCAAAGTGTTACTTGCCTTGCTGATGATCCGTGAAACCTAACGATTCGAAGTAACAGGCGGCGCACTCCGGGTACTCTATCGCAGGCAAACAAACAAGCATACAATAAGTACTCATCTAATGCACATGTAAAACTCAAATAAGAGATCTAACCAGAAGGTTCAACTTAAGAACTCCGGTTGGCAAAAGGAATCAAATCGAATGAAGCAAAGAAAGTCAAACGGCGAAAGAAAACAACTTCGTTCTAGTAATCTGAACCTAAGTCAAATTTTACAGTAGCAAAAACTTGTTTAAGTTGATTATTCGGATAGAGGGTTTCGAGACGAAACTCCAGGCGCTTGAATCGCCTGATTCCGATAAACGAGCGAAAAGAAAAACTAAAACGAAAATCGGATCAGAAATCGCGATCAGAAAATAACCGCGGAAAAATCCGACAAAAAAGAAAAACGACGAACGGAATTTTTTTTATTTTTTTTAAAACGGCACAAAAAACGAGGTGCGGCGAACCTCGGGCGACGCGCGGCTCCGGCGGATCAGCGGCGGGGCGGCGGCTGCGGCTGGCGGCGGCGGCTGCGGCGGCGGGGTTGGGGCTAGGGTTAGGGTTCGGGCAGCGGCTGCTGGTGGGCTGGCTCGCCCCGGCTTATAAAGGCCCCGGCCAGGCGGAGTCCTGGCCGAGTACGGCCCATAGTCGGTTCCGTTTTTTTTCGCTCGGAAGAAAAATAAAAAGAAATACTAAATGGACTCCCAAAATCCCGAAATAAATTTTCCCGGGCTTCTAAAATCAAGCCCGACAAAGTGAACATTTATTTAGGCCCTAGATGCAATTTTGAAAAACGCGCATTTTTCCTAATTCAAATAAAAACAACAAAAAAAACTCCGAAATAAAACTATTTGATTTTTTTATTAAATCCTCAATATTTCTATATTTTGGGAAGTCATTTTATTCCCTCTCTCATATTTTTGTAATAGAAATAATTGATGATAAAATAAATAAAATCAAATGATCCTATTCTCAAAATTTGAGAAAAACTCAAATATGAAAATAACGAAATCCCCAACTCTCTCCGTGGGTCCTTGAGTTGCTTAGAATTTTCTAGGATCAAAACCCAAAGCAAATAAAATATGATATGCATGATGATCTAATGTATAACATTCCAAATTGAAAATTTGGGATGTTACAAAACAAAACTCCCCCTGGGACCTGATGTATGTTGGAGGCACTCGTTGTTTCGAGCAAGCCATGGATTGATGCTTGTTGGTGGAGGGGGAGTATAAACTTTACCATTCTATTTGGGAACCGCCTATAATGTGTTTAGCATGGAAGATATCGCCATCTCTTAGTTGTTACGTTGACAATGAAAGTATACCGCTCAAAATACAATTTATCTCTATTTCAAAACCGAGCTCTGGCACCTCTATGAATCCCTGCTTCCCTCTATGAAGGGCCTATCCATTTACTTTTATGTTGAGTCATCACCCTCTTATTAAAAAGCACTAGCTGGAGAGCACAGCCGTCATTTGCATTCATCACTGTTAATTTATATTAGGTATGACTATGATTGGATCTCTTTTACCATGAATTACAATGTCTAGTTAGTCCTTGATCTTTAAAGGTGCTCTGCATTTATGTTTTGCGGTCTTAGAAAGGGCTAGCGAGATACCATCTTGTTATATCATATTATGATTGTTTTGAGAAAGTGTTGTCATCCGAGATTTATTATTATGGCTTGCTAGTTGATTATGCTATTGATACGCGTGATTATGAGACCTGAGAATTATTGCAAATGTGGTTAGTTATGATCTATGCTGAAAACTTGAATGCTGGCTTGACATAGTTACAACAACAACAAGAGCAAACAGAGTTTGTAAAAGTTTTTCTTTCTTTCAGTTTGTCAACTGAATTGCTTGAGGACAAGCAAGGGCTTAAGCTTGGGGGAGTTGATACGTCTCCGTCGTATCTACTTTTCCAAACACTTTTGCCCTTGTTTTGGACTCTAACTTGTATGATTTGAATGGAACTAACCCGGACTGACGCTATTTTGAGCAGAATTACCATGATGTTGTTTTATGTGCAGAAAACAAAAATTCTCAGAATGACCTGAAACTCCACGGGAGGTCTTAGAAAAAATAATAAAAAATCCTCAAAAAATATGAAGACCAGGGGGCCCACACCCTTCTCACGAGGGTGGGGGGCGCCCCCCTAGGGCGCGCCCCCCTACCTCGTGGGCCCCTTGTTGACCCTCCGACGCCAACTCCAACTCTATATATTTGCTTTCGGAGAGAAAAAAATCAGAGAGAAGAAATCATCGCATTTTACGATACGGAGCCGCCGCCAAGCCCTAAAACCTCTCGAGAGGGCTGATCTGGAGTCCGTTCGGGGCTCCGGAGAGGGGGATTCGTCACCGTCGTCATCATCAACCATCCTCTATCACCAATTTCATGATGCTCACCGCCGTGCGTGAGTAATTCCATCGTAGGCTTGCTGGACGGTGATGGGTTGGATGAGATTTATCATGTAATTGAGTTAGTTTTGTTAGGGTTTGATACCTAGCATCCATTATGTTCTGAGATTGATGTTGCTATGACTTTGCTATGCTTAATTCTTGTCACTAGGGCCCGTGTGCCATGATTTCAGATCTGAACCTATTATGTTTTCATGAATATATGTGAGTTCTTGATCCTATATTGCAAGTCTATAGTCACCTACTATGTGTCATGATCGGGCAACCCCGAAGTGACAATAATCGGGACCACTCCCGGTGATGACCATAGTTTGAGGAGTTCATGTATTCACTATGTGCTAATGCTTTGTTCCGGTTCCCTATTAAAAGGAGGCCTTAATATCCCTTAGTTTCCAATAGGACCCTGCTACCACGGGAGGGTAGGACAGAAGATGTCATGCAAGTTCTTTTCCATAAGCATGTATGACTATATACGGAATACATGCCTACATTACATTGATGAATTGGAGCTAGTTCTGTGTCACCCTATGTTATGACTGTTACATGATGAACTGCAACCGGCATAATTATCCATTGCTGATTCGGTGCCTACGAGTCTTCCATATGCTGGTTCTCGCTTATTTACTTTTCTGCTGCTATTGTTACAATCACTAAAAATACCAAAAACATTACTTTTGCTGTCTTTACTTTTGTTGCCGCTACCAGCACTATCATATTACTTTGCTACTAAACACTTTGCTGTAGATACTAAGTTTCCAGGTGTGGTTGAATTGACAACTCGGCTGCTAATACTTGAGAATATTCTTTGGCTCCCCTTGTGTCGAATCAATAAATTTGGGTTGAATACTCTACCCTGGAAAGCTCTTGCGATCCCCTATACTTGTGGATTATCACTACTCGCAACCAACAAGATTAGGGGTTGTCAATCCCTTCACGGTCACTTACGAGAGTGAGATCTGATAGATATAATATTTTTGGTATAAAGATGCAAAGTAAAAAGTAAAGGCAAAGTTAAAAAGCAAAGCAAGATTAAAGTGATGGATATTGATATGATGAGAATAGACCCGGGGGCCATATGTTTCACTAGTGGCTTCTCTCCAGAGCATAAGTATTCTACGGTGGGTGAACAAATTACTGTTGAGCAATTGACAGAATTGAGCATAGTTATGAGAATATCTAGGCATGATCATGTATATAGGCATCACGTCCATGACAAGTAGACCGAAACGATTCTGCATCTACTACTATTACTCCACTCATCGACCGCTATCCAGCATGCATCTAGAGTATTAAGTTAAAAACAGAGTAACGCCTTAAGCAAGATGACATGATGTAGAGAGATAAATTCATTCAATATGAAATAAACACCATCTTATTATCCTCGATGGCAACGATGCAATACGTGCCTTGCTTCCCCTTCTGTCACTGGGAAAGGACACCGCAAGATCGAACCCAAAGCTAAGCACTTCTCCCATGGCAAGAACTACCAATCTAGTTGGCCAAACCAAACGGATAATTCGAAGAGACTTGCAAAGATAACCAATCATACATAAAAGAATTCAGAGAAGATTCAAATATTATTCATAGATAGACTTGATCATAAACCCACAATTCATCGGTCTCAACAAACACACTGCAAAAAGAAGATTACATCGAATAGATCTCCACAAGAGAGGGGGAGAACTTTGTATTGAGATTCAAAGAGAGAGAAGAAGCCATCTAGCTACTAACTATGGACCCGAAGGTCTGAGGTAAACTACTCACACTTCATCAGAGAGGCTATGATGATGTAGAAGCCCTCCGTGATGACGGCCCTCTTCTGGCGGAGCTCCGTAACAGGCCCCAAGATGGGATCTCGTGGATACAGAAAGTTGCGGCGGTGGAATTAGATTTTTGGCTCCAGTTCTGATCGTTTGGGGCTACGTAGGTATATATAGGAGGAAGGAGTACGCCGGAGAAGCACCGAGGGGCCCACGAGGTAGGGGGCGCGCCCTAGGAGGGGGGCGCGCCCTAGGAGGGGGGCGCGCCCCCACCCTCGTGACCACCTCTTTTGTTCCTTGGAGCAGGGTCCAAGTCTCCTGGATCACGTTCGGTGAGAAAATCACGTTCCCGAAGGTTTTATTCCATTTGGACTCCGTTTGATATTCCGTTTCTTCGAAACACTGAAATAGGCAAAAACAGCAATTCTGGGCTGGGCCTCCGGTTAATAGGTTAGTCCCAAAAATAATATAAAAGTGGAAAATAAAGCCCAATATAGTCCAAAACAGTAGATAATATAGCATGGAGCAATCAAAAATTATAGATACGTTGGAGACGTATCAGGCATCCCCAAGCTTAATTCCTGCTCGTCCTCGAGTAGGTAAATGATAAAAAGAGAATTTTTGATGCGGAGTGCTACTTGGCATAATTTCAATGCAAATCTTCTTAATTGTGGTATGAATATTCAGATTAGAAAGATTCAAGACAAAAGTTTATATTGACATAAAAAATAATACTTCAAGCATACTAACAAAGCAATTATGTCTTCTCAAAATAACATGGCCAAAGAAAGTTATCCCTACAAAATCATATAGTCTGACTATGCTCTATCTTCACCACACAAAGTATTTAAATCATGCACAACCCTGATGACAAGCCAAGCAATTGTTTCATACCCTAACTTTTTCAAAACTTTTTCAATCTTCACGCAATACATGAGCGTGAGCCATGGATATAGCACTATAGGTGGAATAGAATGGTGGTTGTGGAGAAGACAAAAAGGAGAAGATAGTCTCACATCAACTAGGCGTATCAACGGGCTATGGAGATGCCCATCAATAGATATCAATGTGAGTGAGTAGGGATTGCCATGCAACGGATGCACTAGAGCTATAAGTATATGAAAGCTCAAAAAGAAACTAAGTGGGTGTGCATCCAACTTGCTTGCTCATGAAGACCTAGGGCAATTTGAGGAAGCCCATCATTGGAATATACAAGCCAAGTTCTATAATGTAAAATTCCCACTAGTATATGAAAGTGAGAACATGAGAGACTCTCTACTATGAAGATCATGGTGCTACTTTGAAGCACAAGTGTTGTAAAAGGATAACATTGTCCCTTCTCTCTTTTTCTCTCATCATTTTTTTATTTGGGCATTTTTATGGCCTCTTTTTATTTGGGCTTCTTTGGCCTCTTTTTTTATTTTATTTTATTTTTCGTCCGGAGTCTCATCCCGACTTATGGGGGAATCATAGTCTCCATCATTCTTTCCTCACTAGGACAATGCTCTAATAATGATGATCATCACACTTTTATTTTTCTTATAACTCAACATTTACAACTCGATACTTAGAACAAAATATGACTCTATGTGAATGCATCCGGCGGTGAACCAGGATATGCAATATGACAATGATGAATGTGTCATGATGAACTAGATGGTGGAAAGTTGCGTGGCAATATATCTCGGAATGGCTATGGAAATGCCATAATAGGTAGGTATGGAGGCTGTTTTGAGGAAGGTATATGGTAGGTGTATGATACCGGCGAAAAGTGTGCGGTATTAGAGAGGCTAGCAAAGGTGGAAGGGTGAGAGTGTGTAATATCCATGGACTCAACGTTAGTCATAAAGAACTCATATACTTATTGCAAAAATCTAGAAGTTATCAAAGCAAAGTATTACGCGCATGCTCCTAGGGGGATAGATTGGTAGGAAAAGACCATCGCTCGTCCCCGACCGCCACTCATAAGGAAGACAATCAATAAATAAATCATGCTCCGACTTCATCACATAACGGTTCACCATACGTGCATGCTACGGGAATCACAAACTTCAACACAAGTATTCTTTAAATTCCCAACTACTCAACTAGCATGACTTTAATATTATCACCTCCATATCTCAAAACAATTATCATGCTTCAATCTTTTCTTAGTATTCAACACACTCAAAAGAAAGTTTCACAAATCTTGAATACGAAGCATATTATTATTAAGCAAATTACCATGCTATTAAGAGACTCTCAAAATAATTTAAGTGAAGCATGAGAGATCAATAGTTTCTTTAAAACAAATCCACCACCGTGCTCTAAAAGATCTAAGTGAAGCACATAGAGCAACATTATAACGCTCAAAAGATATAAGTGAAGCACATAGAGCAAAACTACTTAGCTCAAAAGATATAAGTGAAGCACATAGAGTATTCTATCAAATTTTAATTCATGTATGGATCTATCAAAAGGTGTGTACAGCAAGGATGATTGTGTCATACTAATACACAAAGACAAAAATAATACAAGACGCTCCAAGCAAAACACATATCATGTTGGTGAATAAAAATATAGCTCCAAGTAAATTACCGATGGAAGTGGACGAAAGAGGGGATGCCTTCCGGGGCATCCCCAAGCTTTGACTTCTTGGTGTACTTGGATTATCTTGGGGGTTCCATGGGCATCCCCAAGCTTAGGCTCTTGCCACTCCTTGTTCCATGATCCATCAAAAGAATTCACCCAAAACTTGAAAACTTCACATCACAAAACTCAAAATAGAAAACTCGTGAGCTCTGTTAGCAAAAGAAAACAAAAGACCACTTCAAGGTACTGCAATGAACTCATTCTTTATTTATATTGGTGTTAAACCTACTGTATTCCAAATTCTCTATGGATTATAAACTATTTTACTAACCATATATTCATCAAAATAAGCAAACAACACACGAAAAACAGAATCTGTCAAAAACAGAACAGTCTGTAGTAATCTGTAGATAGCGCAAGATCTGGAACCCCAAAAATTCTAAAATAAATTTCTGTACGTGAGGAATTTATCTATTAATCATCTGCAAAAATAATTACCTAAATATCACTCTTCAAATAAAAATGACAGCATTTCTCGTGAGCGCTAAAGTTTCTGTTTTTTACAGCAAGTTCAACAAGACTTTCCCCAAGTTTTCCCAACGGTTCTACTTGGCACAAACACTAATTAAACACAAAAAACACAACCAAAACAGAGGCTAGATAATTTATTTATTACTAAACTGTATCAAAAGGCAAGTAATAAAAATAAAATTGGGTTGCCTCCCAACAAGCGCTATCGTTTAAGGCCCCTAGCTAGGCATAAAAAGCGAGGATAGATCTAGGTATTGCCATCTTTGGTAGGCAATCCATAAGTGGCTCTCATGATAGTTTCATATGGTAATTTTATTTTCTTTCTTGGAAAGTGTTCCATGCCATTTTTTAATGGAAATTTAAATCTAATATTCCCTTCCTTCATATAAATAATCGCACCAACCGTTCTAAGGAAAGGTCTACCAAGAATAATAGGGCAAGAAGGATTGCAATCTATATCAAGAACAATGAAATCTACAGGCACATAATTCCTATTTGCAACAATAAGAACATCATTAATCCTTCACATAGGTTTCTTAATAGTGGAATCCACAAGATGCAAGTTCAGAGAGCAATCATCAAAATTACGGAAATCTAGCAAATCACACAAAGTCTTGGGAATAGTAGAGACACTAGCACCCAAATCACACAAAGCATAAAACTCATGATCTTTAATTTTAATTTTAATAGTTAGTTCCCACTCATCATAGATTTTTCTAGGGATAGAAACTTTCAACTCAAGTTTTTCTTCATAAGATTGCATCAAGGCATCAACAATATGTTCGGTGAAGGTTTATTTTGACTATAAGCATGTGGAGAATTTAGCACGGATTGCAACAAGGAAATACAATCAATTAAAGAACAACTTTCATAATTAAATTCCTTGAAATCCAATATAGTGGGTTTAGTAACATCTAGATTTTTATTTCTTTCAATCCCACTTTCATCAATTTCATCATTAAGATCTAAATACTCCGAATTTTTAGAACGCCTTCTAGATAAAGGAAGATCATATTCAGTTTCATCAAGATTCATATTGCAAAACAAAGATTTAATAGGGGACACATCAATAACTTTTAGATCTTCATCTTGATTTTCATAGGAATTGGAGGAACACACTTTAATAAAGGCATCTTTGGAAGCACGCATCCTAGCAGTTCTTTCCTTGCACTCATCAATGGAAATTCTCATGGCTTTGAGAGACTCATTGATATCATGCTTATGAGGAATAGATCTAAGCTTTAAAGAATCAACCTCAAGAGAAATTCTATCAACGTTTCTAGCCAAATCATCAACTTTAAGCAATTTCTCTTCAAGCAAAGCATTAAAATTCTTTTGTGAATTCATAAACTCTTTAATACTATTCTAAAATTCAGAGGGCATCTTATTATAATTTCCATAAGAGTTGTTGTAGGAATTCCCATAATTATTAGAAGGATTACTAGGATATGGCCTAGGATTAAAATTCCCTCTATAAGCATTGTTACCAAAATTATTCCTACCAACAAAATTCACATCCATAGATTCATTGTTATTCTCAATCAAAGTAGACAAAGGCATATCATTAGGATCAGAAGAAACACTCTTAGTAGCAAATAATTTCATAAGTTCATCCATCTTTCCCCTCAACACATTGATTTCTTCTATCGCATGCACTTTTTTATTAGAAGATCTTTCAGTATGCCATTGAGAATAATTAACCATAATATTATCTAGGAGTTTAGTAGCATCTCCTAAAGTGATTTCCATAAAAGTGCCTCCCGCGGCCGAATCTAAAAGATTTCTAGAAGCAAAATTCAATCCGGCATAAAATTTTTGTATAATCATCCACAAATTCAAACCATGAGTAGGGCAATTACGTATCATTAATTTCATTCTCTCCCAAGCTTGTGCAACATGTTCATGATCAAGTTGTTTAAAGTTCATAATATCGTTTCTAAGAGAGATGATCTTAGCGGGAGGAAAATACTTAGAGATAAAAGCATCTTTGCACTTGTTCCATGAATCAATACTATTCTTAGGCAAAGACGAAAACCAAGCTTTAGCACGATCTCTAAGCGAAAAAGGAAATAGCTTCAATTTAATGACATCATTATTGACACCTTTTTTCTTTTGCATATCACATAAATCAACGAAGCTATTCAGATGAGTAGCGGCATCTTCACTAGGAAGGCCGGTGAATTGATCTTTCATAACAAGATTCAACAAAGCAGTATTAATTTCACAAGATTCAGCATCGGTAAGAGGAGCAATCGGAGTGCTAAGGAAATCATTATTATTGGTATTGGTGAAGTCACGCAATTTGGTATTATCTTGAGCCATCGCGACAAACAAGCAATCTAACACACGAGCAAACAAAAAGCAAACGGGCAAAAGAGGCAAACAGAGAGGGAGGATAGAGAGAGAGAGAGGGCGAATAAAACGGCAAGGGTGAATTGGGGGAGAGGAAAACGAGAGGCAAATGGCAAATAATGTAATGCGAGAGATAGGGATTGTGATGGGTACTTGGTATGTTGACTTTTTGCGTAGACTCCCCGGCAACGGTGCCAGAAATCCTTCTTGCTACGTCTTGAGCTTGCGTTGGTTTCCCCGAAGAGGAAGGGATGATGCAGCAGAGTAGCGTAAGTATTTCCCTCAGTTTTTGAGAACCAAGGTATCAATCCAGTAGGAGGCCACGCTCAAGTCCCTCGTACCTGCACAAAACGATAGCTACTCGCAACCGACGCGATTAGGGGTTGTCAATCCCTTCACGGTCACTTATGAGAGTGAGATCTGATAGATATAATATTTTTGGTATTTTTGGTATAAAGATGCAAAGTAAGAAGTAAAGGCAAAGTAAAAAGCAAAACAAGATTAAAGTGATGGAGATTGATATGATGAGAATAGACCCGGGGGCCATAGGTTTCACTAGTGGCTTCTCTCAAGAGCATAAGTATTCTACGGTGGGTGAACAAATTACTGTTGAGCAATTGACAGAATTGAGCATAGTTATGAGAATATCTAGGCATGATCATGTATATAGGCATCACGTCCGTGACAAGTAGATCGAAACGATTCTGCATCTACTACTATTACTCCACCCATCGACCGCTATCCAGCATGCATCTAGAGTATTAAGTTAAAAACAAAGTAACGCCTCAAGCAAGATGACATGATGTAGAGAGATAAATTCATGCAATATGAAATAAACCCCATCTTGTTATCCTCGATGGCAACGATGCAATACGTGCCTTGCTGCCCCTTCTGTCACTGGGTAAGGACACCGCAAGATTGAACCCAAAGCTAAGCACTTCTCCCATGGCAAGAACTACCAATCTTGTTGGCCAAACCAAACGGATAATTCGAAGAGACTTGCAAAGATAACCAATCATACATAAAAGAATTCAGAGAAGATTCAAATATTATTCATATATAGACTTGATCATAAACCCACAATTCATCGATCTCAATAAACACACCGCAAAAAGAAGATTACATCGAATAGATCTCCATAAGAGAGGGGGAGAACTTTGTATTGAGATTCAAAGAGAGAGAAGAAGCCATCTAGCTACTAACTATGGACCCGAAGGTCTGAGGTAAACTACTCACACTTCATCGGAGAGGCTATGATGATGTAGAAGCCCTCCGTGATGATGGCCCTCTTCCGGCGGAGCTCCGGAATAGGCCCCAAGATGGGATCTTGTGGATACAGAAAGTTGCGGCGGTGGAATTAGGTTTTTGGCTCCTGTTCTGATTGTTTGGGGGTACGTGTGTATATATAGGAGGAAGAAGTACGCCGGAGGAGCAACGAGGGGCCCATGAGGCAGGGGGCGTGCCCTAGGGGGGGCGCCCCCCACCCTCGTGACTGCCTCTTTTGTTCCTTGGAGCAGGGTCCAAGTCTCCTGGATCACGTTCGGTGAGAAAATCACGTTCCCGAAGATTTTATTCCGTTTGACTCTGTTTGATATTCCGTTTCTTTGAAACACTGAAATAGGCAAAAACAGCAATTCTGGGCTGGGCCTCCGGTTAATAGGTTAGTCCCAAAAATAATATAAAAGTGGAAAATAAAGCCCAATATATTCCAAAATAGTAGATCATATAGCATGGAGCAATAAAAAATGATAGATATGTTGGAGACGTATCAGTGGAGAAGGAGGTTGTTGACGTTCGTCTTGGTGCACTTCCTTGTTTTCTTCATCTTGGTGTGTCCCACTCGTGGATGCTTCCGTATCAACTCTTGGTTCACCTTGTCGTGAGGTAGAAGCTTCCACTTGGACGGACGAGGTACTCTCCTTCACTTCCGTTGGACGAATCTTGCCAATAGACAAGTCTTGGATTGCTTCCGAGGGATCTTTGTCTCCTACATCAATTGGCAATTGCTCTACTTGCGAGCCGTTAGATTCATCAAACTTCACACCTACCATTTCTTCAACCTTTCGGGTGAAATTGTTGTAGACACGGTATGTGTGAGAGTTTGAGCCATAACCAAGTAGGAAACCTTCACGAGACTTAGGAGCAAATTTAGAACAACGATGCTTATCAAGAATGTAGCACTTTGAGCCGAATACTCGAAAGTATCCAACTTGGGGTTTGTTTCCGGTGAGGAGGTCATATGTCGTCTTGCCGAGTAGCTTGTGAAGATACAAGCGATTTGTTGCATGACAAGCAGTCTCAACCGCTTCCGCCCAAAAGTGTTTTGGCGTCTTGTACTCATCAAGCATCATTCTTGCCATCTCGGTAAGAGTCCGGTTCTTCCTCTCAACGACTCCATTTTGTTGAGGTGTGTACGTAGCCGAGAACTCATGTGCAATCCCTTCTTCGTCAAGAAAGGTGTCCACATTTGCGTTCTTGAACTCTATTCCGTTGTCGCTCCGAACCTTCTTGATCTTCACGTCAAATTGATTTTGGGCCTTCCTAGCAAAGTTTTTGAATATCTTTTGGACCTACGATTTGTCATCAAGAAAGAACACCCACGTAAATCTTGAAAAATCATCAATTATGACTAGACCAAATGAGTTACCACCGAGACTCTTGTAGGCATTTGGACCAAAGAGATCCATGTGAAGTAGCTCGAGTGGTCTTCTTGTGGTCATGATGTTCTTAGCGCGATGACTTCCTCCAACTTGTTTCCCTGCTTGACAAGCACTACAAAGTCTATCCTTGTCAAATATGACATCGTTAACGCCAAGGATATGATTTCCTTTAATGAGTTTGTCAAGGTTTCGCATGCCCACATGGCCTAGCCTTCTATGCCACAACCAGCCTTTAGAAGATTTAGCAATTAAGCAAGTTCTAGGTTGAGCCTTTTTAGTGAAATCAACAATGTAAAGATCTCCTCTACGTATACCGGTAAAGACCATTTTATGATTATCTCTACAAAATACTTGGCAGTCTACTTCAGTAAACAGGACATTGAAACTGAAATCAGCAAGTCTAGATACTGAAAGTAAGTTGTAGCCAATAGATTCAACGAGCATGACATTTTGTATGGAGCTATCATGTGAGATGGCCACATTACCAAGGCCAACCACCTTACCCTTTGAATTATCACCAAAGTGACAAACTTTCGAGGGCCGTCGTTTCCAGCAAGCTCACGGAACATGTCTTTATCTTCGGTCATATGATCAGTACATCCACTATCAAGGACCCATTCCTTTCCTCCAGCCATGTAGCCACGAAGATTTTCCACAAGACCAAAGTGTCTCATCGCATCATCGAGATCATAGTCACTATCATCATCCTCATCATAGTATCCATGTTCAACATCATTTTGTGATTGATCAATTCCTAGAGAGGGTAATTCATTAGACAAATGATCATCACAATGGTCACCTTTATGAATTCTGATAGCTTCGGATATGATATCGCTAATGATCCCAACTTTTCCTAAGGCACGCATGAGATTGGTAAGCTCAAATAGACAATCACCAAAGCTAGGATCACTAGAATTCATCTTACTCAAAGCAATAGACTTATGGAGAATTTCGTCTAAATTTTTCAAGGAATAATCTGGAAATCATTCCTCAAGAAATTTCCATATAGTATAGGCACAATCAAGAGTAGGCAAACTAGCAATCAAGTTTTTGGGCAATCCTCTTATGATAAGATTGATGGTTCTAAGATTGCGAATCATGTCAAGATCCTCTTCGGGTGTGGGATGCAAGGGATTAACATGAGGTGCACAAGGGCTAGCAATGTACTTGTTCAAGTGATATTCATTGAAAATCTCAAGCATTTCATTTTTCCACTCATGAAAATATTCTCCATCAAGAATAGGCACTCTATGTCTAAGACTCCCCAAATTAGACACATCCATCTTCCTCCAAAGGTGTTTAAACCAAGGCAATGGAGACCAACGCTCTGATACCAATTGAAAGGATCGAGAAGAGGTGTCTAGAGGGGGGTGATTAGACACTAAGTACCAAAAGTTGCAGTTTTTAATTTCTTTAAGTTGAAGTGGAGTTTGGCACAAGTTTAACAAACACAATACATATCAAGCAAGCATGCAAAGAGTATATGAGCAGCGGAAAGTAAAGCATGCAACTTGCAAGAATGTAAGGGGAAGGGTTTGGAGAATTCAAACGCAATTGGAGACACGGATGTTTTTGTCGTGGTTCCGATAGGTGGTGCTATCGTACATCCACGTTGATCGAGACTTCAACCCACGATGGGTAATGGTTGCGCGAGCCCACGAGGGCTCCACCCATGAAGGGTCCATGAAGAAGCAACCTTGTCTATCCCATCATGGCCATCGCCCATGAAGGACTTGCCTCACTAGCGGTAGATCTTCACGAAGTAGGCGATCTCCTTGCCCTTACAAACTCCTTGGTTCAACTCCACAATCTTGTCGGAGGCTCCCAAGTGACACCTAGCTAATCTAGGAGACACCACTCTCCAAGAACTAATAAATGGTGTGTTGATGATGAACTCCTTGCTCTTGTACTTCAAATGATAGTCTCCCCAACACTCAACTCTCTCTCACAGGATTTGGATTTGGTGGAAAGAAGATTTGAGTGGAAAGCAACTTGGGGAAGGCTAGAGATCAAGATTCATATGGTGGGAATGGAATATCTTGGCCTCAACACATGAGTAGGTGGTTCTCTCTCAGAAAATGTGTATTGAAAGTGTAGGTATGTTCTGATGGCTCTCTCCACGAATGAAGAGTGGGTGGAGGGGTATATATAGCCTCCACACAAAAACTAACCGTTACACATAATTTACCAATCTCGGTGAGACCGAATTGAGAAACTCGGTAGGACCGATTTAGCAAACCTAGTGACCGTTAGGATTTTCGGTGGGACTGAGATGCAACTTGATAGGACCGATATGGTTAGGGTTAGGGCATAACGTAATCTCGGTGAGACCAATTACAAAAACTTGGTGGAACCGATTTTGGTAATAAGCTAACGAGAGAGTTGGTCAGGCAAACTTGGTGAGACCGATTACACAAACTCGGTGGGACCGATTTTGGTAATAAGCTAACCAGAAAGTTTGCATTGTAATCTCAGTAGTACCGATTGCTCAATCTCGATGGGACCGATTTTGGTAATGGACATACACACAGAGATTACAATCCCATCTCGGTGAGATCGAGATCCCTATCGGTGAAACCGATTTGCCTAGGGTTTGTGGCAGCGGCTATGACATCTGAACTCGGTGGCGCCGGATAGAAAGAATCGGTGGGGCCGAGTTTGACTTTTGGTTTAGGTCATATGTGGATGTGGGAAGGTAGTTGAGGGTTTCAGAGCATATCACTAAGCGCTTTGAAGTAAGAACCTCATCAAGCAACACCTCATCCCTCCTTGATAGTATTGGCTTTTCCTATAGACTCAATGTGATCTTGGATCACTAAAATAGAAAATGTAGAGTCTTGATCTTGAAGCTTGAGCTAATCCTTTGTCCTTAGCATCTTGAAGGGGTTCCACATCCTTTAGTTCATGCCACTTAATTTGTTGAACTTGTCTGAAACATACTAGGTAAAAGTATTAGTCCAACAAGAGATATGTTGTCATTAATTATCAAAATCACCCAGGGAGCACTTGTGCTTTCAGGTTTGAATTGACTATGACAATAAGGTTGCTATCTATGATGATTATTATGATGACATGTATGCCATAAAGAGTAATAAATCTTTTATGCTTGTGCATCATGAAAAGAGTGTTGTATGTGATATCTATATTGTTGAATCCATTCATGATGTCTGAAAGTGCTAGTGATCGACTAGAGGGGGGGTGAATAGGCGATTTTTATGAAAGTCTTCAAAACATGGAAGTTTCGAAGACAAATGATAGAAATAAACCTATTACCATGCAGCGGAAGGTAGACTACACTAAGCAAGCCATAGTCAAGTATTCAATGAAATGAAAGCACAAAGACTAATAGCAGCTAGGCAGTATAGATCAGGATGGAAGATAGTATGAAGCCAATCAGAACAAGCAGTCACATAGTGAAGACAAATAAATATTGCAAACAGGCAATGACTTCACAAGGACCAATATGCAAATCAAGAGATGAGAAGGATAGAACCAGTGGATCGTTGAAGACAATGATTTGTTGGACCAGTTCCAGTTGCTGTGACAACTGTACGTCTGGTTAGGGAGGCTGAGATTCAACTCAGAAGACCGCGTCTTCACCTTATTCCCCTTGAGCTAAGGACACCCAGTCCTCGCCCAATCACTCTGGTAAGTCTTCAAGGTAGACTTCCAAACCTTCACAGACTTTGTTCACCGGCGATCCACAATGACTCTTGGATGCTCAGAACGCGAGGCCTAACCGGCTGGAGGATTCACAGTCCTCAAGTGTAATAAGTCTTCAGATCACACAGACATGAAGACTTAAGTGATGCCTAACACTCTTTGGCTCTAGGTGTTTAGGGCTTTGTCCTCGCAAGGAATTCTCTCTCAAAGGCTTCGAGGTGGGTTGCTCTCAAACGACAAAAGCCGTATACTAACTCTGAGCAGCCAACCCTTTATGGTTGTAGGGGGTAGGCTATTTATAGCCACTAGGCAACCCAACCTGATTTGTCCGAAATGACCCTGGGTCACTAAGGAAATGACACGTGTTCCAACGGTCAGATTTCACACACACACGACAACTTTACTTGGGCTACAAGCAAAGCTGTCTTATCCAGCTCTGGATAAGATTTGCTCTCATTGTCTTCGGTCGAAGACATAGGATTTTGGTTAAGCATCACTTAAGTCATTCTGAGTGGTTCACTTGGACCCCACTTAACAGTACGGTGGTTCCTATGACTCAACAAAGAAGAAAATGAAACACGAAACAACTAAGTCCTCGCACTCCATAGTCTTCACGCGATGTATTCTCTTGTCATAGTCTTCAATATGAATGTCTTCACATACCACCTTTGACTTCAATGTCTTCATACATTTTTAGGGGTCATCTCTGGTAGAAAAACTGAATCAATGAGGGACTTCTACCTGTGTTATCCTGCAATTCTCACAAACACATTAGTCCCTCAACCAGGTTTGTCATCAATACTCGGAAACCAACTAGGGGTGGCACTAGATGCACTTACAATCTCCCCCTTTTTGGTGATTGATGACAAACTGGTTGAATTTTTCAACGGGGAATAAAATATGTGAAATTGTAAAGGATAGGGTATTGTCTTCATAAGTGGCAAAGGCTCCCCCTGAAGATGTGCATATAAGTAATTTGCTTTTGGAATGCAAATGCACATGGCAGGTTGTACTTGTGGAGATCCTCATCAACTTATGATGACAATTCATCATGCATGATTTGATATAACGAAGATAATGACATGCATAATGAAAAATGGACGTCTGCAAAATGACCTAAGTGCGGAAGTTATCATCGCACATGCGGAATTTATCATCGCATCACAGAATAGCAAATAAGTAGTAGACGACCATCGAGTTTAAGTGTTACAACTCAAAGAACCAAATGTATCAAAAAGCGAGAGTTGTAAGCACTTGGCAAAAAGTAGCAAAAAGTAAAGCAACCACCCATATGGACCCGTTTGAAGACTATCAACTCATATGATTCTCCCTCTTTTGTCAGTAAGGACCAAAAAGGTTTGAAGACATAGAGCACCTACTCGTTCTCATGAGGAGCAGGCGAAACAGCAGGGTCATTGTTGAGGTCCGGTGGTGCAGAAGAACTTGGTGCAGTGTCGACGCGCGCTGACGTTGGAGGTGGTGAAGTGGCATCATCTTGGTTATCAATGACTCTGGCATTCACTGTCGCAGCTGAGGACGAATAGTCAGAGTCTTCAAGTGAGGGAGTCCGACGCAAGTGAGCATTCCTTGGTGGATTTGAGCCAAACTTGAATCTTTCTGTGAAGCCATCGTCTTGTAGATCAGCTTCAGCACTAAGCAATGTCAAACTCTTCAAAGACCTCTGACAGGTTTCATGTGTAACAAAGGCATTCTTGGTGGCAAGATTGCGAATGTGATTGACGTCCACCAACAGGCTTTGCATCTGACGCTTAAGCCAGTCATGATGCTTATCCTATTTCTGACGTAGCGTGATGAGAAGCTCTCGGTCATTGAGAACACGAGATTGCTTCCGAGGCTTTTGGGCAATGGTGCTTTCAGTGGCGTCAGTTTGAGCGCGAGGGGCACGTGTATTGCCAGCCAAGGGATAAACACGAGAGACTGCCTGAACTCCTTCAATGGGCTGGGTGAAGCTTTGACGATCAGCATTGTGAAGATAAATCGGATCCTTGGAAGGCTCTGGGTAAATAGCTTCAACAGACAGATCAACCTCTGGCAAGAATACAAGATGATTGCGCGCAGACGACTGATAGTTGAAGGCAGAGTGAAGCTTGATAAGACGCATTACCCATGGAGCATAGAACTTCAGACCAAAAATGTCGGAGCCAGATGCAGCCAACTGCCTGATGAAGAAGTCTTGAGCATTGAAGCTGATGCCATTGAAGATATAGAAAACCAAAGTCTTCATTGCTCCTTCAAACTTCGCTGTAGACGAATGTCCTTTGACAGGCCATAGAGTTTTTCTGATGATATGATAAATGGTGCGAGGCAGATACTCTAGGTCTTCAACAAAGAATTTAGATGGGTATTCAGCGTCGTGAGGCAAAGGCTTCATCATGCTCAGCATTTGGCTCATGTTGGGATCCGGCTTCTAAAAGATGCTCTCCAAAGCGTTTTGGTGTTGTTGACAACTTGGTTCATAGTATTCACCAGGAGTGGGCAGGCCTGTCAGCTCAATGATATCAAGAGCTTTGGCTTCATGATGGACATCGCCTGTCATCCACTCAAGGACCCAAGTCTTTGGATCCCTGTTGTAGCCTCGAATGTGAAGAGTTGCATAGAACTGTAACAGAAGCTCTTCATTCCAGTGTTCCTTGTCTGTGACAAATTGCATGAGTCTAGCATCTCTGAAGCAATCCAACGCTTCTTCTAGACAGGGCAGGCTAGCTATAGCTTCAGTGTCAAGACGCATATGTGGAAATATGCGCCCTTGATTGTATAAGACACATGAATAGTAGCTGCGCTGCTGATAGCTCCAGAACCGATCCGATGAAATGCGAGGTTTGGAGTAAGGGTTCTTGGCGCTGTTGAAGAAGGTGTTATGTGCCACGAAGCATTTCACATTGAAGACCCCAGGTGAGGTTGCAGTGCCTGGGAATCTTGGAAGTCTTGGCTTGGGCTTCTGGACTTGAGGCCTGTGCTCGACATGATAGTCAAATTGTGGACCCACAGCAGGTGGAGGAACCAGAATGGGCCATCGGACCATAATAGGCTGACCACGATCAAATGCCAGCTCAACAGTATGAGGTCTTGGAGGGGGTACAGGAGCATTGGCATTGTCGTTGACATAGGCTGGAAGTGGCACAATATCTTCAGGAGGAATGATTACATCTGGTGCAGCATTGGCTTCAGGGGCCACATTGGCTTCAGGTGCTTGCACTTCTGGCACCACATTAGCTTCAGCCATGACAACGTCATTGGCTTCAGTGTTGATGTTGGTGGCTACCTCAGTACGGGTAACCTCCACTTCAGGAGCTGGAGGGTCGGACACATTCTCCTCGAGAACAACTTCATGAATTGTTGGTGGTGTAGCAACTCTGTCTTCATCACATGGTTCTTCTTCATCGGCTGATGCAGCCGGAATATCTTCAGCCATTTTGGCTTCAGACTCAGAAACGTTCACAGTTGGAGTGACTTGGGGCCTTGATCCTTTCTGAAGCCTGCGTAACGCTGGCGACGCCTGTGGAGATGGAGTTGGTTGGGCCTCAAAGTCATTGTCATCTTGTACTTGTGGTTGGGGAGAACTTGGGGTGTCTTGTTGTTGTGGGTGATCAGCCCACGATGCATCCTGAGCAGTTGGCGTCAGAGGACGACCAATGCTGATGAGCTTGCTGTGCGTGAGCACAGGAGATGATACCAAATTTTTCTTGATCTGAGGAAGGACTTCATCATCTTCAACATCGTAGTGAGGACCAATGTCTTCAGCTGTGGTGGGGTCAACAGCTGGATTGTCTTCAGCTTCAGGAGCCTTTGTGGAAGCAGGCTCATGAACTATCAACTGGCGCTCTCGATGTTCAGACACAGGACAAGCCACTGAGATTGGCTCGACATCAAGGGGCTCTATGGGAGCAGCCCGGTCTCTCTTCTTGGTTTTTCGTTTCTTGGTTGGGGAAGCATCATCAGTGGTGGCTTTGGTCTTGCGCTTTCTGGCTTCGGCTTCAGCCGCCCTTGTTTTCTTCAGTTCTGAAGCCACTGTGGGGACCTTGGGCTTCGAGCCTGTCATACTGGCTGGGAAGACAATGTGATGTTCTTCCGCCTTGATGCTTCGGGTTCTACCACAGCTGGCTTCTTCTTCTTCTTGGCAGCCATTCGTGGGTCAATGCCTGGTCGCCCCAAGGCCTTGCGCTTTTCAGCTTCATTGTATCTATGAACACATTTGGCAGCAAGATCCTTCATGCGCTCACGAGAACCTTTTGCTTCTTCGCATTTCTTGTGGAATGCTTCCTTGAGCTCATGCATCATGACCTTGAAGTTTTGAATGTCTTCAACATTGAGCTTGGCCATGTGCTTCTTGAACTGAGCCTTTTCATAATCGATCTTATGCTTCAGCTCAACAATTTTCTGAGCTGGAGCCAGCTCAGGAGCGATGGCTCCGTGGAAGGCGATGCTGAGGCCAATGGGAAGCTGAAGATCATCAAAGCTGACATTTGGGCTGTCAAACCACTCATCAATGAACTTGTTTAAGATTTCCACATCAAAGAGAGGAAGGTCATTGAAGATTTCCGCCTCTTGCTTGCTCTTGATCAACTGCTCAAGAGCGTCATCGCCAAGATCGTCGTCGCTGGACAGATCAATGGCGTCATTCTCGTTTCTCAAGACAGCAGCAGGGGTCAGTGCTTGACCAGTGGGTTGCATGGGCTTTTTCACTTTTGCAGGCTTGGAGATGCGTGAGAGATCTTCAGACTGCACACTGGCTTCAGGAGGTGCAGTGGCCAGAGGCTTCGCCCGTGAAACCTTTGGTGCAGATGAGGGCTTTGAAGCCTTTGGTGCTGAAGAGGGCTTTGAAGCCTTGGATTTTATTTGCTTCACAGGCTTCGGTGGTGTAGGCGCTTCGTCAGAATCAGCGTCGTTTGCAGGTTGATCCACGTCTACCCCTTGAACCATTATGTGAGTGATGAGACCTTCTAAGTTGTAGAAGGGCCCAACAAGATTGGGTTCAACTTCATGTGTGCCGTTAGCTCGTGGTGCAGAGGGGCCTGGGTTGAAGTCTAATCCCAAAGACTTCTTGTTTTCCTTGGCCGAGTTCTTTGCAAACTGATAGTTGTGCTTGAAGAGATTATCTTCTCGACACCATAACAGAGAGGACGGGTCGGCATTAGCAGGCTGAGGTCCACGAGGCATGCAGGGGTAGAAGCCTTGAGCAATAGCTTCAGACTGTGATTTGGGCTGAAGACCTTTGTATATAATATCTCCCCAGGGGCCCTTGATGACACTCTTCTCAGCATATTCTTCTGTGACAAATCTGTACTTGAACCATTCCTCTGCCCAGTGTCTTCGAATCCATTGGATTCGGTTCTTGCGTTCTCCATAGGTCTCTTCTGGATCTGACTTGTATAGCTCATAGAGATCCGGTGACAGGTCCTTAGCAGTGTTTCCACGGTGCTATATGCCTCCCTTCCTGACTGATTTCTCTGTTGCCATGAAGTTTAGAATGAAAGGCTTGAACACTGTCAAAGTCTTCCGTCTACTGGTCAGACAAGAACTGGCTTCAGGAGAATTTATATGATGTTGTAAGAACTCTGCAAATGAATGCAGACTATGAGAACCAAGGGATTCTCCCACGGACATGTACCTGTGATAGCATTAAAGGTGCGAGGGAAGGGGAAGAGGTCATATGCATTCTCAAAAGATTTTGAAGATAAATCAGCTTAGAAGACATTGACCTCATAGTGCGAAGACATTCACTCATATGTAAAGAGTTGGTTCCAGATTTGTACAAATCCACGAATAAGTACAAGTGAGGAATCCAACTACTTTGTGAAGTATAAGTGAACATACTAGGCATGCTATGAGATGCATAAAAACATGATCACCAATAACACTTGAGCTAGTTTTAGAGGCAAGACTAGGAACCTAAGTTTACCGTTTATCATTCCACACGTGCATATGAGTTTTCCACTGAATCGCATATTCCAGGATCATAGTAGTTATAACATAGATATAAACTCTTAATTTATGAATATGGAAATCTAAAAATACAATATTATTGCCTCCAGGGCATATTTCCAATAGGAGCCCCCAAGCTCCGCTGCACGAGTGATAAACTCACCGACTAAGCAACACGCACGCACGCCCGCCCACCCCACCACCGCCAACATCACCATCACCATCCTCTTGTCGTTCGAGGCCTCACCCATGTTATCCCAAAAGCATATTCCCTCCAGCAGCACATTTGTGTCGGGGCGTGAGCAGAGCACCAACGTCGCCCAGGGAACCCTTGTCCCCAAGCCCATGGTCGTCCCCGTCGCCAAGCGAGTCGCCCTGCCGTACAAGAGCCATTAGAGCCATATTCAGTTATTTAGACGTGCACTCACTTTGCCTTGGGATGTGTTATGTTACCACAAACATCTCTCTTGTCATTAACTACTTGGCACATAAGAAAATTTTCCTTGAAATGTGTTATGTTACTAGCTAAATTACTCTCATTGTGGCTAGTCTAATGCACGAGAACACGTGTGTTGTGATATTTGTTTTTGGATCTTAGAGCATCTACAGTCGGGCACCCAAAACCTGCTTCAAACGCTTGGGCGGACAATGATACGTCTCCGTCGTATATGCTTTTCCAAACACTTTTTCCCTTGTTTTGGACTCTAACTTGCATGCTTTGAATGGAACTAACCCGGACTGACGCTGTTTTAGCAGAATTGCCATGGTGTTATTTTTGTGCAGAAATAAAAGTTCTTGGAATGACCTGAAAATCAACGGAGATTATTTTTGGAATATATAAAAAATACTGGAAGAAGAATCCACGTCAGGGGGCCCACACCCTGTCCACGAGGGTGGGGGGCGGGCCTACCCCCCTGGCACGGCCCCCTGCCTCGTGGGCCCCCTGACCCTCCACCGACCTCAACTCCAACTCCATATATTCGTGTTCGGGGAGAAAAAACCTAGAGAGAAGGATTCATCGTGTTCTATGATACGGAGCCACTGCCAAGCCCAAAACTCTCTCGGGAGGGCTGATCTGGAGTCCGTTCGGGGCTTTGGAGAGGGGAATCCGTCGCCATCGTCATCATCAACCTTCCTCCATCACCAATTTCATGGTGCTCACCGCCGTGCATGAGTAATTCCATCGTAGGCTTGTTGGAAGGTGATGGGTTGGATGAGATTTATCATGTAATCGAGTTACTTTTGTCAGGGTTTGATCCCTAGTATCCACTATGTTCTGAGATTGATGTTGCTATGACTTTGCTATGCTTAATGCTTATCACTAGGGCCCGAGTGCCATGATTTCAGATCTGAACCTATTATATTTTCATGAATATATGTGAGTTCTTGATCCTATCTTGCAAGTCTATAGTCACCTATTATGTGTTATGATCCGTTAACCCTGAAGTGACAATAATCGGGATCATTACCGGTGATGACCGTAGTTTGAGGAGTTCATGTATTCACTATGTGTTAGTGCTTTGGTCTGGTACTCTATTAAAAGGAGGCCTTAATATCCCTTAGTTTCCAATAGGACCCCGCTGCCACGGGAGGGTAGGACAAAAGATGTCATGCAAGTTCTTTTCCATAAGCACGTATGACTATATTCGAAATACATGCCTACATTACATTGATGAACTGGAGCTAGTTCTGTGTCACCCTATGTTATGACCGTTACATGATCGATCGCATCCGACATAATTCTCCATCACCGATCCATTGCCTACGAGCTTTCCATATATTGTTCTTCACTTATTTACTTTTCTGTTGCTACTGTTACCATCACTATAAAACCCAAAAATATTACTTTTGCTACCATTACTTTTTGCCACCGTTACCACTGTTATCATATTACTTTGCTACTAAACACTTTGCTACAGATATTAAGTTATCCAGGTGTGGTTGAATTCACAACTCAGCTGCAAATACTTGAGAATATTCGTTGGTTCCCCTTGTGTCGAATCAATAAATTTGGGTTGAATACTCTACCCTCGAAAACTGTTGCGATCCCCTATACTTGTGGGTTATCAAGACTATTTTCTGGCGCCGTTGCCGGGGAGCATAGCTCTATTCTTTAAGTCACTTGGGATTTATATCTGCTGGTCACTATGAAGAACTTGAAATATCAAAGAATCAAGATCTATCCCTCAACTACAAGGGGAGGTAAGGAACTGCCATCTAGCTCTGCACTTGATTCACCTTTTGTTATGAGTAAACTTGTGACACCTACACATGCTATTGATTCTGGGTTGCATGTTATTGATGATGCCACTTCTGCTTTGCATGATACTTATGATGAAACTACTTCTATGCTTGATAGTACTGTACCACTAGGTGAATTTCTCGATTAACAACTTGCTAGGGCTAGAGAGAATGAAATTACTGAAACTGATAATATTGATGAAAGTGATGATGAAGATTCGCCCCTAGATATGAACTGCCTGTTGTTCCTGAGGGTTATGTTATGGATGAAGAAACTGCTAGAGATTTCTTAGCTTGCAATGATAGATCTGATCTTAATAAATTATTAGCCAAGCTTAAAGAAAAGTCTTTGAATGCTAGAATGAAATATGACCCTGCTTTTGCTACCACACCTATCTTTATTGCTGATAAGGATTATGATTTCTCTGTCGATCCTGAGATAATTACTTTGGTTGAATCTGATCCTTTTTATGGCTATGAATCTAAAACTGTTGTGGCACATCTTACTAAATTAAATGATATAGCCACCCTATTCACTAATGATGAGAAAACTCGCTATTATTATATCCTTAAGTTATTTCCGTTCTCATTAAAGGGTGATGCTAAAACATGGTTTAATTCTCTCGATCCTGGTTGTGTGCGTAGTCCCCAGGATATGATTTATTACTTCTTTGCTAAATATTTCCCCGCTCATAAGAAACAAGCTGCTTTAAGGGAAATATATAATTTTGTGCAAATTGAAGAAGAGAGTCTCCCACAAGCCTGGGGGAGGCTTCTCCGATTACTTAATTCTTTGCCTAATCATCCTCTCAAGAAAAATGAAATACTTGATATATATTTTATAATGGACTAACCGATGCTTCCAGAGATTACCTGGATAGTTGTGATGGTTGTGTTTTCAGGGAAAGAACTATTGATCAAGCTGAATTGCTATTGAGTAATATGTTGACTAATGAAAATAATTGGACACTTCCTGAACCAACTCCTAAGCCAACTCCGAAGAAAAGCGGTATTCTATTTCTCAGTCCTGAAGATATGCAAGAGGCAAAGAAATCTATGAAAGAAAAAGGTATTAAAGCTGTGGATGTTAAGAATTTACTGCCTGTTGAAGAAATACATGGTCTTAATTTACCACCTGTTGAAGAAATACATGGTCTTGATAACCCGACACAGGTGGTAAAGGTAAATTCTCTCTATAGATATGGTAAAGATGAAATCCCTCCTATTAAGTTTGCTAGCCAATGCTTAGATGAGTTTGATAATTTTATTGTTAAACAAGAATACTTCAATGCTTATGTTGGTAGACAGTTGAAACATAATGCCTATATGATTGAACACTTGAGTGATTATATGGCTAGTGTTAAAGGTGAACTTAAACTTATTAGTAAACATGCTTGTATGTTACCACTCAAGTAGAACAAGTACTTAAAGCTCTGAATGATTTGCTCAATGAATTAAACAATAAGAATGATAATGTTGTTAGAGTTATGACTAGAGGTGGTAAAATGACTCAGGAGCCTTTGTATCCTGAGGGCCACCCTAAGAGAATTGAGCAAGATTCTCAAAGAACTACTATAGATGCACCTAGTCCTTCTAAAAGGAAGAGAAAGAAAAATGATAGGACTTTGCATGCATCTAGTGAACCTGTTATTGACACACCTGAGAATCCCAATGATATTTCTATTTCTGATGCTGAAACACAATCTGGTAATGAACATGAACCTAGTGATAATGTTAATGATGATGTTCATGTTGATGCTCAACCTAGTATTGATAATGATGTAGAGACTGAACCTACTGTTGATCTTGATAACCCACAATCAAAGAATCAACATTATGATAAGAGAGACTTTGTTGCTAGGAAGCATGGTAAAGAAAGAGAACCATGGGTTCAAAAACCCATGCCCTTTCCTCCTAAACCATCCTAGAAAAAGGATGATGAGGATTTTGAGCG
The DNA here is from genome assembly GCF_018294505.1 of Triticum aestivum. Taxonomy (NCBI): domain Eukaryota; kingdom Viridiplantae; phylum Streptophyta; class Magnoliopsida; order Poales; family Poaceae; genus Triticum; species Triticum aestivum. The sequence goes on from NC_057794.1 coordinate 358,259,143, forward strand.
CTTTGCTAAAATGATTAGACCTATCTTTTTGCATATGTGTTTGACTGACATGCTTAAAATGAATCCTTATGCTAAATACATGAAAGATATTGTTACAAATAAAAGAAAGATACTGGAAGCTAAAATTTCCATAATGCTTGCGAATTATACCTTTAAGGGTGGAATACCTAAGAAACTTGGAGACCCCATGTCGGTGTCAAAACCGGCGGATCTCAGGTAGGGGGTCCCAAACTGTGCATCTAGGATCGATGGTAACAGGAGACGGGGGAAACGATGTTAACCCAGGTTCGGGCCCTCTCTATGGAGGTAATACCCTACTTCCTGCTTGATTGATCTTGATGAATATGATTATTAGAAGAGTTGATCTACCACGAGATCGTAATGGCTAAACCCTAAATGCCTAGCCTGCATGACTATGGTAATGAGTATATCCTTTCCGGACTAACCCCTCCGGTTTATATAGACACCGAGGGGATCTAGGGTTTACATAGAGTCGGTTACATAAGAAGGAATCTTCATAGTCGGTCGCCAAGCTTGCCTTCCACGCCAAGGAGAGTCCAATCTGGACACATGTACAGTCTTCGGCCTTCATGTCTTCACAGCCCATCAGTCTGGCCCATGGATAACAAGCCGGACGCCCGATGACCCCTTAGTCCAGGACTCCCTCACCCCGGAGTACCAACTATACCACGCTCCATTAAAAGAAACTATGTTAAAACTGTTTTATGTGATCTTGGAGCCAGTGTTAGTGTTATGCCTCTCTCTTTATACCGTAGACTTGATTTGAATAAGTTGACACATACTGAAATATCTTTGCAAATGGCTGACAAATCAACTGCTATACCTGTCGGTATTTGTGAGGATGTGCCTGTTGTTGTTGCAAACGTCACTATTTTAACGGACTTTGTTATTCTTGATATCCCTGAGGACGATAGTATGTCTATTATTCTCGGAAGAACCTTTTTTAATACTGCAGGGGCTGTTATTGATTGCAACAAAGGCAATGTCACTTTTCATGTTAATGGTAATGAGCACATGGTACACTTCCCGAGGAAACAACCTCAAGTCCATAGTATCAATTCCATTGGGAATTTTCATCGATTATTTTTGGAGGTTTCGAATTTCCTCTTCCTACTATCAAGAAGAAATATGATATTCTTATTGTTGGGGACGTGCATATCCCCATTGAGGTAACCTGGTGTTATTCGAAAATTCTCCGGTTTCATGCAATTCGGAATGAGTTTGTTAACAAGACTTGATCAACCTTGTTAGTGGATTCCTTTTGAAGAACATGATATGGGTGAATTTAGAAAACACAACTCTTTGTACCCTCTTTTTACTTTCTATTATTTATATTAAATAAAGCAAAAATAGTAATTTCTGTCAGTTTTCTGAATTATCCGTGTAATAAAAAATACCCCAAAAATAAAAGTTCTCCAAATGCCCTGAAAATTTAATATGATTTTCTCTGGAATATCTGAGAATATCTGGCATTGAGAACACATCAGGGGAGCCAGCACCTGGCCACGAGGGTCCAGGGCGCGCCCTACCCCCTGGGCGCGCCCCCTGCCTCGTGGGCCCCCGGTGCCCCCTCCACTTATTCCAGCCACCACACACTCCTTCTTCCTCCCAAAAAAATCACCAACCAGCTCAAGCACGAGTTCTAGCTCATCTTGCTGCCATTTTTGATCTCCTAGCTCAAAGCTTCATTCACAAAACTGCTTTGGGGGATTGTTCTTTGGTATGTGACTCCTCCAATGGTCCAATTAGTTTTTGTTCTAGTGCTTTATTTATTGCAAAAAAATTCTGCTTAGGTGACCCTGTTCTTGAGCTTGCATGTCAAATTTATGTGGTCAAAAGTAGTTTTAATGCATGATATGGCCTCTAGGCACTTGTAGGAGTAGTTGCTATCAATTTTGTTGAGTTTGGTTCACTTTTATTTTAAGTTACTAAAAATTTCAGAAATTTTTCAGAGGAAGAAATATGTTTAGGAAAATGTACCAAGGTGGTTCCTCAAGGAAGCAAGGAACCAGGCCCACAATACGCGAGCCGGACAATGAACCACCAAGGGATGCTCAAGTGCGGCCTTGTGAATGGCCGTCAGAGGACTTCATGGTTCGAGCAGGAATCAAGGAGGAATTTGAAGCACATGAGCGTAATGCCGATATTGAGAGCTTCATGGCAGATAAGTGTTGTCAATACCACTACCTCACTGATTCCTTTGTGAGAAGGTTTGAATTTTCATCATCATGCAATTCTCAAACTGTCCTGTTTGATCTTTATGATAAATCTTATACCATGGACTTAGAAGATTTTAACGCTGCATGTAAACTCCCACAGTGGGGTAATGTTAGTGTGTCAGTGTACTAGAGTAGGGGTACCCTAGTATCCCGAACTCATGCACGGGCAGTTGCAGCACCCCGCGGCAAGGCTTGCCGGGTGACTGCCAAGACCCTCCGTGGTTCCCTTGAAGACCATTCAAGAACAAAGTACACAAACCAAGGCCCCGGCAAGAGGAGCTTGCCGGGAAGGCCAAGCAAGGCCCCGGCAAGAGAATCTTACCGGGAAGAGCCAAGGCCCCGGCAAGAGGAGCTTGCCGGGAAGGCCAACCAAGGCCCCGGCAAGAGGATCTTGCCGGGAAGAGACAAGACCCCGGCAAGAGGAGCTTGCCGGGAAGGCCACTCAAGGCATACCAAGAAAGCTTGCCGCGACACGCCCTGCGTCCCGGCAAGATCCGGCTAGCGACAAGCTTCCGGACACGACAAGACGACGGCCGCGGCAAGGAGCTTGCCGCGGGAAACCCCCACTTCGTGTCCGCGCTCCAGCACACCTGCTAACGTGTCGCTCTAGGACTCTCCCAAGCACATGTGGCAGGAGGCCGTGCAGCTAGGGGTACGTGGTGGCAAGCGGAGATAAAGAGAAGCCCATCGTGGCAAACGGTGGCGCTCCTAACGGTCACCTCTTGCACTGTTTAGGAGACTCAGACAGGCATTTAATGCCCTTGTCCCCTACCGTCAGAGTTAGGTAGGGTGCACTGTATCCACAGTAGCGGTAGCTGCACCTACCGCATCCTTTTCTATTTTTATCCTTCTAGTCTACGTTGCCACCTGTCGGTGACCCCTTGGGAGTATAAAAGGAGGCCCAAGCGCAACGTAGAGGGGGGGGCGGTTCGGCTCATTCGAGACACCAGAAACACTCCCACGCTCAGTCTGGTAGCGTCGATCGCTCCTAAGCAAAGATTCAATACACACAAACAAGCAGCAGTAGGGTTTTACGCATCCGTGCGGCCTGAAGCTGGGTAAAATCGCCCGCGTGTACTGCCTCGATCCGCTCTTTGTGCGCTCTCCGCCTCCCACTGAACCGAAAGGGGCCCTGTCCCCATAGGTGTTGGTGGATCAGCACCCCCCGACATCTTTGGCGCGCCAGGTAGGGGGCATGCTTCGGCGGCAGCTGTTCCGTCCACGTCAAGGCTCAGCTATTCTTCATCGTCATGGCTCCTAAGAAGCGGGCGAGCAAAAGAACGGCGCCAGTGCGGCAACAGAAAAGCTAAGTCGTGCGAAACTTTAGATATTTCCTTTCTATATAAAGTTATCCGCCTCGGAGATCTTGTTCTTTGTACGGAAAACCTGTGCGCGGAGGAACCAACTCGTAGCTAGTTGCGCCCTTACTTTGTTTCGAGTCCGCTCAACAACTTAAGTGAGCTGCTAGCGCCCTTACTTTGCTTCGAGTCCGCTCAGCAACTTAAGTGAGCCGCTAGTGCCCTTACTTTGTTTCGAGCCTGCTCAACAACTTAAGTGAGCTGCAACTAGTTGCGATAAGGTTGCTTGTCGATAGCGACCCCGCCAGCAGGCTGCTGAAGTTCCGCACTCGGCGCTCGCGGCAAGTGTGCCTGCACCGGCAAGTTTCCCTAGAAAGCGTAGGGTGGACGTACAAAGAGAGGTTGAACAGGAAGATAGCATGCACTATTTATTTGAGATTTCTGCATAGACCTGTATGCCAAGGAGCCTTCTCGAGGCTAGTTGCGCTCCATGTTGCCTCGAGTCTGCTCGGCAACTTGTGCGGTTGCGCTAGAACCAAGAAGGTAAACCTTTCCGGGAGGCGATGTTCCCGAATAGCCTCTAAGGGCCCGTTCCCTCAAGCGCTGCTGGCTGGATCACACGCACCGGAAAGCATTCCAGCAGGCATAGGGAATATGTAGCAGAAGTCAAAATTCGCAAGCGAGTTAAGTGCACTTCAGATGCTAATCACTTGTCATGTTTGAACGCAGTTATGGCCCGGGGGCTGGCAATGCCCTTAGGACCAATCTTTTTGGTGTCAAGAACAACGAAGTTCTTCACCATAAGCCTTTCCGGCAACGATCTTGCCGGGAGCCGGTGTCAAGAACGACGAAGTTCTTCGCCATAAGCCTTTCCGGCAACGATCTTGCCGGGAGCCGGTGTCAAGAACGACGACGTTCTTCGCCATAAGCCTTCTTGGCAATAAGCTTGCCGGAAGCCAGCATCGAGAACATCAAATTTCTCTGCCGAAGATAAAAGTCTTCCTGGCAACAAGCTTGCCGGAAGCCGGCATTGAGAACATCAAAGTTCTCTGCCGAAGATAAAAGCCTTCCTGGCAACAAGCTTGCCGGAAGCCGGCATCGAGAACATCAAAGTTCTCTGCCGAAGATAAAAGCCTTCCTGGCAACAAGCTTGCCGGAATCCGGCATCGAGGACGTCAAAGTTCTCTGCCGAAGATAAAAGCCTTCCTGGCAACAAGCTTGCCGGAAGCCGGCATCGAGAACATCAAAGTTCTCTGCCGAAGATAAAAGCCTTCCTGGCAACAAGCTTGCCGGAATCCGGCATCGAGAACGTCAAAGTTCTCTGCCGAAGATAAAAGCCTTCCTGGCAACAAGCTTGCCGAAAGCCGGCATCGAGAACGTCAAAGTTCTCTGCCGGAAGATAAAAGCCTTCCCGGCAAGCCAATATCACTGGGGGCTGCGAGTGCCAAGAATCGTCCACAACAATCCAGAGTTGCCGAGGGCTGCAATATCAGATAAGTCTTTTATCCCTCATCATGCATCCTCTTATGGACTGGGGAATGTGAAACCATGTTTCTTCCTGAAAACTGCCGTGCTCCCTCAACTCTAGGCCCTGGGGCTCATTCTCGGGGCCAAGTTTGGTCGTAGTCGCGGCAGCAAAGGGATGAAACGAGGAGACCGCACCCACCTCGTTCCTGCCTCCGTCAAAAGCGTGAGAAAGGCCGAGCGACGTGGGAATGCGGCAGGGCCTGTTGCCGGGAGATGAAATGTTTGTCCGAGGGATACCAAGGATTTGCTCCTTGGCGTGGGTTCAACTCGCGAGACAAATATCCTGGCAAGCATCCCTTTTTCATTAAAAAACATCCCACTCAGGTACAGTCCATAGAGGATGAAAAACATGAAAGAGAGGATTACAAGTTTTAGATACAGCTAAGGACCGAAGGCTTACAAATTAAGAAGATAAGATGCCCGTAATCCCTTTCCTGTCCCTCTCCTCAGGAGGCAGGTCAAGGAGGCGAAAAGGGCAAAAGGAGCGCCTAGGCGAGCTACGGGTGCCAGAAGACACCAAGAGAACATCCCGGGGGCCGTCCGAAGGCTGGACGGCGATGGCGGCGCTGGAAGCGGGGCTCGAAAACGGGGCGGCAGGACGTCAGCACGCTGTCGAGGGAACCACGCCCTCGTACTCCGACCTGACGGCCTTGTCGCCAGCCCTCTTCCCCTTCCACAGCCTCCCTACGCCAGCTGCCCAAGGAGACGACCCCGGGGAGTTCAAGAAGCCGGCGACGCGGATGATGGGGTCGCCGGTGCCGCGCAGAGCGGCGCCCGACGCCTAGTCGGACCCGCCGCTTTGCCGCCCGCTACCCCCATCGTCGCTGTCGCTCCCCTCCTCGTCGCTCTCGCTCGAGGAGGAGCCTTCGTTGTCGGAGGAGCTGTCCACGCAGCACTTCGCCCGAGTGCCGAAGCACCCGAAGGCCTTGACGGAGAGGAGATCGCCCTCCATCAACTTAAAATGGAGGGTAAACCCCTCCATCAAGCTGTGGATGCGGGCGAACGTCTTCCACCCTCGATCAAGATACATCACATTAGGGGCTGGGAATGCAACGCGAACTCGCGTGCCGCTGATCCCATAGCCCCTCATGTGCAGTCTCAGTGTCTCGGGCGGGTCCAACTCCATCGCGCGCGCAAACGGAGCTGGAAGCCGGAGGCGACGACGAGGCGCCCGGCGCAGCCTGACGAAGAACTCGCAAGGGTCGTCCCCTATATGGACCGCCATGGGGGGAGGAGCCGCCGGCGGAGGTGAAGCTGACGCGCCGCCCCGAGCGCCTCGACCTCGTCCTCGACCTCGTCCGCGACCTCGCCCCCTCCCTCTTCCCCTTATGGCTGGCTCTGCCACCACGGGCGCGAAGGAGGGAGAGATGCGCTGTCTGGCGGCGACCCTCGCCGCCACTGATGAAGGGCCTGGGTTCCCTTTCTCCATGGCAGATGAGAGAAAGGGGAGCAGAAGCTGAAGAAAGGAGAAGATGAGAGAGTGCGGGTTTCTGTGCTCCCCTCCCGCTCTTTATAAAGGAGCGAGGTGGGGGCTCGGCCGCCCCGCTCAGCGAATCAAGGCACGGGAAGAGCAGGGAGTTGGGGCCAACCCGCTGCCTCTGCTCGCGACGGCCCAGTTCCCCACTTCCACCGTCCGTGACCCCAAGCGCATGGAAGCCGCGTGGCGGGGATGCAGAACCAAGGCGACAGATGAGGCGGCCTCGCTCCGCCCCGTGATCGCGGGGAGTGGGCGTCCCGAAAAACGCGCACCGGCCCTGTCCAGTAAATGCACCACGCCCCCACGCCTACCTCCGTTCAAGGAGGAGGGCGTGAACCGTCCTCATCATCATGGCCTGACGCATGCTCGAGGGGCTTAGTCCCGCGCGCGCCGCCCGCGTCACCCACGACGTCGCGTTTGACGCGTGCCGTTCTGGGTGTGCGCAGTGGGAGCGGAGAGATATGCGGCGTGACCTAGGCCGCGCGTGCCCGTGCACTGTTTTGGGCCTAGCCCAACAGCGCTCGGCACCGTGTATGGCCCAGGCCCGGGGGCTCCTGTCGGTGTACTAGAGTAGGGGTACCCTAGTATCCCGAACTCATGCACGGGCAGTTGCAGCACCCCGCGGCAAGGCTTGCCGGGTGACCGCCAAGACCCTCCGTGGTTCCCTTGAAGACCATTCAAGAACAAAGTACACAAACCAAGGCCCCGGCAAGAGGAGCTTGCCGGGAAGGCCAACCAAGGCCCCGGCAAGAGGATCTTGCCGGGAAGAGACAAGACCCCGGCAAGAGGAGCTTGCCGGGAAGGCCACTCAAGGCATACCAAGAAAGCTTGGCGCGACACGCCCTGCGTCCCGGCAAGATCCGGCGAGCGACAAGCTTCCGGACATGACAAGACGACGGCCGCGGCAAGGAGCTTGCCGCGGGAAAGCCCCACTTCGTGCCCGCGCTCCAGCACACCTGCTAACGTGTCGCTCTAGGACTCTCCCAAGCACACGTGGCAGGAGGCCGTGCAGCTAGGGGTACGTGGTGGAAAGCGGAGATGAAGAGAAGCCCATCGTGGCAAACGGTGGCGCTCCTAACGGTCACCTTTTGCACTGTTTAGGAGACTCAGACAAGCATTTAATGCCCTTGTCCCCTGCCGTCAGAGTTAGGTAGGGTGCACTGTATCCACAGTAGCGGTAGCTGCACCTACCGCATCCTTTTCTATTTTTACCCTTCTAGTCTACGTTGCCACCTGTCGGTGACCCCTTGGGAGTATAAAAGGAGGCCCAAGCGCAACGTAGAGGGGGGGCCGGTTCGGCTCATTCGAGACACCAGAAACACTCCCACGCTCAGTCTGGTAGCGTCGATCGCTCCTGAGCAAAGATTCAATACACACAAACAAGCAGCAGTAGGGTTTTACGCATCCGCGCGGCCCAAAGCTGGGTAAAATCGCCCGCGTGTACTGCCTCGATCCGCTCTTTGTGCGCTCTCCGCCTCCCACCGAACCGAAAGGGGCCCTGTCCCCATAGGTGTTGGTGGATCAGCACCCCCCGACATAGTGAACCTCGCAAATCTGAATATAGAGACTTTCTTGCTAGTAATAACTGTGGGGAAATCTAGGGAAATCTTGCAAGCTACCATAGGGAGCATTCATTTTCCTTCTATACATTATTTTGCTCTCTTTATAGGTAGATGCATAAATGGTAAGGATGAGGCATGTCACATGTGTGTGCCAGATCTTAGTGTTCTCTTGTATTAGGAGATAGACAATATAACTTGGGGGCCATTGTTGCACGCAGGTTGCATAATAACAAAATTAATGGAGATTTCTTTGGTGGAATTTACGCAACCCGTTTAGCCAATTTTCTTGAGATACCCATACGTGGAGATGATATTGAGTTGCCACCTGCTTATTTAGATTATAATGCCATGGTTCGTCATCAATTTGTTGAGAGGAACAATTAGTTCCTCCAGTACCAACTAACCTTTGACAGACGACGCACCTATCACGTCACTCTCCCTGCTCCTGCCTTCTTTGACTTTCAGGCAAAAAGGAGATATGTTATAACCAGGGAGGAGGCGACCGACTATGAGAGGAGGACGAAGGCAGCTCGCCTCCAAGCTGCAGCTCGTCAGGCAATAGTTGATGCATCTCAGTACGACCCCAGCTTCAACTTCGGATATCCACCAGGCCATCTATGGGCATAGACCAACTTAGGCCAAAAGCCTAAGCTTGGGGGAGTACGTATTTCTCACCGACATTACATTCTTGTTCACACACTCATGCTAGTTGACGGTGCTCATACTTTTTCATTGTATCATCCATGATAGTTTATTTCCTTTTTAGCTTTCTTCTTGTGTGCCTTAATAAACCTTAAGAAAAACCAAAAAAAAAATAGTCGTAGCTTTTAGTTAGTTTACTTTCCATGCCTGTAGTAGTAGTAATTAAAAGTAAAACCCAAAAAGATTTCTCTTTCTTCTTTTGCTTGTTGGGATCTTTCCCATGTAAATAGTTTTGTTTCTTTTCTTTGGGGGTCAAGAGGAGAAGACCATAATGAAAATGTTGAGTGGCTCTCATATGCATTATTGTTGATCTAACAAAGAGCCCATATTACCTTGTCTTCTCTCTTGAATTGAATGCTTGCAGATTCCAGCTTAGTCCAATGCACGTGCACTATTATTATTATCCACACTATTCGGTCGTGCAAGTGAAAGGCAAATAATGATGATATATGATGAACTGACTGAGATGAGAAAAGCTGGTATGAAGTCGACCTCTCTTGTTTTTGTAAATATGATAAGTCCATCGTTCCTGATTCAGCCTATTATGAAAGAAATATGTTTGCAATGACAATTAGAAATTGTAGTTGCTTATGACATGCTTAATTAGCTAGGAGTTTATAATGGTTTACCTTGCGTGCCAACATGCTATTAAAATGGTTGTGATGTGGTATGATAGGGTGGTATCCTCCTTTGAATGATTCGAGTGGCTTGACTTGGCACATGTTCACGCATGTAGTTGAAACAAAATCAACATAGCCTCCATGATATTTATGTTCATGGTGCATTATATCGTACTCATGCTTGCATTCGGTGTTGATTAATTTTAATGCATGTTCATGACTGTTGTCGCTCTCTAGCTGGTCGCTTCCCAGTCTTTTTCTAGCCTTCACTTGTACTAAGTGGGAATACTGCTTGTGCATCCAACTCCATAAACCCCAAAGTTGTTCCATATGAGTCCACCATACCTACCTATATACGGTATCTACCTGCCGTTCCAAGTAGATTTGTATCTGCCAAACTCTAAACCTTCAAATAAACATTCTGTTTTGTATGCTCGAATAGCTCATGTATCAACTAGGGATGTTTGTATCCTCCATGCTAGGAGGGTTATTCTCAAGAGGAGTGGACTCCACTCCTCACTCACGAGAAAATGGCTGGTCACCGGGATGCCCAGTCCCATGCTTTAAGCAAATCAAATCAAAATAATTGCAAACAAAACTCCCCCAGGATTGTTGTTAGTTGGAGGCACCCGTTCTTTCGGGCAAGCCATGGATTGATGCTTGTTGGTGGTGGGGGGTATGAACTTTACCATTCTGCTTGGGAACCGCCTATAATGTGTGTAGCATGGAAGATATCGAGATCTCTCGGTTGTTATGTTGACAATGAAAGTATACCGCTCAAAATATTATTCATATCTATTTCAAAACTGAGCTCTAGCACCTCTACAAATCCCTGCTTCCCTCCGCGAAGGGCCTATCCATTTACTTTTATGTTGAGTCATCATCCTCTTATTAAAAAGCACCAGTTGGAGAGCACCGCTGTCATTTGCATCCATTACTGTTAGTTTACATTGAGTATGACTGGATCTCTTTTACCATTAGTTACAATGTCTAGTCAGTCCTTGATCTTCAAAGGTGCTCTGCATTTATGTTTTGCGGTCTCAGAAAGAGCTAGCGAGATACCATCTTGTTATATCATATTATGATTGTTTTGAGAAAGTGTTCTCGTCCGAGATTTTTTATTATTGCTCGCTAGCTGATTATGCCATTGATATGAGTAAACATGAGACCTAAATATTATTGTGAATATGGTTAGTTCATAATCTTTGCTGAAAAATTGAATGCTGGCTTTACATATTTACAACAACAAGAGCAAACAGAGTTTGTAAAAGTTTTTCTTTATCACTTTCAGTTTGTCAACTGAATTGCTTGAGGACAAGCAAAGGTTTAAGCTTGGGGGAGTTGATACGTCTCCGTCGTATCTACTTTTCCAAACACTTTTGCCCTTGTTTTGGACTCTAACTTGCATGATTTGAATGGAACTAACCCGGACTAACATTGTTTTCAGCAGAATTGCCATGATGTTATTTATGTGCAGAAACAAAAGTTCTCGGAATGACCTGAAACTTCATGGAACGTATTTTTGGAAATAATAAAAAATCCTTGGAAAAGATGAAGACGAGGGGGCCCACACCCTAGCCACGAGGGTGGGGGCGCACCTGCCCCCTGGGCACGCCCCCTACCTCGTGGGGCCCCTGGAGCTCCTCCGACCTCAACCCCAACTCTATATATTTGCTTTCGGGGCGAAAAAAATGAGAGAAGGATTCATCACGTTTTATGATACGGAGCCGCCGCCAAGCCCTAAAACATCTCGGGAGGGCTGATCCAGAGTCCGTTTGGGACTCCGGAGAGGGGAATCCGTCGCCATCATCATCATCAACCTTCCCCCATCACCAATTTCATGATGCTCACCGCCGTGCGTGAGTAATTCCATCGTAGGCTTGCTGGACGGTGATGGGTTGGATGAGATTTATCATGTAATCGAGTTAGTTTTGTTAGAGTTTGATCCCTAGTATCCACTATGTTCTGAGATTGATGTTGCTATGACTTTGCTATGCCTAATGCTTGTCACTAGGGCCCGAGTGCCATGATTTCAGATCTGAACCTATTATGTTTTCATCAATATATGAGAGTTCTTGATCCTATCTTGCAAGTCTATAGCCACCTACTATGTGTTATGATCCGGCAACCCCGAAGTGACAGTAATCGGGACCACTCCCGGTGATGACCGTAGTTTGAGGAGTTCATGTATTCACTATGTGTTAATGCTTTGGTCCAGTACTCTATTAAAAGGAGGCCTTAATATCCCTTAGTTTACATTAGGACCCCGCTGCCACGGGAGGGTAGGACAAAAGATGTCATGCAAGTTCTTTTCCATAAGCACGTATGATTATACTTGGAATACATGCCTACATTACATTGATGAAATGGAGCTAGTTCTCTGTCACCCATGGTTATGACAGTTGCATGATGAACCGCATCCGGCATAATTCTCTATCACCGATCCATTGCCTACGAGCTTTCCATATATTGTTCTTCACTTATTTACTTTTCCGTTGCTATTGCTATCATCACTACAAAAGACCAAAAACACTACCTTTGTTACCGTTACCACTACTATCATATTACTTTGCTACTAAATACTTTGCTGCAGATATTAAGTTTCCAGGTGTGGTTGAATTGACAACTCAGATGCTAATACTTGAGAATATTCTTTGGCTCTCCTTGTGTCGAATCAATAAATTTGGGTTGAATACTCTACCCTCGAAAACTATTGCGATCCCCTATACTTGTGGGTTATCAGGACGTCCTTATTCGGTCGCCGGAAGTGTTCAGGGGTTTATCGGTATTGTACCGGGACCACCGAAAGGGTTCCGGGGGTCCATCGGGAGGGTCCACCTGCCCCGGAGGGCCCTATGGGCTGAATATGGAGGGGAACCAGCCCCTAGGTGGGCTGGGCACCAAACCCCCCTAGGGCCCATGCGCCTAGGGTTTAGGGGAAACCCTAAAGGGGGCGCCCCCCTTAGCTTGGGGGGCAAGCCACCTCCCCTTGGCCGCCGCCCCCCTCTAGATCCATCTGGAGGGGGCCGGCCCCCTCTCCCTTGCCCCTATAAATTGAGGGGAGGTGGGAGGGTTGCCGCACCCTTCCAGGGTAGGACAAAAGATGTCACGCAAGTTCTTTTCCATAAGCACATACGACTATATTTGGAATACATGCCTACATTATATTGATGAATTGGAGCTAGTTCTGTGTCACCCTAGGTTATGAATGTTGCATGATGAACCGCATCCGGCATAATTTCTATCACCGATCCATTGCCTACAAGCTTTCCATATATTGTTCTTTGCTTATTTACTTTTTCGTTGCTACTGTTACCATCACTATAAAACCCAAAAATATTACTTTTGCTACCGTTACTTTTTGCCACCGTTACCACTATTATCATATTACTTTGCTACTAAACACTTTGCTGCAGATATTAAGTTATCCAGGTGTGGTTGAATTGACAACTCAGCTGCAAATACTTGAGAATATTCTTTGGCTCCCCTTGTGTCGAATCAATAAATTTGGGTTGAATACTCTACCCTCGGAAACTGTTGTGATCCCCTATACTTGTGGGTTATCACACGACCCGGTGAGTGACCGGTCAAAAAAATCACCCCAGATGGGCAGCTCAAACGGGCCTCAAACACCCGGGCTAACCGGTGGCCCTCATATCCAGCCCAAATGTAGGGCTGATATGGGGGCGGTCGGGCTCGTCCGCCACGTTGGACCCGACAACCCTAGCCCACCGCAAATTGCACCAATTCCAACCCCTTGACTGCCGGTGTTCTGGGAACGGGGGTCCCCAGACTTGCCTGCCTGCGGCGTGGCTCAAGTGGGGGCCCAGTGCGGCCCATCTTAATTAGCTCAAGCTCAAGACCCTCGCGAGGGGCCAAGCCTCGCAGGGCAGACGACAGAAAGCTTCCTATGAGGCAGCCTCGTCAGGCAGGCTCGCGAGGAGGCGGAGAGATCAAGGCGGGGATACCTTGCGAGGAGCCCGCGATGCAAGCCATGACGATGGAGACCAGGAGGGCGCCAGGCGGGCGCCGGCCTGCGCAGTGTCCTCGTTTCCCCTTTGGTGCAAAGGGGGCAAGCGCAGGCCAAGGCATCGGGCAAAGGTTACCATTCCGGTGCAACAAGACCAAGACCAGCAGAGCGGCAGGACGGAGGTCACCGTGGAGCCCAAGACGGCGTCATCACCAGTGCTTTTGGCAGCCGAAGACCATCTTTGGTCAGGATAACTTGTACTATATGTTCCCCTTCAAAATGGCCAATTGGCGCCCTTCCCGCTCATTATTTGGGGAGAGGCCCAGGGCCTCTATAAGTAGAACTAGCCGCACAGAGTAGATGGAGATCTAGAAATCTGGTAGAGCCCTAGCAGAAAGAGAAAGAGAGGCGACTGAACTCACCCTAGCAGTTCATCGCACCAGCTCAAGAACACCTCTCGCGAGGCTGTTCTTCCCTTGTACTATTCATCATCAGCCCCTGAGGCAATACACCACACCACACACTGGAGTAGGGTATTACACCACAACGGTGGCCCGAACCAGTATAAACCTTGTGTCCCTTGTGTTGTTCGTTGTTTCCAACCTAGAACACGCGAGGAGATTGGACATAGATCAGTCGGGGAGAGATCTCCGCGCGCACCCAGTGTTCGAACCTCAAGGGTCTGCCGGAACCCGAAATCCGACATTTGGCGCGCCAGGTAGGGGTGCACCGGAATCTTTCTTCCGTTGTTCGCGTGTGATCTTCTGTCGTGTCCATGGCTGACGCTCGTCGGGCTCGCATCGAGCGCCGGGCTGCTCTCGCCACCTGCGTCGCCTAGATGGCACCCGTCGGCGGACGTCCTCATCGTTCCCCGTTGCCTGCCGCCACCGGCCCGACGGGGAACGAGTAGCAGGCCTCCTCCCAGCATTCTTCGGTGTGGCGGGAGGGCCGCACCGCCACACCGTTGCTGACTCCAGCCGCTTCGTCGTCCCACGCCCGTCGCGCCCCCACAGACACGCACGCCGCGCTGCTCCTGGCAAGAGAACTCTTGCACTACCGCCCCGTCGATGACCTCTACGAAGACTGGCTCGCCCGCATCACCGAGCTCGTCAGCGCCGCAGGGGGCTCCCCCTTGCCGTCCCTCTCGCTGCCTCGCCCTCCATTCCACGCAGGAAGCGGGGATCAGGAGGCGCCTCCACCACCTCCTCTCCAAGAAGGCGCCCTGGCTCCAAGGCGCACGGCCCCAGGGCGGGACCCTCCGCGTCCGGCGCCTGCGCAGCAAGAAAGGAGCTGCCAAGAGATCCCTCGTCCCCAAGAAGGTGCTCGCGCGCTCCCAGCACCGGTGCGCCAAGATCGCGTCCCTGCACCTCCACGCCAAGACCCCGCACTACTCCAAGCGGCGGCGCGCGGTAATCCATAGGAGCAAGCCCAGTACCATCAAAAGGCACCGGTGGCCACAGCAAGCTGTCGTGCCCTCACCCCCGAGCTACGCGGCATCGCATGGCTAGGCAAGTTCAGGCCTGACCTGCCCCCTCGCTACGATGGCACGGCGGACCCTGTGGAGTTCCTGCAGCTCTATGAGATATGCATCGAAGCTGCCAACGGAGATGAAAGGGTCATGGCGAACTAGTTTCGCATGGCGCTCAAGGACGGGGCCCGCACTTGGCTCCTGAACCTGGCTCCTGGCACAATCTCCTCCTGGGACGAGATGCGCACTCGCTTCATCGCCAACTTCCAGGGCACTCGCGACCGGCCCCCGGCCGTGAGCGATCTGCGCCGCATCAAGCAGCAGCAAGGGGAAACCCTGCAGAAATACATCCAGCGCTTCAACAACACTCGCCTCAAGATCCCCAAGGTGACTGAAGAAGCCATCATCTCGGCCTTCTCCGATGGCGTACGTGACATCAAGATGAAGGAGGAGCTAGCAATCCATGAAGACATGTGCACATCCCTGGAGCTGTTCAACTTGGCGACCAAGTGCGCCAGGGCTGAGGAAGGGCGCCTTTCCCTCCTCGAACTCCTGGGTGCCGACCCAGAAGAGAAAAATCCCAAGGCCAAGGACATGAAGCGCAAGGGGGCTGCCGTGCTTACAGCGGAGCCAGACACCAAGCGAGGCAGGGATCAGCCTGAGTCTTCCAAGGGCAGCCGGTACTACGTGTACCACGACCTCCACACCCACAACACCAATGAATGTCAAGAGCTTAGGGCCGTGAGAGATGGACGTGTCGGCCGATGCCCCGAGCGCAACGACAGGGGCTATGGCTGAGGAGGAGGAAGAGGTGACGGACAATGGGAAGACCGTGGACCTCACCAAGGGTGGCGTGACCGACCTCGCGAGGATCACTGGCAGGACCGGCCTTGCGAGGGAGGCTGGAGAGATCAGCCTCGCGAGGATCGCCCGCGCGGCAATGCAGGCCTTCCTCCTCTACCGCCACTGCCAAGGAGGAACGAAGACCAACATCAGGGCGAAGGGGCTGGGGGCTTCCAGGAGCCACACGCAATCGCTTGCATCTTGGGTGGCGCGCAGGCCCCAGCCTCACAACGCATCTTCAAGAAGTTTGCTCGTGAGGTGAATGCAGTCTTCCCCAAGCTTGAGGCCATGCACCCTCTCAGGTGGTCTGCGTGCGCTATCACGTTTAGCTCAGCGGATCAGCTCAAGTGCGCGGCAACGGCCGGAGTCCTCCCGATGCTTTGCTCCCCAGTCATCAGCAACGTGCAGGTCACCAGGACCCTCATTGACGTCGGAGCAGGACTTAACGTCCTGTCCGTCGAGCCGTTCAACAATCTCCAAGGCAGGTTCGCCTTCCAGTCACCTTCGGGCAGCGCAACAACTACAACACCGAGCTCATCGACTTCAACTTCGCCCACATCCGTCTGCCATACAATGCCATCCTCGGGTACCTAGCCCTGGCCAAGTTCATGGCAGTGACTCACCATGGATACAATGTCCTCAAGATGCCAGGAAGCAGTGGAGTCATCACCGTACCCTGTGAAGAAAGGGACGTAGTGTGTTCACTAGAGCGCGCGTTCCAAGCCACAACAATCGAAGACCCAGACCGTAGAAACGGAAGACTTCCCGAGGCGACCCCCAAGAAGAAGAAGGCTTCGCCTGGGCCAAGCCATAAGGAGGCAAGCGCCTCCGGAGGTGTTGGGTCAGGATCTGCGCCCAATTAGGGAGCGCCACCCTCTCTCGCATAGGAAGGCGTGCTCGGCGCCCTCCTCAGGCAGGGCTCGGAGGCTCTTTCTGGGAGAGCCGCCGACTTTGCCAAGGTCGCGGGGGAGGCACTCACGCACCACTTGGAGGGGTGCTTCCAGGCACATTTGCCTCAGGAAGGTACAAGGCAAGGAAGACCAAACCCTCAGGAGTTCATCGCAAGCAACACCCAGGAGCTACAGGAGTCAAGAGTCATGCGCGGCAGCCGCCGCTTGCCCGCCCTGGCCCCACATCCAGGCAAGGATGGTGGGCTACGCGTCTGCATCGACGTGCCAGGGCTCAACCGAGCCGCGTCTTAGGAGCGCCTCTGGCCTTCGCGCGTGGGGCGTTGCGAGGGTGCGCCTCATAGCTACGTTCACATGACTTGCGGCCTGCCGAATGCGGTTGCCGCTCATCAGCGCGTGCTGAGGAGCATTCTGGAGGCTCGGGAGGTCAGGCACTGCGCGGTCCTGGCGAAGATGGAGATGGCCTTCGGATACCCACCTGTGCCCCCGGAGCCTCCAAGGCTCCTGGGCCTGGGGGCTCGTGAGGGTCGACGTCTTCATCGTGCATCACCTGCTTCTTCAACGTCACTCCATCTTCAACAGCACCAGGTGACATCTTTCTAAGTTTCGTTTTTAGCTGGGAGCACCCACAGGGCCGCATCATTCCCAGGTCGCATGGGTCCGTCCTTGCGGCATGTATCCGTTTTGCTTATGCTCTTTATTTATCTTGTTGGGGGCGCCCCTCGGGCTGCATCATCCCAGAGCTGCTCGGGCCTGGCCCAGCGGCGTTCGCTTTTCTCGCGTCTACTTAAAATGAATTTGCTCTTTCGCACTCAATTATCACCTGCTGCTTATCATGGACTTCTCCGCTTTCATGCAAAGCGCTTGCACGTTAAAAGGGGGGTACCTGAGCATCGCGACTCATGGACTCCTACTGGCTCTCCAGCCCTCACCCCCTGGCCTTGACCCACGGCATCGCAAACTGTCATACCAGCGGCGGCTGAGCTCGCTCGAGGGCCGGGACCTGAGGACGTAGAGCATTTGCATTCTAACCACCCTGCAGGAACACACCATTGATAAAGGCCCAGAGCCAGGCGCAACCCGCCTCGAGGTAGGGCCTCGTGAGTCCCGCGCTGGCTCACGAGTGCCCAGATACACCTCTCCTAGCCCTACCGTGCCAGCCACGTGTCAGGGCGGGGTACATGCCCCGGGGGCTCCTCCCGGAGGGGAGCCCCCTCCCACGTACCAGTGGAAGCACCATGCTTCATGCTGGCTGGCGACACTGCCGAGGAGCGGCTATGCCTGTACACATACGGAAGCGCTATGCTCCGCGCTGGTGATAAACAATTGAGGGTGGCCTACGGTCGTACCAACCTTAGGGAGCCCAGAGCTCAGTGTGCGACACCATCGCAACGCCTCCCCTCGGGAGCGCCGCGCGAGGGGGCTGGACACGGGGGCTACGCCTGGGCCTCGCCCGAGCGCACGCCACCCAGCCAGGTCCCTCGGACCTGGTCGTCACGCGCCCCTCCCCGAGCAGAGCCAAGGTATGGAAACCTGTTTGAACGTCAAGGGGGACTCCTGAGCATCGCGACTCAGGAGGCTAACTTGCCCCGTAGCCCCTCACTCCTTAGTCCCGTCCTGGTTTCCGGTCGGGGCTAACGCTGGGTGAGGTACGCGCGGGGCCGGGCCCTGCCGACGCAGAACGATCAATCCACTCCTCGTTCCCCCGCTTTCCTACTTGTTGCTTGTGCGTCAAGGGGGACTCCTGAGCATCGCGACTCAGGAGCCTAACTTGCCACGTAGCCCCTCACTCCTTAGTCCCGTCCTGGTTTCCGATCAGGGCTAACGTTGGGTGAGGTATGCGCGGGGCTGGGCCCTGCCAACGTAGAGTGCGAGCAAGTAGGGGAGAAAAAAAATGCAAATTCCAGGAAATTCAAAGCAAATATTACAAGCTATAGATTATTTTACAACGCCAAACACAAGTTTAAACACCTCCGCAAGGCATGCTGCATGCTGCAGGAATAAAAACAGGACAGAAGCCGCGAAGGAATCACTCTCCAGTGACGCCGCGGAGCTGGCGGCACCGCGCCCGGGCAGGATGCTGAAGGCGCGGAACCTCCCCAGCAAAGCTTCGGCTCGGCCTTTCACGGCCTCAGCGGTAGCGGCGGCAAGGTCGCCGCTCACGGGCTCCAGCATGTTGTCGAGGTCGACGTTGGGGACGCGCAGCTAGACGTGGCTGAGGACACGCGTCAGCGCCGCCGAAGATAGGGCACGCGCCTCGGCCTCGGCTGTGGGGCCAAGGCCATCTACGACATCTTCAAGTGCACGGACCAGGAAGGGAAGCAGCTTGGCGGGGCCGTCCTCTGCGCTGGCCAACGGCTCCTCCAAGCCGCTCTCGTAAAGCGTCTTTAGCGCGGCACGAGCCCTCTTCTCCATCTTCGCGAAGGCCACCCGATCCTCCGCCAGGACCTTCGCCTTGGCGTCTAGCTCGGCCCTCTCCGCCTGCAGCGACCGCTCCAGCGTCTCCAGTTTGCCATGGCAGCCTCCTGAGCCTTCATCTCCTTCTCTCTCTCCTGGCGGCCGTGGACCTCCTTGGCGAGCTCGTCGCGCAGGCCTTGCAGCTCGACCTCCAGCTCCTTGCAGTGAGCCTTGGCAGCCGCAGCGTCACCCAGGGCAGCGTCGTGGGCGGCCTTGGCTTGGTTGGCGGCCTGCTTCTCCCCATCGGAGGCCGCCACGGCCTGGCTCAGCGCTGCTCGGACGGAGGCAGCAGAACGGGCCCAGCCAGAAGCTAGCTCCAGGCGCCCGGCTGCTAGGCGAGGGTCCGCGCTCAGAAGATCCTCCCGCAGCTGGCTCAGTTTGCTGGCGACCTGGTCCAGGACAGCAGCAGAGGAAGCAGAAGAAGCGGGAACCGGCGGAGCGGGCGAATAAGACGGCGGCGTGATCATGGCTTGGCAGGAAGGAACCCCCTGGGCCTTGGTCGCCCCGGCTGCAGCATCGAGCGCAGTCGACTCCAGGGTCAACGGGGCCACGGGGGCTGACACCTCGCCAAGGCGCCCCAGTCAGCCTCGCGAGGACGATCAGACCAGGGAGGTGCGAGCCGCGCCATCTTCCTCCCCAGCGGACGAAGGCACCGCCCCGGCAGATGGACTCGCCCCAAGCAGGGCCGCAGAAGCCCCTCTCAACCTCTTCGCCGCAGGCGCTGGCCTGACAAGAGAATATGGATGTCAAGCCTCGGCGGCAGAAACCAAGCAAAGCGGGAATCAAGCACTTACTGGTCATCGCTCGTGGACCCAAGCAACCTCCGACCGAACTTGAAGCCCGAGAGCCTGCAGCTTGGGTCAGCCTCGGGAGGCCCAGAAGCAGAAGCCACGTCGGGAGGGCTGGGGCTGGCTTCAGACCGCCCAGGGATCGGAGCGGATCCTGGGGGAACCAGCCCCGGCCTACCCTTCCTTGTGACTAAGGGAGAGTCCTCCCCTCCTCGCCCGGCGCCGGCATCGTCGTCATCCGGCATGGAGCGGAGGGCCCGAGACCTGAGCCGAGGGAAGGACTCCCCCGACTCCTCGCCAGTCGCCTCAAAGACAGACTCTTCCTCCTCCGCCTCTTCTTCCTCCTCACTCCCACTGGAGCTGCCGGAGGACATGTCCACCATCGCCAGTGCCGCAAGATCCTCGGGAGCTACCGCGGGCACCAGCCCCTCACCGTTGAAGGTGGGTATGGCGTTCACCACCTCCTCCCAGTCGTCGCGAAGGAACAGGGGGACGGGGGTGCCCACCGGCTTTGCCACGTCTCCCCCAACCAAGGAATGGAGGGCCGCGACCAGATTCTCATCGGTCAGGGCCTCAGAGCTTAGGCGCAAGGCAGCGTCCGCTTCCCCAAGCCTCCACAACGGGAGCGAGTGCTCCTGGAGTGGAGCCACCCGGTGCTCCAGGAACTCCCTCAGGAGCGAGGCCCCGGTCAACTTTGCCGCCCCCATGTTGCTTGGCCTCAGGTCCGCATTCATCCTCTTCAGCACCACCTTTGCACGAGGGTCAACGAGCTCCGCACGGGACCACGCGTCGACAGCCTTGGGCTGCCCCGTAGGCAACACTAGACGGGGGTGGAGGCGCCCGACATCCACCATGACCCACTTGCTCCGAAAACCTTCGATCCTCTTCCCAGGCTTCGAGATAGCATTGGAATTGGAGTACACGATGAAGCTCGCACATGCGGAGACATGGACACCAGAAATCTGGAGGGAAAAATAGTGACGCAACAAGGCCACCGAGGGCTTTACCCCGACGTGAGCCTCATAGTAGTAAGCAAAAATTGCCAGGAGAAGAACGTAGTTGGGGTGGAGGTGCCGAGCCTGCAAGTTGTACTGGCGGAGAACAGCAAAGAAGAACTCAGAGAAAGGAGGCACCAGACCAGCGACAATGGCGCTCACAAAGCGCAGATAGAAGGTGCTCCCCTTGACTTCAGGCTGGTCGGAGTCGGCCTTGAGCACAGTCGCCCCCTTGCTGCCCTGCGCCACCGTCATCAGGCGCGTAAGGGCGAGGTTCTTCCCTGACAGGTTCGGGGAATCCAGGGCCGACGAGTACCAGGCCTCGGTCGGGGACTTGCGAGGCGCCATGGCATGCCGGATGAGAAGGATTGAGACAGATCTGGAGGATTTTGGAAGCAAGAAGGAGGAGAGGGAGAAAGGGGATCTGGAGCAAGGCGAATGAGAGCAAGGCAAGTAAGTCTGGCCCAGGCACCTCTTTTGTTAGATGGACAATTGCCGAGGCATCGTGGGGAAGCGCAGACGCCCATGTCCAATCAGTCGCCACATGGCGCCCAAGGCCGCAGGCTGTTAGGGCCTATGGCGCTTCGTGCTTCCCCCTTCGCTTCCCTGCTGGGCCAAGCCCGGGCGCGCCTTGGGCCCGGGGGCTACTGTCGGTGTTCTGGGAACGGGGGTCCCCAGACTTGCCTACCCGCGGCCTGCGGCGTGGCTCAAGTGGGGGCCAGCGCGGCCCATCTTCACCAGCTCAAGCTCAAGACCCTCGCGAGGGGCCAAGCCTCGCTGGGCGGACGACAGAAAGCTTTCTCTGAGGCAGCTTCATCAGGCAGGCTCGCTAGGAGGCAGAGAGATCAAGGCGGGGATACCTCGCGAGGAGCCCGTGATGCAAGCCATGACGATCGAGACCAGGCGGGCGCCAGGCGGGCGCCGGCCTATGCAGTGTCCTTGTTTCCCCTTTGGTGCAAAAGGGGCAAGCGCAGGCCAAGGCATCTGGCAAAGGTTATCATTCCGGTGCAACAAGACCAAGACCAGCAGGGCGGTAGGACGGAGGTCACCATGGAGCCCAAGACGGCATCATCACCAGTGCTTTTGGCAGCCGAAGACCACCTTTGGTCAGGATAACTTGTACTATATGTTCCCCTTCAAAATGGCCAATTGTTGGCGCCCTTCCCGTTCATTATTTGGGGAGAGGCCGAGGGCCTCTATAAGTAGAACTAGCCACATAGAGTAGAGGGAGATCTAGAAATCTGGTAGAGACCTAGCAGAAAGAGAAAGAGAGGCGACTGAACTCTCCCGAGCAGTTCATCGCACCAGCTCAAGAACACCTCTCGTGAGGCTGTTCTTCCCTTGTACTATTCATCATCAGCCCCTGAGGCAATCCACCACACCACACACTGGAGTAGGTTATTACACCACAACGGTGACCCGAACCAGTATAAACCTTGTGTCCCTTGTGTTGTTCATTGTTTCCAGCCTAGACCACGCGAGGAGATTGCACGTAGATCGGTAGGGGAGAGATCTTCGCGCTCACCCCAGTGTTCGCATCTCAAGGGTCTGCCGGAACCTGAAATCCGACATTGACCTACCGAATCCATTTGCTCTCTCCTCTCTTCTTCCTCATCCGCGACAGAAGTCTCGCGCTCCGCTGCCATGCTTGCTCCATACTCATTCCGAGCCTATGTGCCGCTAGCACCGACGAAGTAGTCCTCTCTCCCATGCTCGCCGTTAGTGATGTCATCGCTGGCTTGGATGCCACCGCGGTACGTCTGACAACTCTCGGGCTGCCCTTGAGCTCTATGTGTTCAACACATTGTCCGCCCCGGTTTTTTATGATTTACTTGTAGGGAAAATGATGGATTCCGACGCTTCATCAGACAGCGAGTATGGACCGACAGACCTTGATCAAATAATTCAAGATGAGTTCTTCGATTCATTGGATTCAAACAAAGAAGTTGACATGATCATGCTCATGAGCATGCAAGAGGAAATGGACTTGCAGGTAGAGCATATTCTCAACTTCAAGGGCTCAATCAAAGGGAGAAGTGTGATCAATCAAGATAGGGTATCTAGAGCAAGGCTACTGCACAGAAACTACATTGCTCTGAAGCCAACTTTCCCGGATGATCCATGGTTTCATCGCTGGAAACCATTGTTTTTGAGGATTGTGGATGAAGTGGAGGCACACGATGACTACTTGAAGCTCACAAGGGATAGTTGCGGCCAACTTTATTTCTCTGCTAAGCAGAAATGCATAGCTGCTCTAAGGATGTTTGCACTTGGTACTGCCACATATGTCATTGGTGAGATGGTTTGGATGAGGGAGAGCACATGCCTGGAGACTACTGTCAAGTTTTCCAGCGTCGTGGTGCAGGTGTTGTTGGGGAACGTTGCATGGAAAACAAAAAAAATCTACACGCACGCAAGATCTATCCATGGAGATGCATAGCTACAAGAGGGGGAGAGCATCTACATACCCTTGTAGATCGTTAAGCAAAAGCGTTTATCAACGCAATTGATCTAGTCATACACCTTCACGATCCATCCCGATCAAGTACCGAACGTACGACACCTCCGCGTTCAGCACAAGTTGGAGGATCAAGAAGAGGTGTCTAGAGGGGGGGGGGTTGATTAGACCCTCAACAAAGAAAAGTAGCATTTTTTAATTTATTTAAGCTAAGGTGGAGTTTTAGCACAAGTTTAAACATTCACATACATTTCAAGCAAGCATGTGATACGTCTCCAACGTATCTATAATTTTTGATTGCTCCATGCTATATTATCTACTGTTTTGGGCAATATTAGGCTTTATTTTCCACTTTTATATTACTTTTGGGACTAACCTATTAACCGGAGGCCCAGCCCAGATTTGTTGTTTTATGCCTATTTCAGTGTTTTGAAGAAAAGGAATATCAGACGGAGTCGAAACGGAATGAAATCAACTGGAGAAGTTATTTTTGGAAGGAAACACACCTGATGGACTTGGACCCCACGTCAAAAGATACGGGAGCTTCCCACGAGGGTGGGAGGCGCGCCCACCCCCTAGGGCGCGCCCCCTGCCTCGTGGGGCCCCCGTGGCTCCCCTGACATGCTTCTTCTGCCTATATATCTCCATATACCCTAAAACTTCCAGAACGCAACATAGATCGGGAGTTCCGCCGCTAGAAGCCTCCGTAGCCACCAAAAACCAATCTAGACCCGTTCCGGCACCCTGTCGGAGGGGGTAACCCTTCTCCGGTGGCCATCTTCATCATCCTGATGCTCTCCATGACGAGGAGGGAGTAGTTCTCCCTCGGGGCTGAGGGTATGTACCAGTAGCTATGTGTTTGATCTCTCTCTCTCTCTCTCTCGTGTTCTTGAGATGATACGATCTTGATGTATCGCGAGCTTTGCTATTATAGTTGGATCTTATGTTTCTCCTCCCCCTCTTCTCTCTTGTAATGAATCGAGTTTCCCCTTCAAAGTAATCTTATCGGATTGAGTCTTTAAAGATTTGAGAACACTTGATGTATGTCTTGCCGTGGATATCTATGGTGACAATGAGATACCGCGTGCCACTTGATGTATGTTTTGGTGACCAACTTGCGGGTTCCGCCCATGAACCTATGCATAGGGGTTGGCACACGTTTTCGTCGTGATTCTCCGGTAGGAACTATGGGGCACTCTTTGAGGTCCTTTGTGTTGGTTGAATAGATGAATCTGAGATTGTTTGATGCATATCGTATAATCATACCCACGGATACTTGAGGTGACATTGGAGTATCTAGGTGACATTAGGGTTTTGGTTGATTTGTGTCTTAAGGTGTTATTCTAGTACGAACTCTAGGGCTGTTTGTGACACTTATAGGAATAGCCAACGGATTGATTGGAAAGAATAACTTTGAGGTGGTTTCATACCCTACCATAATCTCTTCGTTCGTTCTCCCTATTAGTGACTTTGGAGTGACTCTTTGTTGCATGTTGAGGGACAGTTATGTGATCCAATTATGTTAGTATTGTTGAGAGGACTTACACTAGTGAAATTATGAACCCTAGGCCTTGTTTCCACACATTGCAATTCCGTTTACGCTCACTTTTATCACTTATTACCTTGCTGTTTTTATATTTTCAGATTACAAAAACTATTATCTATTATCCATATACCACTTGTTTCACCATCTCTTTTCCGAACTAGTGCACCTATATAATTTACCATTGTATTGGGTGTTGTCGGTGTCAAAACCGGCGGATCTCGGGTAGTGGGTCCTGAACTGTGCGTCTAGGCCGGATGGTAACAGGAGGCAGGGAACACGATGTTTTACCCAGGTTCGGGCCCTCTTGATGGAGGTAAAACCCTACGTCCTGCTTGATTAATATTGATGATATAGGTAGTACAAGAGTAGATCTACCACGAGATCAAGGAGGCTAAACCCTAGAAGCTAGCCTATGGTATGATTGTTGTATATGGAGTTGATTGCCTACGGACTACAACCCTCCGGTTTATATAGACACCGGATAGGGTTAGGGTTACACAGAGTCGGTTACAATGGTAGGAGATCTTGAATATCCGCATTGCCAAGCTTGCCTTCCACGCCAAGGAAAGTCCCATCCGTACACGGGACGAAGTCTTCAATCTTGTATATTCATAGTCCAGGAGTCCGGCTGAAGGTATAGTCTGGCTACCCGAACACCCCCTAATCCAGGACTCCCTCAGTAGCCCCTGAACCAGGCTTCAATGACGACGAGTCCCGCGCGCAAATTGTCTTCGGCATTGCAAGGCGGGTTCCTCCTCCAAGTCCTTCATAGAAGATTGTAAACACCAAGAGTAATGTCCGGCTCTGCAAAATAAGCTTCCACATATCGCCATAGAGAGAATAATATTAACACAAATCAAAACTGCTGACGTATTCCGCAGTGTGTCATCACACTACGGCCAAGTCCTTTACTCGAATCGTTTTT
This sequence comes from Triticum aestivum, assembly GCF_018294505.1. Classification (NCBI taxonomy): domain Eukaryota; kingdom Viridiplantae; phylum Streptophyta; class Magnoliopsida; order Poales; family Poaceae; genus Triticum; species Triticum aestivum. Next base: position 358,284,927 of record NC_057794.1, read on the forward strand.
ACTTTTCCACCTCAGCATGTTTTGCGAGGCGGTTTCCTTGGCATGTCTTGTCAAAGCAGAGATCGTGTACCCCCTTTACGGGATTCTCATCAATACGGATGTGGGTAACCCACCCGCGCCATTTATCACGGCACTTGGGAGGCAAGCGAGTTTTACTAGGCTGGTGGGGACGCACAACCGCATCCGCCCATATAAGGGGATAAGGATCCACCTTTTTACCTACGCCTTCTTCCTCCTTTGCCTATCCATCTCTTGCGCACTCGAGCTCCAGCGCCCAAGCCTGCACTTCCCACCTCAACCTTCTCCAGCAATGTCCGGAGCGGGAGGCAAGTGGATGGTCTCCTCCTCTACGGAGGGCCAAGTCAAGAAGCTAAGGAAGGCCGGATACCTGTCCAAGGACATCGCGCACCGGCTTCCCGAAAAGGGGAAACTTCTCCCCACCCCAAGGCCCCATGAGAGGGTAGTATTTCTCCCCCACTTCCTCCGCGGACTGGGTTTTCCACTCCACCCATTTGTCCGGAGGCTCATGTTCTACTACGGCCTGGATTTCCACGATCTAGCCCCGAACTTCATCCTTAACATCTTGGCGTTTATCGTCATGTGCGAGGCTTTCCTCCGCGTCTGCCCTCATTTCGGCCTCTGGCTCAAGACCTTCAACGTCAAGCCCAAGGTGGTGCGCGGCAGCCAGGCGGAGTGCGGAGGCGCCATGGTGGGCAAGATGGCCAACGTCCTATGGTTCGAGGGCTCTTTTGTGGAGACCCTAAAGGGGTGGAAATCTGGGTGGTTTTACATCACCGAGCCACGCGATCCGGAATGGACCGCAACCCCCGAGTTCCGATCCGGACCCCCCACGCGGCTTATGTCCTAGAAAGAGACGGGCCTGTCATGGGGTGACGAAAAAGAGGTGACGGGATTGCAAACATGCATCCAGTCCCTGGTGAACAAGCCAATCCGGCTTGTTAATGTAATCCAGGTTATGCTCGTCCGCCGGATCCTCCCGTGCCAACAACGGGATTTTAATCTGTGGGAGTTCGACCCTGCGCAGCACCAAACCCTTAGCAGGCTCTTCGACACGACGTACGAAGATGCCTGGAAAGGTGCTATTCAAGGGCGCCGAGGCTCTCGCATCCGCTTCCGAGGACCGCGGATACAGCTCGCAGCGTCACGCTAGCGAGGTAAGCTATCTTCACCTTTTACAGGATGTTCAGCTTTTTTCATAGTTTAACTCTATGCGGGATCTAAACTCCCTTACCTTTGACAGGCTTGGCGGGCGATATCCGGACTGATTAACTGTCCGGCTCCGCTGCCCGAAGACCCAACCCCAGCTCTACTAGTGAAGCTGCTGGCTCCGACGCCTTATGTGGTGCCAGAAAAGAAGGCCAAGAAGAAGAAGACCACGGGGACTCGAAAGAGTGCCCGTAATGTGGTGGTGTCGGACTCGTCATCCGACGAGTCCGAGACGCCCTCTTCCCGTGAAAACAAGGAGGAGGAAGAAGAAAACTCTCCCCCACCAGCGGAGGGAGGAGAGAAGAGGAAGGCCGCCCCAACGGGGGAGGCCGAGGGGTCTAGGAAAAGGAAGACCCCTCCACCGGACTACTCCCCCGACGCCCAAGAGGGCAAAGAGGAGTGGCCAAACAGGGCCAAGCGTCCGACGAAATCGTAATTTCGGATATCAGAGTAACTCATGATGTTCCTTTGTCGCACAGCTTTCCCTAATGTCGAACGTAATTATGCAGCCCGCCCCGGGCCGAATTCAATGAATCGTCGGGCGGCTCCCTGGACTCATCGGACGTGAACTCAGTTCTGCCCGCTGTCTCCCCCCGCACTGCAGACGATGCCGAAGTGGCATCGCGACAAGCTCCGGGGTAGGAGTAGGTGGTCCCGGAGGAGCCGCAAGGCAACCTCCTGGACTCCAGGAGTGAAGGGGATAAGGCCCCCCAGGGCTCCAAGTCTGGCTTTGTGCCGGACACCGCGCCGGCATCTTCCACAGTTCTGGACCGCGGTAGGCGAACTCCTTCCAAGAGGAGCAAGCCTTCTGAGCCGGTGGCCTCCGTCCAACCGGAGGTGCCGGACAATCTGCTGGAGGTGCTTGACGGCGCCTCCATCGACGAAGGGCACCGTACTATTATGAGTACGGTGATCCAGAAGGTTCAGTCCGCCAAGAGCGGACTAACTGAAGCTTGCGCTAGCCTTCTAACAGGCTTCGAGGTAAGTGAAAATATGTAAAAATATTACCGCATAGACAGTAGCCCCTGATGCTCTGTTTGGCGTTCGGAAAGAAAAGCCGAATAGAGGATCTATTAAATTTCGCAGGAGTCTAACAAAAAAAGAGTCAATATGCGTATGCAGGCTTCGCTGCTATCCACCGCCGCACTAACTGCGGAGGTGGGTGTCCTGAAGCAGGACTTCGAGCAGACCGAGCAAGAGCTCGGCCTTGCCAAGCGGCGGGTCGAGGAGAAATAAGGTAAGAAATACCTTACAGAAAAGGTGCCTATAGAAAGGCGTGATTGCAAAAAAGATAACAGGATTGTACTGCTTATTGTAGGGGCCACGACTGAAGTGGCGACCCTTAAGCAGGCGTTGTCTGAGGCTGAAAAGAAAACGGCCGCGGAGCGCGCCGAGCGAGACAGACTTGGGGCTCAGGTCGGCGAGGTGCAGCAAGAGCTTCAGGCTCTCATGAAAAAACATAAGAGTTTGGAGCTTGAGTCAAAGGCGCAAGCATCCAAGCTCGCGATGGCCCTTGAGACTACCAAGTCTGCCAAGGCCAAAGCCCAAAAGGCCCTCTGAGAGTTGGAGGAGATGAGGAAGATAGCAGCGGGTAAGGCATTCTTTATGCAAAGCAGAAATATAAAAGTAAACTACTTGTTACTTACCCAAATCCGGAGCTTTCCAGGGGCATTCGCAGATCTTCCCCGCAGCGTATCTGATGCCGCCGCATTCTACCGAGCTGAAGAGGGCAGCTCGACGGAGAAGGTGTTCTGGTCTCAGTATTCTGAGGCCGGACACCCTGTGCCTTTGAGCGACCAGCTGAAACAGCTGGTCGAGCTCCACAAGGCGGCCGCACAGGCCATGAAGGGCTTCATAGTTCGGCTGTGGCCCGGAGAGGCCCTGCCTAGGAGCTATTTCGGGCTGGTGCGGCGGCTGGTGGAGGCCTGTCCGAGGCTCGAGGTCATCAAGCGCTTCGTCTGCATCGAAGGTTCCCGTCGGGCCCTTGCCCATGCATAGGTGCACTGGGGTAAGCTGGACGGTGAGAAGCTTGTGAAGGACGGGCCGCTGCCGGGGAAGGAGCATCGCAAGCCCGAGAACTACTACAAGGATGTTCTTGCAGGTGCCCGCCTTGTGGCGGATGAATGTACCAAGGATGTGATTTTTGAATGAACTCGCTCGTGTTTATCCTGTGCGCTGAAAACTTGTTCATATGCGCTAAGCAATGCTTATTGAATTTAAAATATTACTTTCTGTGCGGCCGTTTATCAAAAAATTGAGAGATGGCCAGTCGTCGGCTTCTGCCCCCATGCCACTAGTGCTGGGGTGTTCGGGATAAACCTGAGCACTCTTTTTCCCATAGTTGGGTCCTTCGAGGGAGGCGCTCAGCACAACGAACCAGGCAATCGGACTATAATGCTTGAACACTCTCACTTAGCCATAGAACTCTATAATTTTAAATTTCGGCGAAGCCCCTAGTTCGGAAGACCGAGTTCGGGGCGCTATCCACGCCTTGGCCGGACAAAGCCAGCTCCTCGCTCGAAGCGGCATAAGTCTTTAGGGACTCGAAAAACCTCTCGAACAGCGACCGGTCTCTCGCCTCATCATGACAGTCAGTTTTAGCTTTCTCCACTGAGGTGCTTAACCCAGCTGAACCGGGGCACAATCGCAGTGGTTCTCCTAGTGCTACCTTAGCCGATAGAGCGGAACATAAGGCACCAAAACATAGGAGCCGGGCAAACCCAACTATTGACCCAAATCATGATTCGGAGCCGATGCATATAGTGCTATAAGTTCGGGGTGCCGCACTTGTGAAAGTGTACGGACTTCTCACACCATTATGAGGGGTACTGAAGCCCCTGGCGTGTTTGCTGTACCATGGTGTACGGGTGCAATCATGTCATTTAATAAACATATATGTGAAAAGAGGATAATGCAAAAAATAGACAAAAAGCTAAGCATTGTTTATAGAGAGGCTATTTATCAAAGCCGAACGATACAAATAGTGCGGTAAGCAAAAGATATTGGACTATTCAGTATGTCCTGGCCAGGGGCAGGCCGCGGAATTGTATTTAAAACAGGTATACCGCTCGTAACAGAGACCACCTGGGAGTTCCATAATGCGGCATGGCTTGTCTGCCTCCCTGGATGTTGCATCGTTTGTGCGGCAGTCGAATTGCCGAACAGGTCGTCCGAAGTATGGAGTCCTGAAAGTAAGAAAAAAATTAAAAAAAGGATCCGGCAGCCCCTAGTATGTTTTAAGCCGTATTTTGGGCGTGCCGTTATTGTGCCCCTTCCCCTGTGCCCATGGTATTTCAAGGGCGTAGTTATGTACGCGAGGTATTGGTTTCGCTATGTCGTGAAAGTTGGGGTTGGGGCCGCATTGCTACGCTTGCTTAGAGTGTGTCAGGCGGTCCTGCTGTGGGTTACTCCGGGCGCGCTTGGCAGTGTCTGGCTTTTTAATGGCCGAACTGGAGAATTGCCTGAGAAGGCTACTTTGTACCTCCGCTGCGAGAGCCGCCGTATGCTCCTCCGTACGGAGGGAGCGTTCGGTGTTTCCTTTGACCATAATTACTCCTCGAGGGCCTGGCATCTTGAGCTTGAGATATGCGTAGTGCGGCACCGCATTGAACTTTGCGAATGCGGTTCGTCCGAGCAGGGCGTGATAGCCACTGCGAAACGGGACTATATCAAAGATTAACTCTTCGCTTCGGAAATTGTCCGGGGATCCGAAGACCACGTCAAGTGTTACTGAGCCTGTACAGTTGGCTTCTACACCTGGTATAACACCTTTAAAGGTCGTTCTTGTGGGCTTAATCCTTGAGGGATCTATGCCCATTTTCTGCACTGTATCCTGATAAAGCAGGTTCAGGCTACTGCCGCCATCCATGAGGACTCTTGTGAGATGAAATCCGTCGATGATTGGGTCGAGAACCAATGCGGCGAAGCCGCCATGACGGATGCTAGTGGGATGGTCCCTTCGATCAAAAGTGATCGGGCAGGAGGACCATGGGTTGAACTTTGGGGCGACTGGCTCCATCGCGTATACGTCCCGTAGCGCACGCTTCCGCTCCCGCTTGGGAATGTGGGTTGCGTATATCATGTTCACCATCCGCACTTGTGGGGGAAAGCCCTTCTGTCCATTGTTGTTCGGTGGCTTGGGCTCCTCGTCGTCGCTGTGCAGCCCCTTGTCTCTGTTTTCGGCCCTTAACTTGCCTGCCTGCTTGAACACCCAACAATCCCTGTTAGTGTGATTGGCTGGCCTTTCGGGGGTGCCATGTATCTGGCACAAGCGATCGAGTATTTGGTCCAAACTGGACGGGCCCTGAGTATTCTTTTTGAATGGCTTTTTTCGCTGACCGGATTTATAGCCTTTGAATCCGGCATTGACTGCCGTGTCTTCATTGCTGTCGCTGTTAACGCGGTGTTTTTGCTTATTCCGACGTGTCCTGCCACTTTTGTCCTTGGTATCCGAATTACCAGGGTTCTTTGATAAGTTGTTACTGCGAGCTAGCCAGCTGTCTTCTCCCGCGCAAAAGCGGGTCATGAGTGTCGTGAGGGCTGCCATGGATTTCGGCTTTTCCTGTCCCAGGTGCCGGGCAAGCCACTCGTCGCGGATGTTATGCTTGAAGGCTGCTAGGGCCTCTACGTCCGGACAGTCGACTATCTGGTTTTTCTTTGTTAGGAACCGTGTCCAGAATTGTCTGGCCGATTCCTCTGGCTGCTGAATTATGTGGCTTAAGTCGTCGGCATCCGGCGGTCGCACGTAAGTGCCCTGGAAGTTGTCGAGGAATGCGGCTTCCAGGTCCTCCCAAGAACCGATTGAGTCTGCTGGCAAGCTGTTAAGCCAATGTCGGGCTGGTCCTTTAAGTTTGAGCGGGAGGTATTTGATGGCGTGTAGATCATCGCCGCGTGCCATGTGGATGTGAAGGAGATAATCCTCGATCCATACCGCCGGATCTGTTGTGCCATCGTATGATTCGATGTTTACGGGTTTGAAACCCTCTGGGATTTTATGATCCATTACTTCATTCGTGAAGCATAGCGGGTGTGCGGCGCCTCTGTACTGGGCTATATCACGACGCAGCTCGGAAGAGCTATGTCTGTTGTGTTCGGCCCGGCCGGATTTGTTGTATCCGGAGTGAAGATCATTGTCACATGCCGTAGGGCGCCTGCGCGATCCGTAGATCGATCTTGTTTGTCTTGCCTTATCCTCCAGTATGTCTCGCAGGTCGGGCGCATTTTCCCGTGCCTTAGTTGAGCGGCGTCGGGGAATGGCTTGGGTGGAGGGCTGAGAGGCCTCTCTATCGCGGCCGCGAGGTGGCTGGTCTGCCATTCATGCGCTGGTGATGTAGGTGCTTCCTCCTCTGATCGGGGTAGTGGCCTGCGCTTCGGGTAATTCTTGGAGGGGCGTTCGAGTTCATACTCTTCGGCCGCAAGGACTTCAGTCCATCTGTCAGCTAGCAAATCTTGGGCAGCTCTAAGCTGTTGCTGCTTTTTCTTGAGGCTGCTTGCCGTGGCTAAAAGCCTGCGTTCAAAATGCTCTTGTTCGGCGGGGTCTGATGGTATGATGAATTCGTTGTCATCGAGGCTTGCCTCGTCTTCGGAGGGAGGCGTATAGTTATCATCCTCGACCTCTCGGTCTGCCGCTCTCTCATGAGGGCTGGCTTCTCCATCTTCCTGTGCAGAATCTTGCTGAGGTGGGTGTTCTTCGGCGCTATCCGGGGTAGTATTATCTCCCGTGCCGGAATCACCGTTTTTGCTTTGGCGGGATTTAGAGCGGCGCCGCTGACGCCGGCGCTTTGGCTGTTTCTTGGGGGCGTCATCCCCCACTGTTCCATCGCCATCTCCATCTTTTGGAGTATCCACCATATATATGTCATATGACGAGGTGGCCTTCCAGCGCCCTACAGGTGCTGGTTCCTATTCGTCTCCTACATCGTCGTCCATGCCGTCGATGTCTTCGGAGCTGAAGTCAAGCATGTCGGTTAGATCGTCGACAGTGGCTACAAAGTGGGTGGTGGGTGGGCTTTGAATTTCCTCATCGTCCGTATCCCACCCTCGCTGACCATAGTCCGGCCAGGGCTCTCCTGATAAAGAGAGAGACTTAAGAGAATTCAGGATGTCGCCAAAAGGCGAGTGCTGAAAGATGTCTGCAGCGGTGAACTCCATTATCGGCGCCCAATCGGATTCGATTGGCAGGGGCACTGGGGGTTCGGAGTCCGGGGAGGAGTCCGGATCCTCGGAGTCACGGGTCATGCAGAGTGCGGGGCTAGAATTCGGCTCGATCGCTTTTGGGATCGCAGCCCCTGAGGTGACGTCCAACCACTCATCCTCGATTGGCGCAATAGGCTCCGAGTTAGGGGTCAGAACCGATGCGTGTGCGGCCTCCAGGACACTGTCCGGGGGCAGAGCTAGATCATGCCCCTCGAGATAGTGCGGCGCGCTTGCCCGTGGCTCGAGCCCGTCGAAGATCAAGTCTCCGCGGATGTCAGCCGTGTAGTTTAAGCTTCCGAACCTGACTTGATGGCCAGGGCCGTAGCTTTCGATCTGCTTGGCCGAGCGAATTGGCCCGCAGAGCGAAGATCTGTCCGGGGAGCAAAGTCTCACCCTGGACCGCATCGTTGTTGATGATCAAAGGAGCCATCGGGCCTAAAGGCAATGACACAGAGGAACTCTCAATGAAAGCACCAATGTCGGTGTCAAAACCGGCGGATCTCGGGTAGTGGGTCCCGAACTGTGCGTCTAGGCTGGATGGTAACAGGAGGCAGGGAACACGATGTTTTACCCAGGTTCGGGCCCTCTTGATGGAGGTAAAACCCTACGTCCTGCTTGATTAATATTGATGATATGGGTAGTACAAGAGTAGATCTACCACGAGATCAAGGAGGCTAAACCCTAGAAGCTAGCCTATGGTATGATTGTTGTATATGGAGTTGATTGCCTACGGACTACAACCCTCCGGTTTATATAGACACCAGATAGGGTTAGGGTTACACAGAGTCGGTTACAGTGGTAGGAGATCTTGAATATCCGCATCGCCAAGCTTGACTTCCACGCCAAGGAAAGTCCCATCCGGACACGGGACGAAGTTTTCAATCTTGTATCTTCATAGTCCAGGAGTCCGGCTGAAGGTATAGTCTGGCTACCCGAACACCCCCTAATCCAGGACTCCCTCAGGTGTGTTGGGGACACAAGAGACTCTTTGTTATTTGGTTCCAGGGTTGTTTGAGAGAGACCATCTTCATCCTACGCCTCCTACGGATTGATAAACCTTAGGTCACCCACTTGAGGGAAATTTGCTACTGTCCTACAAACCTCTGCACTTGGAGGCCCAACAACGTCTACAAGAAGAAGGTTGTGTAGTAGACATCAAGCTCTTTTCTGGCGCCGTTGCCGGGGAGGTGAGTGCTTGAAGGTATATCTTTAGATCTTGCAATCGAGTCTTTTAGTTTCTTGTTTTTATCACTAGTTTAGTTTATAAAAGAAAATTACAAAAAATGGAATTAAGTTTGTCTCATACGCTTCACCTTTTTAATATCTTTCGTGAGTATGATGGAAAGGATAATTGTGCTCAAGTGCTAGAAGAAGAAATCCATAAAATGTTTGGCACTAAATCTTTGAATGATGAGCATGATTGCAATGTTGTTAGTATGAATTCTTTGAATATCCATGATGCTAATGATGATTGCACTAGTTATGATGAAAATGCCTCCTATAAACATGTCAATTTTTTGTGGAGTAGATTGGGTTTGCAAGTACGCACCAAATAGGAAAGATAGATATTGAAAGAGGCATAAGTACTTAGAAACTAAATTGTTGCAAGAAGAGCTAGATGAATGTGCTGAAAGATTCAATATTTTTCGTGCCCCTTGTGAACTTTGCAATGAACATGGTCATTTAAAGCTCCAATGCTATTTGTTTCATGATCAAGTCGTGTCCAAACATTGTGATAATTTGATTACCCTTGAGCATCATAAAGAGCTTAGCCTTCTTTTGGGTTATGAAGAAATGAAACTTATAACTGAGGGTATTCCAAAGTTTAATCTTGATAGAGTTCTTGATTTTGATCTAAAGAATATTTATATTTATTGTGCGGTGAATTGCATTGAAAATCCTTATATTGCCAATTACATAAAGAAAAGAAAACAAATAGAGGATGAAGAGAATACTAATGAAAGGGAAGAGACTTCCCAATATCCTCCTATTATTTCTTATGATGAATCAGGTAACGAGGAGGAGCCTCCTATTCAACCAATCTCATTAATAAGGAGCTCCAAAAAGAGGATTGAACCCACACATGATGTGGTGAAGAAGAAGAAAAGAAAAAGGAAGAGAGGTAAAAAGATATCTCCCCCAAATAGTGCTGCTCCTATTAATATTGTGCCTCATGAAAATATAATTGTGGAAGATAATGATACTTCTTATGATCTTGAAAATCTTTTTGGCACTTGCTTGGACGAATATGATAATTGCTATACTATTGGTGATATCCATACTATTAATGATGAGAGTGATTATGCTTATGATATGAAAAGGCCCAAGCTTGGGGATGCTATGTTTGATGAAGATGATGTTTTTGAGAATATATTTGCTGCAATTAATGTTTGTCCCAAGCTTGGGGATGCTATGTTTAATAATGATGTTATTTTTAGTCTCCCAACTTTTGATATGCAAGTTTATAATGATGATAGCATGCCTCCTACTTATGATAATTATTGCGATGATACATATGCTATAAAAAGTAGTGATTATATTTATAAAACTTACCATGATTATGATTACCCCTTCTCTGAACATTACTCTTTTAATTTGGAAACAATTTATAGTATTCAAGTCTCTTATGATACTCCCACTATTCCGAATGAGAAGAATTTTGCTTATGTGGAGAGTAATAAAATTTCTATGCTTTTAGATCATGAAAAGAATGCTTTAGGTGCTGGTTATATTGTTGAATTAATTCATGATGCTACTGAAAATTATTATGATGGATGAACATATGCTTGTAGGAATTGCAATAATATCAAGTTTCCTCTCTATGTGCTTAAAGTTTTGAAGTTATGCTTGTTTTGCCTTCCTATGCTAGTTGATTGTTGTTCCCATAAGTTGTTTGCTCATAAAATCCCTATGCATAGGAAGTATGTTAGACTTAAATGTGCTAGTCATATTCTTCATGATGCTCTCTTTATGTTTCAATTCTTATCTTTTATGTGAGCATCATTGAAATCATCATGCCTAGCTAGGGGTGTTAAACGATAGCGCTTGTTGGGAGGCAACCCAATTTTATTTTTGTTCCTTGCTTTTTGCTCCTGTTTAGTAATAAATAATTCATCTAGCCTCTGTTTAGATGTGGTTTTATGCTTTTAATTAGTGTTTGTGCCAAGTAGAACCTTTGGGAAGACTTGGGGGAAGTCTTTGCGATCATGCTGTAAAAACAGAAACTTTAGCGCTCACGAGAACTGCTGCCATTTTTATTTGGAGAGTGGTATTTAGTTAATTATTTTTGAAGATGATTAATAGATAAATTCCTCAGGTCCAGCAATTTATTTTAGAATTTAATGAGTTCCAGAAGTATACGTTTGATCCAGATTACTACAGACTGTTCTGTTTTTGACAGATTCTGTTTTTCATGTGTTGTTTACTTATTTTGATGAATCTATGGCTAGTAAAATAGTTTATAAACCATATAGAAGTTGGAATACAGTAGGTTTAACACCAATATAAATAAAGAATTAGTTCATTACAGTACCTTGAAGTGGTGATTTATTTTCTTATACTAACGGAGCTTACGAGTTTTCTGTTAAGTTTTGTGTTGTGAAGTTTTCAAGTTTTGGATAAAGATTCGATGGACTATGGAATAAGGAGTGGCAAGAGCCTAAGATTGGGGATGCCCAAGGCACCCCAAGGTAATATTCAAGGATAGCCAAGAGCCTAAGCTTGGGTATGCCCCGGATGGCATCCCCTCTTTTGTCTTCGATCATCGGTAACTTTACTTGGAGCTATATTTTTATTCGCCACATGATATGTGTTTTGCTTGGAGCATCAATTTATTTTGTTAGGATTTTCTTGCTGTTATTTATAACAATGTTTTGCATATTTTATTTCAATAAAAATGGCATTGATAGCCTTTACTATGCCTATGTTACAAGTATACATGTTGCTGTTTGAAAACAGAAAGTTTACCGCTGTTGCAATAATTCCCTAGAAAAGTCAGAATGCGATAAAATGTTGAAACCTTTTGCATATTAAGCTGTGATAAATTTACTACAGTTGGAATTTTCTTTCATAATTTTTGGACCTAGGGAAGTATGGATGTTGCAGCATTCTTTACAGAATATCCTGTTTAGGCAGATTGCTGTTATGTTTGCATTGCTTGCATATGTTTGCTTCTTTAATGATTCTATTTGAAGATAGGACTATTAAATGTGCAGAGGAATTTAGTATGCAATGTTAAATAATAATTTTAGTGATTTGCTACAGTAGAGTATGATAAGGTTTTGGCAATGCTTTATACTAACTTATCTCACGAGTCCTTGTTGAGTTTTGTGTGGATGAAGCTTTTGAGATTTAGGGAGACCGTGATATGAGAGGAATTAAGGAGACACAAAAGCTCAAGCTTGGGGATGCCCAAGGCACCCCAAGATAATATTTCAAGAAGTCTCGAGTGTCTAAGCTTGGGGATGCCCCGGTTGGCATCCCACCTTTCTTCTTCAACAAATATCGGTTAGTATCGGTTGATCCTAAGTTTTTGCTTCTTCACATGATGTTTGCTATTCTTAGATGTCATTTTATTTTGCTTTGCTTGCTGTTTGAATAGAATACCAAGATCTAAAATTATTAAATGTTAGATAGTCTTCACATAGTTGCATAATTATCCAACTACTCATTGATCTTCACTTATATCCTTCAGATTAGTTTGTCATTTGCTCTAGTGCTTCACTTATATCTTTTAGAGCATGGTGGTAGTTTTATTTTGAAGAAATAGATGAACTCTCATGCTTCACTTAGATTATTTTGAGAGTCTTAAATAGCATGGTATTTTGCTTAAAATCCTAATATGCTAGGTATTCAAGAATAATAAAATTCTCTTATGAGTGTGTTGAATACTATGAGAAGTTTGATACTTGGTAATTGTTTTGAGATATGGAGATGGTGATATTAGAGTCATGCTAGTTGAGTGGTTATGATTTTGAGAAATACTTGTGTTGAAGTTTGTGATTCTCGTAGCATGCACGTATGGTGAACCGTTATGTGATGAAGTCAGAGCATGATTTATTTATTGATTGCCTTCTTTATGAGTGGCGGTCGGGGACGAGCGATGGTCTTTTCCTACCAATCTATCCCCCTAGGAGCATGCGCGTAATACTTTGCTTTGATAACTTCTAGATTTTTGCAATAAGTATGTGAGTTCTTTATGACTAATGTTGAGTCCATGGATTATACGCACTCCACCCTTCCACGATTTCTAGCCTCTCTAGTACCGCGCAACTTTTGCCGGTACCATAAACCCACCATTTACCTTCCTCAAAACAGCCACCATACCTACCTATTATGGCATTTCCATAGCCATTCCGAGATATATTGCCATGCAACTTTCCACCGTTCTGTTTATTATGACACACTTCATCATTGTCATATTGCTTTGCATGATCATGTAGTTGACATCGTATTTGTGGCAAAGCCACCATTCATAATTATTCATACATGTCACTCATGCATCATTGCACATCCCGATACACCGCCAGAGGCATTCATATACAGACATATCTTGTTCTAAGTATCGAGTTGTAATTCTTGAGTTGTAAGTAAATAAAAGTGTGATGATCATCATTATTAGAGCATTGTCCCACTGAGGAAAGGATGATGGAGACTATGATTCCCCCACAAGTCGGGATGAGACTCCGGACGAAAGTAAATAAAAGAGGCCAAAGAAGCCCAAATAAAAAAGAGGCCAAAGAAGCCCAAATGAAAAAAAGAGGCCATAACAAAAAGAGAGAAGGCCCAAATAAAAAAAATAAAAAAGAGAGAAAAAGAGAGAAGGGGCAATGCTACTATCCTTTTACCACACTTGTGCTTCAAAGTAGCACCATGATCCTCATGATAGAGAGTCTCCTATGTTGTCACTTTCATATACTAGTGGGAATCTTTCATTATAGAACTTGGCTTGTATATTCCAATGATGGGCTTCCTCAAAATGCCCTAGGTCTTCGTGAGCAAGCGAGTTGGATGCACACCCACTAGTTTCTTTTGTTGAGCTTTCATACATTTATAGCTCTAGTGCATCCGTTGCATGGCAATCCCTACTCACTCACATTGATAACTATTGATGGGCATCTCCATAGCCTGTTCATACGCCTAGTTGATGTGAGACTATCTTCTCCCTTTTTGTCTTCTCCACAACCACCACTCTATTCCACCTATAGTGCTATGTCCATGGCTCACGCTCATGTATTGCGTGAAGATTGAAAAAGTTTGAGAACATCAAAAGTATGAAACAATTGCTTGGCTTGTCATCGGGGTTGTGCATGATTTAAATATTTTGTGTGGTGAAGATGGAGCATAGCCAGACTATATGATTTTGTAGGGATAACTTTCTTTGGCCATGTTATTTTGAGAAGACATGATTACTTAGTTAGTATGCTTGAAGTATTAGTATTCTTATGTCAATATTAAACTGTTGTCTTGAATCTTTCGGATCTGAATATTCATATCACAAGTAAGAAGAATTACATTGAAATTATGCCAACTAGCATTCCACATCAAAAATTATCTTTTTTTATCATTTACCTACTCGAGGACGAGCAGTAATTAAGCTTGGAGATGCTTGATACGTCTCCAACGTATCTATAATTTTTGATTGCTCCATGCTATATTATCTACTGTTTTGGGCAATATTGGGCTTTATTTTCCACTTTTATATTACTTTTGGGACTAACCTATTAACCGGAGGCCCATCCCAGATTTGCTGTTTATGCCTATTTCAGTGTTTTGAAGAAAAGGAATATCAGACGGAGTCAAAACGGAACGAAATCAACTGGAGAAGTTATTTTTGGAAGGAAACACACCTGATGGACTTGGACCCCACGTCAGAAGATACGGGAGCTTCCCATGAGGGTGGGGGCGCCCCCACCCCCCTAGGGCGTGCCCCCTGCCTCGTGGGGCCCCCATGGCTCCCCTAATGTGCTTGTTCTGCCTATATATATCCATATACCCTAAAACTTCCAGAACGCAACATAGATCGGGAGTTCCACCGCCAGAAGCCTCCATAGCCACCAAAAACCAATCTAGACCCGTTACGGCACCCTGCCGGAGGGGGCAACCCTTCTCCGGTGGCCATCTTCATCATCCCGGTGCTCTCCATGACAAGGAGGGAGTAGTTCTCCCTCGGGGCTGAGGGTATGTACCAGTAGCTATGTGTTTGATCTCTCTCTCTCTCTCTCGTGTTCTTGAGATGATACGATCTTGATGTATCGCGAGCTTTGCTATTATAGTTGGATCTTATGTTTCTCCTCCCCCTCTTCTCTCTTGTAATGAATCGAGTTTCCCCTTTGAAGTAATCTTATCGGATTGTCTTTAAAGATTTGAGAACACTTGATGTATGTCTTGCCGTGGATATCTGTGGTGACAATGGGATACCGCGTGCCACTTGATGTATGTTTTGGTGACCAACTTGCGGGTTCCGCCCATGAACCTATGCATAGGGTTGGCACACGTTTTCGTCGTGATTCCCCGGTAGGAACTTTGGGGCACTCTTTGAGGTCCTTTGTGTTGGTTGAATAGATGAATCTGAGATTGTGTGATGCATATCGTATAATCATACCCACGGATACTTGAGGTGACATTGGAGTATCTAGGTGACATTAGGGTTTTGGTTGATTTGTGTCTTAAGGTGTTATTCTAGTACGAACTCTAGGGATGTTTGTGACACTTATAGGAATAGCCCAACGAATTGGTTGGAAAGAATAACTTTGAGGTGGTTTCGTACCCTACCATAATCTCTTCGTTCGTTCTCCGCTATTAGTGACTTTGGAGTGACTCTTTGTTGCATGTTGAGGGATAGTTATGTGGTCCAATTATGTTAGTATTGTTGAGAGGACTTACACTAGTGAAAGTATGAACCCTAGGCCTTGTTTCCACACATTGGAATACCGTTTACGCTCACTTTTATCACTTTTTACCTTGCTGTTTTTATATTTTCAGATTACAAAAACTATTATCTATTATCCATATACCACTTGTTTCACCATCTCTTTTCCGAACTAGTGCACCTATGCAATTTACCATTGTATTGGGTGTGTTGGGGACACAAGAGACTCTTTGTTATTTGGTTGCAGGGTTGTTTGAGAGAGACCATCTTCATCCTACGCCTCCTACGGATTGATAAACCTTAGGTCACCCACTTGAGGGAAATTTCCTACTGTCCTACAAACCTCTGCACTTGGAGGCCCAACAACGTCTACAAGAAGAAGGTTGTGTAGTAGACATCAGCATGGAAAGAGTATATGAGCAGCAGAAAGTAAAGCATGCAACTTGCAAGAAAGTAAAGGGATGGGATTGGAGTGTGCAAACGCAATTGGAGACACGGAGTTTTTTGGCGTGGTTCCGATAGGTGGTGCTATTGTACATCCACGTTGACGGAGACTTCAACCCACGAAGGGTAACGGTTGCGCGAGTCCACGGAGGGATCCACCCACGAAGGGTCCACGAAGAAGCAACCTTTTCTATCCCACCATGGCCATCGCCCACGAAGGACTTGCCTCACTTGGGTACATCTTCACGAAATAGGCGATCTCCTTGCCCTTACAAACTCCTTGGTTCAACTCCACAATCTTGATGGAGGCTCCCAAGTGACACCTAACCAATCTAGGAGACACCACTCTCCAAAAGGTAATAGATGGTGTGTTGATGATGAACTCCTTGCTCTTGTGCTTCAAATGATAGTCTCCCCAACACTCAACTCTCTCTCATAGATTTGGATATGGTGGAAAGATGATTTGGGTGGAAGGCAACTTGGGGAAGGTTAGAGATCAAGATTCTTGTGGTTGGATTGGAATAGCTTCGTCACAACACATGAGTAGGTGGTTATCTCTCAAAAAATGAATGCTGGAAGTGTAGGCATGTTCTGATGGCTCTCTCCATGAATGGAGGATGGGTGGAGGGGTATATATAGCCTCCACACAAAATCTAGCCGTTACATGCAATTCACCAAACTCGGTGGGACTGAATCGAGAAACTCGGTCAGACCGATATGATTCAAAATGTGAATGTTAGAGTTTTCGGTGGGACCGATATGATCAACTCGGTGGGACCGATGTGCTAGGGTTAGGGTAAAACCTCAACTTGGTTTGACTGATTACACAAACTCGGTGGGACCGATTTTGGTAATAAGCAAAACAGAGAGTTGGTCAAGCAAACTCGGTGGGACTGATTGCATACCTCGGTGAGACCGAAATAGATGCAATAGGAAACAGAGAGTTTGCAAGCCCATCTCGATGAGACCGATATCCCGTCGGTGAGACCGAATTGATTAGGGTTTCTGGCAGTGGCTATGTCAAATGAACTCGGTGGCGCCGGATAGATAAAATCGGTGGGGCCGAGTTTTACTTTAGGTTTAGGACATATGTGGAAATGAGAAACTGGTTGAGGGCTTTGGAGCATATCACTAAGCACTTTGAGCAAGCAAGCCATTAAGCAACACTGCATCCCCTTTTAATAGTATTGGCTTTCCTATGGAGTCAATGTGATCTTGGATCACTAAAATGAAAATGTAGAGTCCTTAGCTTTTGCCAATCCTTGTCCTTAGCTTCTTGAAGGGGTTCCACATCCTCTTGTCCATGCCACGCCTTTGTTGAACTTTCTGAAATATACTAGATAAAAGTATTAGTCCAACAAGAGATATGTTGACATTAATTACCAAAATCACCCAGGGAGCACTTATGCTTTCAGTCTCCCCCTTTTCGGTAAGTGATGACAACATACATCAAAGCTTTAGACAAAGATATGAAGAATAATAAGTAAAGCTTTGGAAAGACATGTAACATGCATAGGCTCCCCCTACATGTATGCAATCATGTGAATAAGGAATATAAGAGCATGTGAATGTAACCATGAAAGAGCAAGCAATGAGTTACATGTATTATGGCTATATGCATCAGAGCAAATGATGAGAATATAGGAAATGTACCTCCATGTTCATGATTCCTTCTTGCAAACAATATGTACAGTAGCAAGAAATCATCATGCACATGAGTGTGATGCATATACTTACCTTGTGGTCTTGAGGTAGCTTTGGAAGAGATGAACCTGAGTAAACAAGGTTAGCTAACACATGAACATCTACTGGACAAAGAAATTTAAGAAATCACAAGAGTACCAAGATTGGGATGACATGTAGTGAGTGAGTACTAGGTACTCGATTTGAGTATAGACATGTCCCCCAAAAGTAAACATATGCAATGAATTTGAAGATTTCCTTCCCTTAAATGTCTTTCTCCCCCTGAATCTTATATTGGAAAATGGGAGAAGATAGGGAAAAGAAAATCAGAGCAAAACAAACATAACAAACTTAACACATGCTAACATGTCTTTCCCCTCTTGAAGACATGTGACTTCTCTCCTCTGTGTATAAAAGCATCTATAGAAGCTTAATTAAGGTGTGCATTCCCTCATATGTGATAAGCCTTGATGTGATCTCTCTCTCCCTTTCACAACAATTTCCAAGAAGGGATCTTCTGGAGCATGAGTCAAGTAGGTTTGGTCCTTGAGACACATTACAAAGCAACATGTAATATAAGATGCTGGTAGAGGACAAGAATCATTGAGTGGAGCTGGAATAAGTATGCAGGATGCAAATGGCAAAGTGTTTTTGAGCATTTAAATCAGTCACACCAAGTTATTTTCTTCGGTGGCACCGAGGTGGTTCGGTTTGCAAGAGAGAAAACAATTTTCATCTCAACTCACTAGGAAAATAAGATCACACAAAGATTTGCAAGGAATTAACTGAAGGATTTGCAATGAATTGGATGCAGGGAATGCAGAACATAACAGAGAAAATAAAGAAATCTAGATGATGTTTTTTTTGAAAAGGTAAACAAACATGCAACCGACTAATGCAAGGACACAGAAAACACTAGAGAGCTTCATCTAGAATTGGTTAATGACAAAGTCACCTATGTTAGAGTATATTGACTGAGGAGTCAAGTGAGAACACTTGATCGTAGGTCATACTCATCAGTTAAGCTCAGAATGGGGTTGCCATTTTTCATTTAAGCATTTTGATGTATTCACATCTTGTTGAGCTGCTTTGACCCATGACTTGGGGTAAGGCTTCTCTAAGATGGAATAACATACCTTGGGTGGTGGTGCTGATCTTGATCATGCACTACTGCAGGTTACTGCTAACGCAACACTACGATCAGAGACCCTTCGACGAAACAGTGTGCGATGCCATAATCGCAAATGGTGGTGTAAAAAACCCGTCGAAAAGATGCAAAACATTTGCGATGGAAGATGCATCAAACACGGTTCAGATTTTAGTTGCGTGTGCGATGCAGGGCATACGATTAAGCTCAATTAACTGTTTGTGATGAGGAGGAACAAAAGAAATGAGTAGCCAGATGAAGCTGTGTGCAATATACAACATACGGTTCACTCGGATGAACTGTTTGTGATTAGGCAACACAAAACAAATGGGCAGCCAGATGAAGGTGTGTGCAATATATGGCATGCGGTTCACTCGGATGAACTGTTTGCGTTGAGACAAGAGAACAGAAACGGTTCAATATAACAAGATGTGTGTGATACACGACAAACAGGTCTGTAATAAAAAATGTGTGTGAATACCAATAATAACAAAAACGGTTCCCTAGTGTGTTACGTGTTCATTTGATCATCATCTCCTTCTTGTGCTAGCTCGATGTTCCTTCTATGCTAAGGTTCCATTAATTGATGGCGTTTTATCAACATGCCATTGTTTCCCGCCATTTCCTCCCCTGTTTCCCGCCACCCAGCGATATTGCGCATAAGCGGCGTGCGACGCTCGGAGGTGACAAGCGCAGCCTGTAGCACATCCACCTTTTCCAAGCATGCCAACCCACAAAAGCGCTGCCTCTGCCATCAACCTCGTTGACGAGGAAAACGAGCAGGAGCCACGGCCCGTCGAGGCCGTGGCGCTCCCCGACAACGCAATGGACGACGCCGTGATGCGCGTCATCGCCAGGGTTGAGCAGACCTTTGGCGTATGGCGCTTGAGCGTCGTGGATCAAGATAGGCATGTTAGCACCGACAGGTTGCAGCTCACCGCACAACATGATCAATGGCACGCCGCAGAGCAAGTTAGGTACGTCCGCGCTGATAGGCTGCGGCTCGCCACATGGCGAGACCGTTGGAGCGCCACAGAGCGAGAGGCACGCCACGCCGCACAGCAAGAGCGGATCCATCGGTGCTTGCCTGCTGTCGACACGACATCGTAGCTGGGTACACGTCTGGTCAGTACCCCCATTCCTCGCCAGGAGTGGGTAGAGGCCCTCAGCGTCGTACTTGCACCAAAGGCCGGCCACGTTGTACTTGCATCGGAGCCTGTCGTGCCGTTTGCATGGGTGCCTCCATTCGCCTTGTCCACGACTCGCTGGATGCCAACGCGCTGGTCTGTAGGCTCGACCACCTCCTTGGCCCCGGTATCCACCTGGGCGCGGTAGAGGAACATGGCCGTCACATCCTCGAACTGGTGATCTCTGATGAAATAGGCAACTTGGAGCTCGAGATCGCGCTCCAGATGTACCGCGAGCGTGTCAACCGCTTGGATGAATGCCTGCACGAGTTCAGGCAGAGGCAAGAGCTACCGTAGGCAAGGGCTGCTGGTCATGGTCTCATGGACGCATTTTATCTTGAAAAGTCATTTCAACGTGGATAGCTATGTATTGACAGCAATCATAGTATTGCTGTATTTATTGCTTTGTTTCAATGTGTGCACTCTATTTTCCATTCTTATATGTTCTATTTCAATGTGTGTATATACGCTTTCCATTCTGTATATGTGGATGATAACAGCTAGATTCAAATTAGTATACAAAAACAGATAGAAAATGGAATTCATAATATATATATATATAAATTAATTGTTCATTAGTTCATCATAGAATATATATATATATATATATATAATATCATCACATATACGTGATGGTACAAACTACTAGGTACAATGCATAAAATTCAAAACGAACAATACTAAAACTAATAATCCCTCCTAGGGCCAGTATTCCGGCAGCCCCTCGCCAGCAGCTCCCTGGTGCATGGCGTCTTCCCAGTGCGGAGGCAGTACTCCACCTCCTCCGCCTCGCAGTGTTTGACGTATAGATCTGCCTCTTGCTGGCGGACGCACGTGTCCGATCTTGCCATTTCATTGGGCGCCCACCGGAGCTCCTCATCGGTGGCATGCTAGAGCTTGTCTGCCCACCTCCATGCAGCAATGAGGCGCCCAGCGCCTATGACCTTCCTCGCGAAGTACCCATCTTCGTACACCTCCTCGACACGACGACGCGCCCGCCCCCAAAGCTCTGCCATGTCCTTTTTCCAGGCGGCATCATGGGCTTCAAAGGCCACCTGGTATGTGGCTTCCTCCTCTGCCATCTCCTTCTTGAATGCCACTTGCCTGGCTTTCTCAGCCAGCGGTAGCGACTTCCACACACAAGGATTGTACTGGCCGCAAAACCAATCCAAAGCTGGGGGGTCCGGCGCAACCTCGTCAGGTGGCGCGTAGGGGTCCTCGTCGCTGCTAATCGAGTGAGGTCCTCGGGGGGCGGCGACTCCTCATCGGCGCGTGGGCAGACCGGCGGTGCCATGGCAGAGATTTGACAGAGAGAGAGAGGGCGAGCGAGGGGAGGATGTAGATGAGAATGCAGGCGGGACGACGTGAGCAAGGTAGTATTTATTGGCGGCCGAAATCTAGATCGATGGGGATAGTACACACGTCAGTCGCCAGAATTTACGAGTACTGTAGTTTGAATTACACACGATTCCCGCAGAAAATCCGTGTGTGAACATAATAGTCAAAATCCGTGTGTGAACATAATAGCTGACGGTTTCCAATGCAGAACCGTGTTTGATTAATGATCCCCGCCACTCACCTACCAAACCTCAAGCCGCGAGATAGAGTGCCAATCATGTGGGGGCCGGTTGTCTTGCCAGATCTTTACATTTTCTTTTTTAAACACCAGATATTTACATCGTCTAATGATTTTTTAACTCGCACACAAGTACATAAAAATATGATTTTTCAAACCGTTATGGTTAGGCGTTGCATGTAGATGTAGTTCAAATTTGAATTACGGTCATTAAATGGTTAGAAAATCACTGAAATGTCTTTAAAAGGTCAAATTACCCCTGGAATTTTCCAAATTTTCACATGACAGTTGTATTAGTGCACGCTAAACATAGAAAAAAAAATGAAGGCCGTAAGAGGAAGCTATCTCCCATTTGTCATCAAACATGCATTGTTCCCTCTCGAAACCACGAACCTTCTAGTGAGTTGCTCCGGTTTATGAGGGGTGTGTGTCCAAACTTTCGTCAAACAGGCCAATTTTTTGCCACATCATCTTGGTGGCATGACATTAAATCAAGCAAGGTTTCATGTTTTTCTGATCATTTTTTAATTTTTTGGAATTAAAATTCCATGGCACTCCATGCATGTGTGCACTTGCCTTGAGACCAATATGTTTGAAAGTTCCTTCTAATTTACTGCACATAGAATTAACTCGCACACAAGTACACAAAAATATGATTTTTCAAACCGTTATGGTTAGGCATTGCATGTAGATGTAGTTCAAATTTGAATTATTGTCATTAAATGGCTAGAAAATCACTTAAATGTCTTTAAAAGGTCAAATGACCCTTGAAATTTTGAAAAATTTCACATGACAGTTGTATTAATGCACGTTAGACGTAGAAAAAAATTGAAGGCCGTAAGAGGAAGCTATCTCCCGTTCGTCATCAAACATGGATTGTTCCCTCTTGGAACTACAAACCTTTTAGTGAGTTGCTCCAGTTTGTGAGGGGTGTGTGTGTCCAAACTTTCGTCAAATAGGCCAATTTTTTACCACATCATCTTGGTGGCATGACATTAAATCAACCAAGGATTCATGTTTTTCTGGTCATTTTTTTAATTTTTTGGACTTAAAATGCCATGTCACTCCATGCATATGTATGCATGTGTCCATGTCGTGAGACCAATATGTTTGAAAAATACTTCTAATTTACTGCACATGGAATTAACTTGCACACAAGTACACAGATATGATTTTTCCAACCATTTTTGTTAGGCGTTGCATGTAGATGTAGTTCAAATTTGAATTACGATCATTAAATGGCTAGAAAATCACTTAAATGTCTTTAAAAGGTCAAATGACCCCTAGAATTTTCAAAAAAATCACATTACAGTTGTAGTAGTGCACGTTAGACGTAGAAAAAAAATTTGAAGGCCATAAGAGGAAGCTATCTCCCATTCGTCATCAAAGATGCATTATTCCCTCTTGGAACCACGAGCCTTCTAGTGAGTTGCTCTGGTTTGTGAGGGGTGTGTCCAAACTTTCGTCAGACATGCCAATTTCTTTACCACATCAACTTGTTGGCATGACATTACATCAACCAAGGTTTCATCTTTTTTTGATCATTTTTTTTACTTTTTGGAATTAAAATGCCATGTTACTCCATGCATACGTATGCATGTGTCCATGTCGCGAGACCAATATGTTTGAAAATTCCTTCTAATTTAGATGCACATGGAATTAACTCGCACACAAGTACACATATATTTTTCAAACCGTTTTGGTTAGGTGTTGCATGTAGATGTAGTTCAAATTTGAATTACGGTCATTAAATGGCTAGAAAATCACTTATATGTCTTTAAAAGGTCAAATGACCCCTAGAATTTTTTTTAAAAAAATCACATTACAGTTGTAGCAGTGCACGTTAGACGTAGAAAAAAAATTGAAGGCCGTAAGAGGATGCTATCTCCCGTTCGTCATCAAACATGCATTATTCCCTCTTGGAACCACGAGTCTTCTAGTTAGTTGCTCCGGTTTGTGAGGGGTGTGTGTCCAAACTTTCGTCAAACATGCCAATTTTTTACCACATCATCTTGGTGACATGACATTACATCAACCAAGGTTCCATGTGTTTCTGACATTATTTTAATTTTTTGGAATTAAAATGCCATGTCACTCCATGCATACATATACATGTGTCCATGTCGTGAGACAAATATGTTTGAAAATTTCTTCTAATTTACTGCACATGGAATTAACGCACACACAAGTACATAAATATGATTTGTCAAACCGTTATGGTTAGGCGTTGCATGTAGATGTAGTTCTAATTTGAATTAAATGGCTAGAAACTCACTTAAATGTCTTTAAAAGGTCAAATGACCCCTAGAATTTTCCAAAATTTCACATTACATTTGTAGTAGTGCATGTTAAACGTAGAAAAAAATTCAAGGCCGTAAGAGGGAGCTATCTCCCGTTCGTCATCAAGCATGCATTGTTCCCTCTCGGAACCACGAGTCTTCTAGTGAGTTGCTCCGGTTTGTGAGGGGTGTGTGTCCAAACTTTCGTCAGACATGCCAAAAAAATTCAACATCATCTTGGTGGCAGGACATTACATCAACCAAGGTTTCATGTGTTTCTGATTTTTTTTATTTTTTGGAATTAAAATGCCATGTCACTCCATGCCTAATTGTGTCATAGCCGTTAGACCAATATGTTTGAAAATTCCTTCCAATTTACTGAACATGGAATTAAATCGCACACAAGTACACAAAATATGAGTTTTCAAACTGTTATGGTTAGCTGTTGCATGTACATGTAGTTCAAATTTCAATTACGATCATTAAATGGCTAGAAAATCAAATGTCTTAAAAGGTCAAATGACCCCTGAAACTTTCCAAAATTTGACATGACAGGTGTATTAGTACTACAAAATTTCTCGTACATTTAAAACACCATCCGTTTCCACTATACTCCAAATTCATCTTTCACAGCTAATAAAAAATATCTACAACATCACACATAATTGATTACTAGGAACCGTTTGCAATGTAAATATCTGGGTCTATTTAAGTCTCCCTCCTTAAGCTTCGCCGGCCCGTCTGCTCCAGTGCCGGCAATCCCCGAATCCACGAATCCCGACCCCCATTCCTACACGCCCTTCTTGCAAAGCTGACATCATGGAAACGCTTCGTGAAGGCCCGTATGATGGCCGCGTCCCCCCTAGAGCATCGCCGCCTACGCCGAGAGTGACGCCGCATCCGCCGAGAGGGCGTCTATGGCAGTCAACAGGGTAGCTGCAGCTGCGGACATGGCTGCAGCTGCTGTGACGACGGCTACAAACACCAAGAGCGCTCGAGCTGCCGTCCGTGCCACTGATGTCGCCCTAGCCCGGGTCGAGGCCATTCACGCCAAGATCGAGGACGCACACGCCAAGATATTCTAGGCCACCTCAGACTCCAGCATGCAAACCATGTCTGAAAAGTCGGCGGTGGTCATGGAGGACCTTCTTCCTCATGAGGTCGCGGAGTGGGAGCTGGAGATGCAGGAGGCAACGGAGATCGGGGAGCGCCGGGAGGAGGAGTGGCGAGTGGCCGAGGTTGAGGTAGAGAAGAGTCTGTCCGTCAAGGAATCGGCGGTGGAGTACCAACATGAGCTATGTCGCAACCACTACTATGAGTACTACAACCTTGAGGGCGGCGCCGAGGATGAGGACGCGGTCGACTTCAGGAGGGGGGACACAGAGTCCACCAATAGCGGCATGTTGCGAGGACAAGTCATCAACATCTCATCTCACACCGGCGATGCATAGGCCGGCGCGGCGGCCGATTTGTTAAAATTATGCATACTTAGGCTTTGTTTTTAATGCTAGTCTTTTGTTAGAGCAATATTTAGGTCAACTGGCTCTGTTTAATTACTAAAATTGCTCGATTCAGTAAGTGTGTCTGTTTGCTGTATGCTCTTTTGTGTGCCCAAATTAGCAAGCGATGTTAAATTATGCAATGACGTACCAGGAAAATTTCCACCAAAATTTGAATTATCAAACTCATCCCATGCACATAAAGCAGAAGAATCATTTGCGATGTACACAATCGTTCAAAGTGAAAGGTCCGATGGCACCGCGCACAAAGTTTCCCTCCACATTTCCAAAATTTTGGCCTACCGCCAAAATATCTAACCGCCCCCCTTCCCCACCCCCTTTTCTCCCCGACCACAAGTCACATTCCCTTGTTTCCTCCTTCCTTCCTTCCTTGATAAGCTATAGTCGCTTCCTCACTCTCGCCGTCTCGCATCCTACCGCTGAGGTCGCCATGGTCTTCTTCAAAGACCTCTCCAGCGGTTCCTCCTCCAGCGACAACTCCTTCACCACCCGGGTATGCCTCTCTTCTCTCTCTTGGGCTATGACTTGGAATGAATGATTTTTACCTGGCGGTCGATTTGAGTCATTTCTTCCTCTTGTAGCTCCCTAGGACCATCAATGGCAACGAATGGAGCGGGGTGGCTGAAGATCTATCTACTCGTTGTCACCATCAATCTCCATGCGTGAAGCTAGTTGCGTTTGATTCTGTGGACAGTGGGAGGAAGTTTCTGGCATGTGCAGAGAAGGTTAGACCCTCTTTCGTTGTTACAAATCATTTGTTAGATGTGATTCAGACATTGTCACGGTCCCAACCCATTCATACCACACCTTCAACCAAACGCATCCTAAGACAATATCACAGTTTGTACCTAGTATCTTAAATTGTTGCCATCTCATCAGCAGTGCCATTAGAAAATTATTTGGCACCGCTTCAGCAGTTTGTGCAGCCAACTTTGGTCCACACATCCGAGCAGCCAAGCAGTAAAATACTAAATCTTTATGGCACGAAGCAACTGTGCATCGGAGCAACTACGTGCTCCGGAGTCCGGGTCCCTGTTTTTTTTGCCGCATCGGCTCGCCAGTGCAGGGCACCGATGCAAGATGTAGCAACAGTTGTCTTTACCCCAGTTTTGGCATACATAGTGGACGGCCTTAGTGCTATTAGTTCTATGTTACTAAAATTGTGCATGTACACACCTATTAGTATCAATTTGTTGTCATCCAAACACTGTTGCAGTTATATTTACCTTCCTCATAAAATGTTCAATTTGTTATTTATTGTACATGAGTAAGAACTTGTAGCATCATTGTAGTTAATTATAGCTTATGATGTTCTGGAATTTGGTTGTTATCTCAGTACCAATTATTTCATTTGCACATTGATCTTTTTGAGAAGATATGTCATAATTAACACGTTTTTCAAAATAAGCATTGGTGATTTTCTATGTTGCTATACACCCATTTCCCCTACAATTGTTACTGATCTAGTTTTAAATATTATATGATGAACGGAAGTGTTCTTACTTGGAGTGGGTTGATCAAGAGTGGCCACAGTCTTTGAAGATGTGCCTAGCGAAGCTCTGGAGCATGTATGAGGAAGAGAACAAACGTATGCTTAGAGAAACTATTGTCAATGCTGAAGAATATTTGAAGATGTGGGATAAAAAGTTGAAGGTGGAGAATGAGCTCTGATTTTTTAAATCAGACTTTGCTAAGATGGTGTTGGAGAAGGAGGAGGCACTTTCCTAGTTGGCCCGTGCAAAACAGGTTCTTACTAAACTGAAAGCAAAGGTGGATAAGACGAGCGTGGATGATCTCGATTAGGAAAATGAATATATTGTTTTTATGAAGTTGAACTAGCTATATGTTGTACCGTGCTGTTTTCATGTAGCTACCGTACTGTGATGTTATAATATATTTATGTGCCTGATATGAACTTGGCAAACAACTATTCGATATGAAATGTGAATTTGTGTAATATTGGAATTATTAATTGTAAACTAATAAACCTGCTAAATGTGTCATGGACCTTTGCAAACGGTTCTAGCAGTAAAAGCGCTTGCAATGGATAGCCCAATGCCACACAGTTTTCTTCATCAAATCGTGTGTGATATAGTTGATAAAAGCAAACAGTTAACCAAGGCAGACCGTGTGTGTAGCGACCAGACGTCAAACAGTCTGATCTCTGTGCATCAGTTTCATCCCTAGATTGGTAATGCTGACACGCATAGTACATGAGGATTTATAACAGAGTACACACTTATTACATCGAATGTCTCAAAAGGGAACTTATTACAATAAATATGGCTTAAGGCCATCTAATACGATAACAGCGGAAGGCTTTGGAAGATAAAGTGAGTCCATCAACTCCAACGGCATCACTGAGTGAAAGACCACGACCTAAGGCTCCTTACTCATCATCTGAAAAGTCTGCAACATGACAGCACATGGAATATGCTGGCAAGGTAACACAAGAGAGTAATGCATAGAGTAAAGCTATCACTACATGCATATATGGCTGGTGGAGGCTGTATGGTTAATATGTTTTGCGAAAAGCCAATTTTTCCCTACTGCAAAGTAATAAATTTTATTTAACTATCATGGTAGTTGTTAAACATTGAGAAGGTTCACCCAACTCAATCCCAATTAAAAGGTAATCATCATTAAACCCAATCAAATTATATTAAGAGTGATGAGATCCACATGATAATCCAAGAACTAGATACTCAAGATGTCCATAACCGGGGACATGGTTAACCATGATTAGTTTGTACACTCTGCAGAGTTTTGTGCACTTTTCCCCACAAGACTCGATCTCCTCCGTTGGTGTTCTCGCACTACATGGTGTTTGAGAAACGGATGACCGAGACACAGTCTTTCCGAAGAGGTCCCCTTAACCGATAGATAGGCCGGTACACCTACAATCCCCTACATCTGCTAGCCCATCATGGAAAGGTTTCCCACAACTTACTCAACTATGACAGAGCCCATAATGGCATGCGGATGCACACGGAAGTTTCTAGTATGAATAATCTTATGATCCCTTTGAGCCTGGGTGGTGGTCCATAGGAGAATCACACGGTACCCCGGGATTTCCAAAAATACAGGCAATCACTGGAATCCCCAAGTGCCTCAATCCACCCAGATGTGTATTAAAGTTGCCACCTTAAGTTAACCATTAAATATCAACTCACATCTGTCATGGATACTCTCAAACCCAATCCGTCTACAAGCATAGCATAGCAATATAAGCAACGTAGAAGTAACTCCCAGGGTTTGATAATAAACAGGTGAATAGGTACTACCTCATCTACTTCCCAAACCCACAGGGTCCGGCGGCTAGTATTTATTTCGCTAAATAACGAGCGTTCACTAAATACACATCTAATGGCTACCTCAAACTCCGGCAGGGTCCGGCGGCGGCGGCGGGCTCCGATGCGGTGGCGCGGCAACGGCGAGGCGGCGGGCGGTGCGGCGGCAGCGGATCGGCGCGGGCGGCGGGGCGATGCGGTGGCAGCGGATCGGCGCGGGTGGCGGGGCGATGCGGCGGTGCGGCGGCAGGGCGGCGGTATGGTGGCGCGGCACACGAGGCGAGGCGGCGGCGGCGGCTCGCGGCGGCGGCGGATCGGGCGGCGGTGGGGCTAGGGTTTCGGGTGGGCTGGGGCGGCTCGGGGGTCTCGGGCTTTAAAGGCTGGCCCTATAGATTCCTGGCCGAATACGGCCTTATGTCGGTTGAATTTTTTTAAATAATTTCGACGTGTAGAAAACGAAAGAAAAGAAATACTAAACGGACTCCAAAAATTCCGAAATAAATTTTCCCCGTCCTCTAAAAATAAGCCGGACAAGGTGAACATTTATTTGGGCCTAAAATGCAATTTTGAAAAACGCACTTTTTTCCTAATTCAAATAAAATAGCAATAGAACTCCGAATAAAAATCTTATTTGATTTTAATATTAAATGTCTGATATTTCTTTACTTTGAGGAAGTCCTTTTATCCTCTCTCTTTTATTTTTTTACAAAAGAAAGATTTCATAGAAAAATAATTAAAACCAAACGATCCTCTTTTCATAATTCGAGAAAAATCCAAATATGAAAATTAACGAAATCCCCAAATTGCGTGGAATTTCTAGGGTCAGCCAAAATGCAATAAAATATGATATGCAATGATGTTCTAATGTATAACATTCCAAATTGAAAATTTGGGATGTTACAAACCTACCCTCCATAAGATGAATCTCACCCTCGAGATTCGGGTTGGCTAGAAAATAGGTGAGGGTGATCTTTTCGTAGGTCTTCCTCTGGTTCCCAAGTGGCTTCATCCTTGGTATGGTGACTCCACTGAACCTTGCAAAACTTAATAACCTTGTTGCACGTAACTCGGCTGGCAAACTCGAGTATCTTGATTGGTTTCTTGATAACCCACAAGTATAGGGGATCGCAATAGTTTTCGAGGGTAGAGTAATCAACCCAAATTTATTGATTCGACACAAGGGGAGCCAAAGAATATTCTCAAGTATTAGCAGCTGAGTTGTCAATTCAACCACACTTGGAAACTTAATATCTGTAGCAAAGTGTTTAGTAGCAAGGTAATATGATAGTAGTGGTAACGGTAGCAAAAAGGTAACAGTAGTAAAAGTAATGTTTTTGGTATTTTGTAGTGATGATAGCAATAGAAATGGGAAAGTAAATAAGCGAAGAACAATATACGGAAAGCTCATAGGCAATGGATCGGTGATGGAGAATTATCCCGGATGCGGTTCATCATGTAACAGTCATAACCTAGGGTGACACAGAACTAGCTCCAGTTCATTGATATAATGTAGGCATGTATTCCGTATATAGTCATACGTGCTTATGGAAAAGAACTTGCATAACATCTTTTATCCTACCCTCCCGTGGCAGCGGGGTCCTTACGGAAACTAAGGGATATTAAGGCCTCCTTTTAATAGAGAACCGGAACAAAGCATTAACACATAGTGAATACATGAACTCCTCAAACTACGGTCATCATCGGTAAGTATCCCGATTATTGTCACTTCGGGGTTAACGGATCATAACACATAATAGGTGACTATAGACTTGCAAGATAGGATCAAGAACACTCATATATTGATGAAAACATAATAGGTTCAGATCTGAAATCATGGCACTCGGGCCCTAGTGACAAGCATTAAGCATAGCAGAGTCGTAGCAACATCAATCTCAGAACATAGTGGACACTAGGGATCAAACCCTAACAAAACTAACTCGATTACATGATAGATCCCATCCAACCCATCACCGTCCAGCAAGCCTACGATGGAATTACTCACGCACGGCGGTGAGCATCATGAAATTGGTGATGGAGGATGGTTGATGATGACGATGGCGACGGATTCCCCTCTCCGGAGCCCCGAACGGACTCCAGATCAGCCCTCCCAAGAGGTTTTAGGGCTTGGAGGCGGCTCCGTATCGTAAAACGCGATGATTTCTTCTCTCTGATTTTTCTCTCCCCGAAACTCAATATATGGAGGTGGAGTTGGAGTCGGAGAGGCAACAAGGGGCCCACGAGGTAGGGGGGCGCGCCCCCCACCCTTGTGGAGAGATGGTGGGGCCCCTGGCCTTCATCTTTGGCAAGTATTTTTCTTATTTTCTAAAAAGTGGCTCCGTGAAGTTTCAGGTCATTTCGAGAACGTTTGCTCCTGCACATAAATAAGACCATGGTAATTCTACTGAAAACAACGTCAGTCTGGGTTAGTTCCATTCAAATCATGCAAGTTAGAGTCCAAAACAAGGGCAAAAGTGTTTGGAAAAGTAGATACGTTGGAGACGTATCATTTCTCCTCATATGTCAAATCACTATCCAACTGTATCACTTCTAGCGGCACTGTATCTCTCAGAGGAATTTCAGCCATCTCCGCGTGGCACTTCTTCAACTGAGAAACGTGGAACACATCGTGAACTCCGGACAATCCTTCGGGTAACTCCAACTTGTAAGCAACTTCTCCCATACGTTCCTAAACTATGTATGGTCCCACAAAACGTGGTGCTAACTTTCCCTTAACTCCAAAATGCTTCACTCCTCGGAGTGGTGATACTCGAAGATACGCTCTGTCTCTGACTTCGTAGATTGTCTCCTTGCGTTTCGAATCCGCATAACTCTTCTGCCTGGATTGGGCTACCTTGAGTCTATTGCGAATTAGCTTAACCTTCTCTTCAGACTCCTTAATCAAATCTAGTCCAAACAACTGTCGGTCTCCAACTTCGTCCCACAGCAATGGTGTTCTGCACCTCCTTCCGTACAGTGCTTTGAAAGGGGCCATCTTCAAACTAGCTTGATAACTGTTGTTATAAGAGAACTCTGCATAAGGCAAATTATCATCCCAACTAGATCCATAGTCTAGCGCACAAGCTCTCAACATGTCCTCCAGAATCTGATTTACTATTTCAGTTTGTCCATCTGTTTGCAGGTGAAAAGTTGTACTGAACTCTAGTCTGGTTCCCAAAGTTTCATGCAACTAATTCCAAAACTTTGAAGTAAACTGGGTTCCTCTATCTGATACAATGGTCCTCGGAACTCCAAGCAGACATACGATCCTGGTCATATAGATCTTTGCCAACTTAGCAGTGGTGTAAGTGGTCTTTACTGGGGTGAAATGAGCTACTTTCGTCAATCAATCAACTACAACCCATATCAAGTCATAGCCTGAACGAGTCCTGGGCAATCCCATGATAAAATCCATGCCTAGTTTATCCCACTTCCATTCGGGTATAGGCAATGGCTGTAGCAATCCGGCTGGCTTCTGATGTTCTGCCTTCACTCTCTGACATACATCATAAACCGCTACATACTCCGCAATATCCTTCTTCATACTGGTCCACCAGAAACAGTCCTTCAAATCCAGATACATCTTGGTATCGAATATGGCGAATCATGGGCCTCTTGCAGAATCAACTTCCTGATCTCCTGATCATTTGGCACATATACGCAGTCCTCAAATCATAAAGTATCGTGCTCATCCTCACGAAATCCCTTGGCTTTTCCTTTACTCATCCTTTCCTTTATTTCGGCTATCCCCTTGTCCGTCTTTTGCGCTTCTCTGATCTTATCCATCAAAGTGGACTGAATCTCCAAAGCTGCTACATAACCTCTCGGAACTATCTCCAAACATAGCTCACGAAGGTCTTCGGCTAACTCCCTGGGTAACTCTCCGGTCATGAGTGTATTGACATGACTCTTGCGGCTCAACGCATCGGCTACTACATTAGCCTTCCCGGGATGATAGTGCAACTTCATGTCATAATCCTTAATGAGTTCCAACCATCTCCTCTGCCTGAGATTCAACTCCTTCTGTGTGAAGATATACTTCAAACTCTTGTGATCCGTGTATACCTCACAATGGTTTCCGATGAGAAAATGTCTCCATGTCTTCAATGCATGCACTACGGCTGCTAACTCCAAATCATGCGTAGCATAGTTTAACTCATGGGGTTTAAGATGTCGTGAGGCATATGAAACAACTCTTCCCTCCTGCATGAGTACGGCTCCAAGTCCTCGACGAGAAGCATCGAAATACACTTCATAATCCGTGCGTTGATCTGGTAGAATCAACACCGGTGATGTAACCAAGCGTCTCTTCAACTCCTGAAAACTGGCCTCACATTCCTCAGTCCAATTGAACTTGGTGTCCTTCTTTAACAAATCCGTCATGGGCTTTGCAATCTTCAAGAAATTCTCAATGAACCTCCGGTAGTATCCTGCGAGTCCAAGAAAACTCCGGATCTATCCAACTATCGTGGGTGCTTCCCAATTTGTCACGGTGACAACTTTGTTGGGGTCTACTACTATTCCTTCTCCGGATATAACATGTCCAAGAAATCCAACTTCCTTCAACCAAAACTCACACTTGCTGAACTTGGCGTATAACTTATGTTCCCGGAGCTTGCCAAGTACCAAACGCAAATGTTCCTTATGTTCCTCTTCATTCTTCGAGTAAACCAGAATATCATCAATGAACACAACGATGAACTTATCCAAAAACTCCATAAACACTTTGTTCATCATGTTCATAAAATAGGCAGGTGCGTTAGTTAGGCCAAATGACATAACGATATACTCATATAGCCCATACCTTGTGGTAAAAGCTGTCTGAGGTATGTCCTGCTCTCGAATCTTCAACCGGTGATAACCTGATCGCAGATTGATCTTGGAAAACACCTTAGCTCCTTGCAGCTGATCAAACAAATCATTGATCATCGGCAGTGGGTACTTGTTCTTGATTGTTACTACATTTAATCCATGATAATCAACAACCATCCTTAACGATCCATCCTTCTTCCCCACTAGAAGTATTGGTGATCCCCAAGGTGACGAGCTTGGGCGAATATATCCCTTATCCAGTAACTCCTTAATCTGCTTCTTAATTTCCTCTAAATCCTGTGCGTGCATCCTGTACAGTCTCTTAGATATTGGCCCAGTGCCTGGCGAAAGCTCTATCAAAAACTCTATGTCTCTATCCGGTGGCATGCCTGGCAACTCTTCTGGAAATACATTCGGAAATTCCTTCACCACTGGTACTTCCTCCTGTACTATTCCCGATAAGCAATTTACTTGAGTCCTATTCGGCACATGCCGGGATACATACTTGATCCTTCTTCCTTCTGGGGTGGTGAGTAAAATTGTCTTACTGGCGCAATCGATGTTTCCTCCATACATCGATCTCCATTCCATACCCAGAATCACATCCAAACCTTGTGACTCCAAAATTATCAAGTCAGAAGGGAAAACATGCCTACCTATGGCCAATGGTATCTGAAAACATCCTTGGCTTGCCATATACTCTGCTCCTGGTGAGCTTACTAACATAGGTGTACTAAGAACTTTGGTGGGTAGTTTATACTTATCCACAAATCCCCTTGATATGTATGAATGCGATGCACCAGTATCGAAAAGTATGACTGCAGTAAAAGACTTAACCAAAAACTTACCTATTACTGCATCTGGCTGGGCTTCAATCTCCTCCATGTTAACATGGTTCACCTGTCCCCTATTGAAAGGGTTGGGATTCTTCCCAGAGCTTCCATTGTAGTTTCCGTTCTTAACTTCAGGACATTCATTGGCGTAATGTCCGGTCTTCTAGCACTTGTAGCAAGTAACGTGGCTTAGATCCTTCTTGGTAGGGGTTGCCGGGTTGGAACGGTTCTATCCGCTACTTCCTCCATTACCATTGTCCTTCTTGGGGCCACTATGGTTGTGCGAACTTCCTGCATTATGAGTGTGGCCTCCATGGTTATGCACAAGCCCTCCCGAGTTCAGGGTGAAACGGGGTCTCTGCTGAGCTCCAGAATTATACTCCCCTTGTGCATACTTCCTCTTGCGGCTGTCAATCTATTGCTGCTTCCCTTCAAGCATGAGAGCTCTATCCACCAACTCCTGGTAGTTACTGAAATTTTCTACCATCAACTGCATGCTTAGCTCATCATTCAGTCCATCCAAAAACTTCTCCTTCTTAGCTGCATCTGTAGCAACGTCATCTGGGGCATAACGTGCTAACTTACTAAACTCATCCACATACTGGCCAATGGTACGTCCTCCTTGGCGTAAGTTGCGAAACTCACGCTTCTTCATGGCCATAGCTCCTGCTGATACATGGGTAGTACGGAAAGCTTCCTGGAACTGATCCCATGTGACAGTGGCTATAGGATAAGTGACAGTGTAATTCTCCCACCATGAGGCTACTGGTCCATCCAATTGGTGTGCGGCAAAACGCACCTTCTCGGCATCTGTGCATCCTGCAGTGGTTAACTCCCTTCCAATCCTACAGAGCCAATCATCAGCAACTATCGGCTCGGTGCTACTGGAAAACACCGGCGGCTGCAACCTCAGAAAACGGGCTAAGTTGTCAACTAGTGGTGGTGGTGGCGGTGGGTTGTTGTTGTTGTTGCCTTGGTTCTGAACTAACAACTGCATCAGAGTATTCTATTGCTGGATCAACTGAGTGAGCTCCGGTGGAAAAGGTAAATCCGGGGTCACGTCTTGGAGGCATCTAAGGGTTTAGAGAGAAGAGAATATAATAGAATGAGGTCTAGTGAGAAAACACTACCCATATGCACATGAGACAAACACAAACATATCACTCAATCAATCAAGCAAAAGCATACAATCGGTCTAGAACTATCGTTACATGGTGCTTGGACTATACTATTTACATGGTAGACTACTACTACTGTTTTGGTGGTCAACTAGAAATATTGATCGGTTGAAGACTCCATGATATCTGCTACAACTTCGTCAACATAGTCATCGTCGTTATCGTCGGGGTCCAAGTCGGTGTCGTCAATAATGATGTAGTCCTCTAGACGAATCTCCTTGGGTTCTTCGTCTTCTCCTCCTGGCGCGGGGTCTCCCATGAATACTCCTAGCTTCCTTTCCAGATCGTCATTCCTCTCCACTAGTACGACGATTTTCCTCCTCATAATATTCGCGAGTTGCCTTGAGTTCTTCTTCAAGCTCCGCGATCCTGGTCATTGCCTTCTTCAGATCTATCATGTCTGCGCACATCTGGTTCTCCTGGCGGCGAATATGCTAGTTTAACTCCTGGATGAAAGGTGCAATGGATCTATCCTTCCTGGTGTTGATCATCTCCCATTGCTCATCTCGGCGCCCACAAATATGGTAGATAGTATCCTTGAGATCCTTGTGGTAAACTTCTCCAATGCATCCCATGGTGATGTGAGCTGCCATATTCTTTCCTAGACTCTAGGTTGGTGCATCGAAAGAAAACTCTATGGCCTTAGTGATTGGTGTGAATGTCCTTCCTCGAACTTGAACTTGAATCATCCAACGCTCCTCTTCTGTTAAGTGGCATTGTAAGTCCCGGTGAAGCTTGGTATTCCAATGTTCAGGTACCTAGTGACTTCCTTCAAGTGTCTTCCAAAGGAGGCGTCTTCATCCGGTTGCGCAAATTTGTTCCTTCCATCCGCCATCCTAAAGATGTAGAAAAAGGGGAGGAGTTAGAAATGAGAAGAGAGTAGTGATCTAGTGCTTTAGCTTACTGGTCGTGTCCTACAGTCAGCGTGTGCTCGGATACCATCTTTGTAGTGACCAGACCTCAAACAGTCTGATCTCTGTGCATCAGTGTCATCCCTGGATCGGTAATGCTGACACGCACAGTACTTGAGGATTTATAACAGAGTAGCAATCGCACACTTATTACATCAAATGTCTCAAAAGAGAACTTATTACAATAAATATGGCTTAAGGCCATCTAATACGATAACAGCGGAAGGCTTTGGAAGATAAAGTGAGTCCATCAACTCCAACGACATCACTGAGTGAAAGACCACGACCTAAGGCTCCCTACTCATCGTCTGAATAGTCTGCAACATGATACGTTGCAGCCCGAAAACGGGTCAGCACATGGAATATGCTGGCAAGGTAACACAAGAGAGTAATGCATAGAGTAAAGCTGTCACTACATGCATATATGGCTAGTGGAGGCTATATGGTTAATATGTTTTGCGAAAAGCCAATTTTTCCCTACTGCAAAGGAATAAATTTTATTTAACTATCATGGTAGTTGTTAAACATTGAGAAGGTTCACCCAACTCAATCCCAATTAAAAAGTAATCATCATTAAACCCAATCAAATTATATTAAGAGTGATGAGATCCACATGATAATCCAAGAACTAGATACTCAAGATGTCCATAACCGGGGACACGGCTAACCATGATTAGTTTGTACACTCCGCAGAGGTTTGTGCACTTTTCCCCACAAGACTTGATCTCCTCCATTGGTGTTCTCGCACTACATGGTGTTTGAGAAACGGATGACCGAGACACTGTCTTTCCGAAGAGGTCCCCTTAACCGATAGATAGGTCGGTACACCTACAATCCCCTACATCTGCTAGCCCATCATGGAAAGGTTTCCCACAACTTACTCAACTATGACATAGCCCATAATGGCATGTGGCTGCACACGGAAGTTTCTAGTATGAATAATCTTATGATCCCTTTGAGCCTGGGTGGCGGTCCATAGGAGAATCACACGGTACCCCGGGATTTCCAAAAATACAGGCAATCACTGGAATCCCCAAGTGCCTCAATCCACCCAGATGTGTATTAAAGTTGCCACCCTAACTTAACCATTAAATATCAACTCACATCTGTCATGGATACTCTCAAACCCAATCCGTCTACAAGCATAGCATAGCAATATAAGCAACATAGAAGTAACTCCCAGGGTTTGATAATAAACAGGTGAATAGGTACTACCTCATCTACTTCCCAAACCCACAATTTAATTCAGATCCTAACCATGCAATGTTTGAGGGTTGATCTAATGCAATGAAAACTGGGTAGTAAGAGGTATGATCAAAGTGTTACTTGCCTTGCTGATGACCGTGAAACCTAGAGACTCGATGTAGCACGCTTCGCACTCCGGGTACTCTATCGCAATCAAACAAGCATACAATAAGCAATCAAGCAAAAGCATGGGTAAAACGCAAATAAGAAATCTAACCAAAAGTTCAACTTAAGAACTCCGGTTGGCAAAAAGAATCAAATCACACGAAACAACAAAACTCAAACGGCGAGAGAAACAAGCTTCGTTTACTAATCTGGACCTAGGTCAAATTTTACAGTAGCAAAAACTTGTTTAAGTTGGTTAAACAGAAATAGGGTTTCGAGACGAAACTCTAGGTGCTTGAATCACCTGATTCCGATAAACAAGCGAAAAGTTATACTAGAACAAAAATCGGATCAGGAATCACGATCGAAAATAATCACGGAAAATCCGAGAAAAAGAAAAACTGACGAATAGGCTAACGAACGAACATTCGCTGCCTGCGGCTAAACGGTGAAAACCATTCGTAAAACCGAACGTAAAAATGAGCGTTCGCTAAATAATTAAACCAAAAAAAATAAACCGAACCGGATCTAAACAAAATGGATATAGGGTTTACGAAATAAAATCGATCAGTTTTAAAAAACGGCGGCTACCTCGAACTCCGGCGGGGTCCGGCGGCGGCGGGCTCCGGTGCGGCGGCACGACAGCGGTGAGGTGGCGGGGCGGCGGGCGGTGCAGCGGCGGCGGATCGGCGCAGGTGGCGGGGCGATGCGGCGGTAGGGCGGCGGCGCGGCACGCGAGGCGAGGCGGCGGCAGCGGGGCGGCTTGTGGCGGCGGCGACGGATCGGGCGGCAGCGGGGCTAGGGTTTTGGGTGGGCTGGGTCGGCTCGGGGGTCTCGGGCTGTAAAGGCTGGCCCGATAGAGTCCTGGCCGAATACGGCCCTAAGTTGGTAGACTCTTTTTTTTAATAATTTCGATGTGCAGAAAAAGAAAGAAAAGAAATACTAAACGGACTTGAAAAATTACGAAATAAATTTTCCCCGTCCTCTAAAAATTAGCCGGACAAGTTGAACATTTATTTGGGCCTAAAATGCAAATTTGAAAAACGCACCTTTTTTCCTAATTCAAATAAAATAGTGATAAAACTCAGAATAAAAATCTTATTTGATTTTAATATTAAATCTCTGATATTTCTTTACCTTGAGGAAGTCGTTTTATCCTCTTGCTTTAATTTTTTTACAAAAGAAATATTTCAGAGAAAAATAATTAAAACCAAATGATCCTCTTTTCATAATTCGAGAAAAAACCCAAATATGAAAATTAATGAAATCCCCAACTCTCTTCGTAGGTCCTTGAGTTGCGTGGAATTTCTAGGATTAACCAAAATGCAATAAAATATGATATGCAATGATGTTCAAATGTATAACATTCCAAATTGAAAATTTGGGATGTTACAGTGTGTGATAGTTACACCTTTGACACACGAGCCTACAAATAAACCTGTGTGGGATGTACGTACGAACGGAAACGTTTTCCCTGGATTGACTGTGTGGGATGTACATAAGAACGGAAACGTATTCCTTGGATTGACTGTGCATGATATACATACGAACGGAAATGTTTTTCTGGGATTCACCGTCTTGGATGTACATACCTACGGAAATGATTTTCTCAGATTACCGTGTGGGGGTGTACATACCTACGAAAATGATTGGGTTTCGATGCCTCACCCGATCGCACATGGCCCCAGCCTATGTCCCAGGAGGGCCTATCCCTGACGATTTCTGGGTCATGTGGGAAGGACCCCCCCTATCGCCCACACTCACTTGGCGACGGTTCTAAATGCCGACGCGGAAAGGGGTTAAAAACCGTTTGTTTAGGACCGATGCGCACTAGTGATGTAGTTGAACTTGTGTGGGATGCTCAAGGTTTATATAGCTCATCAATGAGTGAGGAGCACCACTTGTAGTTTGAGTTCATCTACCTACATGGGTTAGTCTTACAAGGAAGAGCACTTGTGTATCCAAAGTGACAATCATGAAATTTGATACCAAATGAAATTTGATATCTAGAATTTGTCAAAGGATATGTTGAGTGGGTTCATGCTTCCTTGACTTCAACCACCATATTATAGAGACTTGGTGAAGTAGGGATTGCTCAGGATGTGAGTGAGTGGCAATCTCATAGAATTAGATTCATCCAAGTACCTACAAGGGTTAGATAGCATGCAAGGGTACAAGTGTAGATCCAAGACATATGATCATCATCATAAGAGAAATATCAAGGATTAGTCAAAACGCTCATGCCTTGCATGTATCCAAATGGAGTGACTACTCCAAGTTTGAGGCATCAATGATGTTCAATTCACCTCTCAAACGGAAAAATACTTTCTCATCAAGTGGTTTGGTGAAAATATCCGCCAATTGCTTATCGGTACGAACATGCTTAAGATCAATGTCCCCTTTAGCAACATGATTTCGAATGAAATGATGACGAACTTCAATATGGTTAGTTCTAGAATGTTGCATGGGATTGTGAGCAATCTTAATAGCACTTTCATTGTCACAAAGCAATGGAACATGTTTCACATATATGCCATAATCTTTAAGAGTTTGGGTCATCCAAAGTAATTGAGCACAACATGAACCGGCGGCAATGTATTCTGCTTCGGCGGTGGATAAGGATACCAAGTTTCGTTTCTTGGAGGACCAAGACACAAGAGATCTACCAAGAAAGTCACAAGTACCCGAAGTGGACTTTCTATCAACCTTGCCACCGGCATAGTCCGAATCGGAGTAGCCAACAAGATCAAAGGAGGACCTCTTAGGATACCAAATGCCAGAATTTGGTGTATGAATTAAGTATCTCACTATCATTTTCACAGCCTTAAGATGACATTCTTTGGGGTCCGCTTGATATCGTGCACACATGCACACACTTAGCATAATATCGGTATGAGAGGCACATAGATATAACAAAGAACCAATCATAGAGCGATAAACCTTTTGGTCAACCGGTTTGCCATCCTTAGTCAAGTCAAGATGTCCACTATTAGGCATGGGTGTATTCATACCTTTGCATTCTTGCATGTTGAACTTCTTGAATAAGTCCTTGGTATACTTTGTTTGGGAAACAAAGGTACCCTCCTTAGTTTGCTTGATTTGCGAACGAAGAAAGAACTTGAGTTCACTCATCATAGACATCTCAAATTAGGCTTAGTCGAACCAAATATGATATCATCGACATAAATTTGGCACACAAATAATTCTGCATTAACCCTTTTAGTAAAAAGAGTGGAATTAATATTTCCAATCTCAAAGCCTTTTTCAATAAGGAACTTGGTCAAGCATTTATACCACGCTCTAGGAGCTTGTTTAAGACCATAAAGAGCTTTGTGAAGTTTGTAAACATGGTATGGTTTCTTAGGATTAACAAAGCTGGGAGGTTGTTTAACATAAACTTCCTCCTCAATTTCACCATTTAGAAAAGCACTTTTAATGTCCATTTGGTACAAGGTAATATCATGGTGATTTGCATAGGCAAGTAAGATGCGGATGGACTCAAGTCTAGCAACGGAGGAATATGTCTCACCATAGTCCATACCTTTGACTAGAGTGTAGCCTTGGGCGACGAGACGTGCTTTGTTGCGAGCGACTTGTCCATCTTTGGCTTGCTTGTTGCGAAACACCCATTTGGTACCGATGATGTTGTGGTTGTTGTCGGGCTTCTCAACCAATGTCCACACTTGGTTCCTCTCAAAGTTGTGTAACTCTTCGTGCATGGCATTTATCCATTTCGGATCTTCCAATGCTTCTTCAACCTTCATAGGTTCAATGCTAGAGATGAATGAATAATGTTCACAAAAATTAGCCAAACGAGTTTTAGAGTGAGTGATTCTCCCGGTTTGGATATCATTGAAGATTTGTTCGACGGGATGGTCTCGTGACACTCTTGCTCGAACTCGTGAGATCTTTTGTTTGGGTCGGGGTGGAACATCTTCTTCATCATCTTGTTCTTCCTCTTGGCCTTCTTCGTTGTTGGTGTTGTTGTTCTCTTGTAGAGGAGGAGAAGGAGGTCGATGAGGTTAATCTTGGTGTACTTCCTCATTTTCTTCATCTTGACGTGTTCCACTTGTGGATGCCTCCATGTGAACTCTTGGTTCACCTTGTCGTGAGGTAGAAGCTTCCACTTGGATGGACAAGGTACTCTCCTTCACCTCTGTTGGATGAATCTTGCCAATAGGCAAGTCTTGGATTGCTTCCGAAGGGTCTTTGTCTCCTACATCAATTATAAATTGCTCTACTTGTGAGCCGTTAGATTCATCAAACTTCACATCTACCGTCTCTTCAACCTTTCGGGTTATAAATTGTTGTAGACACGGTAGGTGTGAGAGTTTGAACCATAACCGAGTAGGAAACCCTCATGAGATTTAAGAGCAAATTTAGAACGACAATGCTTATCAAGAATGTAACACTTTGTTCAAGTGATATTCATTGAAAATCTCAAGCGTCTCATTTTTCCATTCATGAAAGAACTCTCCATCAAGTATAGGCACCCTATGTCTAAGACTCCCCAATGTAAACTCATCCATCTTCCTCCAATGGTGATTAAACCAAAGCAATGGAGACCAATGCTCTAATGCCAATTGTAGGATCGAGAAGAGGTGTCTAGAGGGGGGGGGGGTGATTAGATCATCAACAAAGAAAAGTAGCAGTTTTTAATTTCTTTAAGTTAAGGTGGAGTTTTAGCACAAGTTTAAACATTCACAATACATTTCAAGCAAGCATGGCAAGAGTATATGAGCAGCGGAAAGTAAAGCATGCAACTTGCAAGAAAGTAAAGGGATGGGATTAGAGTGTGCAAACGCAATTGGAGACATAGAGATTATTGGCGTGGTTCCAATAGGTGGTGCTATCATACATCCACGTTGATGGAGACTTCAACCCACGAAGGGTAACGGTTGCGCGAGTCCACGGAGGGCTCCACCCATGAAGGGTCCACGAAGAAGCAACCTTGTCTATCCCACCATGGCCATCGCCCATGAAGGACTTGCCTCACTTGGGTAGATCTTCACAAAGTAGGCG
Source organism: Triticum aestivum (assembly GCF_018294505.1). Taxonomy (NCBI): domain Eukaryota; kingdom Viridiplantae; phylum Streptophyta; class Magnoliopsida; order Poales; family Poaceae; genus Triticum; species Triticum aestivum. The sequence continues at coordinate 358,327,448 of NC_057794.1, forward strand.
ATCTCCTTGCCCTTACAAACTCCTTGGTTCAACTCCACAATCTTGATGGAGGCTCCCAAGTGACACCTAACCAATCTAGGAGACACCACCCTCCAAAAGGTAATAGATGGTGTGTTGATGATGAACTCCTTGCTCTTGTGCTTCAAACGATAGTCTCCCCAACACTCAACTCTCTCTCTCACAGATTTGGATATGGTGGAAAGATGAATTGATTGGAAAGCAACTTGGGGAAGGCTAGAGGTCAAGATTCTTGTGGTTGCACTGGAATATCTTGGTATCAACACATGAGTAGGTGGTTCTCTCTTAGAAAATGAATGCTGGAAGTGTACGCACGTTCTGATGGCTCTCTCCATGAATGGAGTATGGGTGTAGGGGTATATATAGCATCCACACAAAATCTAGCCATTACACACAATTCACCAAACACGGTGGGACCGAATCGAGAAACTCGGTTAGACCGATATGGTTCAAAATGTAAACATTAGAGTTTTCGGTGGGACCGATATGATCAACTCGGTGGGACCGATGTGCTAGGGTTAGGGTAAAACCTTAACTCGGTTTGACCGATTACACAAACTCGGTGGGACCAACTTTGGTAATAAGCAAAACAAAGAGTTGGGTCAAGCAAACTCGATGGGACCGATTGCATATCTCGACGAGACCAAAATAGATGCAACGGGCAACTGAGAGTTTGCAAGCCCATCGCGATGAGACCAAGATCCCATCGGTGAGACTGAATTGATTAGTGTTTCTGGCAGTGGCTATGTCAAATGAACTCGGTGGCGTCGAATAGATAAAATCGGTGGGGCCGAGTTTAACTTTAGGTTTAGGACATATGTGGAAATGAGAAAGTGGTTGAGGGCTTTGTAGCATATTGATACGTCCATTTTGCATCATGTTTTCTTACTGTTATTTACAATGTTTTATCCATAGTAATGCTTTTTGGAGTAATTCTAATGCCTTCTTCTCTCATAATTTTCAAGGAACACACCAAGAGGGAGAATTCTAGCAGATGGAAATCTGGACCTGGAAAGGCTACGTCAGGCCACCTATTCTGCACAACTCCAAATGGGCTGAAACTTTACGAAGATCTTTATGGAATATATAAGGAATATTGGAGCCAATAAGTACCAGAGGGGGCACCAGGTGGGCACAACCCACCTAGGAGCGCTAGGCCCCCCTACCGCACACTGTTGGGTTGTGGCCTCCTCGGCCCACCTCCGGTGCCCATCTTCTGATATATACGTGTTTTTGACCTATAAAAAATCACAATAATACTTTCGGGATGGAGCGACGCCTCCTCGAGGCGGAACTTGGGCATGAGCACTTTTGCCCTCGGGCGGAGCGATTCTGCCGGGGAAACTTCCCTCCCGGAGGGGGAAATCATCGTCATCATCATCACCAACAAATCTCCCATCTTGGGGAGGGAAATCTCCATCAACATCTTCACCAGAACCATCTCATCTCAAACCCTAGTTCATCTCTTATATTCAATCTTGTTACTAGAACTATAGATTGTTGCTAGGGGGTGACTAGTAGTGTTGATTACATCTTGTAGTTGATTACTATATGGTTTATTTGGTGGAAGATTATATGTTCAGATACATTATGCATATTAATACCCCTCTGATCATGAGCATGTTTTTTATTTGTGAGTAGTTACCTTTGTTCTTGAGGTCACGGGATAAATCATGTTGCAAGTAATCATGTGAATTTGATATGTGTTCAATATTTTGATAGTATGTATGTTGTGATTCCCTTAGTGGTGTCATGTGAACGTCGACTACATGACACTTCACCATATTTGGGACTAAGGGAATGCATTATGGAGTAGTACATAGATGGTGGGTTGCGAGAGTGACAGAAACTTAAACCCCAGTTTATGCACTATTCCGTAAGGGACTGATTGGGTCCTAGAATTTAATGCTATGGTTAGGATTCATCCTTAATACTTTTCTCGTAGTTGCGGATGCTTGCGGGGTGGTTAATCATAAGTAGGAGGTTTTTTCATGTGAGAATAGCACCTACGCACCGGTCCACCCACATATCAAATTATCAAAGTAGCGAACACAAATCAAACCAATATGATGAAAGTGACTAGATGAAATTCTCGCGTACCCTCAAGAACGCTTTGCTCATTATAAGAAACCATTTTGGCCTGTCCTTTGCCTCAAAAGTATTGGTCTAGCTTGCTGCATATTTGTTACAATTATCATTACTTGCTCATTACAAATTACCTTGCTAACAAACTACTCGCTACTTACAATTTCAGCACTTGCAGACGCTACCTTACTGAAAACTACTTGTCATTTCCTTCTGCTCCTCGTTGTGTTCGACACTCATACTTATCGAAAATAGCTACAATTGATCCCATATACTTGTGGGTCGTCAAGGCTATTTTCTGGCCTCGTTGCCGGGGAGTGAAGCGCTTCTGGTAACTGAAATTCTGTAAGGAAACATTTATATAGTGTGCTGAAATTTATTATCACTTGTTACTATGGAAAACAATCCTTTGAGGGGTATGTTCGGGGTATCTTCACCTCCTCCAGAGCCACAATTAATTGCCCCTCAACCATAGCACCTGCTGAAAATATTGAATATGAAATTCCTTCGGGTATGATAGAACAACTGCTAGCTAATCCTTATGTAGGTGATGGAACGGAACATCCTAATATGCACTTGATACATGTGGAACAAATTTGTGGATTGTTTAAGCTTGCAGGTTTACCCAGGGATGAAGTTATGAAAAAGGTTTTCCCTTTATCTTTGAAGGGAAAAGCATTAGCATGGTATAGGCTATGCGATGATATTGGATCATGGAATTGGAATCGTTTGAAATTGGAGTTTCACAAAAAAAAATCCTATGCATCTAGTTCATCGTGATCGTAAGTATATATATAATTTTTGGCCTCATGAAGGAGAAAGTATCGCTGTAGCTTGGGGGAGGCTTAAGTCAATGTTATATTCATGCCCCAATCATGATCTCTCAAGAGAAATTATTATTCAGAATTTTTATGCTCGGCTTTCTCGTAATGATCAAACCATGCATGTTGGATACTTCTTGTGCTGGTTCTTTTATGAAGAAGACTATTGAATTCCGGTGGGATCTTTTGGAAAGAATTAAACGCAACTCTGAAGATTGGGAACTCAACAAAGGTAAAGAGTCAGGTATAAAGCTTAAGTATGATTGTGTTAAATCTTTTATGGATACCGATGCTTTCCAAAAGTTTAGCACTAAATATGGACTTGACTCTGAGATAGTAGCCTCCTTTTGTAAATCTTTTGCTACTCATGTTGAACTCCCTAAAGAGAAGTGAATTAGATATCAACCACCTATTAAAGAAGAAATTAAAGAACCGGTATCAGTTAAAGAAGAAACTATACTTTATAATGTTGATCCAGTTGTTCCTACTACTTATTTTGAGAAACCTCCTTTTCCTGTTTGGATAAAGGAACATGCTAAAGTTTCAACTGTGGTTAACAAACGCTCTGTTAGAACACCTAAACCAGATGAACAAATTAGAGTTGAACCTAATATTTCTATAGTTAAAAATATCTTGGAAGAAGATGTGGATGGGCATGTTATCTACTTCTGTGAAGAAGCTGCTAGAATTGCTAAACTTGATGGAAAAGATAAACATAGATCTATTGTTGGCATGCCTGTCATTTCACTTAAAATAGAAGATCACTGTTATTATGGTTTATGTGATATGGGTGCTAGTGTGAGTGCTATTCCTCACAAGTTATATCAAGAAATTAGGGAGGAAATAGCACCTGTTGAGATAGAAGACATAGAGGTTACTATTAAGCTTGCAAATAGGGACACTATATCACCAGTTGGGATTGTCAGAGATGTTGAAGTCTTGTGTGGGAAAACAAAATATCCTATCGACTTTCTTGTTTTTGGTACCCCACCTGATGAGTTCTGTCCCGTTATCTTTGGTAGACCTTTCTTGAACACCGTTAATGCTAAGATAGATTGCCAGAAACAAACTGTGGGTGCTAGCTTTGGTGATGAGTCTCATGAGTTTAATTTTTCCAAGTTTAGTAGAAATTATCATGAAAAAGAATTGCGTGGTAAGGATGAATTCATTGGTCTTGCTTCTATTGTTGTGCCACCTACTGATCCTTTAGAGCAATACTTGCTAGACCATGAGAATGATTTACATATGCATGAAGGAAATGAAATAGATAAGGTTTTCTTTGAACAACGGCCTCTGCTTAAACACAATTTGCCTATTGAAACTCTTGGAGGTCCTCCTCCACCTAAGGGTGATCCTATGTTTGAATTGAAACAATTGCCACACACTTTGAAATATGCTTATCTTGATGAAAAGAAGATATATCCTGTTATTATTAGTGCTAACCTTTCAGAACATGAAGAAGGAAGATTATTGAAAGTTCTAAGGAAGCACCGGGCTGCTATTGGATATACTCTTGATGATTTAAAGGGCATTAGTCCTACTCTATGTCAGCACAAAATCAATATGGAACCTGATGCTAAACCAGTTGTTGATCACCAACATCGGTTGAATCCAAAAATGAAAGAGGTGGTAAGAACAGAAATATTGAAACTTCTGGAAGCAGGTATAATCTATCCCATAGCTGATAGTAGATGGGTAAGTCCTATTCATTGTGTCCCTAAGAAAGGAGGTATTACTGTTGTTCCTAATGATAAGAATGAACTTATTCCACAAAGAATTGTTACAGGTTATAGAATGGTAATTGATTTTATAAAATTAAATAAAGCAACTAGAAATTACCCATTGCCTTTTATTGATCAAATGCTTGAAAGATTATCTAAGCACAGACACTTTTGCTTCCTTGATGGATATTTTGGCTTTTCACAAATACCTGTTTCTCAATCTGGTCAAGAAAAGACCGCTTTTACTTGTCCATTTGGAACCTATGCTTATAGACGTATGCATTTTGGTTTATGTAATGCACTTGCTACCTTTCAAAGATGTATGATGGCTATATTCTCTGACTTTTATGAAATGATTGTTGAGGTTTCCATGGATGACTTTTCTGTTTATGGGAAGTCTTTTGGCGATTGTTTAAGCAATCTTGATCGAGTTTTGTAGAGATGTGAACAAACAAATCTTGTCTTGAATTGGGAGAAGTGCCACTTTATGGTAAATGAAGGCATTGTCTTGGGTCATAAAATTTCTAAAAAAGGTATTGAAGTGGACCAAGCTAAGTTTGATGCTGTTGAGAAAATGTCATGTCCCAAGGACATAAAAGGTATTCGTAGTTTCTTAGGTCATGCTGGTTTCTATAGGTGATTTATCAAAGACTTATCTAAAATTCCCAGGCCACTCACTAATCTTTTGCAAAAGGATATTCCTTTTATCTTTGATGATGATTGTCTTGAAGCCTTTGAAACACTCAAGAAAGCTTTAATTACTGCACCTATAGTTCAACCACCTGATTGGAATTTGCCTTTTGAAATTATGTGTGATGCTAGTGATTATGTTGTTGGTCCTGTTCTAGGACAAAGAGTTGATAAGAAATTGAATGTTATTCATTATGCTAGTAAAACTCTAGACAGTGCTCAAAGAAATTATGCTACTACTAAAAAATAATTCTTCGTAGTGGTGTTTGCTTGTGATAAGTTTGGACCTTATATTGTTGATTCCAAAGTAACTGTTCACACAGATCATGTTGCTATTATATCTTATGGAAAAGAAAGATGCTAAACCTAGACTTATTCATTGGGTTATCTTGTTGCAAGAATTTGATTTGCATATTATTGATAGAAAGGGAGCTCAGAACCTGTAGCTGATAATTTGTCTAGGCTTGAAAATGTGCTTGATGACCCACTTCCTATTGATGATAGTTCTCCTGATGAGCGGTTAGCTGCAATAAATGTTGCTAATAGTACTCCTTTGTATGCTGACTATGCTAATTACACTGTTGCTAAATATTTACCACCTAGCTTTACATACGAGCAAAACAAGAAACATTCTTCTATGACTTAAGACACCACTTTTGGGATGACCCACATCTTTATAAAGAAGGAGTAGATGGTATTATTAGACGTTGTGCACCTGAGCATGAACAGGGACAAATCCTATGGAAATGTCACTCCGAGGCTTACGGAGGGCATCATGCTGGAGATAGAACTTCTCACAAGGTATTGCAATCTGGATTTTATTGGCCTACTCACTTCAAGGATGCCCGTAAGATTGTCTCATCTTGTGATGAATGTCAAAGAATAGGTAATATCGGTAAGCATCAAGAAATGCCTATGAATTATTCACTTGCTATTGAACCTTTTGATGTTTGGGGGTTTGATTACATGGGACCATTTCCTTCCTGTAATGGGTATACACATATTTTGGTTGCTGTTGATTATGTTACTAAATGGGTAGAAGCTATTCCAACTAGTAGTGCTGATCACAATACCTCTATTAAAATTCTTAAGGAAGTTATTTTCACAAGGTTTGGAGTCCCTAGATATTTAATGACTAATGGTGGTTCACACTTTATTCATGGTGCTTTCCGTAAAATGCTTGCCAAGTATGATGTTAACCATAGAATTGCATCACCCTATCATCCTCAGTCTAGTGGTCAAGTTGAACTTAACAATAGAGAAATAAAATTAATTTTGCAAAAGACTGTCAATAGGTCCAGGAAGAATTGGTCTAAGAAATTAGATGATGCACTTTGGGCTTATAGGACAGCTTATAAAAATCCTATGGGTATGTCTCCTTAAAAAATGATTTATGGAAAGGCTTGCCATTTGCCTCTTGAGTTAGAACATAAAGCATACTAGGCAGTTAAAGAACTCAATTATGATTTCAAACTTGCCGGTGAAAAGAGGTTATTTGATATAAGTTCATTAGATGAATGGAGAACCCAAGCATATGAAAATGCAAAGTTATTCAAAGAAAAAGTTAAAAGATGGCATGACAAAAGAATTCAAAAGCGTGAGTTTAAAGTCGGAGAATATGTTCTTTTGTACAACTCTTGTTTCAGATTCTTTGCAGGAAAACTCCTCTCCAAATGGGAAGGCCCCTACGTCATCGAGGAGGTTTACTGGTTCGATGCCATCAAAATAAATAATTCTGAAGGTACTAACCCGAAGGTTGTCAATGGACAACGAATAAAGTATTATATCTCAGGTACGCCTATTAATGTTGAAAGCAATATTATTCAAACTTTGACACCGGAAGAACACATAAAAGAGTCCTTCTGGAACACTCCAGAATCGTCAAAATAAGGAGGTACATGATATGGTAGGTAAATGGACTCCTAAAAATCTGCAAAAATATATTTTATCAGTTTTGGAATAATTTAAAATTTTGGAAATAAAGGAACTCCCAAGAAGCGTCCCCTGGTGGGCACAATACACCAGGGCGTGCCAGGCAAGCCTGGCGCACCCAGGTGGGTTGTGCCCACCTGGGACACCTCCCGTACTCCATTTTTCCTCCATATGCTTGTCCTCCAAGATAAAAAATCTATATATATTTCCCAAACCCATTAACCACCGTATCACAGAGAAAATCCTCTGTTCTCTTTTCTTGTTGTTCCTAGTCAGATTTGTCAAGCTGGGCATCATGTCTTCCTGTTCCTCCAACCACATGGAAGAAGATGCTTAGCTGATGAAGATCGAGACGAAGAGGGAGGAGCCCACAGATGTTATCAAAGGAGAGAAGGGCAAGGAAACTACCGTGGATCCATCCCCGGTGGCAACACAAGCACTGTTGGCCGAGGAGGAGGAGGAAGATATCCTTAAACCATGTCTTACTCACCTTACTCATGCTGATATTAAAGCTTTTTGTGCTTTTGAAATGGTTCGCATACAAAATATTCTGCATCAAGAGCATATCATCTATCTTTAGAGTGTTATCCGTCAGCTGCAGGATCTCTTGGCCCTTAAAGACAAGATCGCTTCATCACCTTCTTCACCACCAAAGGAGAACTGAGTATCGGGTATGGGCACTCCCCTTGGCTTCCGCCAAGCTTGGGGGAGGTGCCTCGGTACCGTGTCATCCCACTATCCTTTTACTTTTACTTATCATAGTTAAATCTTTTGCTTAGAAGAATAAAGTTTAGTTCGATCTTTTCTTCTTTTTGAGTTTGCTTAGTGATCTATCATTGTTATCGTGTGCAAGTTATATAATAAAGTTAGTTTGAGTTTTTGCTTTCTTTATTTTCACGTTGCTAATAAAGAAAAGAAATAAGAAGGAAATAAAAAGAGAAATGATATAAATAAAATAAGGGAAATAAGTCAATAAGATTATATACTAATCATATGGTAGGTGATAGCACCACATAAGGAGAAGTATAGGTAAGAAAATTTTATTAGAGATTGACAAACATAGCATTAGTCAATGATGCAACTCATGAAAGAATTAATAAGGGAAGAGAAGATTCACATTAGATACACTATCCTAGAAATCTTTTGTGATTGTGAGCCCTCATCAAAATATTATATGCCAAAATTGTTGACGTTGGACACGGAAGACAACTTAATGGTTTATGTTTGTTTATATTCACATAGAAGTCATATTGTCATAGATCCTTTAACATGTGATGCTTGCCCCTATCTTTACTAGCCAAAAATTCTGTACTAAGTAGAGATACTACTTGTGCATCCAAAAACCCTTAAACCCAAATATTTTTCAAGTGTTGTAACACCCACGATGCGGCTATATCTCCCACGTGTTGGAGCACGACTTAGAGGCATAGCCGAATGGTAGGTTTGTCGCAAGAGGGGTAATCTTCACACAATCCCATGTACTGAATAGAAAGGGATAAAGAGTTGGCTTACAATCACCACTTCACACAAATATAAGTTAAACATACATCATCTAGAATACAATCAAGGTCCGACTACGGAACCAAAATAAAGAAGAAAACCCCAAATGCTAGATCCCCGATCGTCCCAACTGGGCTCCACTACTGATCAACTAGAAACGAAACAACACAACGAACATGATCTTCATCGAGCTCCCACTTGAGCTCGGTTGCGTCACCTGCACTGGTATCATCGACACCTGCAACTATTTGGAAGTATCTGTGAGTCACGAGGACTCAGCAATCTCACACCCGCGAGATCAAGACTATTTAAGCTTATGGGTAGGACGGGGTAGTGAGGTGGAGCTGCAGCAAGCACTATTATATATGGTGGCTAACATACGCAAATAAGAGCGAGAAGAGAAGCAACGTAGCGGTCGTGAACTAGAAGTGATCAAGAAGTGATCTTGAAACTATTTACGTTCAAGCATAACACAGAAATTGTGTTCACTTCCCGAACTCCGACGGAAAGAGACCATCACGGCTACACACGCGGTTGATGCATTTTAATTAAGTCAAGTATCAAGTTCTCTACAACCAGGTATTAACAAATTCCCATCTGCCCATAACCGCGGGCACGGCTTTTGAAAGTTCAAACCCTGCAGGGGTGTCCAACTTAGCCCATCACAAGCTCTCACGGTCAACGAAGGATATTCCTTCTCCTCGGGAAGACCCGATCAGTCTCGGAATCCCGGTTACAAGACATTTCGACAATGGTAAAACAAGACCAGCAAAGCCGCCCGAATGTGCCGACAAATCCCGATAGGAGCTGCACATATCTCGTTCTCAGGGCACATCGGATGGGCAAGATGTCGGGTTGGCATAGACCCTGGTTGCCCAGGGGGCGCCGGACATCGCCTAGTTTGGACCAACACTTAGAGAAGCACTGGCCCGGGGGGGGGGGGGGGGTTAAAATAAAGATGACCCTCGGGAGCGCGACTCCCAAGGGAAAAGTAGGTGGTGGTGAGGCAAATGGTAAAACCAAGGTTGGGCCTTGCTGGAGGAGTTTTATTCAAAGCGAACTGTCAAGGGGTCCCCATAACACCCAACCGTGTAAGGAACACAAAATCAAGGAACATAACACCGGTATGACGGAAACTAGGGCGGCAAGAGTGGAACAAAACACCAGGCATAAGGCCGAGCCTTCCACCCTTTACCAAGTATATAGATGCATTAATATAAATAAGAGATATTGTGATATCCCAACATATCCATGTTCCAACATGGAACAAACTCCATCTTCACCTGCAACTAGCAACACTATAAGAGGGGCTGAGCAAAGCGGTAACATAGCCAAACAACGGTTTGCTAGGAAAGGTGGGTTAGAGGCTTGTCATGACAATATGGGAGGCATGATATAGTAAGTGGTAGATATCGCGGCATAGCAATAGAGAGAGCAACTAGCAAGCAAACATAGAAGTGATTTTGAGGGTATGGTCATCTTGCCTAAGATCCCGCATGGAAGAAGAACGAGTCCATGAAGAAGGCAAACAGACATAGTCGAACGGATCCTCACAAACGCGACGTTATCGGAACTAACCCGAAGAAGCAACACCGGAAAGAAGCAAACAACATGGTAAACAACCATCACATCAACATGACGTGATGCACAACCAAGTATGATGCATGTCCGGTTTAATGAAGCATGGCATGGCAAAGTGCACAAACAATACTACAAATTAAGTGGAGCTCAATATGCAACGAGTTGCATATTGATGAAACACCACATTCAAGTTATTTAGTTCGATCTCGTTTATGTACTCAACAATATTAAATTTTGGTTAGCATGGCAAGAGGTGAAGCATAACAAAACTACCTATCTAGGCAAGTTTAAAGGAGGCCGGAAACAACAAACAACAATTCCAGAAACTCCTCATGTGCATAATTTAGGTTTGGTACTGTTCTGCCCTAAACCATATTTTAGAGTTGTTAAACATGCAAAGTAAAACCACAATGTTAAACTAGGCTTTTTTTACCCCATTTACATATAAAGTTTATTAAATTTGGAGTTACGGTTATTAAGTTATGAATTAAATCATTTTAGCATGGCATAGGAGCAAATTAATGCAAACAGCAGTTTAAACATTTCAAACATGGATAAAAGTGGCATATTATGAAACTACACAAAATTCTAATCATTTTTCATATAAAGTTTGTTTAATTCCGATGCACGATTCATGAGTAATTATATGCATGAAGGCTAGGGTCTTTTCTGTAAAACTACCAAACTCCTGGATAAATAGTAAATCGCTCCACGGAAAAATAACGTTACTCGGGCCGAAACTGCAGTCTGGCCCAACATGCACAGGAGAGGGGCTGGGCGCTGCTCACCATGGGCCATGGCCCGGTCAGTGGAGAGGAGGCCGTGCAGGCCGGCTAGGGTGCTGGGCCTTGGGTTGGGCGCGGCCCACACGCAGGCGTTGACGAGCAACTGAGGCAGATCGGGCGCGTATCATCCTCCTCGCGTACAGGGAGCAGCGGCGGTGGACTCCGGTGGCGTGGAGGTACAGCGGGGTCGAGGAGGAACGGGATCCGGCCAGAATGGACGCGGGGCGGCGTGAACTTCCCGGATCTGACAGCGGGGAGGCCGGATCGGGCGGCTGATGACAGACTTCGGCGACCGCGGCACAGATCCAAGGCCATGGCGTCTCTACATGCAGAGGGAGAGAGAGATGGTGAGGCCTGCGAGAGAGAGAGAGGAGAAGGAGAAGGTGACGAGGGGCTCTGTCTGTGGTCGGCGGCGAAGCTCACCGGCGGTGTGGGTCTAGGCGTGGTGTGGGTCTGCGATGCAGGCGCGGGCGAGGAGGAGCGCTCGGGGAGGCGCCGGTGGCCTGGAGCGGGGGCGCGGGGCTCGCAGGTTGGGCCCAGATGGGCTTCCCAGGGCCCGATGTGGGTCCTGACGGGCCCGCGGGCTTCGCGACAACGCGGGGAGACCAGGGGGTGAGGTGGAGGCGCGAGAGTGGCCCTTGGCAGCGGCGCAGGTGGAGGTCTGCCCTGTGGGGCGGCGCCAAGTGGCGAGGAGGGGCTGGAGCGACGCGGAAATTGAGGAGGAGGTGGGAGGCTAGAGGTAGGGGAAGGCTAGGCTGCCAGGTTTGGAAGGGGGGTGGTTTAAATAGGCAGGTTTAGGGTTAGGGGGATTTTGGGGGCTTCCGAAGCCTCGGTCGCGATCCGACGGTTCCGGTCCGAGGGTGGATTTGGTGGGCTGTGAAGAGAAGGTTTGGGCTGAGATGAGAGGGAATGAGTGCAGCCCGGCAACTGTTCCCGGAGACCGAAAACGTCCGACGTTAGACCGATTATATTACCGCTATAATTATCCGTTGGGGCATCAAACGAACTCCGAATGTGATGAAACTTGGCAGGCGACCTACTAACAACATAAAAACACCGCATGCCAACTTTCAACCCATTCTAAGAACATTTTCCGGCCACTTATAAAATAATATTTCGGACATGCCACGGGCGCGTGCAAGTGTGTCTGGGCTCAGAACGGACAACGGAAAGAACGAGGAGACCGGGACGGATGCAAGTTTTGAAACATGATGATGCAATGCACATGATGACATGACAAGATGCAACACGTAAGAGAATGACATGGCAACGACAACGAATAACTGGAAGACACCTGGCGCATCGGTCTCGGGGCGTCACAAGTGTCCACCATACCTACCTAGGGATTGAATAAGATCCCTCAAGTAAGTTGTCATCAGTGCAAAAAGGCAATACAAATTGCTTCTAAATATGTGAGATCTTTTAGTGCAAGAGAAAATTGAGCGTTGCATGAACTTGGATGACAACGAATAAAAGCGACTGACTGCATAATAAAGGTTGTCATCTTAAGGGGCAATGTATCGTGACGTTCTTTTTCACTAAGGGATTGAGCATGCAAACAAATAAGCGCATGGCAACCTCTGCTTCCCTCTATGAAGGGACTATCTTTTACTTTTATCTAAGAGTCAAAGTTTTTCTCTCTATTCCTTTTATTTTTCTCTTTTTGGCAAGCATCATGTGGTGAGGAAAGATCTAGGCACATATGTCCAGTTGAATATAGATGACATGAGTTATTAATGTTGACATCACCCTTGAGGTGAGTATGTTGGGAGGAAAAATCATAAGCCCCTATCTTTCTATGTGTCTGGTTGAAATGTTTTGTTCATGGGTACAAGGTGAGTGTTAGCAATCATAGAAGACTATATGATGGTTGAGTATGTGGACTTGCTTTAAAGGTTCTGACCTGTGACTCTTCCTGAAAAGATGATGAATTGTAGTTGCAAGGTTGACTGATTTATACTTAGATTGTGTGATGAACTATTACTTATTCATGGGAAGTATATGATAAAAGTCTTATGTTTAATTTTGTTGCTGTTATAATAATCAACATGATGCTTCTATGTCTGTATTTTGTTTTTATCGACACCTCTCTCTCAAAGCATGTGGACATGTTTTTCGATTTTGGTTTTCGCTTGAGGACAAGCGAGGTCTAAGCTTGGGGGAGCTGATACGTCCATTTTGCATCATGTTTTCTTATTGTTATTTACAATCTTTTTATCCATAATAATGCTTTTTGGAGTAATTCTAATGCCTTTTTCTCTCATAATTTGCAAGGAACACACCAAGAGGGAGAATTCTAGCAGCTGGAAATCTGGACCTGTAAAAGCTACATTAGGCCACCTATTCTGCACAACTCCAAATGGGCTGAAGCTTTACGGAGATTTTTATTGAATATATAAGAAATATTGGAGCCAATAAGTACCAGAGGGGGGCACCAGGTGGGCACAACCCACCTGGGCGCGTCAGGCCCCCCTGGCGCACCCTGGTGGGTTGTGGCCACCATGGCCCACCTCCGGTGCCCATCTTCTGATATATAAGTGCTTTTGACCTAGAAAAAAATCACAATAATACTTTCAGGACGGAGCGCCACCCCCTTGAGGCGGAACTTGGGCAGGAGCACTTTTGCCCTCTGGCGGAGCGATTCTGCCAGGGGAACTTCCCTCCCGGAGGGGGAAATCATCGTCATCATCATCACCAACAACTCTCCCATCTTGGGGAGGGCAATCTCCGTCAACATCTTCACCAGCACCATCTCATCTCAAACCCTAGTTCATCTCTTATATTCAATGTTGTTACCGAAACTATAGATTGTTGCTAGGGGGTGACTAGTAGTGTTGATTACATCTTGTAGTTAATTACTATATGGTTTATTTGGTGGAAGATTATATGTTCAGATCCATTATGCATATTAATACCCCTATGATCATGAGCATGTTTGTTGTCTATGAGTAGTTACCTTTGTTCTTGAGGTCACGGGATAAATCATGTTGCAAGTAATCATGTGAATTTGATATGTGTTCGATATTTTGATAGTATGTATGTTGTGATTCCCTTAGTGGTGTCATGTGAACGTCGACTAGATGACACTTCACCATATTTGGGCCTAAGGGAATGCATTGTGGATTAGTAAATAGATGGTTGGTTGCGAGAGTGACAGAAACTTAAACCCCAGTTTATGCTCTATTCCATAAGGGACTGATTGGGTCCTAGAATTTAATGCTATGGTTAGGATTTATCCTTAATACTTTTCTCATAGTTGTGGATGCTTGCGGGAGGGTTAATCATAAGTAGGAGGTTTGTTCAAGTAATAACATCACCTAAGCACCGGTCCACCCACATATCAAATTATCAAAGTAGCGAACACAAATCAAACCAATATGATGAAAGTGACTAGATGAAATTCTCGTGTACCCTCAAGAACGCTTTGCTCATTATAAGAAACTGTTTTGGCCTATCCTTTGCCTCAAAAGGATTGGGATATCTTGTTGCATACTTGTTACAATTATCGTTACTTGCTCATTACAAATTACTTGCTATCAAACTACTCGCTACTTACAATTTCAATACTTACAGACGCTACCTTACTGAAAACTACTTGTCATTTCCTTCTGCTCCTCATTGGGTTTGACACTCTTACTTATCGAAAAGAGCTACAATTGATCCCCTATACTTCTGGGTTGTCACATATCACTAAGCACTTTGAGCAAGCAAGCCATTAAGTAACACCTCATCCCCTTTTAATAGTATTGGCTTTCCTATGGACTCAATGTGATCTTGGATCACTAAAATGAAAATGTAGAGTCTTGAGCTTTTGCCAATCCTTGTCCTTAGGTTCTTGAAGGGGTTCCACATCCTCATGTCCATTCCACGCCTTTGTTTAACTTTCTAAAATATACTAGATAAAATTATTAGTGAAAAAAGAGATATGTTGACATTAATTACCAAAATAACCCAGGGAGCACTTGTGCTTTCACACGTTCAGCTCGATGACGTCCTCGCCTTCTTGATCCAGCAAGAGGGGCGAAGTAGTAGATGAGTTCTAGCAGCACGACGGCGTGGTGATGGTGGTGGTGAAGAACAATCTCTGCAGGGCTTCGCCAAGCACAATGGGAACTATGACGGAGGATAAACTAGAGGGGCGGGGTTGTCGGCACACGACTTGTTGAATCTTGATGTATTTCGGGTGCTAGCCCTGCTCCTCTATTTATATGTTGAGCCCTGGGTCATTTCTTGGAGAAAGAGTCTCCTCAAAGTCAGTTTGGAACGCAAGGCAAGAGTCCTTCTTGGAATCCAGGACCAGGCGCCAAGGTCATTGGTATTTGGCCCCAAATGCCAGGGTCCCTGGCGTCTGGCCCCTGGCCTCCACAAAACTTTCTTTTGCACCTTCCTAAAGCCCCGTGGGCTTTACCCTTTGGCCCAAATAAAGTGTTCTCACACCAAAACATTTCAGGGAACATCGGAAACCCCTTCCGGAAACTAAACACTACTATCACATATATATCAATCTTTACCATTCTGGAGCTCCTCGTCATGTCTATGATCTCATCCGGGACTCCGAACAACATTCGGTCACCAACATACATAACTCATATAATACTATATCATCAACGAATGTTAAGAGTGCGGACCCTACATGTTCGAGAATGGTGTAGACATGACCGAGATGCTTCTCCGGTCAATAACCAATAGCAGGACCTGGATGCCCATATTGGTTCTGACATATTCTACGAAAATCTTTATCGGTCGAACCTTTATGACAACATATGTAGTTCCATTTATCTGTTGGTATGTTACTTGCCCGAGATTCTATCGTCCGTATCTTCATACCTAGTTCAATCTCGTTACCGGTAAGTCTCTTTACTCAGTCCGTAATACATCATCTTATAACTAACTCCTTAGTCACTTTGCTTGCAAGCTTCTTTTGATGTTGTATTACCGAGAGAGCCCAGAGATACCTCTCCATCATACGGAGTGACAAATCCCAGTCTCGATCCATGCCAACTCAACAGACACCTTCGGAGATACCTGTAGAGCACCATTATGATCACCCATTTATGTTGTGACGTTTGATGGCACACAAGACATTCCTCCGGAGTCCGGGAGTTGCATGATCTCATGGTCGAATAAACATGTATTAGACATTAAGAAAGCGGTAGCAATAAACTGAACGATCATATGCTATGCTAACGGTTGGGTCTTGTCCATCACATCATTATCCTAATGATGTGATCCCATTATTAAATGACAACTCATGTCTATGGTTAGGAAACCTTAACCATCTTTGATTAACGAGCTAGTCTAGTAGAGGCTCACTAGGGACACGATATTTGTTTATGTATCCACACATGTATTTAAAGTTTCCAGTCAATACAATTCTAGCATGAATAATAAACCTTTATCATGATTAAGGAAATATAATAATAACCATTTTATTATTGCCACTAGGGCATATTTCCATCAGGTGTTTGGAGCACAGTATCTGAGAGAACTAAATATGCATAACACAAAAAAGTTGTTGGCTATTGGAGAGGCTAGAGGGTTTCCAAGAATGCTCGGATCAATTGATCACATGCATTGGTAATGGAAGAACTGCCAAAAGGTTTGCGGGGAATGTATCAAGGTCACACCAAAGAGGCCACCATCATACTGGAGGCAATGGCATCACATGACTTATGGATTTGGCATGCTTTCTTTGAAATGTCGGGTTCTCACAACAACATCAATGTGCTTTCACTACTGCTGGATGCTGCTAACGCGGCACTACGATCAGAGACCCTTCAATGAAACTGTGTGCGATGCAATAATCGCAAATGGTGGTGTAAAAGAACCGTTAGAAAAAGTGCAAACCATTTGCGATGGCGGACCCATCAAACAAGGTTCAGATTTCAGTTTTGTGTGCGATGCAGGGCATCCGGTTCAGTTCAATGAACTGTTTGCGATGAGGCGGAACAAAAGAAACGGGTAGCCAGATGAAGGCGTGTGCGATATACAACATACGGTTCACTCGGATGAACTGTTTGTGATGAGGAGGAACAATAGAAATGGGCACCTAGTTAAAGGTGTGTGCGATTGAGGGCATACGCTTTAGAAGGATTAACTGTTTGCGATTAGGCAACAGAACAGAAACGGGTTAGCCAGATCAAAGTGTCTGTGATTGATGGCATACACTTCACATGGATGAACCGTTTGCCATTAGCCACAACAAATTGAAACAGTTAGATAGATCAATGTGTGTGCGCTAGACGAGCACACACATTCTAATTAAAAGAAGCGTGCGTGATGGTAATAATGAGCGAGCACGGTTGTTGGAACATGACATGTGCTGACATTGCCTATTGCGGTGCACCCTGTGGTGCAAACACCACGTACGTGATGTCTACCACGCAACTTTATTCTTGTAGACACGTGTTGAGCCTCCAAGCGCAGAGTTTTGTAGGACAGTAGCAATTTTCCCTCAAGTGGATGACCTAAGGTTTATCAATCCATGAGAGGTGTAGGATGAAGATGTTCTCTCTCAAACGACCCTGCAACCAAATACAAGAAATCTCTTGTTTCCCCAACACAACCAATACAATGGCAAATTGTATAGGTGCACATGTTCGGCGAAGAGATGGTGATAAAAGTGTAATAAGGATAGTAGATATTGGTTTTTGTAATCTGAAATTATAAAAACAGCAAGGTAACTAATAGTAAACGGGCACAAAAATGGTGTTGCAATGCTTAAAAATGAGGCCTAGGGTCCGTACTTTCGCTGGTGCAACCTCTCAACAATGCTAACATAGTTGGATCATATGATTATCCCTTAAAGTGTAACGAAGAATCACTCCCGAGTTCCTATTAGCGAAGAACAAAAGATAGGAATTGTTTGTAGGGTACTAAACCACCTCAAAGCTATTCTTTTCGTTCGATCTATTCAAGAGTTTGTACTAAAATAACACAAAGCTATTTTTTGGTTCAATCTATCATAGAGTCCGTACTAAGATAACACCAAAGGAATTTCATATTCATAATACTCAATCCACACAAAGAACTATAAAGAGACCCCCAAAGTTTTCGTCGGAGAAAAGATAATAAAAAACATGCATCAACCCCTATTCATAGATTACCACAATATCACCGCGGAATCCGCGAGTTGAATGCCATAACATATATCAAGTGAATCAATAAGATGCCCCAATTGTCACCTCAAGTATTCATACCGAAAGACATATATCATGTGTTCTCATCTCTGAATATTCAACCCGACAAGACAAAACTTCAAAGGGTAAAGACTCAGTTCATCACAACAAGAGTATAGAGGGGAGAAACATCATATGATCCGACTACATTAACAAAGCCCATGATATAGATCACGAGAGAGAGAGAGAGATCAAACACATAGCTACTAGTACAAACCCTCAGCCCTGAGGGTGGACTACTTCCTCCTCATCGTGGTGGCCGCCGGGATGATGAAGATGGCCACCGGAGATGATTCCACCCTCCGGCATGGTGCCGGAAAGGGTCTAGATTGGTTTTCGATGGCTACGGAGCCCTGCAGCGGCGGAACTTCTGATCTAGGTTAGGCCCGAAGGGTTTCGGAATATTTGGGAATTTATAGTGCAAAGAGGGGGTGCGAGAGGCCACCGAGGTGGGCACAACCCACCTGGGCGCGCCAGGGGTGTGTGGCGCGCCCTGGTGGGTTGTGCTCCCATCGGGGCACCACCCAGGTGTAGCTCTGTCCCAATAGGTTCCTTCTGGTCCAAAAAAATCCCCGTAAAGTTTCACGGTGTTTGGACTCCGTTTGATATTGATTTTCTGCGATGTAAAAAACAAGCAAAAAAACAACAACTGGCACTGGGCACTGGGTCAATAGGTTAGTCCCAAAAAATGATATAAAGTCGCTAACAAATGATTGTAAAACACCCAAGAATGATAAAATAACAGCATGAATACTTTATAAATTATAGATACATTCGAGATGTATCAGCATCCCCAATCTTAATTCCTACTCGTCCTCGAGTAGGTAAATGATAAAAGAAATAATTTATGAAGTGTGAATGCTAGCAAAGTGCATAAGTTTGATCAATGATAATTTCAATTACTTTTCCTAGCATCATAACAACAATTCTTTCTTATGAAACTTCTCATGTTATAGTGGCAACCAATTCACATGTTAAGGTTCAAACAGTGAATTCTCTTGAAACCCAACAACCTATGTTCTTAGTCACCAAGCAATTGCAATTCAACTTATTCAACAGAGTTTAAGTAAGATCTCCACACACCAACCATCATATAGTCTTCTATGATTGCTAACACTCACCTTGTACACATGATCAAATGTTTCAACCAGACACATAGAAAGATAGGGGCTTATTGTTTTGCCTCCGAACGTATTCACCTCAAGGGTGATGTCAACAATAATAACTCATGCTACCCATATTCAACTGGACAGATGTTGTCACATCCCTGGTCCTATTATGCACTGGGCTAGACCTCATGTGAGCATCATGTTTTAATTCAAATGAAATTTGAATTGAGGGATTTTCAAAGCCTCAGAAACCTTCTAAAAATGATCAACATTAAAATCTTCTCAAAGAAGCCCAAGAAAATGTTCCTCTTAGTCTCTGAAAATATTGCAAAGAGGTAAAACTCAAAACAATATTTTTGGTATCTCAGAGTTAATTATTTCGGGCCTTTGAATTAAATAAATAGCTATTTGCATTGGATATATATTTGATATATAAATAATATATGTCCAATAATACTGGAACATTTTATGTGGTTTGGTATATTTTAGTCCTAGCCACATAACTATTTCCAGGATTTTATAAAATGGTTTAGTGTCTAAAACTAAATCAAAACAAACTACAGAAAATAGAAAACAGAATTAAATAGAAATAAAAGAGAGAGAGAGAAGGACTTATCTGGCGCTCACCCGGTAGCCAGCCGGCCCAGCTCCTGTGCGGCCCAGCCCATCTCCACTTCCCCCCCTGTCGTCTTCCTCCTCGCCAGAAGGACCGAGGCGTGGCGCGCGCGCCCGAGAGCCCCGGCCACCTCCTGCTTACCTGCTCGCCGCTGGAGGCACCTGAGGGTGCCACACACTCCCCTTGACCCTCTCCTACTCTCCCCGTGCCCCTCTCGCTCTCCCTCGCCCTCATCCTCTCCCCCTCCTCTGTCCTCCTCACCCGAACGGAGCCGCCGCCACCGACGAGAACCACCGTGGCCACCGGCCACCCCACGCCTCACCGACGCCCCAGGAAGCTCTGCCTCGACCTACTCATCCTCCCCACCACTCCAAGCAACACCAGGAGCCCTGTAGTGACGCCATCGCCGCCATCTTCACCGACGAGCATCGAAGATCGCCGGCCCGATTCTCCGTCTCCAGGTCGCCCCCGAGCCCACTGAGGCGCGCTCTGCAACCACAGTGAGCTCATGGACCGATTCCCCCTCCTCTCCTGCTCGCGTTCTTGCTCTAGCCCCGTTCCCCACCTCCGCCGAAGCTCGCCGCCGCCACGACCGACGAGCTCCATGCTCCTGAGCTCGTCCGCTCGCCCGAGCATCACCAGCGTGCTCGCCGCGCTCCTGTGAACCTGCAGCACCCACGGGTTCTCCCTGTTGTGCACCGTAGCACCGTTTCCGCCAACGCCCGAGGTCCGGCAGCCGCTGAGCTTGACGCCGGCGAGGATTACGGCCACCCCAGCTCACCCCGGTTGCACTGTTGGATGCACGGGATCGCCAGCTTCCCATAGAGCCCAGCGGCGCCTCGAATGGCTCCCTGTATCGCAATTCCGAGCCGCCCCGCCGCTACTGTCGTCGCCGGCGACATGTCGCCGGCAGGTTTGACCTGTTCGGCCCAGGGGTTGACCCCCCCCCTGACGTGTGGGCCCAGGCGCCTGCTTAATTAGTGTTAGGTTAGTTAGTGTTAATTAACTTAGTTAATTAGGTGAGCCACTGACATGCGGGCCCCGCCTGGCTAACTAAGTTAGTTAGGGCTAATCATATTTAGGTTAGTCACTGATCAGTGGGCCCAATCCAGTTAGTTAGGGCTAACTAACTTGGTTAGTTGACTGGGTCACTGACCAGTGGGTCCCACTGGTCAGGTTTGACCTGGTCGACACCTTTGACCTGCTGACGTCACCACGGCGTCATGCTGACGCAGTATATGCCTCTGGGATTTTAAATAAGTCAGAAATGATTTATTTATTTTCAGAATATGCCCTAAACTTCAATAAATCATAGAAATTCAACCGTAACTTCAAATTAAATAATTTATATATGAAAAATTATCAGAAAAATTCAAGGAATCCATCTATACCATTTTCATGCATGTTAGAACAACTTATAACTGCTGTTTAGCAGAAATTAATTAATGGCATTTGAATAATCACATATGGAGTTTGAATTTGAATCTTGTATTCAAACCAACTTCATTTAATCTGGTGCTAGTTGCATTAGCTCAAAACACATTCATATTGCCATGTCATGAGCATGCATCGTATTGTGCATTGCATTGATTGTATTTCTTCTTTGTTGCCGGTATCTGTTCCCTCCCGGTAGACGATGTTCCGACGTTGTGATCGTTGACACTGATGAAGACTCAATGTTATCTTCAGAAGTGCCAGGCAAGCAAAACACCCTTGTTCATTCCGATAAAATCCCACTCTCTCGCTCCTGCTCTCTTTTAATGCATTAGGACAACAACGATTCAACTGTTACTTGCTGCGGTAGCTGAACCCCTTTATCCTTTGCATGACCTGTCATTGCCACAGTAAATAGATGAAACCCACTAGCATGAGTAGGAGTTGTTTGAGCCCTGTTGTGCCTACTCATTCTTGCTTGTTTGTCATGCCTGCTACTGCTTAGAGTTGTGTCAGGTCTGATTTATCCGAGATGAATCAGAGGTGTGTGAACATGTCCTACTGTGTGTGAGCTAAGTGTGTGAACACGATTTGGTAAAAGGTGTCGGTGAGAGGCCATGTAGGAGTACATGGTGGGTTGTCTCATTGAAGCCGTCCTTAGGAACTGAGTTCTGTGTTTGTGATCCATGATTCAGCTACTACCATACATTGGGCCCTGAAATATGACCCCGCTCGACTTCTTATTCACCCCCGTCCTTTGTCCAGGAGTTGCAAGTAGTTTCTGGTGTTTGTAGTATGCTGGAGGCCGTGGACAGCGCTGACCGGAGGGGTGGGCTGTGATGCGGTAGGCACGTGGCCGGGTATACCGAGCGCCCGTTTGGTGTCATGGAACCCTGTTCACATCGTTTGGGGCTGTGAGCGAAACTCCGGCCGGATCTCCTCATGGATGGAACCCGAATAGGCGATAAACCTGGACTAGAGACTTGAGTGTTTAGGTAGGTCGTGGTCTACACCCACGTCGGCTTTCGCTTGAAGTCTGCCGAGCACATGTCGTGTGCAGACGCTAAGTGGTGGAAACATGTATGAAGAAGTACACCCCTGCAGGGTTAATATCATCTATTCGAATAGCCGTGTCCACGGTAAAGGACTTCTGGGTTGCTTATATCAGTTCATAGACAAGTGAAAGTGGATACTCTAAAATACGCAAGATAAGCGTGAGTGCTATGGATGGCGCTCTCGTAGGGAGACGGGAGCGGATCCATAGTGGTGTATTGATATGGGGAATATGTGGACTCGTGTGCGCCACCTCAAAAGAGTTACATTGCAGTCGTAGTTCAGGATAGCCACCGAGTCAAAGCTGGCTTGCTGCAGTTAAACCCCACCATCCCCTTTGTTGATAATGATGCATATGTAGTTAGTTCTGATGTAAGTCTTGCTGGGTACATTTGTACTCACGTTTGCCTATTTTATGTTTTTGCAGAGAGACTTCGGTCTCACTAGTAGTTTCGCATGGACTTCGACGTTTAGCTTGTTACCTCAGCTACGATCTTGTGCCCTGGCAGGATCTGGTAGATAGTCAGGCTTCTCAGCCTTTTTCAGTTATAGATGTCTGTACCCAGACATGATAGCTTCCGCTTGTGCTTTGATTTGTATGCTCTGATTGTTGGGTCATGAGACCCATGTTTGTAATATCTCGCTCCTCGGAGCCTATTGAATAAATTACTTGAGTCGTAGAGTCATGTTGTGATGCCATGTTGTATTTGCACATATCGAGCATATTGTGTGTATGTTATTGAAATGCTTGGTATGTGTGGGATCTGACCATCTAGTTGTTTATCCTTAGTAGCCTCTCTTACGGGGAAATGTCTCCTAGTGTTTCCACCGAGCCATGGTAGCTTGCTACTGCTCCGGAACACTTAGGCTGGCCGGCATGTGTCCTTCTTCGTTCCTGTGTCTGTCCCTTCGGGGAAATGTCACGCGATGAATACCGGAGTCCTGTTAGCCCGCTACAGCCCGGTTCACCGGAGTCCTGCTAGCCCAGTGCTACAGCCTGGATTCACTCGCTGATGACCGACACGTTCGATGCTGGGTCATGGATGCCTGTCCCTGTAAGTCTGTGCCACTTTGGGTTTACGACTAGCCATGTCAGCCCGGGCTCCTTATCATATGGATGCTAGCGACACTATCATATACGTGTGCCAAAAGACGCAAACAGTCCCGGGCAAAGGTAAGGCGACACCCGTGGGAATACCGTGCGTGAGGCCGTAAAGTGATATGAGGTGTTACATGCTAGATCGATGTGGCATTGAGTCGGGGTCCTGACAGATGTGCCTAGATCTTTCCTCACCACATGATGCTTGCCAAAATAGAAAAATAAAAAGGAATATAGAGAAGAACTTTGACTCTTTGCATAAAAGTAAATACATAAAAGTAAAAGATAGGCCCTTCGCAGAGGGAAGCAGAGGTTGCCATGCGCTTATTTGTTTGTATGCTTGTAGGATCGAGAGTATCTCTAGAGTGGGGTGATTAGACTACTTGACCAAATAAAAATCAAGCCTTTTCCCAATTTTAAGTCTTGGCAGATTTTAGCAACTTAGCACAATTCAACTAATCAACCTACACATGCAATTCTAAGAGTATAGCAGCGGAATGTAAAAACTACTGCATATGAAGATAGAGGGAGGAGTTTGGAGGGAGAAAACGCAATGTAGATACGAAGATTTTTGGCGTGGTTCCGATAGGTGGTGCTATCGTACATCCACGTTGACGGAGACTTCAACCCATGAAGGGTAATGGTTGCGCGAGTCCACGGAGGGCTCCACCCACGAAGGGTCCACGAAGAAGCAACCTTGTCTATCCCAACATGGCCATCGCCCATGAAGGACTTGCCTCACTAGGGTAGATCTTCACGAAGTAGGCGATCTCCTTGCCCGTACAAACTCCTTGGTTCAACTCCACAATCTTGATGGAGGCTCCCAAGTGACACCTAACCAATCTAGGAGACACCACTCTCCAAAAGGTAATAGATAGTGTGTTGATGATGAACTCCTTGCTCTTGTGCTTCAAATGATAGTCTCCCCAACACTCAACTCTCTCTCATAGGATTGGATTTGGTAGAAAGATGATTTGAGTGGAAAGCAACTTGGGGAAGGCTAGAGATCAAGATTTATGTGGTTGGAATGGAATATCTTGACCTCAACACAAGTGTAGGTGGTTCTCTCTCAGAAAATGTAAGTTGGAAGTGTAGGTATGTTCTGATGGCTCTCTCCACGAATGAAGAGTGGGTGGAGGGGTATATATAGCCTCCACACAAAATCTAACTGTTACACACAAATCACCAAACTCAGTGGGACCTAATTATAAAACTCGGTCAGACCGATTTGGCTCAAAATGTGAACGTTAGGATTTTCGGTGGGACCGACATGTCAACTCGGTGGGACCGATTCCATTAGGGTTAGGGCATAACATAATCTCGGTGAGACCGATTACACAAACTCGGTGGGACCGATTTTGGTAATGGACAAACAGAGAGTTGGTCAGGCAAACTCGGTGGAACTGATTCGCTCATCTCGGTTAGACCGAAACATTACGAAGGGGAAATAGAGAGTTTGCATTGCAATCTTGGTGGGACCGATCCCTCATCTTGGTTGGACCGAAATGTTACAAAGGTGAAATAGAGAGTTTTCAGTTCCATATTGGTGAGACCGAGATCCCTATCGGTGAGAGCGAAGTGACTAGGGTTTGTGGCAGTGGCTATGTCAAGTGGACTCGGTGGCGCTGGATAGAAGATTTCGGTGGGGCCGAGTTTGGCTTTTGGTTTGGGACATATGTGGATATGAGAAAGTAGTTGAGGGTTTTTGGAGCATATCACTAAGCATTTTGAGCAAGTAACTCGTTAAGCAACACCTCACCCCCTTTCAATAGTATTGGCTTTTCCTATGGACACAATGTGATCTTGGATCACTAAAAGTAAAATGTAGAGTCTTGTGCTTTGAGCTTGAGCCAATCTTTTGTCCTTAGCATTTTGAGGGGTCCACTTTATAATCCATGCCATGCCAATCATTGAGCTTTCCTGAAATATTTATCTTAAAATAGCATTAGCTCAATGAGCTATATGTTGTTAGGAATTACCAAAGCCACCCAAGGATAGTTGCACTTTCAATCTCCCCCTTTTTGGTAATTGATGACAACATATAGATCAAAGCTTCGACAAATGATCATAAGATTGAAAAACATCGTCGCTTTGAGAAGTATGTGATAATAAAGAGCTCCCCCTAAATTTGTGCATTATTTAAGATTTGCTTTTGAATGCAAATGCACAATCGATTAGGATCATGGGTTACTCTTCCATGTCACATACATCTTGGTGGAGCGCTCAAAATGATAGAAATTAAAACATGCACTCATCACCAAGCATGTGAATGATCATATATGAGATATAAAAGATAGTATCATCCAAACAAGCATTAAGGTAGCAAATGATCAACCACATGATCACACAAGTATCTCACACACAGACATAAAGTATCTCACACAATAAAAAGTTCAACCAAAAGCAAGAGAGATAAAAAGCAAGACACTCTCTCTCGAAGCCTATGATCTATACATATTTCTCCCCCTTTGGCAACAAGTTACCAAAAAGATTGAAAATGCATAGTGCTATGCGTCTCTAAGGCTTGGTCTTCGGGAGGTGGTGTAGAGAGAACTCCAAGGATGAAGGCATCTGTCAATGTAGTTGGAGCTGGTGGAGTGGGTGTTGGAGGTGGCACTGGAGCTGTAGCTGCTGGTGCTGACAATGTAGCTCTAGCATCTGAAACTGGCACTGCAGCAGACCTCGGACCTCATGGCACACGCTGAAAAGCATCGGTAGCCGCCTTGCCTCTCCTCTCTTTTGTTTCCTCCTGAAGATGCTCAACTGCAGTCTGAATCTCAGTTACCTTGAGGTCAAGATCATAGAATTTTGTCTCAACAATCCTCTCCAGGCTCTCCTGATTTCGAGTCAGGGTGGCCAAGCCCTTCTCAATCCTCGGTGTAGCTTGAATCAGATTTCCCAATTGATCTTGTTTTGACTTGAGGAACACCTGAGATGCTTCTTCTGCGCTTGGCATCCTTGCAGCTTTCTCTGCCTTAGCTTTGGCTCTCTTCTCTTGGACTTGAGCTGATGATGGTTCCTACTCATTCATCACAACAGTGTTGGATGTAATGGTAGATGCTCCTTGTCCAGCAAATAAGTTCCTGTGCCCATCTTAGAATTGATGAGCTCCTGAATATGTGGAGCATACCCACAACTTCTCTTTTGATCAGCAGCTATCCGCTTGATTGTTTCTACAATCAAACTCATAACCTTGAACTTCTGAGGGACATCAAAAAGGTGTAGCAGGTTGATAGAATGCCCTTTGATCATCTTGTGATCTCCTGACTTGGGTAGCAGAGTGTGCCTTAAGATCTAGTTGATGGTAGGCAGACCAGACAACAGGAAATGTACAGATCCAAGCTTGTGTGTCTCCAAAGCTTTATCTGGGATCTCCTTGTACATGTTTCCCATGGAGTTGTGATCCTTCTTTTTCTTGGCATACACATCCAAGTCATCCTCATGTTCCTCTAGGGCATTGATTAGCTGGGCCCACTTCAACAGTGGACTGGTACCTTGTACCCTCAGACATCCATATTATCCTTCCATCTGGATAGAAGTGGGCAGTGGAGTAAAACTGCATGATGAGCTCATCATTCCATTTGGTGAGCTTCTGTCCAACAAATTCATCTACTCCACATACCTTGAAGCTATCATATACTCCTGGGAAGTGATCTTCATTCTCCTGGATGTATTCCCAATCAACCCATTTCATGTCACATACAATGGGCTTCTTGTCAAGCAAGACAGTCTCATAGAAGTCTTGTTGTTCCTTTGTGTGAAACCTGTAATCAACTGCAGTCCTCCTCCTAACAGCATAGGGATCGGACTGTCTCCACAATCTCAGTCCTGCATCTTTCCTGACATGCATTTCCTCAGCGACTGGATGAGCATCATTGTGGTCAGGAATTTTGGGCTTCAATTTCCTCAAAACAAGTGAATCATCTTCCTCTTCTTCAGCTTGAGGCACTGGGGCCTTGTTCTTTTCTATTGCAGGAATACTTCTAGTGTTTCTTTTGGGTGCGGAAGGCTTCTGAGCAGCAGCATTGGGAGCAGATTTGGGCTTTGGTGGAGAAGCCCCTGATTTAGTTGCATCTCCCATGAGATTCTAAGCTTTGGGAGCTGGATTTAATTGCATCTCTAATAATGGAGGATCTACCAAGCACTCTGGCAGTGGTCTTCTTGACCCTTTCTTTTCTCTTCTTTCCCTCTCAAGCAGCATCTTCAGTTGGCTTGGAGGTTTCAGCAGTTGAGGCTCTAACCTTTAAAGTTGGCACCCTCTTGGTAGGGGCCTTCTTGTGCAAGCCAGGCTTAGTTGTGGCAGCTGGCCCATATTCTTTCTTCAGCACCTTCTTCTTGGAGCCGACTTCCTCCTCAACAGACACATAGTCCTCATCTTCAGAATCTGAGGTTTTCTTATTCCTTGACCTGGTGGCTGCTTTGGGCAAGTTACTTGGTGTGCTCCTGCTGCCATCATCAGAAGTGCTAGAGGGACTAGTGCCCTCACTCAATTGCATTTGTTCCTCAGACCTATTCTGGCTGTCGCTTTGATCAGACATCTATGCAAACTTACTGACAGCAGACCCTATGAATAGATATAGATGAGGTAGAGTGGATGAGCATCACAAAGTGCAGAGTTTTTGCAAACCAGATGACTTAAAAACTTAGTTTTAGTTCTTCACGGAAAGCATTTCGGAGCTACCAATTTGTAAACTCGGTGATACCGAAGCAGCTTTTGGAACCTAAACTAGTGAACTCGGTCAGACCGAGTCACAGTTTGGTGGCACCGACACTGCTAGGGTTTCACAAAAAATTGAACTCGGTCACACCGATTTGCAATTTTCGGTTAGACCGAAAATGCATGTGCTATGGCCTAAGCCAAATTGGTGAGACCGATTTCTACAATTCGGTCGGTCCGAGATGAGTCCAGCGGAGACCTAACCCTAAATTTTCAAATCCAATCTAATCTAAAGGATGTTTTCAGTGGATAGAGTGTTTGCATATGTGGTCATGATCATGGCAAAGTAATGTGCTACGAATCAGAGTTAAAAGAATAGCACAAAGGATCGAACTCGTACCCTAGTTCGGTGGAGTTCGCTACGGCGGCAACAGAGGGGCAGAATTCCATTGACGGTGATGGAAACCAGCGGCGGGAGGTCGCTGGAAGCGAGAAGACAATCTGGAGACCTAAGACGGCAGAGCAGGATACACGCGGGCTGAGGGGTTTCAAAGAAATTTCCAAATCTCACTCGTGGGTTTATGTATCCCGACCCTGTCGGTGTGACCGAGTGGAACAACTCGGTGGCACCGAGATGCAGAATCGCACGCAGTTACTGCAACTCGGTGTGACCGAAAAGTTCAAATCGGTTGCACCGAGATTGAAAACCTAGATCAACTTAGTGATCTCGGTGTGACCGAAATGGATGACTCAGTCATACCGAAATGCACAAAGAGGTTTTGGAAGTTTAAGTCTATGACGAATCGGGGACTCCAAGTGCTCCTCACACAGAGTGGTTCGAATCTAACTTGATCAAACTTTGTGATGTAGCATGAATAGAGTTTGAGATGAGAAAAGCATAGATAGCTAGAGGTAGTTCTTAGGCATTCTTGTCCATCCATTTGGCAAAAGAGAAAAATCCAAACAATCAAAGCAACAAATGGATGTCATTGAATGAGTAAAATATGCATCCAACATGCTCACACAATAAAATGGCAAATGAAATATGTGACAAAGCATGCACAATCACTCTAGCATCTATCAAGCAATTTGGCGATGACTTGGTCATCTATATATGAGTATATTGACTTAGGAGTCAAATGAGAACATTTGATCATAGGTCATACTCGTCGTTTAAGCACAAGTGGGGTTGCCACTTGTACATAAAGCATTGTTGTGCTCACATCATTAGAGTTGCTTTAGCTCAATTGATTAGAGTAAAGCTCCCCCTAGATGTGATATCCCCCCTAAGAGGGATGAACTAACCTTGGGTTTTGTCGATGATGACTTCATGTAGGTGTTGAAGATGTAGATGCTCAATGTTGATGTAGATCATTCGGAGCAATCTTTTGGAGTGAGTTGCACTTTCAATACCTACACGGGTTAGTCCCACAAGGAACAGACAAGGATATCCATAGACATAGAGTGATATTCACATGATATGATGTCCATGAATGCATTAGGTTACCTTGTCCCTTGTCTTACCAACAAGAGGGTTTGTGACTCCTTGAACTAGTGCAAGATATGGAAGTTTTTTGCACTTGTCCTTGCCAAGATGATAAGAGTGAAGTATGTTGGCGGAGTCACCCTCAAGAACTCTCTAGTTCTTCTTCTTAGGGATCCACACCATCTTGATGGGAATCCTTGGAGTTGTAGTCGTACTTGATGAAGTGGAACTTGATGTAGTCTTGGGAACCCACTTGACCAATGCCTTGGGTGCTTCTTCAAATGCATCAATCTCCTCTTGAAGCTTGTCCTTGCCTTTTAGCTTGTGGTCTTGTGGTGGAAGATCATCTTGAGCTTGTGTTCCTTGGAAAGAAGTATGATCATACTTCTCTTGTTGAGGAACAAACTTTGTCTTGGGGTATTGATCTTCTTCCCACTCAACTCCATTGGCATTGAACTTTCGTTCAAAACCAACACCTTGATTCTTCCGGTGTATTCCTTGTTTCCGTACAGTTTCCTCAAATTAATTACTTCCGGCAAGACTCTTGTAAACACCTTTCTCTATAATTGCCTTCAATAAGATATTTTCTTGCTCAAGTGTAACTTGGCCAAGAGAATCATTAGTGGAATCAAGAGAACTACTAGAAGCAACAACATTGGATTTAGCATGATTGTTGTTACTACTAGAGGAAGAATCTTTCTTGTTCTTGTTGCTGGATCTAACGTGTGGCATATAAGTAGACAAGAATAAACGCTTGGCACTGTAAGAAGAACTTTTCTTGCAAAGATCATCATTTATTGCCTTTAAGAACTCATGCACTTGCTCAAGGTTGAGCTTTTCAAAGCGTAGCTTCTCATGAGTCTGTAAAAGTTCTCGATGATCTTCCAAGGTAGTTTCATGATCTAACTTAAGAGTGTTTAGTTCTTTAGTTAGACGCTCAATCTCCTTCTTATCATTGTCATTCGTTTTATCTTGATTAGCATGATTAATAGCAAATTCATCATAGTTTTCATAACTAGAGTTGTCAACAAGTAAATCATCATCACCTAGCAAATCATCTTCATCACTATTGAAATCAACATACTCGGGGTGTGTTACCTTTAGACCTTTAGCCATGAAGCATCTTCCAATTCCTTCATTTGGTGCGTCAAATATGTCGTAGGAGTTGGTTGACACAAGTGCTAGACCGGCAACACCTTCATCTTGAGTATATTCGGAGTCGGAGTGATAACTTCTTTCGGAGTGATCGTCAGAGTCGGAGCCGGATACACATTCACCAACATGAGCTTGATGTCTTCATTTTGTGTAGCTCTTTGATGACATGTCCTTCCTTTTCGAATCCTTGCTTCTACGTGATGTTCTTCGTTCATAACGATCATCTCTACTCCTCTCTCTTGGTGGTGATTCTTCTCTTCTACTTCTTCTTTTGGGAGAATCTTCTCTTGTTTTGTAGGGAGCCTTACACTCATTGGAATAGTGTCTGGGTCTTCCACAATTGTAGCAATTGCGCTCATGACTAGAAGATCTTTTGTCATTGTAGGACCTTTACTTGTAACTTCTTTCCTTGCTTCTACTCTTGTAAAACTTGTTGAAGTTCTTCACCATTAGGCTCAATTCTTCGTTGAAGGTTTGTTTCTCACTTGATGATATGGGAGCATCACATGAGGCTTTGTAAGCACCACTTGACTTGTTGTGAATCTCTTCCTTATCCTTGAGTGACATCTCATGAGCAACAATTCTTCCAATAACTTCCGTTGGCTTGAGATCTTTATAATTGGGCATCATTTGGATCAGTGTGCACATGGTGTCATATTTTCCATCCAAGGCTCTTAGGATCTTCTTGATGATGAATCTATCGGTCATCTCTTCACTTCCTAAGCCGACAATCTCATTTGTGATGAGAGCAAGCCTAGAGTACATTTCAGCGACACCTTCACCATCCTTCATTTTGAACTTGTCAAGTTGACTTTGAAGCACATCCAATTTGGATTCCTTGACGGAGTTGGTACCTACGTGCATATCAATCAAAGTATCCCAAATTTCCTTTGCATTCTCAAGATGGCTAATTTTGTTGAATTCTTCGGGGCACAATCCGTTGAAGAGAATATCACAAGCTTGAGCATTGTATTGCAGCATCTTCAACTCTTCTGCGGTAGCTTCACGGTTCGGTTCCCTCCCATCAAAGAATTCACCTTGCAAGCCAATACACACAATAGCCCAAACAGCAGGGTTATGTCCAACAATATGCATTTTCATCTTATGCTTCCAACTAGAAAAATTAGTACCATCAAAGTAAGGACCTCTATGGTGGTAATTTCCCTCACTAGACGCCACACTCTCCTAGGTTGTGAAACCAAGGCTATGATCACCAAAAGCTATGGAAATCAAAGCAAATGGAGACCAAGGCTCTGATACCACTTGTAGGATCGAAAGTATGTCTATAGGGGGGTGATTAGACTACTTGACCAAATAAAAATCTAGCCATTTCCCAATTTTCAGTCTTGGCAGATTTTAGCAACTTAACACAATTCAAGTAATCAACCTACACATGCAATTCTAAGAGTATAGTAGCGGAATGTAAAACAATTGCATATGAAGATAAAGGAAGGAGCTTGGAGGGAGCAACGCAATGTAGACACGAAGATTTTTGGCGTGGTTCTGATAGGTGGTGCTATCGTACATCCACGCTAATGGAGACTTCAACCCACGAAGGGTAACAGTTGTGCGAGTCCACGGAGGGCTCCACCCACGAAGGGTCCACGAAGAAGCAACCTTGTCTATCCCACCATGGCCATCGCCCATGAAGGACTTGCCTCACTAGGGTAGATCTTCACGAAGTAGGCAATCTCCTTGCCCGTACAAACTCCTTGGTTCAACTCCACAATCTTGATGGAGGCTCCCAAGTGGCACCTAACCAATCTAGAGACACCACTCTCCAAAAGGTAATAGATAGTGTGTTGATGATGAACTCCTTGCTCTTGTGCTTCAAATGATAGTCTCCCCAACACTCAATTCTCTCTCATAGGATTGGATTTGGTAGAAAGATGATTTGAGTGGAAAGAAACTTGGGGAAGGCTAGAGATCAAGATTTATTTGGTTGGAAAGGAATATCTTGACCTCAACACAAGTGTAGGTGGTTCTCTCTTAGAAAATGTATGTTGGAAGTGTAGGCATGTTCTGATGGCTCTCTCCACGAATGAAGAGTGGGTGGAGGAGTATATATAGCCTCCACACAAAATCTAACCGTTACACACAAATCACCAAACTCGGTGGGACCGAATTATAAAAATCGGTCTGACGGATTTGGTTCCAAATGTGAACGTTAGGATTTTCGGTGGGACCGACATGTCAACTCAGTGGGACCGATTCCATTAGGGTTAGTGCATAACATAATCTCGGTGAGACCGATTACACAAACTTGGTGGGACCGATTTTGGTAATGGACAAACAGAGAGTTGGTCAGGCAAACTCGGCGGGACCGATTCGCTCATCTCGGTTAGACCGAAACGTTATGAAGGGGAAACAGAGAGTTTGCATTGCAATATCGGCGGGGCCGATCGCTCATCTCGGTTGGACTGAAACGTTACGAAGGGGAAATAGAGAGTTTGCAATCCCATCTCGGTGAGACCGAGATCCCTATCGGTGAGACCGAAGTGACTAGGGTTTGTGGCAGTGGCTATGTCAAGTGAACTCGGTGGCGCCAGATAGAAGATTTTGGTGGGGCCGAGTTTGACTTTTGGTTTGGGACATATGTGGATATGAGAAAGTAGTTGAGGGTTTTTGGAGCATATCACTAAGCATTTTGAGCAAGTAACTCATTAAGCAACTGTAAGTGCATCTAGTGCCCCTTAGTGATTTTCATGGATTGAAGACTTATAGGTTAAGGGACTAATGCGTTTGTGAGTGTACACAGGTCTATAAGTCTATGAGGAGTTTGATATTTGCAGAGAAAGTTGACCCCTAAAAATGAAGTTCTTCGATTGAAGACTTTGTATTTCTGAAGACTTTCTGAAGACTTTGAAAGTGAAGAAATTGGTGTAATCCGGAAGACTTGGTATTCGTTCGAGGAACATGAAGCGTTAAGACTTTTGTTTTCGTAGTTTCATTTTCTTTTTCTTGAGTCATAGGAAACACCATACTGTTAAAGGAGGTCGAGGAAATACTAAGGAAAAATTTCCAAGTGATGCTCACCTCAAATCCTACACCTACCAATCCCTTCGAGTGAAGCCATTGGAAATATCATACAGCTCAGTCAAATTTCTTCAGTGACAGAGACGAAGTTCTTCTGGTCTCTGAGGAATTTGTTCTGACTGAGGAGTTAGGAATTCGCCGGTGCGGATTACCTACACAGTGAGGAACATGATAGCCCTGAGGAATTTGATACTCAAAATTCCGACCGTTGCTATGCTATGCGCAAGCTGTCCCAAAATATCTACCCACCTAACGGTCATATCATTGAAGGGCATTTATGTCTTATCATGTCGGGTTGCTCCCTAGGCTATAAATAGGCACCCCCTACAACCACCAGCTGGTTGGCTGCTCCGAGAGAAACTGACACTTGTCATTTGAGAGCATCCCATCCTCCGAGGACTTTGAGTGAAAATCATCAAGTGAGTAAAACCCAAAACCCAAACACCTACAAACCCAAAGTGATTGAGCATCACTGAAGAGATTGATCCTGCGTGGATCCGACGCTTGTTACCTTTGAAGACTGTGCATCTTCTAGACGGTTAGGCGTCATGATCTAGAGCATCCAAGAGGAAATTGTGGATCACCGAGTGACCAAGTCTGTGAAGGTTTGGAAGTCACCTGAAGACTTGCCATGAGTAATTGGGCGAGGTCTGTGTGACCTTAGCTCAAGGGGAATACGATGAGTACTAAGTGTCATGAGCTGCATGTTCAAGACTGGGTGTCCGAGACTGTGTGTCCTCAGGTTTAAATACCTAGCCGCCCTAACCAGACGTACAACTGTCACAACAGTTGGAACTGGTCTACCAAATCATTGTCTTCACCAAGCTACCTAGTTCCATTTCCTCAACCCTTTCATTTCCTCATTTCTGTGTTGTGTGTTTGTTCATATCTGTTTGAAGACTTTGACTGAAGACTTTCTCTATTTCCCCAGTTCAATTTCTTCAGTCTATTTGTCTTCATTCTGTGTTATCCTGTGTTTATGCTTTCTGTACTCTGTGCTTGTTATCATTTCACCATGAAGACCAAGCTCATGCACTGTTATGTTTACTTCTGAGTACGTATTCCGCTGCAAGTAGTTCTTCACTCAGGAATTTCATGACCCTGAAATTCCTCAGTGAAGAATTCATAAAAATCGCCTATTCACCCCCCTCTAGTCGATATAACGCACTTTCAATTGGTATCAAAGCAAGGTACTCCACTTTTCTGTGTGATTTTGGTTTAACCGCCTGGAGTTTTAGTTATGTCGACCGCAAGTATGATCAAGGTTTCTGATGGGTGTCCTACCTTCATGGGACGGACTACCCCTATTGGAAGAATAAGATGCACATGCATCTTGAGGCAATTAATTACGATCTCTGGTACGTTGGGGAGAGTGGTGTTCCCTCTGTCACTCCCACCATCAACGCTAGTGATGTGAAGAGATTCAAGCAACTCGACTCTCAAGCGAAGAATGTCATATGTGGCCATCTGAGCAAAGGGCACTATGGTAGAGTGAGTGCTTGGGAGACAGCTAAGCTTATCTGGGATAGGCTGTCCAAGATCAATGAGGGAGTCTCAACACAGCGTGACTCTCGAGTTGATATTCTTCGAAATCTCTTCAACCGCTTCAAAAGACTCGACAATGAAAATGTTCAGCAAACCTTCGATTGCCTCACTGACATCTCAAATGAGCTTCAAGCACTCGGTGCCACTGATATCACCGACCATGAAGTGGTGAAGAAACTGCTGAGATCGCTTGATTCCTCAGTTGATACCTTGGCATTGATGATACAAGAACGTGGAGACTATAAGTCACTTGATCCCGCCAATATCCTTGAGAGACTAAACACTCATGAGTTCCATCTTGCTGAGAAGAGAGATCTCTATGGACCAAGCTATGGTAGATCACGGGCTCTGAAGGCCAAGGCAGTGTCTGAATCTGAAGGTGAAGATTCTGACAGCAGCCTTAGTGACCCTGAAGAACTGAGCCAGGAGCTAGCTATGCTCGTGAGGAAGTTCCAAAAGTTCTCAAGACGTGGTCGCTTTGGTAAATCCTCGAGAGGTGGTGACTTGAAAAAAGATCCCTCATCCCATGATTACAAGAAGAGACTCCGCCACAAATGCAAGAAGCCTGGACACTACATTCAAGATTGTCCTCAGTGGGAAAAGGGATCAAAGAAGAAGAAGTACAAGGATTACAGTTCTGATGATTCAAAGAATAAGAAGAAATCTTCAAAGTCCTCGTCGTCAAAACCTTCAAGGTCCCCATCTCATAATAAGAGCAGCTCCAAGAAGGCTCGGGCGTTCATTGGCGAGGAAATGGACTCCGAGGCTGAATCTGAGGAAAATGAGGAAGAGGAGGAATCTGAGGAGTTAGACTCTGGTGTGGCGAGCCTATCCCTCGCTACCGCGTTCGTCAGCAAGTCCATCTTCAACTTTGAAGAAAAGGACCTCCCCAACACTACTGATGACGGCGATGAGGACTACACTCCCACCTATTGCTTCATGGAAAAAGGCTCAAAGGTACTCAAATATCCCTCCTCTAAATCCAGTGAGGATGAATTTGATGAAAACCTCAAACCCAGCTATTCTAAACTTGCTAAGATTGCTATGAAACTACAAAAGGCTCTTGAAAAGGTTCAGAACATGCTAGATAAAAGCGATGATATGTTGGGCGAGGAATGGATCGCACTAATTTTTTTACTGAAAATCTTAGAGACTTGAGTCAAAGTTTGACAATCTTCAAGCTCATCATAACACTCTCCTATCTGATCATGAGAAGCTTTCTTATGAATTTCTTCAAAGAAAGCAAGATCTTGAGCAGTTAAGAGTGAGTTATGAAGATCTTCAGAAGCAACGTGATTCATTACTTGCTCAACAAATCAGCGCTACTCAGGATGAATTTGTTCCTCCATGTTTGAAGTGCATTGAACATGAAACTGCTAATTCTTCACCTGAATGCTCAAATACTTCCATTGCTGCAAATTCTTCAACTGCCTCTGCTATCACTAATTCCTCATCTGAGGACATTGCTAGTATCAATGATGATGCAGGGCTGAAGGAATTGTATATGACAGGCATGTACAAAAGCCTTAAAGGGCATCAGGCTCTTTGTGACGTGCTTAAAAAGCAGATCCTCAACAGGAACCCTAGGAAAGAGGGTATTGCCTTTGAGAGGAAACTCAATGCTGATGGGACCTACTAGAAACCTGATCAATATCCCAAAACCTCATGGGTTCCTGCAAAGGGACCTTCAGTGGATCCATCTACTTTATCTGGCTTTACATGTGAATCTTCATATTATTCCGATGAGTCAATTGACTCCAACTATAAACTGTTCAAAAATCAGAATGGTGAAGTATTTGGTAGATATGTTGGCACTAACTACAGGAACGGCCCTCCTATGAAGAAAATCTGGGTTCCCAAAAGGTGCATTGAAAATCTTCAGGTGAATGTCATCATGACACCATCTGTGAAGAATAGGAACCCCAGATCAAATTCTTCATATGG